>NC_140593.1:353365720-354565720 GCF_964204655.1 Triturus cristatus | reverse complement strand
GTCTCTGGGCACTGCTGGGAGGACTCTGCACACACCCCTCCTCTGTCTGGGCACTGCTGGGAGTGATAGGCACACACCCCTCCTGTCTCTGGGCACTGCTGGGAGGACTATGCACCCACCCCTCCTGTCTCTGGGCACTGCTGGGATTACTCTGCACCCACCCCTCCTGTGTCTGGGCACTGCTGGGAGGACTCTGCACCCGCCCCTCCTGTCTCTGGGCACTGCTGGGATTACTCTGCACCCACCCCTTCTGTCTCTGGGCACTGCTGGGAGGACTCTGCACACACCCCTCCTCTGTCTGGGCACTGCTGGGAGGACTCTGCACACACCCCTCCTCTGTCTGGGCACTGCTGGGAGTGATAGGCACACACCCCTCCTGTGTCTGGGCACTGCTGGGAGGACTCTGCACCCACCCCTCCTGTGTCTGGGCACTGCTGGGAGGACTCTGCACCCACCCCTCCTGTCTCTGGGCACTGCTGGGATTACTCTGCACCCACCCCTCCTGTCTCTGGGCACTGCTGGGAGGACTCTGCACACACCCCTCCTCTGTCTGGGCACTGCTGGGAGTGATAGGCACACACCCCTCCTGTCTCTGGGCACTGCTGGGAGGACTCTGCACCCACCCCTCCTCTGTCTGGGCACTGCTGGGAGTGATAGGCACACACCCCTCCTGTCTCTGGGCACTGCTGGGAGGACTCTGCACCCACCCCTTCTGTCTCTGGGCACTGCTGGGAGGACTCTGCACCCACCCCTCCTATTTAACAATATGTACGCTTAGAACATACACGTGTGTGGGTTCGCTTCATGGGGGTACGGGTCGTACTTACACTGTTGGGGTGGGAGTACGCTCCATACGTACGCGGGTGGGGTACGGGTCGTACTTACACTGTTGGGGTTGGGGTACGCTCCATGCATACAAGGTGGGGGTATGGGTCGTACTTACACTGTTGGGGTTGGGGTACGCTCCATGCATACGAGGTGGGGGTACGGGTCGTACTTACACTGTTGGGGTTGGTGTACGCTCCATGCATACGAGGTGGGGGTATGGGTCGTACTTACACTGTTGGGGTTGGTGTATGCTCCATGCATACGAGGTGGGGGTACGTGTCGTACATACACGGTTGGGGTGGGGGTACGCTCCATGCATACGCGGGTGGGGGTATGGGTCGTACTTACACTGTTGGGGTGGGGGTACGCTCCATACGTCCGCGGGTGAGGGTACGGGTCGTACTTACACTGTTGGGGTGGGGGTACGCTCCATACATACGCGGGTGAGGGTACGGGTCGTACATACACTGTTGGGGTGGGGGTACGCTCCATACGTACGCGGGTGGGGTACGGGTCGTACTTACACTGTTGGGGTGGGGGCACGGTACGTACATACACGGTTGGGGTGGGGTACGCTCCATGCATACGCGGGTGAGGGTACGGGTCGTACATACACGGTTGGGGTGGGGGGTACTCTCCATGCATACGCGGGTGGGGGTACGGGTCGTACATACACGGTTGGGGTGGGGGGTACGCTCCATGCATACGCGGGTGGGGTACGGGTCATACTTACACTGTTGGGGTGGGGGTACGGTACGTACATACACGGTTGGGGTGGGGGTACGCTCCATGCATACAGGGGTGGGGGTACGGGTCATACATACACGGTTGGGGTGGGGGGTACGCTCCATGCATACGCGGGTGGGGGTACGGTCCGTACATATCTGTACCCACGCTGTGGAATGCTTGTGTGGGCCGTACCCAGGCCTTTGCCACGTGGGTACAGCCGTCCCGCCATTGTTGGGGTGACGTAGGTGTGGGCGTGGTACGACTCGTACCCACGCTCTTAAGGCGTGGGTACGGGACGTACCTGTATTGTTGTGTTGCCGGTTCGCGTCGTCAGGCACTTCCGTTGTGGCGGTCGCTGGGTTTGCTGGACACGCACCCACCCCCTCGTAGTGACCAGGGCCTGGGGGTCAGGTATGTCCAGGGCATGTGTGCTGTGTGACTTTGGTGGGGGTTTGGTGGCCTGCCCCTGGTCCTGCCCCCCCCTTTCCACCCTCCCTTAGTTGTTCTGACCTTCTGCGGCGTCTTCGTCCGAACCTGTAGAGGAGGTCGACTGCTATGAGGGCCGGGATGACACGTAGGTTCGGGTCCATGTCTGTCCGTCGCGTACAGGTACTCCTTGTTCGCGTCGTCCTGTCTGTCCGTCGCGTACAGGTACTCTTTGTTCGCGTTGTCCTGTCTGTCCGTCGCGTACAGGTCCTCCTTGTTCGCGTCGTCCTGATTTCCCGGCAGTTTTTGGCAGCCGGAAAATATTCACCGTGCGGGATGACGTCGGTGCGAATCGTGATTCCTGGTTCGTGAATGGCAGGCTGCGTGCGTCCCGACGTCACGTCGGCGCTTTCCCGGATCGCATTTGTACGTTTATTTTCGTCGGTCGGGGTTTTTTACGATTCGTACGGAAATGGTGTTTCCGTGCGTATCGTAATTCCATGTTTGTACAGTTTTACAACCGGGTACGAGTCGGACGGAGAAAACGCTCCGACCGACGGTTCGTACCCGGTTTTTACCGGATCGTAATCGGCACCTAAATTGTTATACTCTGATTCTTTAATCCTTAAATTGTCACTGGGTGGCTATGATCATTGGACAAATACAGTTGATTTGAAATCAGTTTGGGGTTCAAAAACCTGGCATGTGCAGGGCACGGAAGCTTGGTATCGTGAATGTTTTATACCAACACAAATACTGTTTTTGAACGATTCTGTCTATCAGACTACTTGTCTGGGTTTAGCTATGGGTAACAACTGAAAGCTCCTGCTTTTCCTTACCTTGCAGAAAATCCAGACTGGAATGTTACTACCAATTACACATTTGAGGAGTTGCAGTCTGTATTTACAAATGTAACATTTAATATCGTGAATCTTGACTCTATGGGTTGGTTGGTTTGGCAGACCAGTGCAGATGCATGGCAAATGCGTTTCCATAACAGGGCTTCAGGTTACACACAGGATAGGCCTGATCCACGATTTTCAACTACACATTCGGTTACAACGTATTCTGTTGAAAAATTATGTCAAACTTGGTTAAAACACTCTACCCTAGCTTCTGGTAAACAGCATTTGTCAATTTTATCAAAAGATGTGGATTTATCAGATTTCATAAAAGGCCTGGTGGACCCTTGGCATAAACAATGGATTTATGCAGTTTACAATGAAATTTCGAAATTATCTCAAATTGAAGCCGCTTCACGTTTAAGGGCTGTAGACCAAGCTAATCTTGAAAAAGTTCTTGCTGTGGTAGATAAGAGTATTAATACCCTTTCTTCCAGGATATACACATTGGACAATATAGTTTCTTCTGATGTTGATATTGTACAGGAGGATGTATCTGTGTTATATCTTGGTCAGAACCAATTTCGCTCTATTATGCAGTTAGCATGGACCTTGCAGACGCTTAAAATGAGTTGACTGCCATGGGACTATGTAAACGCGTCCTCTTTGTTTTTGCCTTTATTCACATTAGTTTCGTGTGCATTTTAAAAGGAAAACCCGTCCCCTCGATTAAACCAACATCCACACTGCTGTCTAACGGCAGGTATTTACTTCTGAATAATGAAAACTGCTGCAGCATGTTAATAGGCATACCGTACATTGTGACTGTGTCACAACGTGTAGTTTGCTGCAAAAATGTGCTGTTTCCTCCACCTTGTGGGAGTCTCGATATCTCAATTTGCCCTTCCATTCTGACCTTAAAGTCAGAGTTCGACAAGCTGAGCCGAATAAGAGCTTTATTGTCCCAGAAAGAAGTTTCTCTCGCTTCTGCCCGTGAGACCTATGTCCTGCAGGTGGCTAATACAAGAACAGAAGTTCAAGCACTTTTAAACACTGACCTCCCACAACATTTTGGTGAGCTTATTCATTCTATTTTCAATGCTTCCCATACAATGGGGCTGGCTCATTTTTTTTAAACTGTGGGCTCTGGCCTTGTAAAATCTTTTCAAACTATTTTTTGGTGTGATCCCGGCTTTCATTCATTCTATTTTTTCCACCGTCTTCGGCGGGTTGCCACTAATACTGGCCTTAGCTGCCGGGGTCTTCCTGTTGATTTGCCTGCTCAGAAATGGCTGCCCCTCTTGTGGTCGTTCACAACCCGGCCCAGCTACAGCTGCTTCATCACAGCATGCTTCAGTGCTACGGTACTTTGCCACTGGTCACTCTAAGCATGGCTTATAATCTGCCTTTCCGATTTCCATGGTACACTTGCGTGCAACCAGTTTTCTCATGCTTGCAGTGTCCTTTTCAATGGGCTTTGGATCTCCTGATCCGGACTTTGCCTTACTGATAAGCTCCCTAGTGTCTCATGAGCAGGACTGTTCCGGTATGGGTCTGATGGCCTGTGCAGCCGCGCTCGGAGTGCTAGCTCAATGGGATATCGGTGCAGCAGCACATGATTTCCTGCAAGAGTTACTTCGAATACCATGTAAGTTGCCCACCGTTGGTGCTGGAAGCACCCATCATTAATAAGCATGTTTGCTCCTTTGACTTAATAAACTGGATGGCGTCTACTTTTTCAGACGATGACAATGATTTCCTGTTGGAAGCTGTCGCCACTTTTTGCGCGTACACACTGATGGATTGGTAAGACCAGGCCACTCAGACATCTTTTTTTTTTGCTTTTCATTATTTTTTTATTTTACTTCCAAAGACCTTTACTCTTTTTCACACCCAATTGACATTCTACACTTCCAGGTCGCATAAGCTCTTGTTGCTCAGCCTTTTTGAACTCTGTGTTCTACTTCGATCACTGTGCGTAGGACAGCCCAAGGGGAGGGTGTCGTGAGGGTTTAAGGGTGCCAGTGGACGTTACTAAGTTAGCATTAGTCTGTGCTTTACATCACCGCCATCTTGCCGCTTATGCACACAACACTACATGCCTTGGTTCCAGTAAACACTTTTGCTCGTGCTGCTTCACATGGGAACTGTCTGCCTTTCACTATTTCTGTTATGCTCTGAGTTCTCGTCTGTACATCGTGTTCAAGGCCAGAAAACAACTCCACTGGTTAATCGGCTTTGGTCCGTCCCACACACACATATAGACATAATATGGAACACAGCTGCACTTCTGACTTTTCGGGTGCTTTTAATATTGCACGGGATGCAAGTTAACACACTTGGAGAAAACCTTTCCAGGGGAAGAGCTGTGCTTGTCGGGAGATATAATTCCTATCATCTAAGACTTGAGGTAGGGGGTTCCGCTGCCCAAGCCCAGAGGTCTTTCACTGATATAATAAACATTGCTTTTAGCACGGGGAGGGTGGTAAAGCGCTATATGGCTTCATCCACTGTCATTATAATATGCTATGCCCGTTCGTATTATATGGAATTGCAACCATGCTGATTATATTGTTTTTATGCATTTCTTTGCTAGTGTTAGCATGTGTACTGCATTACAGAGCATGTTAGTTAAAATAAACATTTTAAACTATACAGTGTCTCTGGTTACTCACATTGTGAACAGGTATGAGTGTCTAAGCAAAAGACTGTCTTGTTCCTACGAATTCTGAGAGGCCCTGAGTCACATGTTCTAGGATATCCAATCATTGGTAGCTCCGCTGTAGTACGGAAAACAAATGGGATACTATAGCTAACCGGATAGGGGTTCTGGGCACTGAGGCGAGTTTTTGGTACACCACAATACACCAAAGTCCTGGTTTCCTGTGCATAGTTCTGTGTATGTGCAGAATCCCTGCAACAGTGCTCTGACCCCTAAAATATGTACAATTGGCTAATCCCTGCTGGCATATTCAATTTATCTGTAAGTACCTAGTATGTTGTACCCTGTGTATCCATGGCCTGTAAAATAATGGCGATAGTGTACTGAAGCACTTATTGTGCCACCACTAAAATGATCATGTAAACATCGACCACAGAAGCCTAGCATTTCAGTTTAAGAACTGGCATTGCAACCTCTTCAAATCACTCTTCCAACAGGCGTAAACCTTCCATTTTAATACCCATAAAGTGGGCACTAAATGCTCATAGGGCAAGGTGCATGGTACTCAAACATTAGATAATGTTCTTACTTTTTACATGTCCTGGCAGTTAAACATCTCCAAAGTCATTTTTTAATGTGGCAAGGAAGGCTCTCCCATAGAACAGCACTGTGTTACATTATAACACCTTGTAATGAATAACTTCAGTTTGGGAATAGCTAGAACAATGGTCCAAGGGCTCAAATTAATAGAAATGTAAATTCAATATGATGGTCAGATTGGATTTTTAATTATTATTTAAAAAAATGACACCTTTAGAAAGTTTACATTTTCCTGTCCAAAGCTTCCAGTAGTCTCTTCAGAGTTAACCCCAAACTGTCACCTGGCAGCCTGCTGGGAGGTGTGTATGGCTCCTAGGAAAGGGAACAACAGGGTCAGGGTTGGAAGGAGGTGTGACCTCCTCCTGACCGAATGGTTGGGGGGGACTTACCAACATCACAAGCTTCAAAGTGGCATCCTCTGTAAAAGGCAGATATAACTCGCACCAAGGCCTGCCCCTGCCATAAGTAGCCAGAATAGCACTAATCCCAAAGGGGGAAAAGCCTGTTCCAGAATTGGTTTGCAGGGGGAGTTAATCATTTCCATAGACACACCTTAGAAGTGTGCCCAGCGCTCTGACCTGGGGAAGAAAGCTTCTGCCATGTTGGATTTTGGTACAGCAGGGCACTTTGGGATTGTTCAGGGTCATACCCCCAGAAACTAATGTAAAAGTGGGTAGAGGTGCCCCTGGGAATTTTTCCCTATTGGAGAGGGAGCTTCTTCCACCCACAAGCTAGTGCCAGGCATAAAAGCTGCACCCCTGAGTTCCTTCTTCAGAACACTACTGGACCTGAGGAAGACCCAAGAGATTGCATCAACTGAACCCTTTGGACCGCAGTAAGAGGGCTGCACCTACTGCAACCTGTGATGTCAAAGTGGGTAGGTTTGCCCTTGGGAACCTTTTCCCTATTAGACACGAAGTTTTCCCACCCACATGCTAGTGCCAGGGATAAACGCGTCACCTCTGGGTACCTTCGGCAAAACACTGCTGGATGTGAGGAAGACAGAAGACGGACTGCACCTACTGAACAATTTTGACTTCAGCAAGAGTGTTGCACCTACTGTTACCTGTGGAGAGAACCCCCAAGGGCTGGACCTAGACACATCTGAACCCAGGATAGAAGAGTGGACTCCAAGGGCTAGTCGGCCAGCATCACGTTAAGCTCCAGAAATACAGCTGCTACAAGAAGCCTGCAACTTCAAGAGCACAGCTGATCATCTCCATGTGGACTTACCCATGACCATGCAGGTGACTTCACTCAGATTGATTTTACCCCTCCTCCCCAAGTTGTGCCCACTATGTCCTGGACCCGTGCTTGGTGCAAAAACTGCAAAACTGGGCACTTAGAAACTGTTTCCAAACTGTTTCCAAAAAGTACCAGAGTCAGCCACTAGATCGCTTCTGTGCCACAGCCACGGATGGCACATCACCAGACGTGTTCAACTAAATTTGTCCTTTTGAAAGAAGTCTAACTTCTAGAAAATGTTGAAAGTCCAAATGTGGATGGATTCCACCACGGCCGATGTGTAGGACAAGCCGACCGCAGACAAATCCGTCCTGGGCAAAGGCTTTGAATTTCACCTGCTCTGAACTTTTACACTATTGATGCTGTAAACCACAAACATCCTGCCTGCTAAAGCCGAGGCTACCATGGAGGCCCTGCACTTTAGATGGCCGACAACAATGTACCGTTCTTCAGATCCTGCCTACAGCCTGACCCACCAATGACCTTATTTATGAGATGTTCCTCCAGAAAAACAACCACGTCAGGAGGTAAACTTTTCAGGGGGACAAACCTGATCCCTGTGTCTATCCTGTGCTCCATCACTACCAGAATAAACTTTTGACTTTAACCCAGTCTAGTGCGACCAGTGATCCACTTGTGGTGCTTTGTACTTGTTGGCATCAGAAACTTCTAAATTGTTTAAAAATCATATCTTTGGTTCCCTAAATCAAATTTGTGTTGTTTTGGTGTCTATATGAAGATTACAATGTATACTTCGCTTATAAATTGGAGTGGGATTTTTATTGTGTTGTGGTTTTTACTATTTAACTGTTTTGGTACTGATAAATACATTTATCCTAAGATAAACGTGCCTGGTCTGTGCTACAGCTGTTCAGGCTTGAACTCAGGTTTAAATTATTGAGACCTAACTGGAACTTGGCAGGAATAGTGCCATTATTAATTAGAGAGGACTACCATCCACTACAACTACTAATCCACATTCTCACATTGTGCATGTATATGCTTGTAGAATTTTTCTGTGTTTTGATGTCTAGGTGGGTATACGGACCATTGGGACTGATCTACAGCTTCACAATGATTGAGGTACTACATTTTTCGTACTGTACAGAGCAGAGTTGGGCATCTCTGAGGAGGGTTCATCTATTCCCTACCCCAGAAAATACACAGAGCAACCCTCCCTCTCTCTTACAGTCGATGCATTGAGACACATGCAAAATGAGCAGATGGTGATGCTGCGCAAGAAGCAAATGCTTCTTGCCCACCAGCTTAATGCAGAAGAGGAGAATTTGAAGACTGCAATTGCTAAATAGGTGAAGAGATGACAGATGAGTGAACGGATATTTGTGAATCTGTATTTATATGTGTCTATGAGGGTGTGCTATTTATGTGTGTAGGTTTATGTAGTATTAATCATTAATATCTACTCACAAATATCATGTGACCATAATCCCATGATCAAAATAACCTCACTATTAAATGACTTGGACCAAAAAAATCAAAGATAAGTATATACTTTTTTACTATAATACTTGGGTTTAAAATTTTGTTATTTCAATATTGTTTTTGTTATTTTTATAATGTTTTTTTATTGTATGCAATTATGTTTTTTTATTATACACATTGTCATCATTTCTTTTATATAGTAATTGGTTTGTGTTGTGTATATTAGGGGATAGGCTAGATAGTGTTTCAGTTATGTATTATTTAATGCAAATTAATTCATATGTTAACTACTTTGTATCTTTTAGTAGGTATTTCTTTAATTGTTTAATATTCTCTAATTATCCATTACATTATTACTTTGAATAGTTGGACCTAATGGGAGATTGGGTCAGTAGTCTTTTAAGTAAGTTGTCTATACATTTTTAATTATTGATTAAAGTATTCGTTATGAAACTTTTTTATTTGGAATGTATTAATTGCATGTTTAAATACTATTAAAACCTAAAATCAATTGTGTATATATCCTAAATAAATATTATTACAGTTGTAATGAGGTGACGGGTACATTGGGGTGTGGGTGGGTAAAAGGCAAAGATTAAAAAGAAGAATTGTTATCATCTGTAAGACTACTTTTGTGCAACAAAAGCTAAAGTGCATTTCAAAATAGAATAACATTCCCAGTTAGAGTAAGGTTCAGCAATCCAAGCTAGTGAAACCTGAACATTCGCTTTGGAGATGTTTCGCCCTTGGGACGTTTGTATAACCATCGTAAAAATTAAAAAGATAGAGATTACCAAGAACAATCAGTATCATCTAATAGGCTATTTTTGTGCAACTAGAGCTAAAGTTAATTTCAAAGTAGAGTAACTTTCCCAATTAAAGTAAGTTTCAGCAGTCCTGACTAGGTAACTATGAAGATTTGTTTTGAAAACTTTTCTCCCTTGGATTGCATTGACTGGGATTATACTAATAATATAACAGGAAAAATTACTGTTTCTTGTCAATGTGTTTTTTAGGAGCGATTGGCAGTTTTGTGCAAATGTGCAAACTGTTCCTTCCTGAGTCGTGTTCACTTAGACCACTCCTTAGAACCCCCACATGACTAACACAAAAGTGCGACGTTAATTGAGCAAAAGCATTCCTCCTTTTGAGAAGACATTTTTCTTGAGCCCCTAAAATTTAAATCGAATCAAACTCAGAGTTGATTTGCTTTAAAAGCTGCTCACCTTTTAGAAGACATTTGGCAAGCAAGCTATAATTTGTGGGGTGGATCCTTTCATGCAAATCTAAACTTATCAACAGGTTCTAATGCCATTTGAGATAAACAAAAAAAAAGGTTTTGAAAGAGCATTCTGTGCCACAGAAGCAAGATTGGACAAATACATAATAGGTGAAAGAAATTTTCTCCGTGGTGGGTGCCATTTTGGTAGATTGTCAATTGATGGCAGAATTCCAAATCTAGCTTGGAGGACTTCAATTTTCAAGTGATTCCTCAAGATGGTATTCATATAAGATTGCACAATTGGAAGCCCATTGGCATTAATTGTCATCCATACATGTTTGTGCAGTCCAAATGTATCTTCCCACTAGGAGATCCGTCTAGATTTTTTGTTCAGGACTTGCTTAAACAGCTGGTGCAGCAAATTAGAATTTGAGACCTGTTCTGTGTTCCGATGTTTTATTGAGGCAGATATTCTTGCTGGCCAGCTGTTTGTATTCTGGAATGTATTAAAAGCGATTTCAGGCTATCAGCCCCATCGTAATGTATGGCTGGGAAACCAAAGTCTTGGCATATGCTGACGAGATTGCTCTTGTGACTCCCGACCCCGAAACTGCTATAGTCGAAATCGAAGAAGAAGCGGTGAGATTTGGAATACTCTCGGGGTATTCCCTCACCCGTAGCAAAATGCATATCGTGGGCAATGAGAACTTAACAATCAATGATACACAAGCTGTTAAAAATGCAACATATTTAGGCATCGATATATCTGCAAACACCGACAATATTGTTAAAGATAATATAGAGCCGTTAATAGCCAAAACTAAACCAGTGCTGGCAAGACTGCATAAGTAACATTTATCTATCATCGGCAGATGCAACATCATTAAAATGCAATTTTTTCGTAAGTTTCTATATTTTTTTCGTGCAATCCTGTTGAAATTTACAACCGATTGTCTTAAAAAAATTGAATATCTATTTTCCTGATTCATCTGGGCGTACGCTAAGCCAAGAAGGGCATATAAATATCTCTCTTTACCTAGAGGAAGGGTAGGACTGGCTTTACCGAATATAAGACTCTATTACTGGGCTACTATACTACTTTATAATTTGGTCCTTATACAAGAGAAGTCAAAAGATAGACCGATCGAAGAAGTACCGACCCCCCCCTAGAAATCATAATGGGGGTGGACGCGTGGGGATGGGTCTGGCGATTTTTAAACGACAACCACTACAAGAAAGTTTGGTTTAAAACACTGCAAGGGGGGCATAGAATCTGGAAGTCAGTACAAAAATTGATTGAATTAGGTTGACTCAACTACTACACACCACTTGGCAATAACTCCAACTTGCCAGATATTTTTAAAGGCGCAGTAATCAAAAGGTGCGGCAACGCGGGCTGACTAAGCTCGGCACTTTTTACTCTCCAACAGGCCTACCCTCTTTTGAAAATCTTAAAGAAAGGCTTGAGTTAGATCGGAGGGATTTTTATAAATATCTTCAAATTAGAGATTTTCTAAACAAGAAAGGTGGGGGGCCAATAGGATTTGATAATAATGATATAATTGATAAATTGTGAAGGATCAGAGATCTATCTATTCGAGTAGTCAATAATCTCTTTAATTCTTTAATGAAAGATGATATGGATGATCAGGCATTAAAGTGGAAAGTGGAAAGTGGAGACTGGAGTCGCGGAAATGTATTCTTTCACTCAGAATATCTTAATCCCGGCCCGACTCCAGGTCCAATACTACAAAACCTGTTTCTCGCTATATTATACCCTGAAAAGGATTGCAAAATGGAGGACGGGGAGAGGAACCTTATGCCCCCGGTGTGCATTATTTCAGGCAGATCTGATTCACATCTTTGCCTCTTGTGACACGCTTTCTAAATTAAAGCAAGAGATTACCAACTTTTTTAAGGAGTCCCTAGGGATAGACTGCTTTCTCTCTACAATCTTTATAGGACTTTAGGTAGCCCAGGACATGCAGGGGAGGATCGGAGAAGAACTGGTGTTCATCGGTATGGTGATCCTCCATTTATGTATCGCATCCGCATGGCTAGATCCTGATCCTCCCGCGTTCCAGCAATGGCTTTCTAGTTTCTTAGCAAACCGCAATCTAGAAAAAGCTATCTATGCAAGAAGGGGAATACGCTCTCAAACAAAAGGCCTACAAATCTGGGATTCATTGACTAGATGGATAGAGAAGAATGGGTAAACTATAAAGAGGAAATTAATCTAGAATTTAAACTAAGGTTAATATAGCGAGGCCAACTCCCGTGGGGTAGGTAGGGTGGGTGGGTGGGAAGGGCTAACCCGGGAGGGTTAAAAGGGTTAGAAAAGGTGGGGGGAGACATACATTATTGTGTTTTTTCGATCTCTGTTTGTTTATTTTTTATTCATTTACTTTTCTGGTTACCTGTGACAATGAACCTTAATTGTACAAAATGCATTAGTCAAAAAAATATTTTTAAAAAAGCGATTTCTTGCTATAATAGTCCTCTTAATACATTGCTTAAGTAAGGGAGCGTATTTGAGAAAAGCTCACTCTTGTGCAACTTCCTGTTCTTGGAGGCCAAATTCCAGTCTAATCTGTGTGGGAGAAGCGCTTTGCGGCAAGAAAAATATAAGATGGAAAACTTTGCTCTGGACTTTGTTCAAGAAACATGAACATTTCCTTGGGAAGATATCCAAGCCATCTGTCAGTGAGCGCAAACACTTTTCTTTTATTACTGTTACCAGGGGCTGCCATTAGGGGCTTTGCAATTTAGTACCGAAGGTCTGTAATGTTGTAATTTGAGATGTCATCCTCGCTTTCGAAGTGTTTAAGTGCAAATGATAGGACCAGTAATCCTGCAACCATATTCCTAGGTACTTGTAACTTCCATTTCTGGCCAAAGGGTTTCCTCCACAATACCAGGTCTTCTTCTGGATAACCCTGTTCCCAAACACAACTACCTTTGTTTTCTCGAAGTTTATGACCAGCTCATTGGTCATACAGTATAGGGATACAGAGTCATTATGTTTCGAAGGCCTATGCCCAATAAATTCAATAGGACAATGTAATCGGCATATAACAATTCTGTTTTCGGTTGTTGGTGTTTTTTTGGTGGGTGTGAGCTGACTGAATCGAGTTCGGCACTGAAGTCCACTAAATCAAGGTTACATAGCAAAGGGGACAGAATGCACCCTTGTTTCATGTCTCTCTCTATCTAGATTCTAGTTGTTAGACCCCTGTTGCTTCTGAGAATGACCCTGGCCCAGTTTTCTGAATATAGAAGCTGTATGTCTTTAAGCAGATTATCAAGAATGTTCCAGTCTGTAAGTTTTTGCCACAGGAAATTTCTGTATAATTATTTTATTTTTCTAACAATCATATGAATATTTTTAAAAATATTAGATTTTTTCAAGTTTAAGAAAAAAAATTGATAACCTGGTTATACTTGTTTTCGCCAAAGTTTGTAAGATTATTGTTAGAGTAGTATATTTGAATTGTTTATTTTATTTTATTTTGTTAACCCTTTTGTATTGGAGTTAGATTACAATTCTTTACTTTATTCTGGAATTTGCATACAAACCTTTGAGGGTATTTCATTTAAAATTATCGATTTTTAATATGGTTTCATTTTTTTAATTATTTTTCACTTTGTTCCTTTTTTAATATTTCCTAGTTTTTGTTATGTATTTAATATGACAAAATTAGTTTTTGTTATATATTTTAATGGTTTGATATGGTTTAATAAATAGAAAACATTTTCAAACTATTTCAAAGTAGTAATAATAATACAGACAATGTATATTGTGATTCTTTATTTCATATTAATGTACAATTGATTGAATTATTATATTTTGTGACATATTTTTACTTTATTTTATAATGTATATATTAATTGTTAAAATGATGTTAAAGTTATACATATTTTTAGGAATTATATTGTTAAAGCTAATTAATGTGTATATGCTTTTATGTTATATATTTTTAAATGGTATGACTATTTTAAACTTATTTTTTAATTACAATGGGGCTCATTACGATGGCGGAGGGTCTGCCACTGCCAGCCGGTCGATACCGCTGTTTTCCCCCACCATATTATGATGGCGGGGGAATGGTTGGTAAAGCGTGGTGGTCGTAAAGACTGCCCACCACGGTTCCATCCGGCGGTCTTTTTCAGACCGTCTGTCGGAACCAAAACATTGGCTGACATTGCGGCACCGCCCTAGGGATTATGTTATCCATTTCCTCTGTTCGTTGTGCGATGGACAAGCTGCCGCAAAACAATGGCAGAAACGGATTAGGGGGCCCGTAGTGGGCCCCCTCAATCTCAGGTGCAGGGACATGTACCCTGGGGGGCACCTATGGTGCCCCCCTACATATCCGTGCCCCAAGTGGCAGGCACTGCAGGGAGCCTACCACGTGGTGCAGGGATGTGTCTGCACCCTTTATTTTGCATTGTGGCGGGGGCTGCTGTCCGCATCCCGGCCACAATGCAAAATATAGGTGATGCGACCACCGTGGTGGCTGCCGCATCATGATTAGGTTTGTGGAGAGGCCACCTCATAGGCGGCCAGTCCCAAATCCGTATCGATGGCGGACGGACTAAAGTCCGTCCGCAATCGTAATGAGGCCCAATGTTCTCAATTATAGTTAAATACATACACTTACCAATATAATGTTGATATTTTGGTCTACAATATTTTTGTAGTCGATATTCTGACACTCCCCATTATATGCATGTAAAACTGAAATTTAGGCAACAATATTTTTGTGCCATGATATTCTTGTGGTCAATATTTGTATGTGTATATGTATGTGTGCTTATGCATGTGTCTGTGTGTGTACCTGCACATGTATGTAACTGTGTTTTTGTGTGATGTGAATGTATACGTATGTTTGTGTCTGTGTTTTTAGTTAGAATTACTGACACATGATGCAATGCCTGCATGTGGCAAAAAAAGCTGATTTATGCATATTATGACAATACCTTGTGCATGTCAGATGAACATGTGCATGCAATTACGAACTGAGGCCTCAAGAATGATAACCGATCTTTTGATGGCAATTCCTTCCTGCAATTAGTTGGGATTAGTTTAGCAAATGACCGCAATATTAGCTATTTGATGGGAGTGCCGCCGAATACATAGTAAGGCAGCAGACTGGTATATAACAGCAGCAGTTCATATATTACTTTACATTTTGATGTACATTTTGATTGGGCAGTAATTGACAACAGTGGTATTTTATTTTATAGTATACTTTTTTTATGGCCATTTACTGACACAGAGAGTATTCTATTTTGTGGCACATGTGTATTGTTTATTAATAACTCTCTCAGATGATACACTTTGCTGTTAACTTAAATAAATGTTTATTTACCTAAATGACACACTTATAGATTAACTTATACCATCGTTAACCTTTGTTCGCCATGACACCGAGCCTTGTTGGAAAGCTGAGCTTCTCATTACTGAAAGCACCATGGAAAAATGAGCTAATACCCAGATACTTATTGGAAATCTAGCTCTTATGAATATATTATCAGCAACCTGTACCTAAGTTTATGGTGCGCACATATTGATGGAATGTTAATGGCACATTAAATCTTTTGGTGTGCAACGTTCTGTTTTTCAGGCAAACACATGCTCGGGAATATTACCTAGCACAGATGGCACTGCATACTTGAAATTATATATATTTTTCACACAAATTATAATGAGCTTTTAGCTGCCCCTTTATGAGGACCTCTTGATAAGAAGTACCCTGCATAATTCAAACAGCAATCGTACACATGGAAGTACCCTGCCATATGGTATCTGAGCCCTAACATCTATTTTATTTTCTGCCATATGAATGTCCATGGACTATAACTGTCACAGAAAAAATCAATAGAATTATATAGCCTAACACATTTTAAATCAGTGTTATTTCTTCTGGTCTAACATTTAGGGCCTTATTGCGAGTTTGGCGGTCTGACAGTCGTAGGACCGCATCCAACTGTGCCAGCAGCCCACAGCCCTGGCGGTCCAAAGACCGCAGTATTATGAGTTGACCATGTGGCAAACGGTGTGGATCTTGCAGTGGTGGTGAGTTTTTTTCACAAATATATTGATGCCTGTGTGTGCATTTCAACTGCAGATGTGACAGATGCACACATGTGCATGATATATGGGGAAAAACATATACCCATTACTGTGGTTCAGCCCATATGTGGGCAGTCCTGGCAATTGGTATATGGTTAGAAATGGACTCACCTGAAGATCACCACAGACAGGGTTCTAATCCTCGGGTGAAGATCCTGCTGTGAAGGGGGGCCTGGAGAAAGGGATTCACCCCGGAATCTGCCTGGAAGAAGAAGAAAGGGGTGAGAATGCACCCCAAATCCTTTGTCACTGCTACCTGAAAGCAGGAGGTCGGACAGCCGTGGTCTGCTCGTGGAACAGACAACTTGTAATACGGATGGCTCTGCTGCTCCCCTGTACCTCCCTATTGCATCTACCTTTCCTCTTCGGCAACCCGGCAGTCGGCGGTCTGCTGGTGGTCTCGTCAGTTCAGTAACGGTCTTACAAAAGCCTATCCGCCCAACTCGTAATACGGTTGTCAGACCACCGAGCTCACCATGGCCCTTAGCATTGTGATAATTTTCTCAGGGAGTGAGATATTGTGGTACATTGCAGTACCAAGCACAGTTCGGACTTACTGCATAGATGTTTGTCTGCTGTACATCTAACGTTCGGTGCAGAGACAGAATATCGATGTAGAAATATCAAATTGCCTTAATATCGAGTCAAGAATATCGAGGGTGCAAAATATCGAGGCACGTTTTTTCATTGTTAAAAATATTGATTTTAATGTAATGCAGTAATATCGATTTTGTTAATTTCGCTGTTAAAAATATAGTTGTAAATAATATCAATTTTTTTATTGTTGTTTAATGGTATTTTTTATCATTAATTTAGTATTAGGTATTACTTATTTTATATAAAAATATTATGTTAACATGTTTGTATTTATTTTTGTATTACATTTTAGGAGCAGGATGTTGTGTTTATAGAGGATAAGGGTGGGGAGTAATTTAAATAATTTTTTTTCAAAAGTATAAATAAAATGTAAAATCATTTTTTTATAAATGCGATGTTGGATTAATAGAGGATAAGGGTGGTGTGTAATTAAAAACATTGAAAAATATTAGGAGTAGGATGTTGGGTTTATGGGGAAGAAGGGTGGGGAGTAATTTGAAAATATTGTGTATACATTTTAAATATTTTTTAGATTTTGTTTTGAGAAAATGTAGTAGTGTTATGTTGTGTTTGTAGGGTATAAGGATATGGAGTAAATTTTTAATGTTGTTTGAAAATAAATTTGTATTAAACTACTTTTTGAAGTTGTGAATTATTATGTTTTTAATTTTAACTTTTAAAATGTTTAAAAAATGACAACATTTTGAGGTGAAATTTTTTTGGGGGTAAAAAAAATTCTATATTTAAAAATATATATAAAATTAAATTTAAAGAGAAAGATGATTAGTTCATTAATTTATAATTTATTATAAAAATTATGTTGGTAAAAAATGTTTTTTTTTATTATAAATTTGGAGTTGGAATAGTAATTTATTATCATTCATTATCCAGCACTTTCCCTGACTTTAGTTAGTTTTGGAGTTGGAATAGTAATTTAATTATGTTTATTATCCAGCACTTTCCCTGAGTTTAGTTGGTTTCGGAGTTGGAATAGTAATTTATTATGTTTTATTATCCAGCACTTTTCCTGAGTTTAGTTCGTTTTACATTTGGAATAGTAATTTAATTTTGTTTATTATCCAGCATTTTCCTTGAGTTTAGTTGGTTTTGGAGTTGGATTAGTAATTTATTAGGTTTTATTATCCAGCACTTTCTCTGAGTTTAGTTGGATTTGGAATAGTTATTTATTATGGTTCATGATTCATGAACCAGCACTTTCACTGAGTTATTTTTGGTTTTGGAGTTGGAATCGTAGTTTAATTTGGTTGATTATCTAGCACTTTCCTTGAGTTTATTTGGTTTTGGAGTTGGAATGGTAATTTAATTTGTTTTATTATCCAGCAGTTTCCCAGAGTTTATTTGGTTTTGGAGTTGGAATAGTAATTTATTAAGTTGTATTATCGAGCACTTTCTCTGAGTTTAGTTGGATTTGGAGATAGAATCGTAATTTAATTGTGTTAATTTTTCCAGCACTTTCCCTAAATTTGTTTGATTTTGGAGTTGGATTAGTAATTTAATTTGGTTTATTATCCAACAGTTTCCCTGCATTTTTATTTTGGTTTTGGAGTTAGAATAGCAATTTAATTTGGTTTATTATCCAGCACTTTCCCTGAGTTTAGTTGTTTGTGGAGTTGGAATAGTAATTTAATTTGGTTTATTATCCATCAGTTTCCCTGAGTTGTTTCTGGTTTTGGAGTTAGAATAGTAAGTTAATTTGGTTCATTATCTAGCACTTTCCCTGAGTGTGTTTGGTTTTGGAGTTGGAATAGTAATTCATTACGTTTTATTATCCAGCACTTTCCCTGAGTTTTGTTTGGTTTTGGAGTTGGAATAGTAATTTAATTTGGTTTATTATCCAGCAGTTTCCATGAGTTCTTTTTGGTTTTGGAGTTAGAACAGTCATTTAATTTGGTTTATTATTCAGCACTTTCCCTGAGTTTATTTTGGTTTTGGAGTTTCATTAGTAATTTAGGGGCCAATTACGAAGGCGGACAAACTGGAGTCCGTCCGCCATCATGGTGATAACTGGGACCATCCGCGGTCCCGCACACCCAATTAAGATGCAGCCGCCACCATGGTTGTCGTATTTTGCACTTTAACATTGTGGCGGGTGCTGCTGACTGCAGCACCCGCCACGATGTTCAAAATGCATGTTGTGCATTCAACTGCACTACATGGCAGGCACAACACGGTGCCTGCCACTTGGTGCAGCAAAATGTAGGGGGGTACCATGGGTACCCCCTCAGGGCACCCACACCTCCCCACAACACAAGGGAGGCCCTCAACGGGCCCCCAAAGCCTATCTCCACCAGACTTTTAATGGCGGTTTCACCACCACGGAATGGCTGGCTGTAGGCACCTTCCTAATTTGGCGGACGATGCCTGCTAGGCACCGCCACCATTTTATGGATGCAGATCTCTCCGCCAGGCAATTGGTATGATTGCCTGTGGCGTTTCCGTGGCAGACGGTCTTTGCATCCACCACAGTCGCAGTCTGGATCTCCCCACCATCGTAATGTGGCGGGGAGAAAATCACGGCCTGATGGTGAAAGGACTGCCATCCCATGGCTGGTGGTGACGGTCCTTCCGCCATCGTAATCTGCCCCCTAATTTGGTTCACTATCCAGCACTTTCCCTGAGTTTATTTGGTTGTGGAGTTGGAATAGTAATTTAATTTGGTTTATTATCCAACAGTTTCTGAGTTCTTTTTGGTTTTGGAGTTAGAATAGTAATTTAATTTGGTTTATTATCCAGCACTTTCCCTGAGTTTATTTAGTTGTGGAGTTGGAATAGTAATTTAATTTGTTTTATTATCCAGCACTTTCCCTGAGTTTAGTTGGTTTGCGGGATAGGAATAGTAAATTATTAATCAGTTATTTTATTTTTATAGTTTGTATGTACATTTAAATAAGAAAGGAGATGTATGTTAGTTATTATTGTTATACATTTTAACACAATTTTAGAAACATGATTCAGGTATTGTGATATTGTTCAAAATTTATTATTATGTATAATATATTTTTAACATACATTTTTCCTGTAGAATTGGAAAATTAACAATAATAACCGGTCCCAGGATGCTTGTTTCCGGTCCCGAGAAGACATGGCTTGGCAGTTCAGGCTGGACTATTTCCATGAGGCACAGGGTCAGACTGATTTGCATATGGCCATGTCTGAACTAGGGTGGTGGAGTGAGCTAAAGAATGATGATGGATTAAACCCAGATCAGTTGACTGGGGGTGAGTGTTTGATTTGCGCAAACGCTCCGTCGATCATCTCCTTTGCTATCGCCTTCTACCATTTTGACATCTATCTGTGAATATATGTGTATATATATATATATATATATATATATATATATATATATATATATATATATATGTATATATTCATTATACAATTCTGAATAGAAAATATTTTGTATAATTAATATATTTGAAAATAAACTTGCATGAATTTTGAAAGCAAAATGTTATTTTTATTTAAGTGTTGCATTTTATTGTTATTTTAATTATTTAGTTTTTATTTTTATAGTTGAGGAAAAAAAATACTTACTATTCTTCATTGATGATGTTTATTTCGATGATTTTGTTGTAGGTTGCAGTTCGTAGAAGCTGGCTAGAGAAAAATATTTGTTAGTTATATTTGCCTTTGATTTTTTTTTTTAATTAGTTTGTTTTATTTGTTCGTTAATTTACATACTTACTTATTTTAATATTTTTCTATTTTGTTGCTTTTGGCTTTGTTTTCTAAGTTAATCTTTTTTTTGAATTTTTTAGGTGGAGTTTTATTGAGGTGTAATCTGTGAAATAAAAAATAAAAGGTTATAAGATTAGTATATTTGTTTATTTCACTTTTATAGTCTCTTTATTTAATTGATTACAAATACTTACTGAATGTATTTTGATGTTGATTTTTGTTGAAGTTTGTAAAAACTGTTAAGAGAAAAGTATTTGCTAGTACTAATTCGTTTTTTATTACATTTATTGTTTTTTCATAATTAGGTTTATTTGCTGGTTAATTTATATACTTACTTTGTATTATTATTTCTCTTATGTTGATTTTGTATTTGTTTTCAAATGTAATGTTTGTTTTGGGGTTTTTGGGTGGAGTTTTTGTGAAGTATAATCTGTGAAAGTTTTATTTTTATTTATTTGTAATTAAATAAATATACTTACTTTTTTTAGTTGATGGAGTGTCCTTGGTAGATGTTGTTGTTTTGTTGAATTTTGTAGAAGCTGTTTAAAAGAAAAACATTTTTTAGCTCTGTTTTGTTAGTTTATGAAATTTGTTACTTTTAAGGAATTTATGTTATTTATTGGTTTAGTCATATACTTACTTTGTTATGTTTTATTGTTGTTGTGTACTTAAATTTGTGTTGAATTTTATAGATGCAATTTTAGTGAAGTTGAATCTGTTATATATAAAGGAAATCGTGTTATAAAATTTTTAAAAGCTTATTTCATTTCTGTAGGTACAACGTTTTCTGCTTACCTTTATTGCGGGATGTTTGTAAAACAGTTTTTGGTGTAGTTGTTTTTTGTTCTCTCTTTTCTCTCTCATAGGTTCACTCTTTCTCCATCGTTTTCCGTTATATGGTAAATGTTATGTTAATTATTTGATTTTTTATAGTGTTTGTTTAATTAGTTGTGTTTTAAATTTATTGGTCGAGATAGCTTTTTTGAATTTTTTAGCTGAAAGAATTTAATTTGTTTGATGATTATTATGTTTATTTATTGTTTGTTTTTATTTAATTTATTACTGTTATTTAATTTATATGTAGATAAATGTGTTATATATTTTTATATATCATATATATTTATGTTTTTTATTTTCATTATTTGTGATATATTTTTGATGTTGTTTTGTTTGTTTATCTATTTGTTTTCGTATTTTTAATTTATTTGTTTTAATTAATGTGATTAAATATTTTTATTGTTTCTTTACAATATTTGGTATATGTTATTTTATTATATTATTGTACATAGTATTATTTTATGTTTAAATGTTATTTTAAAATATAGTTTATATGTATTTTATCGATTTATGTGTTGTCGATATGGTTTATATCGATATTTTTGTTGTGTTTCATTTTATTTTTATTTTATCGATATTTTTGTGTTCTATATTTTTAGCGTAGATATTTTTGTAATCGAGATTTATTTAGACAATATTTATTTATCCATGTTAGTGTCAGTTCGATTTTGTGTATTGTGTATCAATATTTTTGTTTCTGATATTGTTGACTCGATAGTTTTGTAGTTCGATGTTATTAGAGTCAACGATGTATCAGTGAACCCTAGTGTTCCTAGCAGGTCCACCCCTTTCAGATGGGCACATGCATGAATGAACGACACATCAAAAATACCTCTAAAATTAATCATCTTTCTGACAATATATTTGGGAAATTGCATTTGAAAGCTTAATTTGATACCAATTGTTGTACATTTTCCAGACATGGTTACTTAGAGGGGAGGCTGGCTGGTAATGCTTGGTCACTCACTGCATTATTTGGCTGCTGTTTTTTGTGAAAAGAAAAACAGCTTTTTTATATTGGCCATAAGTACTCAGAAAAGTATCAGTTATCAAGTCTGTTCTAAAGTCTCTTAGACGAAGGGCAAAATGTAGTCCAATACCGTCTATACCATCCAGTTTGGGGAATACATTCATATTGGTGATTGAATGAAGCTAAAGAGACCTAAACAAATAAAATCTTAGCAATATAGTTACATATATGTAGAACGAGAAAATGTCATTGTACAAACGTCCCTAAGCATATTTAAATAGCATTGGTTTCCAACAAATAATCAAAGGCTTTTGGATTTCTAAAATTTATAATCTCAGTAGATAGTTTCTATAAGGATCAAGAAGCTCTCTCAGCATGTAAAGAGATTCATCCCAATAAGGTATCATTCTCCTCCTTACATAAAGAGTTATGGTTATTAAAATATCAAAAATGCTTGTCATTAATCATTAAAAAAATTAGCAAAGCCCAGAAGCCACACTTGATGAATACTGGAAACTTACATGTCTCTTTTCTATAAAATAAATTCTCTTCACGTCTGCAAGAAATGCCAAGAACGAAAAGTCTGAACTTTTTATATACACAATCATTCCACACTTCAAATGTCTGTAATACAGGAAATCAAATGATAATTTCCTACAGTGCAAATTTCATAATTAGACTAAAGGAATCATTTTCTTGAAAATTTGTTCTTCATATTATCTCCTTCATGCTGTACAATTGGGAAGAAAATAGCAATATCATCCAAGTCAATCAACTGTACAATTACATGAAAAGCATGTGAGAATAGTCAATGGTTTTCCCTTTGCTACAGAAGTAACACTGCCGTTTTCAGATCAAATTTTCGTTCTTTCGCTGCCTAGAACTGAGAGTTGCGTGCTTCCTCCTAATTATGTATTTTTTCAGGAAACAAACAGTCTGCTAATGACTAATAACTGGCTATTTAGACCAATATTGAAACCACATAAATTTTTGGTGATGGTTCTTGAGGTAAGATTTAAAATATCCTTACCTCAGGGCTGCATGCTGGTTTGCTGCAGCGGCTTCTCTCACTTGCCATCTGCTGAGTGCTGCTCCCCATGGCAGCCCCTCTCTCCAGCCAGCCCTGCAACATCGGTGTAGCGAAGACAGCTTCCTCACTGGCAGCCAACTTGAAATTATGCGTGTCAGCTTCTGAACACATTTTTCTCCAATGGACACTCTGGTGCCGATCACGATCCGGTAAAAACCGGGTACGAACCGTCGGACGGAGCACAATCTCCGCCCGACGCGTACCCGGTCGTCAATTTTTACAAACAAGGAATTACGATTCGCACGGGTACACCATTACCGTACGAATCGTAAAAAAGCCCGACCGAACAAAAAAACACCTACCAATGCGATCCGGGAAAGCGCCGACCTGACGTCGGGACGCTCGCAGCCAGCCATTCACGACCCAGGAATCACGATTCGCACCGACGTCACCCCGCACGGTGAATATTTTGCGGCAGCCAAAAACTGCCGGGAAATCAGGACGACGCGAACAAGGACCACCAGTACGCGACGGACAGACGACGACGCGAACAAGGAGGACCA
This sequence comes from Triturus cristatus, assembly GCF_964204655.1. NCBI lineage: Eukaryota > Metazoa > Chordata > Amphibia > Caudata > Salamandridae > Triturus > Triturus cristatus. Next base: position 354,541,891 of record NC_140593.1, on the reverse strand, counting down.
GTACGTGACGGACACACAGGACGACGCCACCAAGGAGGACCCGTACGCGACAGGACGACGCGATCAAGGAGGACCCGTACGCGACAGGACGACGCGAGCAAGGAGTACCAGTATGCGACGGACAGACATGGACCCGAACCTACGAGTCATCCCTGCCCTCATAACAGTCCACCTCCTCTACAGGTTACGACGCAGACGCCGCAGAAGGTCAGAATAACTAAGGGAGGGGGGAAAGTGGGGTGGGGTGGGGGTGGCACGACCAGGGCAGGCCACAAAACAACCACATAAGTCACACACCACACATGGCCTGGACATACCTGACTCCCATGCCCTGGTCACCACGAGGGGGTGGGGGCGTGTCCTGATAAGCCAGCGACCGCCACAACGGAAGTCCGTCACCACGCGATCCGGCAACACAACCAGACAGGTACGTCCCGTACCCACGCCTGAAGAGCGTGGGTACGAGTCGGACCACGCCCACACACGTCACCCCCACAATGGCGGGACGGATCGCACCCACGTGGCAAAGGCCTGGGTATGGGCCGCACAAACATCACATAGCGTGGGGACGGATATGTACGGACCCTACCCCCACCCCGTATGCAAGGAGCGTACCCCCCACCCCAACAGTGAAAGTACGACCCGTACCCCCACCCGCGTATGCATGGAGCGTACCCCCCACCCCAACAGTGTAAGTACGACCCGTACCCCCACCCGCATATGCATGGAGCGTACCCCCCATGCCAACAGTGTAAGTACGACCCGTACCCCCACCCGCGTATGCATGGAGCGTACCCCCCAGCCCAACAGTGTAAGTACGACCCGTACCCCCACCCGCGGACGTACGGAGCGTACCCCCACCCCCACCAGTGTAAGTACGACTCCCACCCCCACCCGCGGACTCACGGACCGTACCCCCACCCCAACAGTGTAAGTACGACCCGTACCCCCACCCGCGTATGCAAGGAGCGTACCCCCCAGCCCAACAGTGTAAGTACGACCCGTACCCCCACCCGCGTATGCAAGGAGCGTACCCCCCAGCCCAACAGTGTAAGTACAACTCGAACCCTCACCCGCGTATGCAAGGAGCGTACCCCCCACCCCAACAGTGTAAGTATGACCCGTACCCCCACCCGCGTATGCAAGGAGCGTACCCCCCAGCCCAACAGTGTAAGTACGACCCGTACCCCCACCCGCGTATGCAAGGAGCGTACCCCCCAGCCCAACAGTGTAAGTACGACTCCTACCCCCACCCGCGGACTCACGGACCGTACCCCCACCCCAACAGTGTAAGTACGACCCGTACCCCCACCCGCGTATGCAAGGAGCGTACCCCCCAGCCCAACAGTGTAAGTACGACCCGTACCCCCACCCGCGTATGCAAGGAGCGTACCCCCCAGCCCAACAGTGTAAGTACGACCCGTACCCCCACCCGCGGACGTACGGAGCGTACCCCCACCCCAACAGTGTAAGTACGACCCGTACCCCCACCCGCGTATGCAAGGAGCGTACCCCCCGGTCCAACAGTGTAAGTTCGACCCGTACCCTCACCCGCGTATGCATGGAGCGTACCCCCACCACACCAGTGTAAGTAGACTCGTACCCTCACCTCGAATGCATTGAGCGTACCCCCACCGTGTATGTTCCAAGCGTACATATCCTGAAATCGGAGGTGTGTGTGCAGAGTCCACCCAGCAGTGCCCTGAGACAGGAGGGGTGGGTGCCTATCACTCCCAGCAGTGCCCTGAGACAGGAGGGGTGTGTGCAGAGTCCTCCCATCAGTGCCCTGAGACAGGAGGGGTGGGTGTGGAGTCCTCCCAGCAGTGCCCTGAGACAGGAGGGGTGGGTGCCTATCACTCCCAGCAGTGCCCTGAGACAGGAGGGGTGGGTGCAGAGTCCTCCCAGCAGTGCCCTGAGACAGGAGGGGTGGGTGCCTATCACTCCCAGCAGTGCCCTGAGACAGGAGGGGTGGGTGTGGAGTCCTCCCAGCAGTGCCCTGAGACAGGAGGGGTGGGTGCAGAGTCCTCCCAGCAGTGCCCTGAGACAGGAGGGGTGGGTGCCTATCACTCCCAGCAGTGCCCTGAGACAGGAGGGGTGGGTGCAGAGTCCTCCCAGCAGTGCCCTGAGACAGGAGGGGTGGGTGCCTATCACTCCCAGCAGTGCCCTGAGACAGGAGGGGTGTGTGCAGAGTCCTCCCAGCAGTGCCCGGAGACAGGAGGGGTGGGTGCAGAGTCCTCCCAGCAGTGCCCTGAGACAGGAGGGGTGGGTGCCTATTACTAACAGCAGTGCCCTGAGACAGGAGGGGTGTAACACATGTGTGTGAGGCCAGAATTATCCACATGCATACTGGCTACAAGGGAACATGTCCCCATGAACTCATGTCAACAGACTCCACACACAAGTACAGTGATCACCAAGGATGCCACGATTGTTGCAGGTGGAGACATGGCCCTGCATGCATGGCCAAAGTAGAAGGGCTCCGTCACACACACAGCTCATGTAGACACAGCTCTGCGCTAAACATTGGGAACACCCTGCAGGGAAGAAAGCTGGGTACACAGAGGAAGGAATACACCCTGGGACAAGTGCACCATGCAGTAACTGCTTACATGAACAAAGAAAGTTAGCCAACACCTTGTGATGGCACACAGATCACAGGGTCCCACCAATGAGCAGTACACTACTACATATCCCACACACCCAAACCCTTACACACCACCCAAAACCATGTAGCAGCCCCACCAACACCAATACCAGCATAGCAGTAGTGTGATAATGAAAACGAAATTAAGCTTTATTCAGCATGAGCACAATGTCCGTGGATCGCAGGCAGTACAATCTTCACAAAGCCCATAGGGCAGTCAATGATTCTCAGCTGGATGGGGGACACAGTGGGATGCGTGTCCCCTACCTTGCCTGCACAGTCAAATGGCATCGTCTTCCACACTGGTGAGGGCATCAGGGGGGGGGGAAGCAACAGGCACCGCAGGGACATCAGGGCAAAGGGGCGGCGTTTTGGGTGCAGGGATGGAGGACTCCACCACAGGGGGTGGGTCAGTGCCAAAGGCGGAGGCCAGGATGGCACTACACACCTTTGCAAGGTCCTCCAGGGAGTCCCCTGCACCCGAAGGGACCTCAGGCCCCAAGGAGGGGGGGGGTCAGAGGGATGGGTCGCAGCGCCACCGGGGGAGGGTAGAGACAGGGGGGGAGACTCAACCACCCTGACCGGGGATCTCCTTGACCGCTTGCGTGGTGGTGTAACTGTGGGGCTCAGGGACAGAGCGGCCATGAAGGAGTCCTTGGGGGAGATGTGGCCAGGAGAGCTGAGGGGAGGGGATTTGGAGGGAGTGGACTGGGTGGAATGCGGACTCCCACTATGGCTGCGTGTCACACGTTTGCCCCCCGACCCAGTGGGTGTGCCTACCTCACCCTGTGTGTGCGTGTCAGGAGGAGTGCGGTGGACCTTCCCTGCTGGTGTGGTGCCCGTGTCCGTTGATGTGGGTGCATGCCGACGTCTGGGTGTACGTGGGACAGGCTTGGGAGTGGGAAGTGTGGATGGGGCAGGGGTAGGTGGGGGGAGGTCGCGCTGCAGGAGACCCACTGCTGCAGTCAGTGTGGAGTCTATGGACCTCAGCAAGTTGCGTTGGTCAGCCTGCGATGAATGAATGCCCTCCAAGAAAGCCTCGATGTTGGTGAGGGTTTTGCCGTGGGCATGGAGGACATTAAGGATCGCAGCCTGACCAACCTGCAGTTGCCGCTGGATGTCCACAGACTCTGCATTGGCGGCAGCAGTGGAGACAGGGGCAGGGGGTGTGGTGCCTGGCAGGAAGGAGACATGCTGTGACCGGGCACGCTGGGAAGGGACACGAGCAAGTGGGAGGCGGCTGGTGGAAACTGAGGGGGCGGTGCGAGGTGTTGTTCCGCTGTCAGCTGCTGGTGCAGCCTCCGCCCACTCGGAGACATCCTCCTCGGACCTGTCAGCTTCGTAGTCTGATGTGCCAGTCGACAGGTCATCGGCCACACTCTCCTCCGCCTCTGTCCCACTCGATGTGCCAGACCCGATGTCACGGCTGGCACTGGTGCTCGGTCCCTCCGCCTGGTCTGTGTCCATGTCTCCCTCTGTGTCCCCCGACGATGCTGTGGGCAGGGTGGAGAGACAGAAATTAATCAGACACCTGTACACATCTGTCACATGAGTCCAATCTACATAGGTAACATTGCATGGCCTGAAAAGGAAGATCCCTAACATCTACTGAACAGGGTACCGATGTAGGGCATGAAACACACAGTTGGTTGAGCCACCATGCCACTGAAATACCATGGAGAGCATGAGACAATAGCTAAACACAGGAAACGGAGTCTGACATAGCACCCAGGCCCTGGGGACAATCCAGCACTGCATCTGCACCACACAGCGTTGGCAATAATACCGATGACCAGGGAGCATATCCATGAACTTGAGACACATGCTGCATAGGTAATGCTGAAAACATGCACAACATGACTCGGTCACTGCACCTTGCGTGTGTGTCCAGACACATCACACACTGCCCAGACCCAGCAAGTGGAAATCAGGAGTTAACACATAGGCATTGCCCGCCCCAACAAGACCCTACACGAGGCAAATTGTTGAGACACAGGTGGCACCAACATCTCATAGTCTGGGTGATACACACAGGGGCAGGCAAAAAGCAAGATTGGACGCCAAACAGCCAAGGTGCGCCTGTACAAATAATGAGGTACCAGTGCCCATCCTCAGATGAGTAGAAAAAGACACACAGGCACTGGCAACTGTGAGTATGAAGAAGGACAATCAGGTCAGGCTGCACAGTGGACACCTGTACAAAATAGCACGTCTATATACATGGTGACAGGGGACAATGGCACAGAGCACAACCTACGCTGTAGACACTGAGATTGGCCACGTTTATGATGACACATACACCACTGAGGAAAAGGTGCCCCAGGGGACAGTAGTGGGTACGCAACTACATGCTACTGAATGGTAATGACTGCAACACACGTCACCATCCCTGCACTATGTGTATCGCACACTCATGCACATCATGTCACAGGCCACTACATAGGACATGCGCGCTGTAAGGCATGACACATGAGAGACCAACTCCCATGTCTGGAGTCAGCATCAGTGGCAACTGACATGGAACCCACATGCAGTGAACTTGACAGTGCACAGGCAAGGTCCCACAACCTGTTACACACCACCCCCACACATGATGCTACAGTCATTGTTCTCGTGGACAAAGCGCCAGCCTACATTACCTTGTGAAGGAGTGACTACACACAGACCAGGGAACACATTGCAAGGAGGGGAAGGGTGGCAGGGGCACAGCGCTATACTGGGGCAAACAGGATCTGCACAGCACCTTTAAACCCTGCCAGTGAATTCATGCTACTGTGCCCTTACAAATGCCGGTGACACACAACAAACACACATGTACCTACCCCCTTCCGGCTGCTGCATCGCCTGTAAGCGCCTCTCCAGGTCTGGAAAGACCACCGGCAGCACACGCCTGTGGAGGTGGCTCAGACGGCGGCGGCCGCGGTTCTTGTGGCTCTCAGGTGAGTCCCCCAGCAGGAGCCGTGCAATCCTCCGCGTCCAGCACCGGATATCCTGCCAGCGTTTCCTCACCTGGGGCAGGCTCCGCCTCCGACCATCCACACCCCTCACGGCACTGACGGCGGTCAGCCAGATCTGCTCCTTGGCAGTGGCGCCTACCTGTGAGGAGGAACAAGTGACACCACATCAATACACCAGCCACATGTCACAGAGAGACATATGGGTACAAATTAGCTGGTTACAACAAGGCATGTCATGCAGCCAACGCATTGCACCTTTGTCATAGGGACATCATCCCCTGGTGAGGGCAAAAGCAGTACGTGCCACAGTGGGTACACAGGTGGAATGATGGCAATGTCACAATCAATGATCAAGGCTCACACTGTGCATCACACCCACCCCTCCTGTCTCAGGGCACTGCTGTGAGTGATAGGCCCCCACCCCTCCTGTCTCAGGGCACTGCTGTGAGTGATAGGCCCCCACCCCTCCTGTCTCAGGGCACTGCTGTGAGTGATAGGCCCCCACCCCTCCTGTCTCAGGGCACTGCTGGGAGGACTCTGCACACACCCCTCCTGTCTCAGGGCACTGCTGGGAGGACTCTGCACACACCCCTCCTGTCTCAGGGCACTGCTGGGAGGACTCTGCACACACCCCTCCTGTCTCAGGGCACTGCTGGGTGGACTCTGCACACACCCCTCCTGTCTCAGGGCACTGCTGGGAGGACTCTGCACACACCCCTCCTGTCTCAGGGCACTGCTGGGAGGACTCTGCACACACCCCTCCTGTCTCAGGGCACTGCTGGGAGGACTCTGCACACACCCCTCCTGTCTCAGGACACTGCTGGGAGGACTCTGCACACACCCCTCCTGTCTCAGGGCACTGCTGTGAGTGATAGGCCCCCACCCCTCCTGTCTCAGGGCACTGCTGGGAGACATCAGGCACCCCCCCCTGGGACCCCCCCGACAGTACATGGCATGTGTGTTACACCTGGACGCAATGGCAGAAGTCACAGTCACAACATAGGGACAGTCTGTGGCAGTGGCCTATGCACTCACCTGATACCCTGGTCGCCCATACAGCATGGAGTACTGTGGGAGGATCACATCCAGCAGAGCCATGTTCTCCTCCAGGGTGAATGGCTGTGTCCTCTCCACAGCCCTTGACATGGTTCCAGGGAATCAGTAGCAGCAGCTGGGTCGACGAATGCAAAGATGTGCAGGCAAGTGCTCCCTCATGGGACCTGGCTGCCTTATATGTGCCCTTCTGCCCAGTCTCATGCACAGGAGTACAGAGTGATTGGTCACTCACATTTGCATCCTATGTTTCCACCAATCCCTTCTAACCTAGCAGTCTGTGGGTTCTCTATCGGTTTCATTCTCCTGCATGATGTCAGCCCCACAAACACATTGCAACAAAGTAGAAGAATTCCAACTGACTTATGCTGTGCACCTTCCAGAACAATTTCGAAATTTGAACTTGGTCTCCATGACAACCAGCATGCATGTAGGCCTTAATACTTGTCCCCTATGTAATTTGGAGCATCACACACAGGTACGGTGCGTTTCGGGGCCCTAGGGCACCCCAAATGCATGGCAACGGCCCGTACATGCATGCCTACGTTCACTATCACTATGGGTCTGCACGCGTATGCGTACCCGTAGTGGTACGGACCGTACACTCGCATCTACGCTCACTATCAATATGGGTCTGCACGCGTATGCGTACCCGTAGTGGTACGGACCGTACACTCGCATCTACGCTCACTATCACTATGGGTCTGCACGCGTATGCGTACCCGTAGTGGTACGGACCGTACACTCGCATCTACGCTCACTATCACTATGGGTCTGCACGCGTATGCGTACCCGTAGTGGTACGGACCGTACACTCGCATCTACGCTCACTATCACTATGGGTCTGCACGCGTATGCGTACCCGTAGTGGTACGGACCGTACACTCGCATCTACGCTCACTATCACTACGAGTACGCATACGCGTGCCGACCCATAGTGATAGTGAGCGTAGATGCGTGTGTACGGTCCGTACCACTACGAGTACGCATACGCGTGCCGACCCATAGTGATAGTGAGCGTAGATGCGTGTGTACGGTCCGTACCACTACGAGTACGCATACGCGTGCCGACCCATAGTGATAGTGAGCGTAGATGCGTGTGTACGGTCCGTACCACTACGAGTACGCATACGCGTGCAGACCCATAGTGATAGTGAGCGTACATGCGAGTGTACGGTCCGTACCACTACGGGTACGCATACGCGTGCAGACCCATAGTGATAGTGAGCGTACATGCGAGTGTACGGTCCGTACCACTACGGGTACGCATACGCGTGCAGACCCATAGTGATAGTGAGCGTACATGCGTGTGTACGGTCCGTACCACTACGGGTCCATAGTGATAGTGAGCGTACATGCGTGTGTACGGCCCTATCACTATGGGTCTGCACGCGTATGCGTACTCGTAGTGCTACGGACCGTACAAATGCCTGTACGCTCGCCATCACGATGGGTACACATACGGCAGCACTCCCACAGTGATTTGGGAACATGCACAGGCCCTCTCAGCAGCAGTACGGCGGTTTTTACACATCACTGTGGTGATAGGCGACACACAGGTAGGAATAGGGCGGACATACTTGTCCATGGATGGACATACTTGTCCATGGATGGACATACTTGTCCATGGATGGACATACTTGTCCAGGAATGGACATCAAGGCATCGTCTGTGCATTACTACATGTGTGGGGCACAGGTGTCACAGGCTGTGATGTGGAACATGCCTCCTGAGTGGAGAAGGCACCAGATGTATGATGAGATGTGTACAGGTGTACTGTGTGATGGTGCAATGTGTGCCAGGCATGCCCTTGACTCCTTTGACATGTGTGCATGTGGGACTGCGCACTTGGGGTGAGCGTCACTGGCATGGCACGGACACCAACACACGGAAGTGTCCCATGATGCCCGGTACAGGGGTCATGACACATGACTTGTCACTACCCACAGTGCACAATGTGACTATGTCATATATGTGTCCGGGATTTACATCAGGTTGATGTTGTAGCACCCTCAAAAGCTGCAGCCGTTGCAGCAACCAACATGTGGCTGTGTGTAGATTGTCATTGCACACTGTTCCGCACACCATGCCACATGTGTTATCGGATGTGAGGTGCACATGTATGCATGGGACACGGAGTAGCGTGACAAGGCCATGTCAGCATCCTCACAAGGAATGTGTGGTGAGTCATGACATGTGCAGCTTCATGGCAAGGTGTGTGGGCTGGACTAGTGTAATGTCATGTGACCTGTGGCTCCAGTGTTCCGCTACCAGTCTCTGCAATCGGCATCCCACTTCTGCTGATGTGTGGGTGTATGTCACTCCTGTCTTGCGTCGGGCTGTGCACTTGCACTGGGACACAGCTATTTCCATGGCGTGGCATGGGGAGGTTCTCAATCACCGTGTGTAGCTGGGTCTTGGAAGGAGTGTCACCTTGCATCCATACGTGTCCTGGGCATGTAGCACATACCTGACTCCCTATGTAGCATGTGTGTATTGCCAGATTTACATGTGCTCAGTAGACATGAGTTGTTCTCGTAGTGCACTCACTCTTCGTTGTCACTTCCAAATTACTGCAGAGCGCCGCCTCTTGCCCGAAGAATTCCAGACTTGGCTACCATGCAGGAGAATGACAGGATCCGGCTCTACCGCTTCACCCAACCGTTGATTCTGGAGCTGACGGCGAGACTGGCACCACACCTGCAACCGCAGCACAGGTATCCTACGGCACTGACACCCCAGCTGAAGGTAATGGCTGCCCTACATTTTCTTGCCACGGGTACCTTCCAAAATACCATAGCTCATGTTGGTGGCATGCCCCAGAGCATGTTCAGCGGTGTGCTGCATGATTTCTTGGAGGCCATGTTGATTCACCTGGATGACTTCATCAAGTTCCCAACCCCTGAACAGATGACTGAGGTCAAGCGTGGATTCTATGCCCTGGGAGGGATGCCCCATGTCATTGGGTCCATAGATGGGACACATGTAGGTTTGGTACCACCACACGCACGGGAGGTGGCGTACCGCAATCGGAAGCACTACCACTCCATCAATGCCCTTGTGGTGTGTCTGTCCAATATGGTGATTTCACATGTCTGTGCTCGTTTCCCAGGGTCAGCACACGATGCCTACATCATGAGGCGTAGCGGGATGCCTGATATGATGATGCAGCTGCGCAACGAACGGGCATGTGTTGTTGGTGGGTACAGTCTGTCTGTCCTGTATTCTGTATAGCCGACCAGCACGACCGCTTCACCAGTTCTAACGATGTCCATGTGCTTCCCATGTAGGGGACGCTGGCTATCCCAACATGCCTTGGCTGCTGACACCTCTCCGCAACCCCATCATGCCGGCCCAGCTCCGCTATAACACCGCCCATGGCCGGACAAGGCGAGTGATAGAGAGGACGTTTGGCATGCTGAAGAGCCGATTCCGGTGCCTCCACAAGACCGGCGGTGCACTCCCTTAGGCCCCGGCGAAGGTCTGCAAGATCTTCATGGTCTGCTGCATGCTGCACAACATGGCAGTTGAAAGAGCTGTGCCACTCATCCTGAATCAACATGACGAGGACCATCCACCCGTGGAGGACGAAGGGCTTGGCAATGGGGCTAGTGATGTGGAGGATGTGGAGCCGCAAGAGGACATCCGGACTCGGCTCATACACGACTTCTTTGCTTAGTGGTGAGTACCAGGGTCTGAGTGTGCACGCATTGGTCCCCGTGTGGCATGCGTTGTGATGTGTGTCTCCACCTGCATGTATGGCACGTGGGTCAGAGGTGTGTGTGGGTGTGTCACTGGAGTGATGGTGGCAGTGATGGTAATATTTCCCCAGTCATAATTGTGACCTAGCATGTTGTCATCCATACATGTGTCGAGTAAATGCACATGCAAGTGGCTGTGCTTTTTGTGGCTGACTTCTTGTGTGTCTCTCTTCCCCAGGTACCTGCGCATGCCGTTTGCTGGTTGCATTGTTGTGGCACTGCTATTCCTCATGGACATGACATCGTGGGCTGACTCAGCGTTACAGGCACGGACACGTTTGGAAGTCTCCATGGGGTAAGGGATGCATCTGGGGTGTATTGGGTGTGGCTGTTGTTCACGATGTGTGCACACTTCCCCGATCGGGGTTTGGTTCCTCTGCAGTCATGTGGCATCCCCATGGGACACGACATGCAGCTGGGTACACCTGAATAGATGGGCTGCCTGGTTGTCAGTCATCAGTGATGGGATAGTGGATTGTGATGATGGCATCAATGTGTGTGACACTGCCCTCGGACACATACGGTTGACATTGTCTTGGCATGGCGTGGGACTTCCACATCAGCGGATCTATGGTGTATGTCAGGCTCTCCGTGTACAGCTGTGGGTTTTAGCTGTTAGCCGATACTTGTGTGCCAGTTCCATGGCTATCACGCATTTGTGCTGCAGAAGGGGGGTGCCAGTGTTGGACCCACATGTTACTCCACATGATGTGTTCATGTGTACTTCAAGTTGCCTCTGCAATCCCAAAAACATGACTAATAAAGGTGTCCCTATGCCTCCAAGGTGCCTCTTCTCAGTCAATGCTGGTGTGTTGGCACGGTGCATCCTGCATGTCTGGCATGGTATTGCCTGATTGTGGCTATGTGTCAATGTGTCGTGTGGCAAGATGCAAGCTGTGTGTGTGTGCTGAGACTGTGTATTGGGCATGATGTCCATGACTGTGTGGGTATTGTGACATGTGCCATCCCCATGCATCCAACGTTGTCCATGACCCCATTCTCTGCATCCACCGGACTCAAGCTTGCAGGACATGGTTCTGCCACCTGTCTACACATACCTGGGTGCCCCCCAGGACACTGGCCAGGATCCCTGACCTCTGCGCATGACTGTTGCTGTACTCAATGTGTCTGTCAGCACGGTTGTTCGGCCACCCCTTCAGCTGGTTCTGCCCATCACGGGTGTGTATGGTGCTCCATGTCTGTCTTGCCTAATAAACTGTGACCCATGTGTCCTGTGCCAGACTCAGGCCCCAGGGTGTGGATGGTTGAAGTGAACAGATGACTCAGGCATGTTTAGACTGTACAAGACATATGTTAGGTAATAATGCTACCAGCAGGCATCTACTCTTAATAGTGTGATTTATTATTGGGGGGGGGGGGGACAAAGTGAGGGGCTTTCCGGGATTAGGGAATCCAAAGTTCAGTAGGGGAGTTGGTGTCCTTGCCATTGGAAATCCTCAGAGTCCATGCCACAGTCTTTGTCAACATTGGTCAGCCAGTGACCAGCAGGGCCATGTGGCAGAGAATGTCTCTTGATGCTGTGATGCTGTTGCTCCAGTGGGCCAGGTGCCAGGCCAGGTGTCCTGGGAGATGGTGATGTAGCAGCCACCCTCACGGTCCTTTCCGTGGACGACCCGGCTTCCTGCGGGGAACCTCAGCAGCAGGCCGTGACGACGTCTGGGATGCTCCGTCGGATGTTTCCTCCTCCTCCTCCTGATCCCTCCCTGTGGGTGGTGATGTTCTCCGCCTTCTGGCACAGGGAGGGTCGGCCATGGTGTCGGCCATCCGACGGAATGTAGCGTGAATCCCCTGGAACGCCATCACTTGCTCAGCCTGTCTGTCCTCCATCCTCCGTTGGTGTACCTGTAGACAGGCTATTAGCTCCGCATGTTGCTGGGCCTGCTGGACCTTGATCCCCTCGAGGACGGACACAACCTGGGCCATGCCCGTGGTGTCCTGCCGGTATGAGTCCAGGATGTTACGGACATGGGAAAATACCGGATCCCCAGCCAACTGGTCAGGCTCGCGCCTCCGCCGTCCTCCACTCCCACCACCCCTGCCCACTTGCGTCTGGCCTGCACTTGTGGGCACATCGGGTCTCCGGGACCCCTGAGGGGTGGCATTGGCGTTGTCGCCTGCCTCCTCCTGGGTGCCCGGGACACCGTGTCCCTCCTGGCGAGCCTGGCTGCATTGTGGTGTTGGGGCAGGGATCCTGGGTGTCTCCTGGGATGTGGCAGGAGTGGGGGTGGTGGTTGGCACGGTTGTACCTGACGCAGGTGCTGCAGGTGGTTGGACACCAGAGGGGCCAGGTCGGTCGGGGTCGTCCGCAGAGTGGTGAGAGTGGTCGCTGCCGGTGGGATCGGTCTCCTGCAGATCCAGGTCCTGTGAGTGTTCCCCCCCAGTGTTGGGGGGTGCAGCACGACGTTGACCTGTGTGTGAGAGAGAAAATGTTAATTTTGGTCCATGCAACATCCATGTTTCATCCGTTTCAAAGTTGGCACATTTCCTCTTGGAATTAGGATCTGTCTTGCATTCCACTCACAGTGCACTTGTGCATGGGTGTGTCCCTTGGGCACCAATTTGGCCCATTTAACTATGTGTGGCACAGTCTTACTTGCTGCGTCAAGTGTGACTGCAGTCAGCAGTGGAGTGTGCAGGTGTGGCGAGCCATGCATTTGCGCCTTCCTTGTAGCACTGTACATGTGCACATGGAGTGGATCCACACACTTATATGATGCAGGTGGCTGTCCTTGTGCTCGTGTACAGGTTGTGACATGGCCCTGTGTTTTGCCATGATGAAGAGGGGGGGTTCTGGCACTGGCCACCCTTGTCTACATGCACGCAGTCCACCTGCTGATGAGCAGACATTCCCACACACCAAAGGACTGATTTGCTCTCCCTGTGTCTCCCTCCTTCTCTGTCCCCCTCTCCCTCCCTCTCTGTCCCCCTCTCCCTCCCTCTCTGTCCCCCTCTCCCTCCCTCTCTGTCCCCCTCTCCCTCCCTCTCTGTCCCCCTCTCCCTCCCTCTGTGTGTCAGCCTCCTCCCTCTGTCCGTCTTCCTGTGTCTCCCTCCTTCTCTGTCCCCCTCTCCCTCCCTCTCTGTCCCCCTCTCCCTCCCTCTCTGTCCCCCTCTCCCTCTCTCTCTGTCCCCCTCTCCCTCCCTCTGTGTGTCAGCCTCCTCCCTCTGTCCGTCTTCCTGTGTCTCCCTCCTTCTCTGTCCCCCTCTCCCTCCCTCTCTGTCCCCCTCTCCCTCCCTCTCTGTCCCCCTCTCCCTCCCTCTGTGTCCCCCTCTCCCTCCCTCCGTGTGTCACCCTCTGTCACCTTGGCCCAGCTTCCTGGGCACACACTGTTAGCAGATCTTTGAGTGGCCCTTGGCCTGTTGATTTTGTTTCTGATCTCCAGGCACCCATTTTGTCTGCTGTGTGTCTGTGCGCTGCTGCTGTGGTGGTGTGTGCTGCCACTCTTTCACAATGTTGGCTGTTCATTAGCTGCTGTCATGTGCAAAACAGTGCCTTCACCCCCATGTGTTGATGCAAGGCGTCCGCCATTTGCTGGCAAGTCATTCCTGTGTTGGGACACAGTGTTTGTCTGGCTGTGACCTAGGCCATATGGGCAGAGGGCATTGTTGTCTGCTTTGGAGTCGCACTATGTGATTTTTTGTGCCCAGCCTCCCGCCATCCGGGTTACCGTGTCATGTGTTGTTGTCTTCTGTGGCCTGTGACTTGACATTGTCCAGCTGGGTGCATGGGGCATGGTGGCAGCAGTGGCATGTGCCTGCTCATGGAGTGTGGTTGAGTCATGCGATGGCTTGTGGTGGTTGCGTGCCTGTTAGTAATTTTGGTTGTGGTTGCAGTTCCCCCCATGTGAGGTGCGTTGTTTGTGTACTCACCCGGGTCTCGGAGTCCTTCTACTCCTTCAACTGCCTCCACCGGCAGTATGGCCATCACCCTCTCCTCCCAGGGATGGTACTGTACGGCTCTGCGGGAGGGCCCTCCTCCGGTGGCGTTGGCCTGGTCGTGTTCTTCCTGCCTCTTGGCTCTGACCCTCCTCCGCAGATCGTACCACCTGTTCTAGCAATCCTGCTTGGTCCTCCTGGTGTCCGCAACAGCATTCACAGCATCGACGATGGTCTGCCACATGGCTGTTTTGGCTGCCTGGCTGGTGCTTCTGACCAATGTTCCAAAGATCTGTGGCTCGACTCTGAGGATTTGATCAACAAGGACCTCCAACTCTCGGTGACTGAACTTTGGATTCTTGGTAGTGGGCATGGTGAGGGGTGTGGGTGGGGATGGTGTGGGTGTGGGGGGTGTGTGGATGTTGGGGGGGGTGTGGATGGTTGTGTGTGTGTGTGAATGTGATGAGAGGGTGTTTGTGAGGGTGGTCGTGTGAAGGTGTGCAAGTGTAAGGTGTGGTGTAGCTTGTAGTCTGGTTCTGTGGTGTCTGGCAGCAGTGAGTCTGTTGCAAAGGCTCATGGTTTGTGTGTGTGGGCCCTTTTTATTGGTCCATGGGTGGGTGTGGCAGTTTTTGAATTTTGGGTGGGTGTGTTATAAGGAGTGGTGGTGTATTGGGCCTCTGTTTGTTTTTGGCAGTTGCAGGTCAGTGATTGTGTTATTTTAGTGGTTGTTGGCCATGTTTAGTGGCTGTGTGCCTTTCGAATGGTGTATTCTTGTGTTGTTTTATTTTGTCCTGGTTGTGTACGTGCGTTTTGAGCATGTGTACGGTGTGTACATGGGCCATTTGGTTGTACGATTATGTCCTTGTGTGTGGCTTTGTACGACTCGTACATGCGGTCGTGATGTTGGGGCATGGGGTGCGCTCCGTACTTAGGAGGTTGTGTTGGGGGTGCGCCAGGAACTACTGGGGTGTAGGTTCACGGTGGTACGACACGTACTGGGGTGGGGGTACGACTGGAACGTACTGGGGTGTAGGTTCACGGGGGTATGACACGTACTGGGGTGGGGGTACGACTGGAACGTACTGGGGTGTAGGTACACGGGGGTATGACACGTACTGGGGTGGGGGTACGACTGGAACGTACTGGGGTGTAGGTACACGGGGGTATGACACGTACTGGGGTGGGGGTGGGGCTCGACCGTACTGGGGTGTACTTGGACGGTGGTACGACACGTACAGGGGTGGGGGGGTGTACATTGACGGTGGTACGACACGTACAGGGGGGGGTGTACATTGACGGTGGTACGACACGTACAGGGGGGGGTGTACATTGACGGTGGTACGACACGTACAGGGGGGGGGTGTACATTGACGGTGGTACGACACGTACTGGGGTGGGGGTACGACTGGAACGTACTGGGGTGTAGGTACACGGGGGTATGACACGTACTGGGGTGGGGGTACGACTGGAACGTACTGGGGTGTACATGGACGGTGGTACGACATGTACTGGGGTGGGGGTACGACTGGAATGTACTGGGGTGTAGGTACACGGGGGGTATGACACGTACTGGGGTGGGGGTGGGGCTCAAACGTACTGGGGTGTACATAGACGGTGGTACGACACGTACAGGGGGGGGTGTACATTGACGGTGGTACGACACGTACAGGGGTGGGGGGGTGTACATTGACGGTGGTACGACACGTACAGGGGGGGTGTACATTGACGGTGGTACGACACGTACTGGGGTGGGGGTACGACTGGAACGTACTGGGGTGTACATGGACGGTGGTACGACACGTACAGGGGGGGTGTACATTGACGGTGGTACGACACGTACTGGGGTGGGGGTACGACTGGAACGTACTGGGGTGTAGGTACACGGGGGGTATGACACGTACTGGGGTGGGGGTGGGGCTCGAACGTACTGGGGTGTACATGGACGGTGGTACGACACGTGCTGGGGTGGGGGTACGACTGGAACGTACTGGGGTGTACCTAGACGGGTGGGGGTATACATATACGGGGGGTACGTGTCGGACGTACGGGGGCTGGGGGGAGTGTTGGGCGCGTATGCGGGCACATGTCTCCATGGTTGCTATAGGTGTTCGGTGCGGACGGTGTTTTTTCCATACGGTTGTAGGCTCGGACGCACGGGATGGATCGTGATTCCTCGGTCGGACTTGGATTTTTACGTTTGTAAGGTAAATCGTCCGAGGACGTGTCGGACACATTTTCCGACCCGAGGACGTGTGGGGAATGATTCCCAGTGCGGTTCGTATGGACTTTTTACCATGCGAATCGTGATTGCCAGTTCGTACGGCACTTGTACGATTCGTACGGTGAAAAGACCCGATACGAGTCGTACGGGGACATTTTTTACCGGATCGTGATCGGCACCTCTGTCACTGACTGTTGTGGGCCTTTTCACAGAGATTAGAATTATTCTAAGTTTAAATTATCGTTATTTTTACCATATACATGTTTTTTCACTCATTTGTTAATTTTCCTCCCCAATCCAAATTGGCCAACTCTTTTTAGGAATTATGTCATATCATATGTTACCTATAAAAGGGTGTTCCGTAGTTAGTCCAGTTGCTTCACAATTATTCCTTAATTGTGGCTTGATCAATTGAACTTATGGACTCCATATACTCTTCAGTTCCTGTTGTTGCACCTAGTTCCGTTGCCTCGTTCCTTGGCCTGGCTAGCAAGAAGGTTTTATCTGGTGTCCAGTTTTTTTCTCCTTGTCGAATTATTTTCTGGAGTATTGCTGAACTTACTGTTTAAATTCTGGCACTGCCTCTGCTGATAAGAGGCCCTTGACATTCCAAGCATCACCCAGAAGACCATCCCTTGACACTTGACAGCCTTCGCCTGGTATTAGATGTGGGTGAAATAAGTGCCCAGGTCTTGAACCTTTTGGCAGGGTTGTATTTATCTACCACCCTAACCTGCACAACCAGCTTGAGACATTTGGGGTTCATTTTGATGGCGATCGGACCGCACACCAACAGGTCATCGTTGGCGGTCCAATAGTCCTTCGGTCCGACTGCCAGATTACAATCCCAGTGGTCGGACCCACAGCTGTCGGGGGGAAGACCGCTGCCTCAGCAATTATCAGTGATCCCAACAGGGCGGCGGTTGGATAGGCCTTCCCGAATGGCGGCAGTTCCTGAGGCATGTACCGTCATCTGGATTATGATATCCCTTTCCAGTGGCCTTTTCATGTTGGGGAGACTGCAATGAAAAGGCAGTCAAACACAGAATTCGGGTGCCCCAAACAGGGTCTCTGTCTGTCATGGGCAATTGTAAAGTGGCCCTGGGGGCACATGTAGTGTCCCCACTCAGCTTCATGCACCGTGTGCCATGCATGACATGGTGCATAGCACACGGTTCAAGGAGGTACAGGAGGTGCTCCCTACCACAGCGGCTTGTGCTGAGCCCCTTATCCTTGGCCGCAGCACAAGCCGCTGTGTTATGGAGTACTTTCTGACTGCTAGCACGGCTGTCATATTATAATGGGGCAGACGGATCACTGCATGCTTGTCATGTGTCCTTCTCACTGTGGCAACAGCAGAAGGCAGTCCAACAATCCGCTATCAAATGAGGCCCATGGTCTCAAAGCTAGGGATGGCTCATCAGTGGCCTCCTGATTTTCTTACCAATAGGGTTAAGATGGTGTCTACTACACCTTTCTCCTCTTACCCCAAGCTGTTATCCAGTAAGGTTCAAAGGTTTTCATCAATTCCCTGAACAGTCTATATAATATCAGTGTGGATCTTTTTGCATTTTTCATCTGGTCTCTGGCCTGTAATGTGTTTACATATAAGCAGACAAAGCAAACACAAGGAGATGATGGACGGAGCGCTGAAACGTTTCAGACACTCACCCCCAGTCACAGATCTGGGTTAAATCCATCATCATTCTTTAGCTCACTTCGCCACCTCAGTTCAGACCGGTCCCAGGATGCTTGTTTCTGGTCCAGGGAAGACATCAGTTGGCAGTTCAGGCTGGACTGTTCCCATGAGGCACAGGGTCAAAACTGATTTGCATACAGCTGTGTCTGAACTGGGGTGGCGAAGTGAGCTAAAGAACGATGATGGATTCAACCCAGATCTGTGACTCGGGGTGAGTGTCTGAAAAGTTTCAGCGCTCCGTCCATCATATCCTTGTGTTTGCTTTGTTCGCCCTAAATTGGCAGGGTATGCCCAGACGTGGGTCCCTTGCTCACTTTGCTACTGGATTCAAGCTAGACTGGCTGATGAGGGTTGTTAGCCCGATACCGGTCCCAGGATGCTTGTTTCCGGTCCAGGGAAGACATGGCTTGGCAGTTCGGGCTGTACTGTTCCCGTGAGGCACAGGGTCAAGACTGATTTGCATATAGCAGTGTCTGAACTGGGGTGGTGAAGTGAGCTAAAGAACGATGATGGATTCAACACAGATCTGTGATTGGGGGTGAGTGTCTGAAAGGTTTCAGCGCTACGTCGTTCATCTTCTTGTTTGCTTTACATATAAGCAGCCAACACTCATATTCTCCTCTGATTGGATAGTGACTGGAGTCTTGATAGTCAGTGAATTGAAGACTTACAGAACCACTCATTGTGCCTGCTGGAGGTGGGCCACTGCCCCATTCACTTTTCTACCACAAAGCTTGGTTTTCTTGTCAATGATCATCTTTTTAGCTTGACATTCAAATATCTGCTGTTTCCTTTCCGACTGTTTTTAAATAAAAATACTTAGAAAGATCTTATCTCTACTACTCTGGTAGGTCTACAGTAGCTACGACCCTGACTGATTCAAGAACTGATTACTTGAATGCATTTCATTTTGGTGCTGTTAAGAATCTCCTTTCTACTCTCTAATTGATTCAGAACGTAGCTGCCTTCCTTCTGTGTATTGCCTGTAAATTGTTCTCTTAAAAAAACTCGATGTTCTCCTGATGAATAGTTGTTTGTGGGTCTTCGACTTTCATAGAAATGGAAAGCTTGGTAGGTCAGGCTTAGCCACTCCTATTTGAGCAGGTCCAAGCAAGGTTACCATCCTTATTAATGAACTGCTAAAAGAGCATGGTGTAATGAGTACTATACTAGAAAACGTTATTATTTTAAATTTCTGAATGTATATTTCTTTTTCAACAAAATAGTTTGTTATGCAATGCAAGCACTAAAGAACAAATATTACAAAGTTTTAAAAATAAGGTGCATCATGCAAACACCAACAATGAATAACAATTCTTAAATTAAAACATCTTTACCTATTGCTACGAAAGATAATAATGCTTCAAAAATGTATTTTCTTACCATCCCTATTAAAAAATCCCATCACATTTCATAACTACTGATCCAGCATTACTTTAAAAATCATAATACACAACACATTTATAGATAGAAGACACAAAAGTTTAGAGGACACGTTGCACATGTTAGACACAGTGACACATAAAATAGAGACATGTGTATTAGAAGCATCATAAAAGGTACTTTAAAACCTGAGATGAAGAAAACACATTTATGTAAGGTAGCACACATATAAACAAGTTGTGTGAATGAATTTCTAATGCATATGTTGCTTATTGACGTATATTAATAACAATTCTTAATTCAATGTGAAGTGGCCTTTTCCATTTGATGTTTTTACTGAGAATACACATGCTAGAAAACTTGGTGCAAAAATGTGTGACAATGAAGAACAGGCTAGAGATTTTGCAAATTGATACTAGAAACTTCACAGTTTAAGAAATATTAGAAACAATTTTAGTAGAAGGAAATTTGAAAAACGTGCATTTATATGAATATCATAAAGCTTTTTCGTTGTAGGGTATTTCTAATGTTAGCCCTTCCCATGTAATAATTTTGAGAAAATGTATATATCCTTCAATTGAATTGATTTACTTTCATTATATTTGAAGTAAAGTCAGAGCTAATTTTGTTTAAACGTACAATGCTAGCTTAAAGGCCTTTATGAAATGCTTTTTCTCGAGTGCTGACCTTTCTCCTGATTTAATACAACGGATCTTTCTTTGCAAGTAAAATGTTATACATTTGTCCTGTACACATCTATCGCCTGACATTCTTGAATGCTCTTACAACTTTCACAGTGAAATATTCCTGTGGGAATAGAATTTCAGCTATGGCTATAAGTTGTAACTTTGTATTTTTATCTCTGCCAATGTTAGGTTTGAGGACTCTCACACTTTCATTTCTCCTGACTAGCGTGGGAAATCAGCTTGATGTTTCAATCATCTCAGGTGACATGATGTGAGCATAGATATGTGATAGTCTTTCGATGGTGGTGTAATGTCACACCACTGGACATTACTAAAGCTCTATAAAAGAAGACACCCCAAAGGAGGGGCAACAACCCCCATTGTGATTTTTCCTATTTGGGACATGGAAGCTATGCTAATTGATATTTTACGTTGGACTGTTTGTCGATGCTACAACCGGTAGCTGTTGGTCTGAGACCTTCTTTGCTGAACCATTTCTATTTTTCATATTTTCTAATATACCTTTAGCTCTAAGCTAATGGACTCGCCCCTAATGGACTTTAAGCCTGAACCTTTACCCTTTTACTGTAGGACCTGAGCTGGTAGAACTTCAACCGTCCTTCTTCCTAAAGGGTAGTGGGACTCTGTAACTCTGATTTTATAACCACTCAATAAAAATGTGTCTAAATGCTTGACACTTTAATGCAAGCTGTGATATTCTTGACTGAAGTCATTGCCTATTTTAATGAATTTTGATTCTTTAATATAATAACCAAATGTACCCTAATATCTGTCTGAGTCTATTATTTGGTCCTGGTGATTTTTTCATTTTGACTGTGACTAATGTTTAAATGTTTTGTATGGAGAATCAGCGAGCTTTGTCAAAACATCAGGTATTACTTTTCTTATTTTGTGTTACAGTTGCTGAGCTTTCAGTTTGCATCATCCTTACACGACTTAGCTTCTTTAGGAGGTTGGTTCTTCCAAATATTAATCTTGATTTCTACAGCATCGTCTTCAGAGTGGTCTATCTAAATCTGATTTGATATCTGTGTATTGTCAGTCAATTAATGGCACTCATTTTACAGCTAATGTGGAGTTTGGTCAGCCTAATTTCCACTCCTTCTATAGACAGAGAAAGATTAATCAGACAATAATTGTCTCTGTATTAATGGAAATGCTTGTGACTGTCTACTCATACAGGTTAGAAGAGAAATAGAGGAAGCATACATAAAAAAGAAATTGTACGCGCGCTCCATGCTGCAACACTGCCAACAAACATAACATGTGTATTTGTAAAGCGTACGTTCACCCCTAATGGGGTATATTGGTGCTGAATAACAGATGTTTATTGTTATCCCAACTCAATGGTACTCATTTTATCGACCTCAGATGGATGAAAGGCTGAGTGGACCTGCCAGGATTTGAACCTGTGACCATGAGGTTGAACACAGGTCCCTGCAGTGGCTGCATTAGTCCACTGAGCCACCAGACCAGGTGTCTCCCTCTTTGATGTAGGGGAGGTAAGAAAAATATGTTTAATATTCTATGTAACCCTAGGCAACTGCCATTATTGTCTTTGAAACACTGAAGGAAATTCTTAATCCAAAACGAACAATTTATAGAAGTTCTAAATTTGAGCTCATTCCTTAGCCAATATCACCTGGGTCCTGTAATATATTTACATGGAAAGCCATGGTATGAAAAGATTGTTTGCTACATTCATGGGGTTACTCATATATGTAATGTGTTTGAAGTGCAGTTCTTTTCCTATTCTTGCTTAGACTGCAATAGGCATAGTAAAGTTAACCTTTTTGCCTTTGATCTGCAGGCAAACCTGGTGCTGGCTTTTTACATTTACTTTCTAGCACATAAAACAGGGGATAACTGCCAATTACCAGTAGATTTCCACCATCTAAGGTGATATGCTCTGTCAGGGGGGCAGTGCCACCGTATTTGTATTCCCCCAAAGGTCAAGCACGTCACCATCCATGCCGTGCTGGAACTTTTTTTGTCGTTCCCAGTGTGCTGCTTGTTTTCCAGGCACAGCCATAGGAAAGGCAAAGCACCGTCCACCTTACATGAGTTCAACTCGTAATAAGGCGGGCGGTCCTTGCGTAACTTTGGCGCAGCTGTGCTGGCTAAGAGCCGGTACAATTGGGGCAAAGTTGTAATTGGGCACTTGAAGGCCAGTCTTAAAAATCACTTATCTGAGAGTGCACTCTGGGGAAAGAGAATGTGAAAGCAAAAAGAAGAAGGAAGTAGCAGGTTCGATGCTTAAGCTTTAAGGATGCACCCTTCGATCTCCATCATTCCTTCAGCTTGTGAGGATTTGCTTGGTAATAATAACAATAAGAAACATTTAGCAATTTACACAACAGAGTGTTTGGCATGACAAAATTTCCTAGAACAAATGTACTCTACTTGTAACTTCACAGCTTCAAACATCAAATAGTTTTCTGACCTCAGAACATTGCCACCAAATGCATATTTAAAATGAGTCTGGTGTAAGCCTTCCTCTAGTTGTTAGTGTCCATTCTACTGGTGACACGCTTGCACATTCACCTTTGCAAAATTGTCATATTACAGGTATAATCCTGAAGAAAACAAAGCTCAGAGGCAAATGTTCCTGGGTAAGGTCCTCAATGATTGAGGCAAGGATTGCATGGTGATGACAAGAAGGCAAGGGATGCAGTGCTGAAAATGACTGATTCTAGCAAGGCCTTCGAGCATTTGGTGTGGTATTTATAGTACTGATAGCCAAAATAGCCACTGAGAGTTGTTTTTTTTTTAAAACCTCTCAACTTCCATACTGGTGGGAACATAAAACTAGAACAGCTTTGCTTTATTTGAAACGTAGTTCTTCTTGTTAGCTGCACCAAAGTCCCAAGGGAGCCAGACCTGTTAATTTCTGTCACCAAACTCTTACAGCAGTAAGCCAGGTTTCGTCCATCTTAACTTTGGAGCTGGATTTGCCTTTGGGACTATTCTGGATAGTTCCACACTGAACTTCCTTGTGGGTGTCTACTGTTTGGATGTGCTGGGTGATCTTTTGGGTGACCAATAATGGGTGCACGTGTGCTTAACAGTGATGATCCTGGCATCCCCACAAGTGGGACTGACTCTGGTGCTCCAGTAATGGGTGGTTATGACATAGGGTGTATGCCAAACATTTGCCAATACCCCAGCCACCAACTTATTGATACCCCCACACTTTTTAGATGTAGGGAAAGCATTGGAATTCTGAGGGGTAAAATTTACTTTTCCCACTCCAAACAGTGACACAATAGGGAAAGTGTTGGACTTTGGAGGGGTAATATTTACTATTTTCACTCCTGTCTGTGCAACAGTAGGTAAAGTTTTGAATTTCGAAGGGGTTAAAAAGTATTATTTCCCCTCCAAACAGCACAACAGTAGGTGAAAGTGTTGAACGCGAAAAGGTTAACTTTACTATGCCTATTGCAGTCTAAGCAAGAGTAGAAAAAGTACTTCACTTCAAACACATTAGATATATGAGTAACCCCATGAATGTAGAAAAAATATTAAGCTCCTATCTTAATATAAAAAATATTAATTACCATAATATATATATATCTATAGAGAGAGAGAGAGAGAGAGATAGACACGCACACACACATAACCCATTTACATAATTACTATTCAATAAAATAGTTAATTATCAATTAATAGGTAATTGTTATTTAAATATTAATTAATTGAATTCCCACCTTGCACCCCTCCAAACCGAACAGCCAGCACCTAAAATATAACTAAAATAATAACTATTCAATGAATTTCATACTTAAAATCAATTAAATAATTAACAATCAATAATCAATTAGTACTTAATTAACTTCCCTATATTGACCCCTACCAACCTATAATACCATGACTAAAATAATATAAATAGGTATTCCACAATAAAAAATTTCAAAATTCAATCAAATAATGAATGAATGAATGAGTGCATTTATAAAGTGCTATGTTCACTCCAAGGAGTATCTTGGCGCTAGCGGAAAGATTAGTAGCTCTGAGGTAAAGAGAGAGTAAGGGGCCGATTAGGATGGTGGTCGGAAAACCACCCCGACCGCCATGGAAGTGGAAAACAACCGCCCACCGGTACTGTGGAAAAACAGGCGGCCAAATTAGGATCATCCGCCAAAAAACACTGACCGCGGCAGAACGGGGCCAAGAAAAACCACCCGTAGCGGGTGGTGATGGTCAAAATCCATCCGCGGCGGTCGGATACGCAGTGGAAAAACACCAACCCACCGCAAGCACAGCGGAGATACCGCACGGGAAATTATGATATCCCCGATGGTCCCGCAGTACGTTCCGCTGTTCCCGATTGCCGCGGTCGCACACTGGGATGAATGGGAGAGCCAGCGGAAGAGCTGCAGCATAGCCACTGCTGCAGACGATCCGTGAAAAATATGGTAGACGAAGCAAAAAACCCACAATAAGGCCAAAAAGTACACACAGAAAACTAGCCATGCCCCCCAAATACACAAAACACACCCCAATAACACAACCACATGGCAAAATGAAAAATGTAATTCCCAGGACAACACACACAACACACCTGACAGCAATACCCCATTTGGACACACCCACATAGCTGAGTATAAAACCAGCCCCTTCCCTGACCACATTCCTTTGCAACATTCCAAGACTGAAGGCCACCAACCCTCACAACAAAGGATAGGCAAAGCAACACACCAACACTACTCACACCACACACAGCACCACCAGCACTTCCACACCTGCATCCCTAACCCCCTGCACATCACACACCATACATATCACAACCACACCCACCACTCACACCCCTACACCCACAACCACTTTGTACACCACATACCATGTCAACACATAAAATGCCCAAAATTCACAGAGAGTGAGTTGACAGTCATGGTAAATGAGATAGTCAGAGTGGAACCACACCTGCTGCTGCCTCCAGGGACTGCTGCCAGAGACCCCTCACCTGCTGCTGCCTCTAGGGACTGCTGCCTGAGACCCCTTACCACCCAATTCCGCCACTGTTGTCTCATGTCCACAGTGATGGCAAGGACAGAGAAGATCCATGCCAGTCCCTTCATGAGCGAGGAGCTGGAGGTCTTGGTGGGCAAGGTGTTCACACAGTACCCAAGG
Source organism: Triturus cristatus (assembly GCF_964204655.1). Taxonomy (NCBI): domain Eukaryota; kingdom Metazoa; phylum Chordata; class Amphibia; order Caudata; family Salamandridae; genus Triturus; species Triturus cristatus. Next base: position 354,516,442 of record NC_140593.1, on the reverse strand, counting down.
CTATATGGTGTCGCAAATGTCGTGGTAAGTCCTCAACAGTAGGGGGGTAAGGCAGGGGGGGCACTCATGTAGTTGGACTGATGCAGTATGTGCCTGGGAGTGTGGGGTTGTGTCATGCATTGCCTAACATGCTGTCTCCAGGGGGAAAGTGTGTGTACCCAATGCCACAGGTTTCCCTGCCTGCACATGTATGTATGAGTGACCTGTGTTGTGTTGTCAGCCACACAGTGACGCAGAAGGTTGTTCATGCAGGAGTCAGGACAGTGATTGCTTGGCTGAATGGCTGTGTGTGCCCCTGTATTCCATCTCACCTGGCCAGCACAGTCCCCGCCCCCAAAGACAAGGACACATCACTTCACTTACAGAGTATTACATTAGTCTTTTCTCATTGCACTCCAGCTATGGCCCATCACAGCACTGTAGATTGCACACGACCGGCCTTGTGATGAGGATTTTGGATTTGTGAGATCATGTCCCTCAATGTGACATCCAAGACACAGTTATCTATTCACAGGGCAGGGTCCTTGAGGGCTGCGCAGTCTTGGACACAGTGAGTCCACCCCCAGACACAGGTTGATATGTGATGTATGTGTTGCTCAACCCAACAATGGACTGGAGATGTGGGCAGGCTACATGGGTGTTTCAGTGCTGGCATCCTGCATGTGTGTGAGATGTGCAGGGACTGTGTTCCCCTTCACACCTGCATGCATTTACATCAGCTTTTCCCATGCAGATGTACCATGTGAGATGTACTCTAGTCTCTGATAGACATATGTTTGGATTTGCGATGAGTTTCTATCTTGCTGCTATACTGATAGATGTCGGTAAATAACACTGTGTCACTGATCATTTCCCCCTCTTGTCTCCTATGCCTGCAGCTCAAGGTACACCAGCGTAAGGGCGTGAGGAGGGCCATTGCATCCAAGGTGCGAGCTCTGGGGGTCTCAAACCGACAGCGCATCCACTGCCACAAGAGGTGGGATGACATCAGCCGGCTGGCAAAGAATGTGGCGGAGAGGACCTTGGGGCTGCTTCCTCGCACTGGGCGTTTGGCACGGTGCAGCATGACACCACTAATGGGGCGCATCTTGGCGGTTACACAGCCTGAGCTGGATGAACGTTTGAAGGAGCATCAGCAGCAAGCCAGGGGTGAGCATTTGGGGAGGGTGACATTGGCTGGGAGTGGCTGCATGTGTACAGAGCCTGTGCCAGCGCTGGCCTATGTGATGTTGATAGTGTGATGCAGTGGCATGTAAGTGGCTGCTGTGCTGGGTGCCGGTGTCGCGCATTTACCATACCTGTACTTACAAAGGTAATTTGAATTCTGTGCATTCCCATTGCATTCTGAGTTGCGCTCTTCAGGTTTCTTCTGCATTGGGGTAGTCTTGGGAATCCCATGGGATGGAACGGCAGTGTTCTCGATCTGAGTGTGCCTTCATCAATGCGTTCATTGCATGCACCCAGATTGGGGATGTGAGAAGTTAGCCTGATATATGCTGTCCACTAGTTATAGTGGGCACCCTGTATCAGTCCAAACAACCCCTTATGGTGATAGGTTAAAGACAACCTTTACTGAAAGCTATCCTAGTGGTAGCTATGGAGAGCAGCCTTCAGGCTAAGTCTTGAAGGAATGTAAAGCAGCTTGTTTTACCAGTCTATAATCTCTTGAATGATCAAATGAAAAGACAACCACACCAGGTATATATTTAAAATATATGTATTTAAGATAAAACACACCACTCTAGTCTCTTTATGAGGCTGGAGTTCGAAGTACTTAAGTTACAAGTTAGTAATCAACAGTCATAGCACAAATACACGTTTGGGCCCTAGGGGTGTACCAAACCATATACCAATAAAGTGGTATAAGAACCACGACTGAAGTAGACACAAGGCCTAGAGCCTGTAGAAGTGCTTGGACCACACGGAACCACCCAAGGCAGTGACACAGGGGACCCACGGGGGACGCGTGCAGTGTGAGAACACAGCCACGAATCGCTGTTTACTTCTATGGGGAAAGTCACGGTTGGAAATTTAGAGTTTAAGGACACTTAGAGGATATCTACGAGCGAACCCTTTTGGACTTAGAGGTGTCTAGGGCCAACACCCATGGGAATACTCGAGTTACCTCACCCAGGGAAGCCGGGTGCATAGGTGTCAAATGGTGTCGGGTCGCATCGCTGTTTTCAATGGAAGCTGCTCAGGAAGTGCTGCTGCTGTGAAGAGGAGAAGTGTCCGAAGAGATCTGAGCCTTCGAGGATGGAAGGAATCCAAAAGCAGAGGGGACAGAGTCTGGGCCACCTGCCAGTGACCAGGGGCACGATAGTCCAATGCCCACAGATGTCGGGTGCTTCTGGTGAGTTGATAGGTGTTTTGACTGTTCAGTCACGAGGTCCAGGAGGTGCCGATGACAACCAGGAGCTGGATTCAGGCTGTCCCACAAAGTCTGACGAGTGCTGAAGTATTGGCGACCAGATTGGACCCAACAAGCCTTGGCAACGGCAAGTCACTTGGAATCAGAGAAAGGACGTCGGTGCAGACCAGCAAGGTCTGGGGGACTCACCTAGTGAGGGTAAGTTGGGGCACGTCTGGAGCAACCCGGAAAGCCCAATCAGAAGAGGAGTTGACTTCATCAGGACCCACTAGCCAACGGGCTAGCGATCGCGAAGGAGCCTCGAGCGGTCAGACTGGAAACTAGCCCACGGGTCACTCGTGGAGTGGAGGCCAGCAATCTTCAGTGCAGGAGGTGCTCAAGGCTGGGGCTACTAAGAGCCCAAAGCACAAATTCAAGGAAGACCAGGAAGATGATGGATCACAGTGTCCAGGGGTCATGGTTCCACATCACCCACGATCGCCATGGGCCTCAGCTTTGCTGTGGACTCAGGGTAGCCTAGGGGAAGACTGGAAATCTACCTCTGGTGATGTAAAGACTTCGGCGTCCGGCGGGAGCTTCAGCGATGCAGACCAGTCAGTTGCTTCTTTGGTGCCTGCCAAGAAGGGGAGTCACTCCTTGACCCCAAGGGAGATTTCTTCAGTCTTCTAGGCAAAGTAGAACCTTGAAGGTCCAGGATATATGTTGCAGAGTTTCGTCCAGGGTAATCTAAAGTCGTAAGGACTGGGTTCCCATACTTATACAAAGTTTGGGGGTTGGACATACTCTATGGACCCACCTATGGGAGGGTTTGGAAAGAGGGTTGGTTACACCCATTTCCTTTGTCCAGTTTTGCCCTAGAGCAGCGGCAGGTAGCCCCTGCAACAGGTTTGAACTGGACTATGCACAGGGACACCAAGCGTGCCCCCAGTCTAGGACTTCAAAGCACCAGAGAGTGCTTCCGCCCAGCCCCAATACACATCTGCCTATCTGGGGAGGTGGTTACACCTCCCTGGGACAGGAAACCTATTGTCCAGGCCTCCCCTGCCGGAGTTTCAGTCAGCAGAAGGAGGCCAGACCATGTCTGTGGCAGTGGCATCTATTTTGTGATGCCAGGGCTGTAGAAAGTCTTTACCGGATTAGACCAGTGTGAACATGTCTCTCCCTCTAGAAGGGTGGAATGCTACCCCCGCCGCCAGAACTGGTGGGGGGTTAGTATTCCAAAGCGTTTGACACCAAACACGACATGTTTCCGTGCAGTCAGTCCAAAGTTAGCCTTTCCGCGAGGTTATAATGCACTTAAGAGTATATGGTCAGGCTGTACCACAAACAGCATCAGAGGAGGTTTTCCGAACACTGCAGAGGGGCTCTGCTCATGCAAGGGCACCCTCTCACATAAAAACCAAGCACTCTGCCTTCAGGATTGTTAAGGCCTGCCATAGGAGTGACTTATAGGTTTTATATGTGCGTGCAATGGTAGTGATATAGGTAGCTTTTACCACAGTAAGGGTTGCGAGCACCACCTTACCCAGGCTGCAGTAGCAGACCTGTGGTGTCATTTTGGAGTGCTTCCCAGGGGTGGCATAATACATGCTTCAGCCCCTGGTAGGCCTCTGAGGTACCTTTGCCCTAGCTACATAGTATACCATATACGAGGAGCTTATAAGGCACTCCAGAATCCAATTAGAAATGTACTAATGTACATGGAAACCATTTTAGAGATGAAGCAGCTAGGCTGGAGTCCTGATTAGCAGGGCCACAGCCAGACTAAGGTCGAAAAACAGTGAAACACCAGCAAAAAGTGGGGATACCCATGTGAAGCAGATCCTACTCTCCTACAGGGGAGGCCTAGACATCTGACAACAATGTGCACTAGTCGTTGGGCCCCAAAGTACGACATGGAGGGTGGCATGGGCTAATGGCCATTGTGGACTGTCATGTTGTAGTCCGTGTTGTCCCCTCCTGTTCCATCCAGATCTGTCAGTGGCAACAAGTAATGTGATCCCATCATGTCCCTAGGTGTGCTCAGAGCTAGTTGTGTGTCTGGTTGAAGAGAGCCACAAGCAGGGTGTTGTTCTGTGTGGTCATTACATGGCTCACTCATGCCTGAATTTCCAGTTTCCACGCGCTGTCTATATGGTGACTTGGCACGATGTAATTGCACAGGGTGGTGTGCAACATGTAGATTTGGTCATCTTTTTTTATGCATTACTTGCATATGTTTGTTCTGTTGCTGCCACTGACCTGACCCTACATCTCTCTCTCTCATGCAGCATCTCCTGTGGTCACGGAGGGACAGGAGATGGACACCAGTGGGGGTGAAACTAGCACAACAGCTGCACAGGAATCCAGTGAAACAGATGTCAACAGCGACTCAGAGGAGGAGAGGAGTCTGCTGGAGGAATCCCAGCTTGAGACGCAAAGCACCACATCATCTGATGCCAGCAGGGATGCATCCATGTTGACGGGCACAGTGAACGGGGACTCTGCATCATCTTCCACCACACAGCGGCCAGTGCCCGCCCTCCCAATCACTTCCTCTGGTGCTGCCCGTGTCCGCCTCAGTAAGAGGAGAAGAGTGTCCTTCACCCCTGGCACCGCTGCCCCTGGACCCTCTGCTGCCATCAGTGCTGAGTCTGTGGACCTTTTGCGCCAGCTGTGTGTAGGCCAGACAGCTCTCCTCAATGCCTTCATTGACCATGACAAGAAATTTGCCCAGGTGGTTGCTTTCATGGAGGGCATACATTCAGACGTGTGGGCTGCACCGGACTGTCCAGGCTTTGTCCTCCACAGTGACCTCTGCCCTTCAACAGGCACATACTTACAGTCCAGCTCCGGTCCCTTTGTCCACCCCCTGGCAGTGGCCATGTTTGACGATAGTGACCACAGTCCACATACATCAAAGTCACGATACGGCACATGAAGCACACAGCAGCAGCAACCCAAGCGGTCCCGGGCACAGACGCCATCCCCACAGAAGACCAAAGCCACCCCAGAGCGCAGAGAGAAAAGCCCATCAGGCGACACCAGGGGACAAAAAGCAAAGCAGCAGACCTCAGGCACACATGCCTCAGAGGCATCCCCATTCAAGGACTCTCAAAGCATCTCGCTAAGAGAAGCCTACAGTTTCTGTGCCCACCTAGGAGGTGGTGCCTGCCAAGGGTACACCTAGGAAGGGTTCAGAAGCAGATTCACCCACCACCTCAACTCCCATTCCAAGCCCAGTGAAGCAGGGGAAGCAGGGCACTGTAGGGGTGACACTTAGTAAACAGGGGAAGGGGGGGCAGAGGCGAAGCCAGGCAAAGCGTTCCGCTGGGTCGAGCATATCACCAGAGGGGGTGCCAGCGTCTGCACCTAATGCAGCTTTGGTGGTGAGTGTTCCTGTTGTGTCTACACCACTTCCCATTGATCCAGAGTCAGCCAAGCCATTTATGATCTCCAAGAAGTGGAAAGGCACCCCTCCACAATCTCTCAGCCACGCCGTGTCTCCCGTCTCCATGACTCCACCTCCACATGCCACTACACCACCTGGTCCAAGGAGCCCTCCGGCTTGCCAAGTCACTGATAGCTCTACCTCAGCTGGTCCGCTCTCTCCCCGTTCAAGTGCCCCGACAGTCCCCGAGACACAGCCAGCTCCCAGTCCGCCTGACAGCCAAGTCTGAGTGGTAGTCACCCTCACACACCTGTCTCTCACACAGCTGGGCCTGTACTGCACATTGTTACCCCCTGACTGTGTTGCTGACCATGGAAAGGTACAGTCGCACACATTCCCTGTGCAGCCTCTCCTGGACATACCTGCACTTCTTTTTTGCCGCTGGCCTTGTTGCTCTTTGCTGTGTTCAAGTATTCCCTGTTCAGCTTCTCATGGACATACTCTGCACTTAGCCCTGGCCACTGGCCTTGTTGTTCCCTGCTGTTTTGTCCTTGCCTGTGCAGCTTCTCATGGACATACTCTGCACTTAGCCCTGGCCACTGGCCTTGTTGTTCACTGCTGTTTTGCCCTTGCCTGTGCAGCTTCTCATGGACCTACTCCGCAATTAGCCCTGGCCACAGGCCTTGTTGTTCACTGCTGTTTTGCCCTTGCCTGTGCAGCTTCTCATGGACCTACTCTGCACTTAGCCCTGGCCACTGGCCTTGTTGTTCACTGCTGTTTGCCCTTGCCTGTGCAGCTTCTCATGGACATACTCTGCACCCTGGACTGGTCACTGGCCTTGTTGTTCACTGCTGTTTTGCCCTTGCCTGTGCAGCTTCTCATGGACATACTCTGCACTTAGCTCTGGCCACTGGCCTTGTTGTTCACTGCTGTTTTGCCCTTGCCTGTGCAGCTTCTCATGGACCTACTGTGCACTTAGCCCTGGCCACTGGCCTTGTTGTTTACTGCTGTTTTGCCCTTGCCCGTGCAGCTTCTCATGGATCTACTCTGTACTTAGCCCTGGCCACTGGCCTTGTTGTCCACTGCTGTTTTGCCCTTGCCTGTGCAGCTTCTCATGGACATACTCTGCACTTAGCCCTGGCCACTGGCCTTGTTGTTCACTGCTGTTTTGCCCTTGCCTGTGCAGCATCTCATGTACATACTCTGCACTTAGCCCTGGCCACTGGCCTTGTTGTTCACTGCTGTTTTGCCCTTGCCTGTGCAGCTTCTCATGGACATGCTCTGCATTTTGTGCCTTGCTCTTCTCTTCTCATGGTGCCTAGCTGTGCAATATGTGAATAAAGACAGTTGACCCTGTTGTCTATTTTGTCAGTGTCCTTTCTGAATAAAGTTCTTTTTCTGTGTGTATATGGTTTACTGTGCCACATGGTCTGTGTGGCACTTCAACATAGTCAATGGTTTGGCTCACTTACTCAGTGACTTTAGTGCTTCCTGACCCAGATACTTGTGAGGGCAATGATGTCAATTTTTAATGGGAAGCAGTAGTCATTTTCTTGATTTGTTCATGTTGGCTATATTGTACATGTCAGGTTGGGGGGCACTGCCAGCACAGAGTGGGATTCTATCCACAGTATTGCAGGCAGGCTGGCCAGGGTCATCATGTATGTGTATTCTTCCTTTATGCGTGCCCACTGGTGTATGTGTGTGGTCATCTTGTGATGGCCAGTCATACTAGTCCCATGGCTTACTTTCCATGTGTGCTCTTGGATGGTCAGGAAGTGTGCAGTGTACAGGGGGTGAGTTTGTTAGGAGTGTTGATGTGTGCATGCCCCTGCATTGTCAACTACACACATGTGTCAGCCAGGAGTTGTATGCCTGTTTTGATTGTTCAGCCCTGTGGATGTGGTTGTAGGCAGATGTGTGAGTTGTATGTTGTGCACTGTGCAGCGTGTTGGTGTGTCCTTGCAGTTCTGTCTGACTCCTATTTGTTGTTTTTGTCACTTGTGAGTATGCAGAGTGTGTGACTGGCAAGACAGTGTTGTGTTTTGTTGATCATCCATGTGTCTTGTTACTGTTTGTTGGGACTGTGCAGACCTGCTTCGCCACACTGCCATTGTTGTTGTGTTTTCTCATGCATTGCTGTCACATGGTGCCTTCTTGCCTCCAGTGTGGCATGTTGTGTGTGGTGTCATACCATCCCCTATCTGTGCTTCAGATGCCTACCCCTTGTGGGTCTGCACTCTATTTGTGTATGGTACACTCCTGCCATGTCCCCTACTGACATGCAGTACACTTCACATTGATGTCAGCTGTCCCCTTGGTTTACATGTGTGTGTGCCTCCCAGCAATTCATTTGTGACACTGTGCTTTGTGGCGCAGTTCTTTGTCCAGGATCAATGTGTCACTCAGGGCATTACCCAATGGGTAGTATGTGATGTTCTTGTGCTGTTTGGCAGTCATGGTTGCTCCTATGAAGTTCAACTGTGTGTGCTGCCCAGTCCTCTGGTCAAGTTGTTTCCACCTTTGTGTCCCAGACTTGTGCATCTGTTGGTGTTGTGTTGGATGTATGTGTGTTGGCTGTGTTATTGCTTCACTTCCTGGGTGTGCTGTTGTCTTTGTGCTGTGCTGATTGGTGTTGTGTGGGTTGATGTTCTTTCACTCATGTCTGTGCGGGGCTGGTATGCTTGGTGTGCACACACTGCTTGTTGTGCATGCAGTGCTGTGTGTGTATGTTGCCTTGTCATTGTCTGGTGTGCATCCCCTGATGTCCTGCTGTGTTTGCTATGTGATTTTTCTGCCTGTGCATCTGTTGTTTGTTTGATGTGGCTGTGTTGTTCTGTGATGGTGCACTTCTTGTTTGTGTTTTGGTATGTTGTCTGTGCATTGTTCCTGACTGATGTTGTCGTGCACTCCTGTTGTGTCTGTGCTCCCATTGCGTTTCCGCAGTTTAGCTGCAAAGGGCATGTCTGTACTTGTTGTGGTTCTGTGTGTGTTTCTGTTGGGTTATGTGTTTGTCTGTTGTTTTTGTGCGGATATTTGTTCTGACATCCCTTTGTGTGTGTGATGTTTGTGGCTACCCCCAGGGTGTGTGATTGTTTGTGTGTGTATTGACTGGCAAGTATTGCCAGCCTTCAGTGTGTTTGACACTGGTGTTGTGTGCTGCTTGTGAGAGGAGCGGTATGTGTGTGGATTCCTACTGGTGTTTGGCAGTCATGGAGTGTGTCAATGTGCCCTGTGTGTAGTGCTGCTGGTGTACGTCTGCAAAGTAGTTGTATAGATGTGTGGCTGTTCACAGTTTGACTTTAGGGCCTTCATTTCATCCTTGTGCCTATACATGGTTTGCCTTGCTGTCTCCCTGTGTTGTTGCACTGTGATATCAGTGGTTTGACTTCACTGACTGTACCAGCCATGTGTGCTTTGATGGTCTGAGGGTGTTGTTCTCTGTTCCTTGTCTTGCATGTGATGTACACATGCTTGCTGTGTGTCTCCATGGCCTTCCATTTGTGTGCAGCCCACTTTGGCTTTCCTTTTTGTTGTGCTCCATTGCTCTTGGCATGTGGGGTGTGTATGTGTCTGTGTGTCAGTCTGTGGTATGTATGTGTAACTATGCAGGCTGTGTGTCCATTTGGATGTTTGTTCCTTGTATGTGTTCATTTGGTGCTTGTACTCATTTTTGTTTCCCTGAGTGTTGTGTTGTGGTGGTGTGTGTGTTTCCCGGGCCCTGTGCTACTATGCAGTGTGTTGTGTGTTCCTCCTTAGCCACTCCTGCAGTGGCTGTCTCCCTGGTTGTTTGTTGAGTGATGCAGGGTGTGTATTCACCTGGCTTGTTGTTGTGCATGGGGGTGCACAGGAGGGGCACATGGCATGTTCCTTCATGGGGTGTGCTAGTGTGTATTGGGAGGAGGTGTGGCCTTGTGGTCTTTGTGCCCTGCCCATGCCTGGCACTGGCCCTGCCTTCTGCATTGTACGCATGTATTTCCTTGTGTTCACCGCTGCGGTGACGTGACTGGGACATTGCTGCATGGTCGCGGAAGATGTGTGTCCAGGATGCAGAGGGGTGATTTTGTGGCAGGTGGGTGATGTGAGGGTGCCCTTGTGGATGTGTTCCTGTCCCCACCAGGGTGTCGGCTGTGGATTTAGTCCCTGTGTCAGCCTATGTGTTGTGTGTTGTGTTTGTGTTATTGCGTATCTGAGGCGGCGTCCGCAGCGGTCCATGAGTTGCTGGTGATGTAGCAGGTATAGCACCGGAAAAACGTGAAGGGCTGGATCCATGGCGGTCGTGACTGAGTGATGTGGACTGGGACTCTGGTTTCGCAATCCGCTGCTGAACTTCCGCCGTCTCTGGTTGGGCGGTTTCTCCGCTGTGGTGCGTCTGCTTGTTTGGGGCATCCTGATTTGTGGAGCGGGGCGGACGTCATTCCGCACGGCGGTGAGTCTCCATTGGCTCTCACCGCCATGGTGGCGGGTGCACTTTTATGGCGGTGTACGTCGCACTGCGGTGGATAGGAAATGGGCTATGTTTGGCCATACTAATATGGCGTCGTGAGGACCGCTGCTCGCGGGCGGAAAAGGGCATTTTTCCGCACCGCCAGCACCGCGGTGGTGCCACCGCCTGACATCCTAATAGACCCCTAAGCGAGCACATTGGCGGGGACGGGATCTGATGAGAGATAGCACAGTATGCTCTGAGGCAGAAAAGATCCAGGTTTTTAGACGTTTTTTAAACATTTGTTCGGATTGCACCAATCTCAGCAGGGTGGGTAGGCTATTCAAGGCTTTAGTTCCCAGGACAGCCATTGACTTTCCCCCTCTGGATATAAGATGAAAGGGGGAGGTGCTAAGAGGTTTTTTGAGGAGGAGACCGCAAGAGTCGTTGGGTAACATAGGGTCTGATCCTGGACCGTAGGTATTTGGGCCCTGTTTTCCTGATGGCCTTGATGATGATGTTAGAGAATGAATGTACTAATAATAATTAATAGTTAATTTTTGCTTGATTGACTTCTAAACTCATACCCCTGCAAACCTAGAATTCCACAAATAAAATATAAGAAACATAGATCAGTATTCCATATTTGACATAATTAAAACTCAAATAAATAATTGTTTAACAATTAATAATAAATTGTTATTTTTTACTTAATTACCTTCCCACCCTACTTCTGTACAAACCTAGCAGAACGCAACTAAAATATAAGTAAAATAAATAAGTATTCCTTAAATTACATAAGTAAACATCAATTAAATAACTAATCAACAATTAATCATTATTTTTTAATTTAATTAACCTCAAATTAACTTCCCACCCGAATCTCCTACAATCCTAACAGTCTGCAAATAACGTATAATGAAAAAAAAAATCTCTATCACATAACTTACATAATAAATGTCAATCATATAGTTAAATATAATGTATTTTCTAATTAACTTCCCACCCTATCCCCCTACAAACCCAACAACCCCTATGACACTATAAATTAGTATTTAAAATTGAAAAACAAATTCTAAATCACTTAAAATTACAATCACTATTTTGAAACGCATGTAATAACACTTATATAAACAATAGGAACACATAAAATTTACATATATCAACTAAAACACCTAAAAAATAAAAAATAAATTATTTAACCACTATATTAGTAAAAACGATATCAAAATAGATATTATTTAAAACAACATTACTTACCTCAAAAAAGGATATTCTTGCCAACGATATTTGTGTATCTCTATATATGTATGTCGCGATATTTAATTGCAGATATTTCTGCATCCCCATATTTTGTACGCAATATTTTGTCCAAACAAGAGATCAGAAATCTGCACACATGGACTGTCCAAGTATCCTACGGTTGGGCATTTGTACAGGTCAATTAACTATTCTTCCAAGATTCTCCCACAAATGTCAACATGTTGGTCTTGTCAATTGTCAAGCAATATCTTCATTACTAGCTCCTAAATCTTTTTCCCAATCAGCCAATGAAAATTACTTTATGTAATTCTTCTCAACACCAAATTGCATTGTTGCTTTTTTTCCCTTCTTACCAACGTTTTACAGTTTATTGGGAGATATTTTACATTTCTTGAAAGAGCCCCTGTTAACTTTCCCAAGATGTTGTTTTTCACACATAGAGAGTGAGAGAATAAACAACATAGTTGCGTTCTCCCGGATAAACTTTTTTTCACAATCAGCAACTACTGTTAAACTGGTAGAATAACCCGATCTAAGGATGTGTTAGAGTGTTATTCAACTACCTATTTCTCAGGTGGAATATCAAAGATATTGAAGTAAAAGCCTCACTCACATAATAGTGACATGCTTCATCATAGGCAAATACTCCACACCCAGAGAAGATGGTACTCTCTGGGCGGACTCAACCAAAGATGTAATGGGAGTGCTTAGATAAATGAATAACTGGTTAAGCAGGGAACCAGATTAGGTTAAAAATACCTATGAGTGTACCCTTTCCTGAGTCCTTTATTCACGGGCACTCGTGGTATCATTAAAAACTTTTTCTTGGGGTTATTTTGAACTTAATTCTGTTCAAATATACGCTCAACTGTGTGCCAACATGTTTCGGCCCATATGGGTAGCCCAGTCGGGTCTGAGGGCCTTCGTCAGGGCGTTATGTCTCTGTGCCTTATTCTTTAAGGTCCCTGCCGTGTAGCTGTGCATGTGTTACATGCAACCCAAAAAAAGTGAGGCCTAATGCACTCACCTGTCCGTATATTAACTCCAACTTCAGTAGATTTTCTATGGGACATGGGAAAGACAATTTAATATATATCCTTTAAGTACATTAAATGATCCTGTCTACAGCCCATCTCATGCTCATATTCACTGAATTACAGTTGGAGTGTTGGTGTACCACCTGACTATGTGCTCACTAATTAGGGCTTAGTGGATTTCACTACTCAATCCATTAAAAAAAAACATTTGCCATTACACTGAAAAATAATCACCACACGACGTGATCACCATCAAAAAGGTGTTGTCTATAAGTGGAAGGACCGTGACTATACAATTGTGTTTGCCACCAATCCTAGCAATCAATGTTGTACAAAACCCTTTCTTTAGCGTGTTGTTTTAAGATTTGATAATTGGGGCGGGTATTTTAATAAAACATATAATTTATTCAGTCTAGGGAATCATGGTGTCGCTCACCTACTGATTGATGCCTACTAGCATCATGCAGCTCTCGTGTGTTCAGGTGCTGTCCTGTAGTCAAACACTGAATAAAAAAAAAAATATATATATATATAAAACCATTTTTATGGGTGTTCATCTAGCCCCACCCCCTGTCACAGGGAGCTCTTGTCGCCGTGGTTATTGTAAGTGTAACATCTCATAACCCTACTTCCAAGGTACTTCTGTACTCGTGCTCCATCTTATTTCTATAGCACTAGGCCCATGACAGCGGTTTGATAATGTTTGACCTGTATGTTAGTCTGCTTTGAAAATTCCACATTTCTAATCTCCCTTCATACTCTATATCGCGTCCCTCATAGGTGCGCTATTTGTTGAAGGAACAACTCCCTCTGCACAGTCTGCTTAAGTACCCCTCCAGCTTATAACTCTACTGTGTGTGAAAAGTAGAACGATAAGTAGTCTCCCACATTGAGGATTTGTGTCTATGTCTACGCTGCATGCAGCGTGTCCTAGATCGTTATACCTCATCCTCCCTGGTATGCGCAGCCCCCATCCAACTTACTTCGTCAAGGAGACCGCACCGCACCGCCGTTACACCTCGTTCAACACATCGTCTGCCGTCGGAGATGTGTACGCGACTGCCGTGTCTCTTAAGTAGGGCTTTTCCTTCTCATTGGTGGGTTGTTCTGTCCCATTACGTGTATTCTCTATGGTTAGAATACGGAATGCTGGGTTATTTAATGACGTATGTGACGTTGAACTACAGAACTTCTGGGTAGTGTAGTTCAATACGATCATGTTGTCGGTGTTCTTATCCCCTCGTGTTTATTTACTTATTTCTTTTTTTTTTTTTAAATTGTATTTATCACTTATGCCCAACTTCATGGATTTTTTTCTGTAGGTGCGAGACAATCCTTCTACTGATAATGCTACAGTGAGGAAAGACAGTGATTAAGTCGCTTACTGTATATGCTGTTGACCCGCGCTAGAGAGACATGTACATGGAGTCCTGTTAGTTCAATCACAATATGCAACACAATGATGAATTTTATTAAATCCTATTGTCTGTGCATTTGTTTTACTGTTTTAACCGACTCTCCATGCTGGTCGTCTATTCCCCACCCCTGAAAATCATTCAGTGTGTATTAAGGGCTTCTATATATAATACCACGTGTTCATGTAGTTTAAGGGTTCTTTTTTGGTAGGGGCTGTATTCGTACAAATACTCCTAGTTTCTCAGCCTCCTTGTTTGGTCATACTGTTACAGGCTGACACACTTTCCTTTCCCTTCAGTTGTAAGACACTTCTATAAGAATGGCATGTTTAGAGCCTACTTGATGTCAATTTTTTGGTATATATTTCTTTAATATTCCTCATGTTTTCGGCTTATTGTTATATTTGCACTGACTGAACTGCGAGGGTAATTCTTCTTATGTTCAGGTTAGGTCATAGAACACCACAGGATTTCTTCGTTGAGACCGAACGTTGTGCTTGACAAACGGTAAATCCATCTCTGCTCTAGTTTTAGTAGTTGTCTTTCATTGCAACTATCCGGTAGTTTTTCAATCACCGTCCAAGTGAAGTTATTCTCATTGTGTTTCTGTGTTTGAAAGTGTCGCATCATTTTGGTAATTGTTTTACCACATCTGAATGTGCTACGATGCTCGTTAATTCTGATCTTCACTTTTCGTGTAGTTAATATGCCAATGTATATCTTCTTGCAGATACACGTGATCAAGTAAACTACATTGTGGCTGTTGCAGTTACTGAAGGATCGTTGTTCCCAAGGAGTTTTCAATCCCACGTCGATCGCTTTGCTAGGTGTTGTTAATCTGCATACACTGCACGATCCACATGGGAAGTGTCCGACTACCTCTGGTAGATTCCATAGTGTGTTTTGTTGGCCTGCTTTGCCTTGTTTCTTTTTTGGGCGAGTGTGAACGACGGAGTCCTTGATTGATTTTCCTCTCTTGAAAGCGAACAACGGTTTCTCCAGTTTCAAACTGCCAGAGTTTAATGTTGTTCTCCAATGTCGTAAAACGATGTTTTTTACTTTATTAGAGTCTGTTCCGTAGGTAGTGACGCAAACCATTCTTTTGTTGTCAGGTTTCTTTGTAGGTTCCAATAGTCCTTCTCGATTGCTGTTCTTAGCCCTTTTATATGCTTGTTTAATCAGTCTTGTTGGGTAGGATTTTGTCTTCAATTTTTGTGTTAGCTTCTCAGCATGGGTTTCGTAATTTGCTTTTTCAGTACAATTCCTTCTTAGCCTTAGGAATTGGCCGACTGGCAAGTTGTCTCGTAGGGCTTTGGGGTGGAAGCTATCGTACCTGAGTAGATTGTTGGCATCAGTGGGTTTATAGAACTTTCCCAAGATGCCAGGTTCCTATAGTAATTATATTAATATAGCAGGATTCAACATTGAACCCAGTAGAATACACAGGGCCAGCTCCATAATCCTTCAACATTATTTTCATTGACAGCCTCTTGGTTTTAAGAATGTCTTCTCTCTCCACTGGAAAATGATCCCTCTCCTACTGGCATTCCAATAGGTACTCCAAGGTATCAATGGACTATTTTACTGAAATACTTTACAAGAAATCAGTATCTTCTTCAAAGAACAGAGCATCATCTTTTCTCTCTTTTACTGCCATTGACCCTCCCCTCTTTCTACTCATAAATTTCCACCTTCCCCCAAGGGCTACAGTAGTGTAATGAGAAGGCCTGCAATTAGGGCCAGATGTACGACCCACCAATTAGCGAGTCGCAAATTGCATCGCATTTGCGACTCGCAATTTGCGACTCGCTAATTGGGATGCACAACAGTGTCTGAGACACTGTTTGCAATTCCCAATGGGGTCCTAGATTGCATGCCTCATGTATATTAATGAGGCTGTCATCATTTGCGACCCCATTGGTGATGACTTGCACTCCCAAGGATGGTGGCCTGCTGGGGTCAGCAGACCCCCATGTCTGGGACTGCTTTTAAATAAAGCAGTTTTTAAAAAAAATGCAGCCCGTTTTCCGTAAAGATGCATTTAAAAAATAAAAATGAACCCTTTCAGTTTCATTTTTTAAGGGCAGGCAGTGGTCCCTGGAGAAACACAAACACTTTAACAATTGTAATAGACGTCATTGGTCGCTAGAATGATGTGCCAATATCGTGCGTGTGGCAGAGAGCTTAGGTAATGGCCAATGAAGAAACCTACTGGAACCCTATAGGTGTGCGAGTGGCAGAACACAGGAGTGAGGTGACTTCCAGTAATACAGGGATAAAGAAAAGGTCTGTGTACTGTCCATCCGGATCTGAGGTGCAAACGCCAAATCGTCTGTCTCCAAAAACCTTTCCCAAACTACGGCTCACCTTTTGTGATGTGCTCCATCAGAGGCCTTTGCCATGCGTCGAATGTCCAGCGCTGCCTGCAGCGCACTCTGGGGACATCCAGCTGAGCCTTTTTGACCTGACAACAATGGTCTTTTATGCAGTTCCATGTG
Organism: Triturus cristatus; assembly: GCF_964204655.1. Taxonomy (NCBI): domain Eukaryota; kingdom Metazoa; phylum Chordata; class Amphibia; order Caudata; family Salamandridae; genus Triturus; species Triturus cristatus. The sequence continues at coordinate 354,500,062 of NC_140593.1, read as the reverse complement.
CCGTGAACCTCAAAATTCGAGAAGTGGACGGAAGGAAATGATTCAGATGCTCTGTCTTCAAAAAATGGTATTTTTTATGTCGTAATTATTTTCGCCGACCTGCGGCCTGCAATTATTTGACTTACATGTTAATATAGAGGGAAAAGCACAATGCTCAAAGGTACTCATTTATTTTCACTTTAGAGATTGCTACTATGCTACACCTGCCATGTGCAAAGACTCGCCTTACAAATCCGCACACACCTCTAGACTAACTAAAAATTACTACTGCTAACTAAATACTTATTTACTTACTTACTTACTACTACTAACTACTCCAGGCGAATCAAGCAAAAACAATCATCACCAGCCTCACACCAGCTTATTACCGAGTGGAGGTTTCTGAGTGAGGGTGTCTGGGCTCTGCCCACTTTACTTTCGCCCCTTAGGGTCTGCCACTGCAAAAGTAAAAACAAACTCTTTTAATTATCTGTTTTAAAAACATGTACATACACCTCCTGCTTGGGCCGGGCCTGGGGCTATTTATGTGATCATGACTGATGATGAGTCTCACATGACACTGACCATAGTCTACAAAAATGAATGGATACAAAATTGTCCTAAAAGCATATTTTCCAGACCTTTCCAATGAGAAATAAACACCCAAGAAGAGATTAATAAAGAAAAAAACGTAACAATGAAACATGAGAAAGCTAAAACAGGCCTTCATCATAAAAAATACAACAGAACAGATGAAGACACTTGTTTGCAAACAAGTTATCATTGTTAAATAACAAGTTGAAAATATCATAAAGGAAACACCTGCAGTATTGCTATCACAGCACAATAATGCACACTCCTCACCATCAAGAAGGCTTCCCTTAGGTTTAGACTTGTATAACAACCAGAAGGGATGCAAAACCCTGAACATCTACATGAATTGTAGTCTCAAAAGAGACTCATAATGATTGTCTGGGCTTTGACATGTTGTGGCCTTCGATGTGAGAGATATTAAAAACTGGGTTTTGAAACTGTGTCTTACTCATTGAGTCACACTTCCATGTGCACACAACACCATGCATACACGCATCAATCACTTATGACTCCCTGTTTCAATCCAACCAGTGACATCAGCTATTCACTAGTAACATTGGTGATAATAACATGTGTATTTGTAAAGCGTACGTTCACTCAAGTAGTCATGGCCCCTTGATATAGAAGAAAATAGTTGTCCAAAGATTTCCATTTTTGATTTGTGATTTTGTATCATTAGAGAAGTCATTTAGCTTGGACAGACATTGCCGATACGGGCTGAGCTTTTCTGGATGACATTTTCAAAAACGGCAAATGTGTTGTAGTGATGATGTAATATTTCAGCAACCATGAGACCTATATACTTCATTTTGGTCCCAAAATATAGGTTTTGGGGGTGAAGAAGTCTTATGGAGACAGAAAATAACTCCTCATAGCAATCAACCCACCATTTTCCAAAGTTGCGGCTCTATTAGGATGTGTTTTAGCCATCATATTGCTAATTTATTGTTTTTGTTTCAGGTTTTCTGTTCATTCAAATTCGTAAACATGAGCAAAGCAGTTGGTAGCAGTGGATCTTTACCTCCTGACAGAGTGTTGCTAACTATAAAATCTAAGGACTCCTTCAACAACAAAAAAGTGTCATATGCCAAACTAATCCAAAAGAAAAGCTAATATTAACTGCTGCTGGATCGAAGAGAGTCTAAGATGCTGCACAAATACGGCTAGATGAAGTTCAACAAAAGACTGAAACTGATGGGTGAAGAGGATTAAATCATTGTAACAACATGTGCTACAAGTCGTATACAAGCCTAGAAAAAAATAGTTAAAAAATAGCAGGAACCAGTGAATCACAACAAAAATCTGAGTCTTCTGAGAAAGCGACAACAACCAATCCCAACTCTGCCACACTACGTGGATGCTTGTCCGCACTGTGCAATCATTACGAACAGCACCATGCAGAGTGCACAGTGCAAGCGGTCCCTGCTTTCCTTTTCTGCTGCTTGAGAAGATTTTTACTTGAGCGGCAGCTTTCTCAATGCGAACAGGCAGTTTCTCAAAGCGAGCTGTCGCGAGCATACGCGACCACTCGCAATGAGAAACCTGATTCCCCGCGTTGAGAAATCTCACCGGGATGTTGATTTTCCACTCTCGAACTCGCCAACTTGATGTTGACGATCGTGAACGAGGAAAAATCTCCCTGGGAGGTTGATTTTCCTCGCTCACGGTCGCCAACTTGATGTTAACAAATGCGAGCAATGAAAAAAATGAGTTTTTCAGAACTCCGCGATCTCCGCGTAACGCAGAAAACTCCGCAAACTCCGCAAGCGGAGCAGAGTTCACCGCCAAGGGTTAATTTTCAATGTGTTATCTGTGTTTTATCCAGAACAAGGGCCAAAAGGATTGACAAAAGAACAAAGTACAGAGTATGTGTGTCTCAAAGGGCCAAAATGTTTTTATCTGCAGCTGGTTTCTTCAAAATGTTAGCCAAGTAGCTGATCTAAACAGCGAGTTGAATGTATTAGTAGCAGATTTGTAGGCTCAACCGAACTGCATGCGTGCATACATTGGAAAATATAAATATATAATGAGCTCCCAGCAGCAACCTAACCGCCAGCCTTCAGTTAAGTTTACACTCTTTGAAAAAGCGAATTTGGGGGCCGATCAGGATGGCAGGCGGACTTTCGTCCGCCCGCCACCCTAGCGTTGCTGGGACCAGCTGCCTGTGGTGTGGTGGTCCCGCACTGGCAACTAGGATGCCACTGCCACCGTGGCGGTGGCATCCTCATTCCCAGCATTGTGCGGGCGGTGCTTACAGCACCGCCCGCCACAATGCTGGGAATGCACGTTGTGCATTGTCATGCACAAGGTGACAGGCACCTTGTCCGTGACAATGTAGGGGGGTGTGCACCTCCCTCTCCCCAATACCCTGGGGGTCCGCAACGAGTCCCCGAAAGCAAAACCCACCTGGCTTTCCATGGTGGGGTCTCCACCATGGAAAGCCCTGCACCGCTGCCCATTCTAATATGGATGGCGGTGTCTAGCAGACACCGCCACCATATCCAGCCCCTTTTCCACCCGGTCGACTGGTCGACCGGCGGAAAACCAGCAGACGGTCTTTCCGTCCGCCAGGGTCCCCCCTCCATACTAATATGGCGGGGGGAAATGGGTGGCGGGCGGGGTATGATGTAGGGTGGATCGCCACCGCCATGCGTGCTGTGGTGATCAATCAATCAATCAATCACTGCATTTGTAAAGCGCGCTACATACCCGAGAGGGTCTCAAGGCGCTGGGGAGGGGGGGGGGGTGCTACTGGTCGAAGAGCCAGGTCTTGAGGAGTCTTCTGAAGGCCAGCAGGTCCTGGGTCTGTCGTAGGATGGTGGGGAGAGTGTTCCAGGTCTTGGCGGCGAGGTAGGAGAAGGATCTGCTGCCAGCTGTGGTTTTTCGGATGCGGGGGACTGTGGCGAGGGCGAGGTTGGTTGAGCGGAGGCTTCGGGTGGGGGTGTGGAAGCTGAGTCGGTTGTTGAGGTAGGTGGGTCCGGTGTTGTGCAGTGCTTTGTGTGCGTGGATCAGGAGCTTGAAGGTGATCCTTTTGTTGACGGGAGCCAGTGCAGGCCTCTCAGGTGGAGTGTGATGTGGCTGCGGCAGGGGACGTCGAGGATGAGTCGGGCCAAGGCGTTCTGGATGCGTTGGAGTCGTTTCAGGAGCTTGTTTGTAGTTCTTGAGTAGAGGACGTTCCCATAGTCGAGTCTGTTGGTGATGAGGGACTGGGTAACGGTTTTTCTCATGTCGAGGAGGATCCATTTGATGATCCTGCGGAGTATACGGAGGGTGTTGAAGCAGGATGCGGAGACGGCGTTGACTTGCCTGGTCATGGAAAGAGTGGAGTCGAGGATGACCCCCAGGTTGCGTGCGTGGTCCGTGGGTTCTGGGGCTGTGCCTAGTGACGTGGGCCATCAAGAGTCGTCCCAGGCTGATGGGGTGGGTCCGAGAATGAGGACCTCCGTCTTGTCTGAGTTCAGCTTCAGTCTGCTGTCCTTCTTCCAGTCGGCTACGGCCTTCATTCCTCTGTGGAGGTTAGCTTTGGTGGTGTGGGGATCTTCGGTGAGGGATATGATCAGCTGGGTGTCGTCGGCGTAGGAGATGATGTTGAGGTTGTGTTGTCGTGCGACGTAGGCGAGGGGGGCCCTGTAGATATTGAACAGCGTCGGGCTGAGGGAGGATCCCTGTGGGACGCCGCAGATGATCTTGATGGTTTTGGAGCGGAAGGGTGGGAGGCGGACGCTCTGGGTTCTGCCGGAGAGGAAGGATGTGGTCCAGGCCAGGGCCTTCACTTGGATACCGGCGTCATGGAGGCCTGCTGATAGGGTGCAGTGGCAGACCGTATCAAAGGCTGCTAATAGGTCCAGGAGGATGAGGGCGGCTGTTTCTCCTTTGTCCATCAGGGTCCGGATGTCATCAGTGGCGGCGATGAGGGCAGTCTCGGTGCTGTGGTTGCTGTGAAAACCCGATTGGGAAGGGTCCAGGATGTTGTTAACTTCGAGGTAGCGGGTCAGCTGTTTGTTGACAATCTTCTTGGTCACTTTTGCCGGGAAAGGGAGCAGGGAGATGGGCCGGAAGTTCTTGAAGTCCTTGGGGTCCTCCTTGGGCTTCTTCAGAAGGGCGTTGATCTTGGCGTGCTTCCAGCTTTCTGGGAAGGTTGCTGTCTCGAAGGAACAGTTGATTGTTTTCCGGAGGTGGGGCGCGATGGTTGCGCTGGCTTTGTTGAAGACGTGGTGAGGGCAGGGGTCCGATGGGGATCTGGAGTGGATGGAGTTCATGGTTTTGATGGTGTCTTCGTCGCTTACGCTGGACCAGACGGTCAGGCGACTGGTGCGAGTGGTAGTCGCAGGGGTGGTGGACTCAGTGGTGGGAGCGGGGGGGTCGGAGTTGAAGCTGTCATGGATGTCGGTGATCTTGCGGTGGAAGAAGGTGGCCAGGGAGTCGCACAGGTCTTGAGATGGTGGGATGTCGTTGGTGTTGGTGTTGGAGCTGGGGTTGGAGAGTTCTTTCACGATGCTGAAGAGCTCTTTGGTGTTGTGTGCGTTGTTGTCTAGGTGGTCCTTGAAGGCGGTCTTCTTGGCGGTCCTGATGAGTTGGTGGTGTCTGCGGGTGGCGCTCTTGAGGGCTGTGTGGTTGTCTGGTGTTCGGTCGTGGAGCCATTTCTTCTCTAGCTTCCGACAGGTGTGCTTGGAGATCCGGAGGTCCTCGGTGAACCAGGCGGCTGTCTTGATTGTGTGGTTGGTTGTAGAGGTCTTGAGAGGGGCGAGGGTGTTGGCGCAGTCGTTGATCCACTGTGTGAGGTTGGTCGTGGCGGTGTCTGGGTCGGTGGGGTCGGTGGGTGGTCTCAGGGCGAGGGCGGTAGTCAGTTGGTCCTCGGTGACCTTGCCCCAGCAGCGGCAGGGTAGCTGTTGGGTGCGGTGGAGTGTGGTGGGTTTTCTGAAGGTGAAGTGGACGCATCTGTGGTCGGTCCAGTGTGGTTCGGTGGTGTGGTTGAAGGAGACATGGGGGCTTGCGGAGAAGATGGGGTCGAGCGTGTGTCCAGCGGCGTGAGGTGGTGTCGTTACGGGCTTTTTTTGCCCGAGGTTGGCGAGGTTGTAGATCAGGGCGGTGGAGTTGGCGTCGTTGTTGTTCTCGAGGTGGACGTGCAGGTCCCCGAGGAGGATGTAGTCCATGGAAGCGAGGGCGTGGGTGCTGATGAGGTCGGCGATGGTGTCACTGAACTGTGGGCGGGGTCCGGGAGGTCTGTAGATGAGAGTTCCTCTGAGGGTGGTGTTGGGGTCGGTGTGGATCTGGAAGTGCATGTGCTCGGCGGTGGTGAGGGTGTCATTGGTGTTCGTTGAGATTTTGATGGAGTCTTTGTGGATGATGGCGATTCCTCCTCCCACTCCATTGGTGCGGTCTCTGCGGGAGATCTTGTAGCACTGTGGGATGGCTATGGCGATGTCTGGTGCTGAGGTGGCATTCATCCAGGTCGCCATCAGGAAGGCGACGTCGGGGGCGGTGGAGTCTAGGCGGTCCCAGAGTTCGATGGCGTGCTTGCGAGCGGAGCGGGTGTTGAGGAGGATACAGCGGAGGTGGTTGGGTTCTCTGGCTGGTGGTGTGGACGGTTGGATGCTGGTGAATCTGCAGTTCCGGCAGGTGAAAGGCCCCTGGGTGCGTTTCGGGGTGGCCCGGTAGCAGGGCTGGTCTCGTCTGGTGTTGAGTGCGTGGATGGTGCTTGCGTCGTAGTGCAGTCTGGAGTTGCGGGGGGTGCGGGGTCCAGGGGTTCTGGTGCTGGGTGCGGTCCAGGCGCGGACGGGCGCAGACGGGCTTGCCTTAGGCACGCCTCCGGCGTGCCAGCGGCGCGCCCGCTTCGCGGCCTCCATATGAGGGCAGAGGGAGGGAGGAGCAGCTGGGAGGTGGGAGCAGGGCGGCCAATGGGAGTGAAGGGGGCGGGGCCGCAGGGGCTCAGCGGCGGGGGAAAGCCCGGGGAAAAACCCGGGGAAAAACGGCAGGAAAAGACGGCGGGAGGGGGACAACAGAGCACAGGGGTACAGAAAGCAAAACACAGGGGCACAGAATGAAAAAAACAAAGTGGCACAGAAAGCCAATCGCAGCGGTACAGAATAACAAGCATTTGCAATGCAATAGGTCTCGCATTAGGAAAGTTTGAGCTATTGGTATTGTAAATGCCAAATTTTGTATTTGTGTTGGTTTTGAAAATAGCTAAATTAATAGCTTTGTCATTTACAATTCCAATAGTTTTAACTTTCGCAAATGTGACATTTGTAAGGCAATATGTGTTGTATTTACGTGACTTAGATGTATTGATATTACAAATAACAATGGCTTTTAATTTTTTTAAATAATTAATACTTAAATAAAAGTTATTGTAATTTATAATGGCAATAGCTTAAACTTTTGTAAATAACTTTTGTGAAGATTATGTTTAGTGTATTTTATTGTGACGAAAATCCAAGAACAGAAGTGAAATATTAACATCTTTTTGTGACATTTGTAATAAAGCTTGAAACATTGAGAGAACATATTTGAACCAGTTGTTGTTGAATGGTTGCACAGATTGATGTTGTGGTGGCGACGAGTGATGCTGTGGCGGCGACGAGTGATGCTGTGGTGGCGACGAGTGATGCTGTGGCATTCAGTGATGCTGTGGTAGCGCATAGTGATATTGTTGTGCCCCTGAGTGATGCTGTGGTGGTGCTGAGTGATGCTGTGGTGATGCGATAGATAGATTGAGTGCGATAGATAGAGGGAGGGCGATAGATAGATAGAGGGAGGGCGATAGATAGATAGAGGGAGGGCGATAGAGTGAGGGCGAAAGATAGAGGAAGGGCGATTGATAGATAGAGAGAGGGACGGCGATAGATAGATAGAGGGAGGGCGATAGAGTGAGGGAGGGCGATAGAGTGAGGGAGGGCGATAGATAGATAGATAGTGAGGGCGATGGAGGGCGATAGATAGCTAGAGGGCGATAGATAGAGTGAGGGCGATAGATAGATCGATATCTATATAGATAGATAGATAGAGTGAGGTTGATATCTAGATAGAGTGAGTGTGATAGAGTGATGGCGATAGATAGAGTGAGTGCGATAGATAGAGTGAGTCCGATAGCTAGATAGAGTGATAGATAGAGAGTGAGGGCGATAGATAGATAGATCGCGTGAGTGCGATAGATAGATAGTGTGAGGGTGATAGATAGATAGATTTTGTGTGATAGATAACTATTTAGAGTGATGGTGATAGATAGATAGCTAGAGGGCGATCGATAGAGTGCTATAGATAGATAGCTAGAGGGCGATAGATAGAGTGTTGGCGATAAATAGATAGAGTGTGGGCGATAAGATAGATAGTTAGATAGATAGATAGTTATGGCAATAGATAGATAGATGGAGTGAGGGCGATAGATAGAGTGAGGGCGATAGAAAGATAGATAGCAGTGTGGTGGCTAATGTGTGTAGGGCAGTGTGTGAGGTGGCATTTTCTGGGGTCTAATGTGTGTAGGGTCAGTGTGAGTGGTGTATGTGGAGGGGTAAGTGTGAGTGGTCTTTGTGGAGGGGTAAGTGTGAGTGGTATGTGTGAGGGGGCAGTGTTTGGTCTGTGTGAGAGGGGGGCAGTGTTTGGTCTGTGTGAGAGGGGGCAGTGTGTGTGGTCTGTGTGAGAGGGGGCAGTTGGTTGTTTATTGACTTGTCAGTAAACTGTATTTCTATTTTCTGTAAAGGCTGTATTAGATTGTGTATTTTTTTTCAATACTGACACTGGCTCACGTAAATGACTGCAGTGCCTTTGAAGTAAACTCTATTCTTATATATTTGAGGGTGAGGGGGTGCAGAGTTTGAGGGGGCTAATGTTTGCTAGGGCAGTGTGTGAGTTGGCATTTTGTGGGGTCTAATATGTGTAGTGCAGTGTGTAAGGGTGGGAGCTGTGTGTGTGTGCGTGGTGTGAGTGTGCAGTCTGTGTTTTGAAAGTATTTTTCATTCACGTTTCATGTGAGGTTTGTGACTTGTAAGTAAAGTGTATTTGTATTGTAAACTCTTTTTTCTTTTGAGAAAAAAACGCACAGTGTGACACTGGGTCACGTAAATCACTGCAGTGACTTAGAAGTAAACTAACTGTATTCGTATTTATTTAAAGTACTGTCTTTTTAATTGTACGCAAAAAAACCGCACGGGCTCATGTAAATCACTCCAGTGCCTTCAGGGCTGTGAATACTCACGCTAAAAGTAAAAACAAAAGGGGAGATGAAAGGAAGGGTGGGAGGGACTTTGTCGACAGAGCATATGGGGGTGAGGGGGTGTGCAGGACGGTGAGCTGAATGTGTGTGCCAGAGAAGGAGAGTGCGGCGCGTGCGCGCCACAGCATTTCCAGGCCACAACCTCCACATGAATTTTGTTGATTTGTTAAATAAAATTACACGAAATTAAGCACCAAATGCATAGCACCGACAAACATTGTCAGAAAACAAAAAAATGCTTAAAATGCGTTTTGAAAACGTTTTGTTCCTGTAACGTTTGTGACTTTTTAAAAAAAGTGAAAATGCACCTACTGACATCGTACAAAATAGGGGGCAGAGTGTGTGGGGGGGTGCAGAGTGTGGGGGGGTGCAGAGTGTGAGGGGGCAGTGTGTGTGGTCTGTGTGAGAGTGGGGCAGTGTGTGTGGTCTGTGTGAGAGGGTGGCGTGTGAGAGGGTGGCAGTGTGTGTGGTCTGTGTGAGAGGGGGGCAGTGTGTGTGGTCTGTGTGAGAGGGGGGCAGTGTGTGTGGTCTGTGTGAGAGGGGGCAGTGTGTGTAGTGTTTGTGAGAGGGAGCAGTGTGTGGGCTGTGTGCGAGGGGGGCAGTGTGTGGTGTGTGTGTGCGAGGGGCCTAATATGTGTAGTGCAGTGTGGAAGGGTGGGAGCTGTGTGTGTGTGCGTGGTGTGAGTGTGCAGTCTGTGTGTTTTGAAAGTATTTTTCATTCACGTTTCATGTGAGGTTTGTGACTTGTAAGTAAAGTGTATTTGTATTGTAAACTCTTTTTTCTTTTGAGAAAAAAACGCACAGTGTGACACTGGGTCACGTAAATCACTGCAGTGACTTAGAAGTAAACTGTATTCGTATTGATTTAAAGTACTGTCTTTTTAATTGTACGCAAAAAAAAACGCACGGGCTCATGTAAATCACTCCAGTGCCTTCAGGGCTGTGAATACTCACGCTAAAAGTACAAGCAAAAGGGGAGATGAAAGGAAGGGTGGGAGGGACTTTGTCGACAGAGCATATGGGGGTGAGGGGGTGTGCAGGACGGTGAGCTGAATGTGTGTGCCAGTAGAAGGAGAGCGTGCGCGCCACAGCATTTCCAGGCCGCAACCTCCACGTGACTTTTGTTGATTTGTTAAATAAAATGACACAAAATTAAGCACCAAATGCATAGCACCGACAAACATTGTCCGAAAACAAAAAAAATGCTTAAAATGCGTTTTGAAAACGTTTTGTTCCTGTAACGTTTGTGACTTTTTAAAACAAGTACCGTTTCTCCAAGACAGTTTAGTTACACGATGGTAAATGAGCCGGTTTATGTTTCTAGTGTCACTGTGCCTGTGGTGAGTGGACATGTTGGCGAGGGTTCCCCTCACTCCCGCACGTCAGCTGTGGCTGTCCTGGCACGAAGGATCACGTAGCTCGGTGATCGCCTGCCTTACAAGATGTCTCGTGCCAGACTTCATGAAATGTCTTAACGTAGGACGGCCATGTATCCTCCTCCACAAAGCATCATTTGATATCCCGACTTTAATTACGCGCCTCTACTGACGGGCCCCGCCGTTGCCACAGCAACGGCAAGCCACTAATTAAGTTGTAGCCTTATTCCTCCCTGAGACTTTAAATGCAGGACTTTAACAAATAGCGCTGGGGAAGGCGCGCACCTTGCCACGGCGCCATTGTCCTGCAGCTTATTTTTAATTACAATGAATCCTGAGATACGCGATCCCAGAAATACTTTGTGGGAATAGCGGTGAATGCGCTCGTCATGCGAATGGCACCTAGAGTCGGCTGCGGGGTGAGGAGGGGGTGCTACGGCTTCAGCAGTCACGGTGAGCTGTCTGGAGCAGAGATGGGGCCACGGGGAGCGAGGGGTGCATATGACGGAGGGACAAGGGAGAGACAGGCGAACAGGACAGATTATGGGGTAGCAAAAAACAAGGGGCGAGAGAAGGGGCGCCAGAAGAGAGCGGTGCTCAGCCTGGGTACAAACAGAAAGCGAAGGGGACCAGGGATAGGAAGGGACAGGCAGGCGCCAATGGGGGCGGGGGAGCGGCAGTAACAAAACGGGGCACAACACTCAGAATAGAGGCGTTCTCGAGGGTGGATAAAAGTAGCAGAAGGAAATAGGAACAAGCATTGGACGCGCGAGACGCGATGGTGGGGGGGTGGGGGAGAGAAGCGCGAGTTCTGGTGTTTGTTAGTGCAAGGTGGGGGGAGAGGGGGGTGTAATTGGGTTGGGTTTTTGGCGTGTATTTTAAGTATTAGTGCACTCGTGTGGGTATGCCTGCGATATTTCTTAGAATATGGATCTGCCTGAGGGAAAGGCAAGAAAGAGGGTGGTGGTGCGTGTGGGGGCAGGAGGTCGAGGGCAGTTGTGGATTAGCAGCTAAGGGTCCCTTCTTAATCTGACGGGCTGCAGGAGCCCAGCCTGCAAGAATCGCAATAAAAAACAAGCAGGAAGTGGGATAAGGGAGGGGGTAGGGGAGAGAGGCAATGCAGGCTGGCAAATGGTGAGCACTTTTCGCGGGCGGCCGTGCTGCCGCGAAAGTGAAAAAAAACAAATGCTTTCAGGCTGCCAAATGGTGCGTGCGCCCAGAGCACATGCACTGTAGTTGGCGGCCTGAAATGCACTCGTTTCCACTTCCAAAAGTCGCTTACTATAAGTCTCGCCAGAGCAGCGCTAAAGCGCTGTCTCAGGCGAGACCTAAAAAAGGGAGCGAGCAGTCAGGCGGCAAAAGCGGCAACGGAGGTTCAACCCACAGGGGGCTGCGTGGCGGATCTGGGGAGCGACCTGCCTGGTAACAGGGTCAAAGGTGATCCGACCTACATCATAATAGACCCCTAAGTTTTAAAGCCACTCTTGAGTACTGTCTACTGGTTCACACTCAGTGTGATCAGAGAAATAATGGTAAACTAAGATTTTTCTGGTGAGAATGTACAATTACAGAATTTATTTTTGTCAGTCTAACCAAAAGAATGAGCCTCTTTTGATGTTCTCCACTGATTTGACTCCTGAAGTTCTTGCTGTCAAAATAAGAAAACACGATGCAATAAAATCAGCAGTAACCCTTCTAAGAAACGTCCTGAAAGATTTAGATTTTGGACTTAATGACACATTTTTTGATACCCCAAAGCTCCTCAAATCATGGGAGTCAACAAGAAATCCTGATGTTGTCTTATCCTTTTTTACATCATTATTTATTATCAGCAAAGCAAAACTGTTACAAACTAAAGTTCTTGAGTTCGGAACAGAAGCCAACAACATTGACAATGGCTTTGAAGATATAAGTGAAGTAGTAGAAGACAATCCTATGAACCGACTTATGCTGTGCAAATGATCTTTTGGCCTGTGCTGTAAAACAAGCTGTGTCAGCTGTAGGCATAAACGAACGAAGCTGCAAATTTATAACCCAACTACCTTGCCAACAAGTACAAAAATCACTACAAGCCATCAACACATCCAAGCCAACCAGAAAGTTTCAAAGTGGCTGAGGACATGGCTCTTCTTCTACCTGGTACTGCAGTCTGCAAAGCTGATTTAACTGAATTTATCATATCGCTTATTTGGTGCGGACTGAAGGATGAAGAAAGGCCAGGTTCTCTGTGGGCTGTAATTAATGATCTGAAATCCAAGAACACTGTGCCACTGAAGAAGGTTGGGTGTTTACCAGGGTATTTAGACAAAATATTGAGTTGCAAATATTGACAGACAAAAATATAGGGTTTAAAATATTGTAACATGGAACTATCAATCTCAAGAATATTGATGTCAAAAATATCGATTTGAAGGTAAGTACTATCGATTTTTAAAATATAGAAGTCAATAATATTGTTTGCAAAAATATAGTTGTCTAAAATATCGTTTTTTAATTAGTGTTATATATTTCAGTATTTATTTTAAATATTTGTGATGTATCTTTTTTGTATGAGTGTTGTTTATGTTTTTTAGTATGTGTTAAATTTTTTGTTGTCATTAAATATAATTGAAATAAATTTTGTGTTTTTTAGTTCTGTAGTGGATTGTGGGTTTATAGGGGAAAAGGGTGGGAAGTAATTTAATTATAAAAAATGTATGATTATTTTTATTTAATAATATTTATTTAATGATACCTAATTGTGTTAATTGTGCTTTTAAGTTTTTCTAGGGTACATTTGGGTGCCGATTCCGATCGGGTAAAAACATTTCCCGTACGACTCGTATCCGTATATTTTTACATACGAATCGTACAAGTCCCGTCCCACCGGTGAAGTACTATTCGTACGTGAAAAATGCATACGAATCGTATCGGGAAAAGGTCTATGAGACGTACCCGGACAGTTTTACGTACAAATCATAAAACTGAAGTCCGAGCGCACAAGTACGATCCGTACCGCCCTTCCGAATACACAAGCGTATGTAAAACGTCCCGTACGTAGCGAACTCTGTACCACTCATATCCCGGGTAAACTTGTGCCCGGGATACGAGTCGTACAGCCCCCCCTCCCCCTGCATATGTCCGCACGTACCCCCGTATGTCAGCACTGTACCCCCTGTATGTCAGCACCGTACACCCCCATGTCCGCACCGTACCCCAGCCCCGTACTTGGACGCACCGTACCCCAGCCCCGTACTTGTACGCACCGTACCCCAGCACCGTAACCCAGCCCCGTACTTGGGCGCACCATACCCCAGCACCGTACCCCAGCCCCGTACTTGTACGCACCATATCCCAGCACCATACCCCAGCCCCGTACTTGGACACACTGTACCCCAGCCCCGTACTTGTACGCACCGTACCCAGCACCGTACCCCAGCCCCATACTTGGACGCACCGTACCCCAGCATCGTACCCCAGCCCCGTACTTGGACGCACCGTACCCCAGCCCCGTACTCGTATGCACCGTACCCCAGCCCTGTACTTGGATGCATCGTACCCCAGCCCCGTACTGGTACGCACCGTACCCCAGCCCCGTACTTGTATGCACCGTACCCCAGAACCATACCCCAGCCCCGTACTTGGATGCACCGTACCCCAGCACCGTACCCCAGCCCTGTACTTGGATGCACCATACCCCAGCCCCGTACTTGTACGCAGCGTACCCCAGCACCATACCCCAGCCCTGTACTTGGACGCACCGTACCCCTGCCCCATACTTGTACGCACCGTACCCCAGCACCGTACCCCAGCCCTGTACTTGGACGCGCCGTACCCCAGCCCCGTCCCCCAGCATCGCGTATGTACGGACCTTACAACAACATTGCGTATGCGAGCACGGTACAACAACATCACGTATGTACGCACCTTACATACGCGAAAACGACTCGTACTGAACCAGGACACTGTAAAACAGCACAAGGAGGGTCAATTCGACTCGCACAACACCACAAAACACGTCTACAGTAGAAAAAACATCAAAATGACTGACCTGGCAAATCCAAACAGGCAAACAGAGGCCCAAACTCCCAACCACCTCTTATAACACACCCACCAAAATTTAAAACTCAGGCACACCCACAAATGGACCAATAAAAAGGGCCCACACACACAAACCATGAGCCTTTGCAACAGACTCACTGCAGCTACAGAGCACACCCCGACAACTGCACCCATACACCTTAACATATACACCTTCACACAAACTCCTTCACACATACCCCCTCTTCACATTCCCACACACACCTTCACATTCACACCCACACACTCACAACCATCCACACCCTCACCCCACACAATGCCCACAGACAAGAATCCAAAGTTCACAAGGGAGGAGCTGGACATCCTTGTCAACGAAGTCATCAGAGTCGAGCCACAGCTCTTTGGAACATTGGTCAGACAGACCAGCATAGCCAAAAAATCACGCCTGTGGCAGAGGATCGTCGATAGGGTGAATGCTGTTGCACCCATCAGAAGGACCAGGAATGAATGCCAAGCCAGGTGGTGCGATCTGCGGAGGGCAGTCAAGCGCAAAATGAACGAGGACTATGCCCAGAGCAACATCACTGGAGGTGGGCTGCCCCGCAGACCGGTACATTGCCATCCCTGGGAGGAGAAGGTGATGGCCCTACTTCCGCCGGTGGAAGTACAAGGACTTCAAGGACTTCCAGAGCCTGGTGAGTACACAAACAACTCATGGAACATGGGGGGAATGGCATCCACACCCCAACTACACAAAATGCACGCAACTACCCACAAGCCCTCACCGGACACAACCACACTCAAAAACAACGCTCATGCCACTAACATGTGTATGCCCCATTCACAAAGCAAGGCCATGCCATGTCCCAGGCTACACGAAGCACTAACCCAAGACTGGATGTCCGGGATGCTGGGAGGGTGGGGCTCACAAAACACATTGTTCAACTCTGAATCAGACACCATTGCCCTCAGCCCATATGGCCCAGGTACATACCCATGCACCATGC
This sequence comes from Triturus cristatus, assembly GCF_964204655.1. Classification (NCBI taxonomy): domain Eukaryota; kingdom Metazoa; phylum Chordata; class Amphibia; order Caudata; family Salamandridae; genus Triturus; species Triturus cristatus. The sequence continues at coordinate 354,484,874 of NC_140593.1, read as the reverse complement.
TCAATGCACAGGGACTGGCTAAGTACTGACAAGGTAGCTGACACTTGGCCCTGCTGTAGGCAGCACAAGGCCCTCCTGTGACCACTGCAAACTCAAACACCAACACAACAAGCTCAGATATCTAGGACAGGAACTCACACTCACTGTCATGGCAGCTTGCTCCATGGGGGGACAGATACATCACCTGGGAGACCCACTGCCAAATCACACTACACCCACCAGCAGGCCATGTCACACACACCCCTTACACAAGCACACATCCCCGGGACAGGCAATGGATTTCCCCACTCTCACAATGGACATGTGACACAACAAGATCAATCCATAACCAATGAAGCATCCAAGCCAAAAATCTACATGTCAAACACTCAGGAGAACATATCAATCTGTCCCCTGCAACGTACCCATCCACAAGTGAACATTGAGGAGAATGCTAGGCACATACAACTACCTGGAGGAACTGTGCCAACGTGAATATGTATGAAACATGGATGTCACATGAAACAGCATTAACATTGTCTCTCTCTCACACACAGGGAAACCTCATGGATCTCCCCCCAACAATGGGGTGAAGAATCACAGTCCCAGGATCGGGGAGAACCTGAGCACACTGGCAGCGACGCCTCTCAACACTCCGCGGATGACCCCAACCCACCTGGACCCTCTGGTGTCCAAGCCCCTGCAGCACCTGATTCGGGAACATCTGTGCCAACCACCACCCCCATTCCTGCCACTTCCCAGGAGACACCCAGGAGCCCTGCCCGCACTGAACAACTGAGCCAGTCTGACTTGGAGGGACAAGGTTCGCCGGGTACCCAGGAGGAGGCAGACAACCCCGCAACTGTCATCCCTCAGGGGTCCCGTAGACCCGATGTGCCCACAACTGTAGGCCAGGCTGGTATGGGTAGGGGTGGTGGGAGTGGAGGCAGGTAGAGGCGAGAACCTGACCAGCCAGCTGAAGGGACCGGTATGTCACACATACACAACATCATGGACGGATACCGACTTGACACCAGGGCCATCAGCCAGGTAGTGGAGACCCTCACAGAGATTAAGAACCAGCAGGCCAAGCAACACGCCAGTCAACAAGAACACAAAGGACAGATGGAGGCAAGAATGGCTGAGCTCCTGGCGGTGCAAATGGACATAAGCCGTTCACTCCGTCGGATCGGCAACAACATGGGCAACCCTCCCTTTGCCACCAGGCGAAGACACCCACCAGCCACAGGGAGGGCGGAGGAGGAGGATTCGTCCGATGGAGCGTCCCAAACATCGTCAAGGCCTGCATCTGAGGGTCCCGCGAGGAAGGTGGGTCGTCCACGGAAAAGACCGTGAGAGGCAGCGGACCATCCACATCTCCCAGGTCACCTGGCCTGGCACCTGGCCTTCATGCGCAACAGCATCACCTCATTCACTGACATCCTCTGCCACATGGACTTGCTGGTCACAGTCTGACCAATGATGACAAACACTGTGTTCTGGACTCTGATGACTTCAAATGCCAAGGATCCCATCTCCCCCTGTGAACTTTGGATTCTAGGCACCCTGTATAGCACCTATTTTTTCCCACAAAACACGCCCCCCACCGAGAATAAAACTAAATTTCTTTAATTAGATGTTGCAGTCATTTTGCATGAGTCCACAACATACGTGTGGGGAAATGTCAAACTATGCCTGAGTGTTGAACTAACTCCAGCCATCCATACCCTTGGATCTGAGTCCGGTACAGGACACACATGGGTCACAATGTATCATCCAATACAGACATGGAGCACAATACTCACCCGTGATGGCCTCAAGCTGCTGAGGGGGGGCTTGGAATACTGTGCGGATAGACCAATTTGGAAGAGTATCATTAAGGCGTAGAGGTCATGGCTCATGTGGAGGTTCCCGGGGAGGGAGTCCCAGGTATGTTTGGCCAGGTGGGAGAACTATCTCCTGCATGCTGGAGTTCGTGGATGTGAAGAATGGTGGCCAGGGCAAGGTTGGATGCACGGAGTTGGCCCAACGGGGTCTTGGATGACAGACGTCCAAGGTTGGTTTGGGGTCTGGGGTTGTGGACTGCCTCCTGAGTGTGGGTGAGGAGTGTGAAGGTCATCCAGCAGCAGACAGTGATCCATTGCAGCTATCTCAGGTGGACGGTGATGTGGCTGGGGCGCGGGATGTTGAAGCTGAGGTGTACAGATGCACCCTGGATGTGCACAAGTTTTCCGGGAGTTTGGCTGTACTTGCTCCGTAGAGGGCGGGGCTGTAGTTGACATGGCTGGTGTCGTGGACCTTGGGGACGGTCTGTCTTGCCTTGGAGTGGATCTATCTGTGGATCATGTGCATCATGCGGAGGGTGTTGCAGCATGAGGTACAGATGCTGGTGAGTTGCATGGCAATTGTGAGCGACGAGTCTATGATGCACACCATCTTGTGTGCGTGGCCACTGGGTGCTGGTGCAGTGCCCTGGCGGGTGGGACACAAGGAGTTGACCCAGCTGTAAGGGGACAATCCTCAGATGATTACCTCAGTATTGGCCAAGTCCAGCCCAGGTGGCTGATGTTCAGCCATTCATCAACGGACCTCATGCCTTCTTGAAGGTTGGAACTGGCAATGGCTGTGTCTTTGGTGAGGGTGAGGAGCAGCTGGCTGTCAATAGCATATGAGATGATGATGAGGTTGTGTGCGCATGTGATGGTGGAGAGGGGGGTCATGGACACATTGAAGATTGACACGCTGAGAGATAAGCCCTGGGTCAAGTGTTAAATGACACCACTGTACTACATGCTTAAGGCTTTAGTCCCACTCCCATGGCCTTGCTGGTGAGCTACTTGGTGATTTCATCCTGGTCCATCCCCTGGATACCAGTGTTGGAGATGTGTGAGCTGACAGTGTGTGAGCACATCGTGTATAATGCTGTGGAGAGGTCAAAGGGGGTGGCCTCACCACTGTTGAGCAGGGCAAAGTTGTCGGTGTTGGTGGCAATGATGACGGTTGCAGTGGGGTGATTACTGTGGAAGATGGTCTTGTGCAGGTTGCCTGGAGCTCTTTGCGTGGAGGAAGTTTGTCAGTTGCTCGTTGACTGTCTTCCTGTTGACATTTGCTGGCTAGGGAAGCACGGTGATGTTCCTTGAGAGCCTGCGTTCCTGCCGTCCGTTGTCTAAGAAGGGCCTGGGTCACTGCATGCCTCGATCCACCATGGAATGTGGCTAACTCCAATGATACATACATGGCGTGCTGGACGGGGGCTACAAGGATGGGGAATGATGTGGATGAGATGTTGTGTGGGAAGGGGCCTGATGGAGATCCCCAGGGGATGTTGCACATGAGCCGGGTGTTGTATCTCCTGATGATGGAAGTCCAAAACCTGAGGGGGGTTGGTCCCACGTATAATAGTGTGTTCTGCCTCTGTGTGCCAAGGCTTGCGTGTATGTCCATGAGCTTGCAGTGGTAGAAAGTTGCAAGGGATTGGTTCAGCCTTGCAAGGGTGGGTTGTCATTTGGATGGAGAGCTGATGTCAGTGCACTCACAATGCTGATGAGCTCCTTGATGTCGTGCGGTTTTTTGGCCTCGGCCCCATCTGAAGGATCTTCAATTGTCCTTGCTGATGATATGGTGATGGCTGTGTGTGCCGTTTTACAGGGTTGTAAGGCCACTGATGGTTATTGTGTTGCAAGCTGTGCACAAGAGTCCTGCTAGACGTGTATGAGTCCAGTAGGTCTGCCTTGTCCCAGATGGCTTAATTGTTGATGTGCGTCACAGGAAAGTCCGTCAACGTGGCTAGATTGTTGGATCAGTTGCTGATCCAGTGTGTGAGGTTGCAGGGTGTGGCAGTGATGTTGGTTCCAGTGTCCCACACAGCATGTCTGTGTTGACTTACATCAAGCATCTTTGGGGGATTGGTAGCAGGGTGTGTGGCAGTGTGTTGCTTGTCGGAGACGTGGATGCTAATGTGGATGGACCAATGATGGATGCTGGTGTGGTTCTCATCCAGCCAGAAGTTCCTGGCCCACAGCCACATGTATCCTGTGGATGTGAGGGCGTGCGTGAAGATGGACGTGTTGATGGCTTTGCGGAATTGTGGATGTAGGCCTGGAGATCTGTAGATGAGTGTTACTCTGAGGGTTTGCAGGGGGTTTATGCCAAACCGGATTTGTGACCCTGAGTGCGTACTTGGGAATAGATATCAATTCATCTTCCGGGATTGTTAGTGCCGTCCCTGCGGGTGCTCTTGTATCCGTCTGAGATGGCAATGAAGAAGTTGTGTGCTGAGGATGCTTTTATCCAGGTCACTGTCATGAAGGTGATGTGTGGGCCTGTTGTGTTGAGGAGGTAACAGAGTCCAATGGCGTGCTGTTGGACGGAGCCGGTGTGGAGTAGGAGGGACATGACCTGGTTGGTGTGACAGGGCCTGGAAAACAGGGCAGCACTGTGTAGGCAGTTGGAGTTGCACACTCAGCATGCGAAGGTGTCGTGTGTGTGCTTATGGTATGCCTGAGAGCAGGCGGTTGATTTTCGGTTGGACATTGCTTGGATGGTGGCTGCAACAAGAGACTGTTGTGTGATGTGGGTCATGCATGGACATGAGGGTCGTGCAATGTGCACGTTGCATGCGCTGACGGTCCTGCCTTTGGCACCGCGTGGCCGCAACAGTGGCACAGACAAGCTGATGACAGCCTAATGAATGGGAGGAGGGAGGAAGGGAGGAGCATCTTGGAGACGTGTGGGTTGCAGAATCCGGGATCTTGGTGGGCCCTTGCCACAGGGGCCGCAGCAGCAGGCGGCATGTACTGGAAACTAGGCCGAAAGTAGCACACAAAGACAAGGATGTCAGAAAGGACAACTGCAACAGGCGTACGTAAAGGAAGGAGTGTCAGGTTACTCATGGCTCACCCAGAGAAAATGGATGAACAATCACCAAAGATGACTGACACAGGATCAGGAAACAGAAGGCCGAGCTGCGCACAGGAAACACACCCTCAGCAGGCGTTGACGGCCCGTTGGGGGGAGCAACCTGCCCAAATACATACACAACCATGGACTTCATGCACAATAGAGATTATTAGCCATGAAGAACTGCATGCATGTTGCCGAACTACACATACACTCATATGCACAATCTTTGACAACTATGCCAGAGATGACGCATGCAAAGTGGCAAGAGACCTGCATTGACAGAGATGAGGCACTTTGGAGGGTGAGGAACATCTTTATTACTCAAACTCACACTAAGGGAAATGTATCAATATGAACAGACTCACAGGTCATTTGACTGAACTTGTGGTACCTACGCTGGACACCCCCTTCACAACACGGATGTTGTAAATCCAAATGAACTGGCACACAAGTTAAGGGGATGAGCCAAACACCTCCTGCTGCACACGGAGAGGCTGCAATTCCCCATTGAGCCTGTTATGGGGATGTCCCACACTATGTCCACCCGTAGCATTCCGTATGTTTCAGAGGGAAGTTTTACACACATTGATGCATTCATCAGAATCCAAAATCCATTACAGATGACTGTCACGAAGGGTGACTATCAATTCATGGAAGTCATCCTACATGTTATGTGCCCCATGGTGAGTATACATGTATGCATGGTAACACAGCATGCACAGAAGCAGTCCCCACACATTCCAAACACGTACCACCCCCAAAATGCCTTGCTGCAATCCTTACCCAAAATGACATTTCCCCATGTCCGTGCATGGAACGCTGATACAGCACATGTTGCAATACTCATGAGGAATAGCAGGAGGACAACGATGACACGAGCAGACAACATGCGCAAGAACCTGGGAATGACAGACACACAAGAAGTCAGCTAAAAGATTTTTCTCCGCATACATTGTCATTTACTAAACATGAACAATGTTGTCCCCATGCTAATGTAAAAGAAAGTGTCTCTGCTAAAATGTGTGGAATGACATCATCACTCGAGTGACACATCAGAACACACATCTAAGTCACTTAGCATGCAGTCAGCTGGACACACACATTTCAACACATGCCACCCAAGGCTACAAGCGTGCACACTCAGACCCAGTGACTCACCATTATGAGAAGAAGTTGCTTATGAGCTGACTCCGGATATCCTCCTCCTCCTCTTCCTCCTCCTCACTTGCCTCGTGACCAAGCCCTTCATCCTCCATGGGTGGATGTTCCTGCTCATCCTGCTCCAGCATGAGTGGCACTGCCTTCTCCACTGCCATGTTGTGCAGCATGTAGCACACGAGGAAGATTTTGCAGACCTTCGCCGGTGTATATGGGAGGGACCCGCCTGTCTTGTGAAGGCACCAGAATCGGCTCTTCAGGAGGCCAAACGTCCTCTCAATCACTCACCTGGTCTGCCCGTGTGCATTGTTGTACCAGTGATCTGCAGCTGATCTTGGGTTGTGGCCACATCATGTAAATAAGTGGGTCAGGAGATGCCGTAAGAGCCAAAGACACCGCAACACACAGGACAAACAGAGTATACCCACCAACAAGACATGCTCGTTCGTTGTGCAGCCGCAGCATCATTTGTGGCACCCTGCTACACCTCATGATGTGGGCATCGTGTGCTGACCCTAGAAAACGTGCACAGACATGGGAAATCAGCATGTTCGCAAGACACACCACAAGGGCATTTATAGAGTGGTAATGTTTACGGTTGCGATAGGCTACCTCCTGTGCCTGTGGTGGTACCAAAGCCACATGTGTCCCATCAATGGACCCAATGACATGGGGCATCCTTCCCAGGGCATAGAAATCACCCTTGACACCTGTCAACTCCTCAGGAGTAGGAATATGGATGAATTCATCAAGGTGCTCCAACATGGCTGCCAAAACATCACGCAGGACACGGCTGAACATTGTCTGTGACATGCCACCAACATCAGCTATGGTGAATTGAAACGTACCTGTGGCAAAAAAAGTAGGGCTACCATCACCTTCATCTTGGGGGTCAGCGCAGTAGGATACCTGTATCGTGGTTGGAGGTGTGGTGCCAGCTTGTCGGTCAAGTCCTCAATCAACTGTTGAGTGAACGTGTAACGTCGGATGCAGGCACGTTCCCTCATGGCACCCAAGTCTGGCATTGGTCGGGGGACAGGCGGTGCCCTGCAGAAAATTGTATTGAATAACGAAGATTGAGAGCATAACAACATCAATGTCAATGAACAGAGCACATGCTAAACTGCTACTACACATCAGTTAAATACAGAGTCTGGTCTGTGCAATACATCCAGGACACGTATGCCAGCTTGGTGATACTCCTACGAAAAGCCAGATACACCCGTTGATTGGCAAGTCTACATGACATGCCCTGAAACGAGCTGGCGGCCAGTCTGAGTGAACAGCCAGAGACAGCACAGGAGTGACATACATCCACATAGCTGCATTTAAAGGATGTCATCTCATCCAGACAGCTGACGGCAAGCTAGACGCACAGGTCACATGGAATGTCAAATGTACAGATCAAACACATTGCGATGAAGGGGTACACGTGAAAATCAATCAAGTAACTTGTAAAGCGCACTACATACCCGGGCAGGTTTCAAGGCGCTGGGGGGGGAGGCTGTTAGTAGTCGAAGAGCCAGGTCTTGAGTTGTCTCCTGAAGGTCAGCAGGTCTTCGGTTTGGCATAGGTGGAGGGGGAGGGTGTTCCAGGTATTGGCGTCTCGATGGGAGAAGGATCTGCCTCTGGAAGTAGTTCTCCGGATGCGTCGGACCGTGGAAAACAGAAAACACAGACATTGAGATGACGCAGATATGTCCTCATGTGAAAATATCATGTCCGATGCATACAGACCCTGCTTACGTGGGAATCCACATGTGGCATGGTGTGCGTAGATGTGTGCCATGCCCATCTCCACACAGACACATGTTGGATGCAGCAACAGCAGATGTAGTTGACGGAACACTAACAGCAAGCTCATGGGAACACATGACACACACATGACATAGTCACATCGGGGCACGCTGATCGTGAAATGTCAGTTGTTAGTGTCCCTGTCCCTGGCATCAGGGGACAGTTGCGGGTGGGGGTGACTGTGCCATACCAGTGATGCTGTGCTTGACACGTTTGTACTACAGGCACACATGTGCAAAGTGTGAAGGGGAAGTGTGGCACATAGTGCCCCATCACACATGACATGTGTACACAGGTCATCATACATCAATTGTACAAATACATGAGAAGACATGTGCAATATCACTGCCTGACACACCTAGGCTCTGCACATGAAAGTCTGCAATTACAATGACTTGATGTACAGCCTTGTGCGAGTCGGAGACCTCCATTCCTTTCGTGTGCGCCTCCTATCACCAGTGTAAGCGTGTGAAACGCCCCATACACACGCTCTGAGAGCATGTGTATGGCCCGTATCACTATAGTAGTGGTGCCGTAGGAGTGCGCGTGGTACGGACTGTACACATGCTCTGAGAGCGTGTGCACAGCCCGTATCACTATAGTAGTGGTGCCGTAGGAGTACGCGAGGTACGGACCGTACACACGCTCTCAGAGCGTGTGTACGGCCCGTATCACTATAGTAGTGGTGCCGTAGGAGTGCGCGTGGTACGGACCGTACAGACGCTCTCTGAGAGTGTGTATGCCCCGTATCACTATAGTAGTGTTGCCGTAGGAGTACGCTTGGTACGGACCGTACACATGCTCTGAGAGCATGTGTACGGCCTGTATCACTATAGTAGTGGTGCTGTAGGAGTACGCGTGGTACGGGCCGTACACACGCTCTGAGACCGTGTGTACGGTCCGTACCACGCGTACTCCTACGGCACCACTACTATAGTGATACGGGCCGTACACAAGCTCTCAGAGCGTGTGTACGTCTCGTATCACTATAGTAGTGGTGCCATAGGAGTGCGCGCGGTACGGACCGTACACACGCTCTCAGAGCATCTGTACGGCCCGTATCACTATAGTAGTGGTGCCGTAGGAGTGCACGTGGTACGGACCGTACACACGCTCTCAGAGCGTGTGTACGGCCCGTATCACTATAGTTGTGGTGCCGTAGGAGTACGCGTGGTACAGACCGTACACACACTCTCAGAGCATGTGTTTTTATGTCCGTATCACTATAGTAGTGGTGCTGTAGGAGTACGTGTGGTACAGGCCATACACATGCTCTGAGAGCGTGTGTACGGCCCGTATCACTATAGTAGTGGTGCCGTAGGAGTGTGCGTGGTACGGACCGTACACACACTCTCAGAGCGTGTGTACGGTCCGTATCACTATAGTAGTGGTGCCGTAGGAGTACGCGTGGTACGGGCCGTACACATGCTGTGAGAGCGTGTGTACGGCCCGTATCACTATAGTAGTGGTGCCGTAGGAGTACGCGTGGTGCGGACCGTACACATGCTCTCAGAGCATGTGTACGGTCCGTATCACTATAGTAGTGGTGCCGTAGGAGTACGCATGGTACGGGCCGTACACACCCTGTGAGAGCGTGTGTACGGTCCGTATCACTATAGTAGTGGTGCAGTAGGAGTATGCGTGGTACGGACCGTACACACGCTCTCAGAGCGTGTGTACGGTCCGTATCACTATAGTAGTGGTGCTGTATGAGTACGCGTGGTACAGACAGTACACACTCTCTCAGAGGGTGTGTACGGTCCGTACCACGCGTACTGCTACGGCACCACTACAATAGTGATACGCACCGTACCCACGCTATGGATGTGTGAGTACGTTGCGTATCACTATTGTAGTGGTGCCGTACGTGTACGGGAACGTGTGAAAAGCACCGTACATGTGTTTTTGGAATCAAAAATTACATTGGGGACAAGTATTAGGCCCAAAATGCATGCTGGTTGTCATAGATACAGAGATTTCAGTTGCAATGTGGCCATCATGTGGGCTTGAAAAGTCAGTTGGCCCAAAAATTACAATGTTACAAAGTGGTGTTTGCCTTGCTATGATGCTCAAAATTTGAACCTTGCTAATTTGTGTCATTGGTGTATGTTTAAAGGGATTGGAGGAAACGTAGGATGCAAATGAGTCTGACCAATCACTCTGTACTCCTGTAAATGAAAGCCCCCAGCAAGACAGATATAAGTCAGCCAGAACCCATGAGAGGGCACTTGCCTGCACAACTTTCCTGTCGACCACACTGCTGCTGTCTGTGCTTCCCCTGGCACCATGTTGCGTACTGTGGAGAGGGCCCAGCCATTCTTGAGGAGAATGAGGCATTGCTGGATGTCCTCCTCCCACAGTACCCCAAGCTGTATGGGAGACCAGGGGTGCAGGTGAGTGCTGACTCCACTTCCTTTGACTGTGCACCTTTTTTGTGGCTGTCACTTCTGGCATTGTGTCCAGGTGTGACAGACATGCAATGTTGTTTAGAGTGGGTCCCGGGGGGGGGGCTTATGTCTCTCATGCAGAGCATGATGTAGTTCCTGTGTGCACTGCTCACTTGCATTGTGCTTACTGTGACATTCACTGCATAGTGCATGACACATTCAGCCTGGCAAATCCTTGGTAGCATTTTTTGGCTATTGTCCTGAGGTGATTCAGTGGTCCCCCCGGTGTGACAGGTGACTGTACCCACAGATGTGTATGAGTTGAGTGGACCTGTGGTGAGAGTGTCCAAGTGATGTGTACGCCCTCCTGGACATTGATGTGTGTGAATGTTCCTTGTCATGTGGGTGAGTGTCTATGTGAAGTGTTGCACCACAGCTGCATGGAGGAGGCAACAGCTCTACCCATCTGATGTGAGAAGTAAGCCGTGCTGTGTGTCTGACTTGCTGAGCTAGCCCGACACCTGTGACACCCCACAGGCAAGTGGCACATGTGCAGAGTGAGGTTTGTATCCGCTGTTGCCAATGGCAGGTGATTGATCTGTGCCTGTGTGTGTCTGTGTACTCTGCTGAGGTTGCGTCAGTGGCCTGGGGCATGTAACTGCTTTGAGGTGCTGTCCATCAGCCTGGTGTTGCATGTGATGCACAGTGTGTGCCATGATCAGGGAGTGTGTCGCACCCCTCCTGCCACCTGTGTACTTTTAATGCCATGTAGTGCATTGGGGCTTCCACAGAGGCCAATGTCTATATGAGAAAGATGCAATTCCTTGGCAGCATCCTATGCCCTGTTCAACATATCAGAGATGTTCAAATGTGTGTCTCTGTGACATGGAGCAGGTGTAGTGATTTTGTCTCACTTTGTCATCCTCACAGGTAACTGCCTACGAGAAGGGGGGGATCTGGAAGGAGATCGTCAGGGCCGTGAGATCGGCGGGGGGTCGCAGTCGGCGCCTAGCCCAAGTCCGAAAACGGTGGCAGGACATCCGGTGCTGGACCCGGCAGATCGCCCGGGTCCAGCTGGGGCTCTCACCTCCACGCCCCCATGGCGGGCGCCGACGCCTGACCACCCACATGATGCGTGTCCTGGCAGTGGTCTTCCCTGACCTGGATAGGCAGTTACAGGAGAGACAGCAGCAAGGAGGGGGTAGGTACATGTCTGTTTGTTGTGTTGTGTGTCCCCAGCTTTTGGAAGTGCTCTGTAGCCTGGAGACACTTCCAGGGTTTATATGTGCAGTGCATATTCTGTTCCCCAAAGTCAACCGGTGCTCTTATTCATCCCTTCCCCTCAATGACATGTGTCCCCTGGTCTGTGTGCAATCACAATTGCACATGGTCATCGAGGCTGCCAGTTAATCCAAGTGCACAGTGCTTTCTGCATCATGTGGGAGGGTGGTCTGTGACATGTGTTGGTACCTTGCCTGTGCCCTGTCCTGGTCACTCTGTTGGGGGTCCATATTTGTTGGCACTGATGATGAGTCTCAACATAGGAGTGTGAGGTTTCAAATGAACACACTTGCAGCATGCATGACCAATGTTGTGGCCTCAGACACGAAGTGCATCAGTGGGAGATATGCATAGTGCCAGGACGGTTGCTCATGTTACAGTCAGATCATTCCAGGAACAAGGAGCAGTGTGCCCACTACAGTCCCCTGAGATACCCTTGCCTCGTAATCATGTGTGTCATCCAACACTGTGCCCATTCTCAGTGTGTTCAGCATATGTTTGCCTCTGTGGCATTGTTCCCTGGCCTCATTTGTATTTAGCCAAAGTGTGCTACATGTGTCCACTGGACAGGGAGACCCCATTTGGCTTGTGCATACTCACACTGGGCAGTGCCTGTGTGTCTATTCACAACTATCTGTTGATGGTTGTTTGTCACAAATATGTGTTGCCAGCCTCACGAGGTGATGTGGAGTACATTTGGGAATTCTTGCAGTACATATTTGCAAACCCTGATTAAGAGGTGTCACTTCTTGATCTGTCTCAATCACATTGTCTCAGGTATGGGGGATTTGTGCGGGCGAGGCCTACATGGCCAAACCTTATGTCTCCTTGCCAGGTCTGACCTGTGTGTGATAATTGGCTGGACAGAGACTCAACGTGCAGTGACCCAGTGATGTTGTGCAGGGTTTAATGTTTGTGCTTTGCAGCATGTGTCAATTGTTTAAATACATGAATCCTGCTCATACATTTTTTGCACCAGTGTGTGGTCCAGATGCTACGTAGTTTGGTCTTTGTGTGCTGACATCTGTGTGGACATTCTGGCTTGCCATGAGGGTGTCTCCTCAGTGCAGGTATGCCTTTTTACAACACAATTGCAGGCCCATTAGCTTATGCATTGTCCTGGGTTTGGACATGTGTGCCACTCCACATGACAGGCAGTGGGTCAGATGTGTTGCCAACTGTGTCATCAGGTAACGGATGGCCATGTGACAACTGACATAATTCAAGTTGTTAGTCAAAAGGTATTGTACCTTGGCACTCACAACACTTGTCAACAGGTCTTCATGTTTTAAATGCTTTAGTTTGATGTTTTGTTGTTGAGAACAATAATGTGCCTGCATGACAGATGTCTCCCAAGGAAGTGCACAACAAACCACCTTTAAACTTTCAGGGAACACGCTGGCACATTTTAAAAGAAGGCACTGTTCTAATGAGACTGTTTTTTAGATTATACATATACATGTTCCCCAGTGTTGTGGGATTTGGGTATGTCCTTGGTTGTTGGAGATACCAACTTACGAGTGTCAAGTCATCAAGACCTCCGTAGGCCCATGTATATGTACTTTCTGCAACACCCTTTCTTTCTAACAGTGGCTTCTTTAAAGAAGGCTGCCAGCTTCTTCAATGACTGGGTAAATGTAGCTTTGTGTGCACCTCCTTGGGAGCCATCTTTTATGAAGGCACATGTGTGTTCTGTTCACAAAATGGCACATTCCCACATTCTGACCATGTTGATTGTGTAAAGTATTGTGATTCCCAAGGGACCAACATTTTTTCGTTTTGTGTTCCAAAGTACTTACAGGTCTCTGAGTGTGGGGACACCTTTGGTATTCAGGTGTGTTAGTTTGCCTTGGGTGCACCACTACTGTTTCTTTCAGGGTGAACAAGAGGTGGCATGACTTCATTGTATTGCTGTGCTCACCTGTTCCCAGACACTAGCTTCTCAGTGTATTTATCATTCAAGTTTTGGGCTGGTGTGTCCTATTTTTCCTTGTGTCCAAATGGCATGGTGGGTCTGCCAACTGGGGAGTACAGGGCTTACATATGTGTAGAGTAATCTAGCTGTTACTCATGATGCATTGCCTGATATGCACTGTGACCTATTGGTTTTGTACTCATGTGTCAGATGTATACAGGTGACTGATGTTTTTCTGTATCTTCACCTTCCCCACAGCATCATCATTGGAAACTGAGGGAGACACCTACACGGACCTGGAGGAGGGACCCAGCACCAGTGCCACCAGTGCTGGCGAGTCTGCGGGAGGCAGTGGCACGGAGGGCGAGGGGAGTCAGTGGGAGGACCTGTCTGGTGGCGATTTCAACTACGACGCAGACGGGTCCGAGGCTGACCTCATCGAGGGGGCGGAGGCTGCTACAACACCTGGCAGCAGCCCAACATCTGTCCCCACCTCCTCCATTCCCATCACCGCCCTCCCAGTTGCTCCGGTCCCTTCTATCCGTGCAGGGCCCCACCATGTCTCCTTCGGGACAGGTACCGCACCCCCTGCCCCTGTCACCCCTGCTGCCCTCAGTGCAGAGTCTGTGGACATACTGTGGCAGTTGCAGGTTGGGCAGGCATCGGTGCTGATTGTCCTCCATGGCCACACCACACTGCTGACACAGATGGTGTTGTTCATGGAGGGCATGTCAGCAATGATGTCTGAACAACGCAGGTTTCTGCGGTCCATGGACTCTTCCCTGACAGCAGCAGTGACTCTTCTGCAGTGCTTCGTCCCCCCCCACCCCAGCCCCATCCACACTTCCCTCTCCCATACCTGTCCCATGCACACCCAGACATTTCCAAGCACGCACCCCACCAGACACAGGCAGCACACCACCAAGTAAGGGCAAGCGCACACCTCCTGGCACGCACACTCAGGGGGATGTAGGCACACCCACTGGGTCTGGGGCAAAAAGACATACACGCAACACTCCCCTTGGCTCCCCTGACAAACTGACACCCAAAGAGGTCGACATGGGTGAGCTGGCCCTCACCCCCACTGTGACACCACCCCGCAAGCGGGCAAGGAAGTCCCCGGGCAGGGTAGTTGAGTCCCCCCCCTCTCCACCCCCTCCCCCAAGAGCACTGCACCCCATCCCTCGGCCACCCCCCCTCCGTTGGCCCTGGGGTTTCTTCAGGTGCAGGGGTTACTCTGGACACCCTGGCAGCAGTGTGCAGCTCCGAGCTCACCTCCACTTTTGGCGCTGCCCCACCCCCTGTGGTGGAGACATCCACCCCTGCACCCACCACACCTACCCTTCCCCCTCCTGTCTCTGCGGTGCCTGGTCCTTCCCCACATGATGCCACCCCCCGGTCGATGAACCTGAGGGTTCCACTGTGCAGGCAAGCTAGGGGAGACGCGTGCCCATGTGTTCCCCCCAGGACTTCTATTACGGACTGGCCATTGGCCTTTGTATATAGTGTGATTTCATAATTTGTTTTTTATGCTGAATAAAGCATTTTATTTTTACTTTGAACACTATTGCATTTCAGGTATTGATGTTGGTGCTGAGGCTCCAGGAGTTGGTGTTGTGGTAATGTGTTATGGTTCTGAGAAATGTTCTAGTCTGATGGTCATGAGGTGTACCATGGTATCTGCGTGCCATCACAAGGTCTCTGCAAAGAATCATTGGTAGTGTGTGTTATTTTGGTTTTGAGACATTGTCCCAAGGAGTGTCCCTTCCTCTGTGTTACCTGACATCTTCCCTGCAAACCTGTGTCTACATTTCCTTTGTTGGTGACGGATCACTTCAACTATGGCCATGCCTGCTCAGCAATGTCTCCGGCTGCATCGTCTGTGCCATCCTTGCTAGTCACTGTACTTTTGTATTGAGTATGTTGAAATGCCTTCATGGAGAAATTTCGCCCTTTTCAGCACTATGCATGTGTGTACTCCCGGCCTAGCACACATATGGTACTTGTTCTGCAGGGTATTTGGGCACCTGACTCACAATTGTGGGCATTGTATCTGTGGGAACTCCACCCTATTCCTTCCATGAGAGACAACATCTTGGTGGCTGGCCCAGCACCTGTACATTCCTATCAGTCCTGGGATATGCGTGACAGTGTGTGTTCCCTTTGGATCTCTTAGTTTAGTAGGCAGTGACATGACTATACAGTCTTGTGGCATGATATCAGTGTGTGTATTGTGCTGCATCCGCCAGGGGTGGGTATGCATGTGTTATTTGCCCTCACACCCACATGTGGTGTGTCATGCAGTGGGGAAAGACATCCATCCTCCTCGGAGTGGGACTCTGCTGTCAGTGATGTGATGTTATGGCACTATCATCATTGTCCAAAGTTAGGGATGCGTACGTACACCCATGGAGTTGTGGTCATCTGATAATGATGTACACCCCCCCATGTCTCTGTCCACTGCTGGGAGTCCTCTGCACCCACCCATATATGTCTGTCCACTGCTGGGTGTCCTCTGCACCAACACACATATGTGTGTCCACTGCTGGGAGTCATATACACCCACCCCTCACATGTCTGTCCACTCCTGAGAGTGATATGCACCCACCCCCATGTCTCTGTCCACTGCTGGAAGTACTCTGCACCCACAAACATATGTCTGTCCACTGCTGGGAGTCATATACACCCACCCCTCACATGTCTGTCCACTGCTGGGAGTGATATGCACCCACCCCTAATATTGCATGCCACTGCTGGTAGTCATTTACACCCACCCCTCACATGTCTGACCACTGCTGGGAGTGATATGCACCCACCCCCATGTCTCTGTCCACTGCTGGGAGTCCTCTGCACCCACACACATATGTCTGTCCACTGCTGGGAGTCCTCTGCACCCACCCCTCACATGTCTGTCCACTGCTGGGACTGATATGCACCCACCCCTCATATTGCAGGCCACTGCTGGTAGTCATTTACACCCACCCCTCACATGTCTGTCCACTGTTGGGAGTGATATGCACCCACCCCCATGTCTCTGTCCACTGCTGGGAGTCCTCTGCACCCACCCCTCATATTGCAAGCCACTGCTGGGAGTCATATACACCCACCCCTCACATGTCTGTCCACTGCTGGGAGTGATATGCACCCACCCCATGTCTCTGTCCACTGCTGGGAGTCCTCTGCACCCACACACATATGTCTGTCCACTGCTGGGAGTCCTCTGCAGCCACCCCTCACATGTCTGTCCCCTGCTGGTGTTGATATGCACCCACCCCCATGTCTCTGTCCCCTGCTGGTGTTGATATGCACCCACCCCCATGTCTCTGTCCACTGCTGGGAGTCCTCTGCACCCACCCCTCACATGTCTGTCCACTGCTGGGAGTGATATGCACCCACCCCTCATATTGCAGGCCACTGCTGGTAGTCATTTACACCCACCCCTCACATGTCTGTCCACTGCTGGTAGTGATATGCACCCACCCCCATGTCTCTGTCCACTGCTGGGATTACTCTGCACCCACCCCATGTCTCTGTCCACTGCTGGTAGGGATATGCACCCACCCCCATGTCTCTGTCCACTGCTGGGAGTCCTCTGCACCCACACACATATGTCTGTCCACTGCTGGTAGTCCTCTGCACCCACCCCTCACATGTCTGTCCACTGCTGGGAGTGATATGCACCCACCCCCATGTGTCTTTCCACTGCTGGGAGTAATATGCACCCACCCCTCATATTGCAGGCTACTGCTGGCAGTCATTTACACCCACTCCTCACATGTCTGTCCACTGCTGGTAGTGACATGCACCCACCCCCATGTCCCTGTCCACTGCTGGGAGTCCTCTGCACCCACCCCTCATATTGCAGGCCACTGCTGGGAGTCATATACACCCACCCCTCACATGTCTGTCCCCTGCTGGTAGTGATATGCACCCACCCCATGTCTCTGTCCACTGCTGGGAGTCCTCTGCACCCACCCCTCACATGTCTGTCCACTGCTGGGAATCCTATGCAGCCACACACCCACCCACCCACCCCCTTGGTGCAGTACACTGCTGTCCTGGGCCTACACACACACCAATATAAAGGGAATATGCTGCACCAGGCCGTAAGCCAACATTCGTGGTGTGTGTACACCTTGTATCCCAAATGTACTGGTGCTGTAGGGGTATGTGTGATACGGACCGTACCCCCGCATTCATAGGGTGTGTACGGTCCGTACCACGCGTACCCCTACGGCCCCAATCCAATAGTAATACGGCCCGTACCCACGCTATGTATGTGTGGGTGCGGTCCATATCACTATAGTAGTGGTGCCGTAGGAGTACGCGTGGTACGGCCCGTACACACACTCTGAGAGTGTGTGTACGGTCTGTACCACGCATACCCCTACGACACCACTACAATAGTGATACGGACCGTACACACGCTCTGAGAGCGTGTGTATGGTCCATACCATGCGTACCCCTACAGCACCACTACAATAGTGATACGGACCGTACACACGCTCTCAGAGCGTGTGTACGGTCCGTACCACGCGTACCCCTACGGCACCACTACAATAGTGATACGGACCGTACACACGCTCTGAGAGCGTGTGTACGGGCCATACCACGCGTACCCCTACGGCACCACTACTATAGTGATACGGGCCGTACACACGCTCTGAGAGTGTGTGTACGGTCCGTACCACGCGTACCCCTACGGCACTACTACAATAGTGATACGGACCGTACACACGCTCTGAGAGCGTGTGTACGGTCCGTACCACGCATACCCCCACGGCACCACTACTATAGTGATACGGACCGTACCCACGCTATGGATGTGTGAGTACGGTGCGTATCACAATTGTAGTGTTACCGTAGGGGTACGCGTACATGTCCACTTCCGTTGTTGCGGGATGCAGGGATTGGTGGACACGCTCCCCGGAGTGACCAGACCCTGGAGGTAATTTATGTCCTCAATATTGTAGGTTTTAATTTGGGTAGGGGGTATGTTTCCTGCCCCTCACCCCCCCTTGGCCCCTGGGTGTTGTTCTCACCTTCTGCGGCATGTGCGTTGGGTTCGGTGCACCAGGTCATAGGCTAAGAGGGCCGGGATGACACGTAGGATGGGGTTCATGGCTGTCCGTCGCGTACCGGGGCTCCGTTTTCACGTCGAACTCAGTTTTCCGGCATTTTTTGGCTGCCGTAAAAAAATAGCTGTGCGGAGTGACGTAGGGACGATTCATACTTACTGGTCCGTAAAACGCTGCCTGACTCCGTACGGACGTCACGTACGCGCTGTCCAGGATCAGATTCGTAGGTATTTTTTAGCCGTACGGTGTTTTGTATGATTCGTACGGAAATGCTATTTCTGTACAAATCGTACTTGCTGGATTGTACGGTGGATTTCCCGGATACGAGTCGTACGGAGAATACGCTCCGTACGACGATTCGTACCCGGGTTTTACAGGATTGGAATCGGCACCTTTATGTGTGGGCTGTGAGGGTTATAGGGGTAATGGGTGGGAAGCAATATCTTTTAAATTAATTAATCAATAATTAGATGTTAATTAATATTCATTAATTAATTGATATTTAATTATGCCATTTAATTAGGTGCGGGTTGTGGAGTTATAGGGGTAAAGGGTGGGAAGTAATTTATTTTTAATTAATTATTACTTAGTTGTTAATTAATTATGTTAATTGCGTAAAAAATGTAGGTGTGTGTTTTGGATTTATAGGGGTAAAGGGTGTGGAGTAAATTATTTTTAATTACTTTATAATTAGTTGTTAAATACTATTAGGTATTTAATTGAAAATTCATTTTAATTGTGTAATTAATTGTTTATACATTTCATTTTAGATGCAGTTTGTGGGGATTATAGGAATAAAGGGTGGGAAGTTAATTAAGTTTAATGATTATAATTTGGTTTCTAATTAATATTATTTGATTAATTGATAATTCATTATGTTAATTGAGCAAATACATTTATTTTTAGATTTTAGATGTGGGTTTGGGGTTTTGTAGGGGTTTTGGGTGAGAAGTAAATTAATTTAAGCAATTAACAATTATTTTTTCCATTAATGTATATTAATAATGTAATAATTAATTGTGTAAATAATTTTTTATTACATGTTATGAGGGTGTTGTGTGCTTTGTGGGGATTTCCTGCGGGAAGCATATTAATTATAATTAATTAATAATTAATATTTAATGAATGGAAATTACTTTTTTGATTAATATTTATATTAATAGTGTAAAGAATATTTTAGGTGCAGGTTGTGAGTTTTGTGGTGTCATAGGGTGGGAAGTAACTAAACTAAATGTATGTAATATTTAATGTTTCGTTAATGACTAATTTCTACTTAAAATTATTTATTTGTATGAAAATTATTTTTCTATTTTATTTATAATAATATTTGTAGGCGTTTGTGAAATGTATTTTAGAATGTGATATGTTTTAGTATTTTTAAATCATTTATATTAAATAAAATTGAATTTTATTTTTCAATATATTTATATCTTTTTTTAATAACTTTGTTTATAAAATCATTTTTTTGTTGTTGAAGATATTTTGGGGTCCATTACGATGGCGGGCAGACTGTGTCTGCCCGCCACCGTAATGGTCAACGGGACCAACCGCCAGATGTACGGCGGTCCCGCAATGGCAATTCGGATGCCACTGCCACACTGGCGGTCGCATCCAGCACATTTTACATTGCTGCAGGCGGTGCTGTCAGCAGCACCCGCCGCAATGCAAAATATGCAGGTTGTGCATTGACATGCACAACGTGACAGGCACTGCGCGGTGCCTGCCACCTTGTGCATGCCAATGAAGGGGGGTACCATGGATACCCCCCAAGTGCAGGCATCCACCCCCCCACACCCCCAAGGGCCCGCAACGGGCCCTCAAAGGCATTCTTCACATACCTTTCCATGGCGGAGTCACCGCCATGGAAAGGCATTTCACAGCAGGCATGCTAATATGGATGGCGGTGCCTACACAGCACCGCCACCATATTATCTCCCTTCCAGTCCTTCCGTCCGCCGCGGTGCCTCTCACCATACTAATATGGCAGGGGGTGAAAAAGGATATTTGGTGGGCGGATCGCCACCGCCGGCCCAGTGGTGGCGACCCGCCAGATGTCCTAATAGGCCCCTTAGTTTATTTTTAACAGACTGGAGTGGGAATAGTAAATTTTACCCCTCCACTATCCAACACTTTCCCTACTGTCGCACTTATTAGAGTGGGAATAGTAAATTTTACCCCTCCGCAATCCAACACTTTCCCTACTGTTGTACTGACTGGAGTGGGAATAGTAAATGTTTCCCCTTCGCTATCCAACACTTTCCCTACTGTTGAACTTATTGGATTGGAAATAGTAAATTTTACCCCTCTGCATTGCAACACTTTCTCTACTGTTGTACTGACTGAAGTAGGAATAGTAAATGAATCCCTTGGCACTCCAACAGTTTTGCTACTGTTGCACTGGCTGGAATGGGTACAGTAGAAATTACTTATCCGCAAACCAACGCTTTTACTACTGTTGCACTTATTGGAGGGAAACTTGGAAATTTTAACCATTTTCATTATTTTTGCGTTGTTTGATGAGGGAGTTGTACATTTTTTATATAATAAATGTAATAGTTTGTGTAGTTTGGTACGCATTTTAGTGGTAACAGTATATTTTATATTTTATAAAAAAATTATGCTGTTATCATTTAGAATATTATGTTTTTGTATAATAAAAATTATAATATTTTTAATTATTAATATTTTTAATGTGTAAAATAATTGTACCCAATATTTTTGTACTTACCATTATAAGTATAGGATGTTGATATTTTTTACATCGATAATTTGTTCATGATATTATTGTATGGGGATATTTTGAGTGTCAATATTTTGTCAGTGTATGGTTTACCAGTAATACCATCTCCAGTCACAAACTACTCAACAGTATAAACGGCTCTAAAAAAATTCCAAAATGTGCATGCTTAGCTTTAAGACCAGCCTATCCTGCCAATTTTCCATGATGAAGATATTTTCCGTATTATAGTTGACATTTTTATGAGCAATCCAGTAGAATTTGATGATCTTCATTCTTTGATGGGCGTTTTCCACATAACAAAAGTTGAGTTGCGGTGTGCAGGAAGTTATCTCAGTGGATGTGTCATAGACAATGCACTTATTCAGGCTGAAATCTTTGGAAGGCATGCACATCGTATCTGAGGTGTTAGATCCACACGGTCCTGCAATTAACAGCAGCGCAGGAAGCAGACACCGTGAGTCTATGCAGTGTGTCTTCAAAAGTCCTGATGACAAACTGCGCAGACTCAATTTCTCGGCTTCCAGCTTGCCTGCAGGCTCTACCCCACCCTTTCCCTACTTCTCACAGGGCATAACCCACACCCTGTGACAAGTTAGGAAAGGGTGGGGTGATTATTCACTCCACTTCCTGACTGATGTGAAGGCCTTGGCGATACAGGGCTTCAGTCTGAAGTGCCCGGGGCTAACTTTACCCCCACATCATTAGAGGGAGGAGACTGGTCCTCGAAGCTTTGCTGAGCTGATGTCCTCACAGGGCTCAGGGCTGTGAGCTTGTCAGCATGGCAAACACTGTAGACTCACAGCCCACTCATAGGAAATGGAATGCATTGATGTCACTTCCAGTGTCATGTGAGAGTCGTCATCACTCATAATCACATTAACAACCCCCCCCCCCGAGCCCAACCCCAAGCAGGAGGTTTGTGTACTTTTTTTTAAACAGATAATTAAAGAGTGTGTTTTTACTTTTGCAATGGCCGAAACGGGGGGTTTGTAAGTAAAGGGGTTAGAGCCCTGATGCCCTCACACAGACACCGCCACTGGTCACACACCCACGGGACATGGTGCACAGCCCACAACACTGCCCCCATCAGTGGTCGACAGAACAGGTGGCACAAAGCACCCAAGTAATGGAACAAAATCATCCTCCAGAAAAAAGATAGACTACCAGAAATTGGGAAAAAAACATGCAATATGTAGTAACATTTGTGGCACCATGCGTATTGGAACAGAAAATTGCTCCCAAGTTTTCCTCATGAATTTCAAACTCTCAACCTGGTGTTGCAGAGTCAGAATTGCAGTACAATGCTCACATGTTAACCAAGTGCACCACTAAAGCCAGTGGTCGGAAGCTAGCCCTCAAAACATAAAAAAGTCACGCCTGAGCAAGAAGAACCCATGAAACTGTCATAAACCCAGTTGAAGGTTGCACTGTAGTGAAGAAGCCATACCCAAACACAAGTGCCATTCCCAGTGAGCAATAGAAGCACTGGAAGCAAAATGCAGGCCCTGGCAGTGCAGAGGATCAATGGCCCAGCAGATGCAAGCCCAGCGCATCAAAGAGAACATCTCCAGTCAATGGGTGAGCCATGGTAGCCCAAAAAATGAACAAACCCACAATGCAATGGGAGATACCAAAGTCATAACCATTCCAACCCAGAACAGATCACAGAAGCTGGGGGAGCACCAGGAGTCAGGACTTACCTAGAGCAAAACACTGCAGCTACAAGAAAGGCACATGAGACAAACTGTAGCCATACAAAACAATGCCAAAAGTCATCACCCAGCAGGTGCTAAAAGCCGACAATAGAATGCGATGCTCAGCAACCACATCCTCAGGGATCTGAATCTGTGACCCAGATGAATGTAAACATATCAGAACACTGGCTGCAGTAGCAACAACAAACGGATCTCTGTGCCACACTTCTGTCATGTGTGAAGTTCCGTAATGGCAACTATTCCCCGAGTTAATGGTACTCATTAAAAAAAAAAAATCAGAATGATGGAGACTGGATCAGCCTCACAGACAAATTAATTTGTGACCTACTGAACACCTCAAATATCAACAGAAAATGCTCAGTTCACTAAGCCATGTTCCTAACCGGGCCACAGATGCAGTTATAGGGGCGAGCATCATACCACTGGGTCCTACAGCTAGCCGATAACACAGAATTCAATCAGCCTCAAAGAGGACCTATTAAGCAGAGCCAAGCAATTATACAAAATTAAAACCCCAAACGCAACCAGATACATCAGAGCACACAAAGCAGTGGTGACTTGTTACTCGGGCTATAACCAAAGCACCGGCAGTCCCGGATGGGGAACAGCCCAAGGAGAGGAGAAGTACAGAAGGAGTGAAATGAGCAGCCAGTTAGATTACACCAGCTGACCAGGGGCACAGAATCCCAGTTAGCATCGATCAGAGCCAGAACCCTATGAAAAGGGATGATAAAGGACCCATGAGTGCATATGGGGCAGGCTTGATCCAGAAGGGACAAGTCATGCAACCCATCTGTCATCAGGGCAACCTGATAAACATCACAGTCTGCATGGCAGAAGTTACCACAAAAGCACCATGCCCTCATGCAGTAAGGACTGTGACGAGGAAAACCTGACAAAGGTGTAATGAAGCTGATTGTTGGAGCTCCAGGCGATATAAAGTGGCAAGGTCATAAAGAAAAATAATCCTTACCAGCAAAACAAGCAGGTGTATTGGATTCCTTGTTAAAAGGCGAAGGTGTTTTCTATTCACACTATCTTGAGAATTAAAAAAATAAAAGAATTACATTCTTGCAGGATAATTAGAAAGGTATGTGTAAGAGGAAAGCTGAATATACGAATATGCTGTTCTTCTCTGCTAAACTGCGGTTGTTGGCAGCTTTAGGTATTGATCCAAATCTTTAAACTTTGTCCCACAGTTAATGTGTTTTATGATGTTTTTGTTTAAAAGCCATAAATATTTAAGGCGCATTGCTTAACTGCCTGAAATGGATTTAAAGCTCGATAGACCTTTTCTTTGTTTCTTCAGGCAAACAAATACAGTTTGAACAGCAAGGAATAATGCTAGCACCATGGATTTAATCCAAGTAAAACTCAATAAAAAAGCCCCAAGTCTATGTTTGCACCTAACTTTTCAGTTCTGGAAAATGTGGGTGACTTTTAATAGCCATTCTTTCCTGGCAAATCAATATTTGAATTTTAAAAATATACACTTATGAACTGATTTCAAAAATGGTTTTAGAGCATTAGCGTAGCATTAATGTGCGTCGTGTCACCTCAAAAAAATTATCATATAGCTGTTAATGTCAATAATAACTTCACAAGATCACAAAGAAAAATGTGTTGCCACAATCTCCAAGGATAAGTAGCTATACGTTTTTGTACTGTTGGAATGTGGCAATCTGTAACGTCTTAAAACAATTCTGAATGAAACTTGGTTGTGATTTAAGTTACATTAAATGCCTTAAAATGCATTGACTATACTAAATATCTTATAGGAGCATCAGTAATAAGAAATATACACCGAAATAGAGCTTTCTTTTGTGTACATGTTTTACATTTTAGACTTCCCTTAAAATATTTGCTATTAGGGTTTTTGGAAGTCACAAAAACAATCTTTCTTAAGTTTCAACGATGTTTGACGAGAATATTTTATTGTAGCAGGGCATACCTTTCGTAGGACCGCTAAACCGTTACTGGATTCAATGAATTAAATACAAATGTGTTTTAGGGGAGTGGCTAGCATGAAGAGAGACGGCTGAGGCCTGGTCACCTCTGTACTACAAATACATTGAAGTACTGACAATTTTTCAGTGCATGCTTGTTTATTTGATGAATGCTTGCTTTACATCCACACACCTGAACCGTGTACCATCAGGGATGTAATGCAGGCCCATGTAGCCCCTGCGGAGCAAGGGGCCCCCCAATCCTTCATGAGGCCACCACTCAGCTCAGGGCCAATGCATATCTGTGAGGTATGGAAGACTCAGGGGCCACTCCTTACATTTATCCCAATTATTTGGCACTACACCACTGTGTACCAACTGTGGGAACTAAGCCTGGTGCAAGAGTTATGAGAGGCTCTGACCTCGAGTGTGGTATGGAATCCATCCTGTCAACCTCTACAGGGAACCCCGAATATTTTGCAGGGTTGTCTCTCTCCAAAGAGAAGCTCCACTTATGTGTTAAAGATGCCTTTTATTGAATTTTCTTAATGTGAGGGCGATAGAATCGGCCTTGGTGACCTATCCAGATAGAGGAATGTGTTGAGGAATGTCCTTCTTCCTCATCAAATTCTTGGTTAATTTCTCCACTGCCCCAGCATATTCATGCATAATCGGGAAGCTTTAGTTGGGAAAAGAGCCAGAGAAAAGGTCTGTAAGCTGTTTGTGAAACTAATACTTGGGAAAGTGGTGGGTCATTTATCTAATGAGGTAAGAGGCTGTCACTATGCTGCTTTAGATAATTTTAGAGTTATTCGGGCAAAACTAATGGTCACGATTGTATACTAGTTATTATATTTCTCAATCTTTTCGAACTGTGTTAACCTGTTGGTATAATCACCTCACAGATGTTCCTAAGTAGGGTAATAACAGCCATATAAATTCGGTGCCACCTTTGTGGTAGGTCAAGTGGCGGTTGGCATCAACTGGGAAGGGGGTACGGGCACCCTACGCAAATTATATATATTTTAAACAGCACGCAAAAAATATATTTAAGAAAAGAAACTTACTGTGCATAAACATGACATCCTCCGGTCCCAACCTCTTCTTTGGAACTGGCACCAGAAGCAGCATGTCCCTTAGCCAATCCTAGGGCTGCTCTCACCAGCATGAGAGCAGCCCTAGTATTGGTGGTTGTGGCCTCACTCCGCACTCCACATGGCTCTGAAGGCTTGCTCTAACCCAGCTGTATTATGACAGCTGGGTTAGAGCTGTTTAAAGTGCGCATGTGTAGTTAACGTCACAAGACGGCCGGCCAAAAAGACATGCACACTTTAAACAGTGCTTTCCCAGACCACCCTTCTCCCTGCTGAGTGACATGCTGCTGTCAGTCAGCAGCCCCCCTCCCCCTGCTCTAATGCTCTGTGCGGAACGGGGCATTAAAAAATAAAATGGTAAAAACTTACCATTTTATTTTTCCTCTCTGCGGCTTTGGGGGGGGGGGAGAGGTTAAGTGGGGCAAGGCTCCTCCACTACAACGGAGGAGCTACCCCTGATTGTTTTAAAAAAAGGATTGTGTGAATAATATATTTTGAATGTATTATGTACATATTAAAATAAATCTGCCAAATTATCGTCAACAGAAGTGTAAATAACACCACACAAATATCGCATGTAACCACAGTAACGCACTACATATTATTATTTTTTTTTATTAGTGAGTGACATTAGCATTTTGTATATATAAACAAACTAGCCACCATTTTGAGTGGTCGTGATGCACTACACATTCACATACACAATATTTGGCAATCTAAAATGGTTGGGCGCCTGACCTCGCCATCAGAACATTTGCAATAAGATGGCGGCGCTGGAAGTTCCCTGGGTTGTGGGTGGAAAACTCCATGATGGACACAGCCTTCGGCTAATGTGTGTGAAAGCAACATGTGTAGGCCAATGGCTGTGCCCGTCTCCATTGACAATTGCGTACGTCGTGCACCAGTATGCAGCACTTAGAAAAAATCTCACTTGCCTCCTAACACTGTAGGCAACAAGACCTCCTCAACTTTTGCTACTGTTTCCAGCCTCTGGGAGTCACGATGACAGAAAGAACAGATGACAGGACCCCAGCCTTTTTGCCAGAGGAGCTGGAGTTGCTGGCAATGGAGGTCCTGTCCCTGTACAGCCAGCTCTATCAGTCACCAGAGGAACAGTACATGTTTAAAATGTATTTGCAAATCTGTCTAATTGTTTTTTTTTTAACACAAGCTAGAATGTCCCTTTGAGTTCCTGAGTGAAGTGAAGGGATTGAAGTGAAGTGTCATTTATTTTTTACAATACATTGCACAATGATGGTGTGAATTTGTAAGCACTTTATGATTAGAGAAAACAATAACATTAGTGAAAACACATCATATTTTCTTTACAACTGAACATGTATAAGTTATTGTATACATACCAAATAGAAATGATGTTTGCTATGTGTATTACCACACAAATCAGGTGTTTCCAATCAGTCATTTTGGAGCTACCAGTAGCTCCCAGACACCTTCGGAGTAGCTCACAGCCTTGAGTTCTCTTTCAGATAAGCACAAGGTCATATTTTCATTTCAAAGTTAAGGAAAGTCTCTGTTCATGTAACATCATGATCATCATGCTGCAGATAGCAGGGCCTGACAATGAGCAGTGACAGTAAGATTTGTGGGCCAGCTGGGGCTGAGTCACAGAGGTGAACAACTGAAGCACTGAGATATTTGACTCTCAGAAAAAATTCCTTGTCAACTAAGAATTGGAGTTGTGAACAAAATGATGCTTCTGAATGCTTTTAAATGGAAGAAAAATAAAATGGAGAGTTATCTTAATTATTGAGTTAACACTTCATTTCTATTTGCTCCCATTTCAAAGTGCTGGATTTACAAACGGCAGGCCCCTTACTCCCAGTGGGCAGTATCCTTTGTGCCATAAGTATATAGGAAAAATACAGCCCTTTCTTTACATGAGAGAAATTTTAAGTGCAGGAAAATGTTCAATGATATGAAGTTTTTGGTAGAATATTTATCTGCACTTTTAATTTTTCCAAATAAAAAAGAACATGGTATGTTTGTGTCATTCATGTAATGGTGCCATATATGGCAAAAGGTATGTTCTATGCTGCAAGTACATTCGGCACAGGCTCTCAGTTACCCGTACAAATATATCCCCGTGCAAATGTTCATACATCCCCAAAGACCATGCTCTTACTGACACACATTGCAGGCCTTTCATAGTACCCTTAGTCAAAGTATTTCGTTCAATCCATAGTACATGTCTCTATAGACATTAGGCTTCTAGTCAATGTAGCTGAGCATGGAAGGGTTGTCTGGTTACAATGCGCAATTAGTTTAGCCTTCATTATTTCACAATGATATTCACTTTTGGGAAGTAGCTCTCATTACAGAAAATGTTGGAGCCCCATAGCCTAGATGATGTCACTGGCCTGGCTTATTGAATTTACAAGGGACAAGGTTAGTCATCAGGTAAAACCAAAAGTATTATTTATTGTTTTCTTTTGGCAGCATAAACAAAAAAATATATTTTGTACAGCAACCTTTGACTAATGCTTGTAATTGATGTTGTAAAATTGTGTGACATCAATACAGACAAAAAACAAGACACAAAATAATTCTTTTTTCTTTCATTTCTTGGCTCCAGACAGGTCACCGCCCATCAGAAAAAAAAAACATTTGGAAGGGCTTCGCCAAGAATGTACGGACAAGTGGCCCAGCATTCATTGTTGGAAAAAGGTGGTAGGACTTATGATGCTGGGCCATGAAGTAATCTGAAGTCCAACTCGGCAAGTTCTCCCTATGTGGGAAGCATGTGTGCTGCACCCTGATCCCCCCTTAATGGCCTGCATACTTGTGATGGCTTTCCTGGAGTTGATGGGCAGTTGAGAGCCCAACAGCAGCATAAAGGGAGTAAATTCTAGTTTGAGTTTAACATGTTAAATAACTAATTTTCATTATAGCAACTCATTTTGCCATCAGCATTAAGGTTGACACATTTCCAACGCTTCAAGATTTCTTGAAGGTGTAAATTTTACAGGAGGTGTATGATTATGTGTTTTGTATATGGATTTGTGGAAAAGGATACCACCTGATTTCTGTTCACTACCAAAGGATTGGTTTTAGCAAACACATGCCTGCCTAAACAACACATATACATAAGGTTGTTTGATGTAATAAGGGACAGTTGTACCAAACAGACCACCAGTTTTTATTGTGCCCGGTGTGATACTCCTTCACTATTGTGAATGATGTAAGGTTATTAAGGTGACATAGCAGGAAATGCACTTATGATACAATGGAAGTTCCAAAGGTCACATTGTTAAGTTGGCTTTATACACAAACAAGAGTGAGCATTTGAGCCAAAATGTCTAATAACATCAGATTAAATGGCTACATTTTAGATTCAAAACATATCACAAATGTTTTAATTAGAAAATACTATTTCATCCATGTTAAAAGGGACAGATTTGCATGATATTATACTAATTCACAAATGTACATGTAAGCCAGTCTGTGATTTTACTCATGCTGTAGAAGTCATTTGTCATTCCCCAAAACACATAATTATTAATTTCTTCTACAGCATATGTATATACATAGTGCGAGACACATCGAAAAGCTACTTCAGAACGGAATCCATATATTAACTTTTACATTTGAAATATACTTTAGTTACCATTGTGAAATGCCCAAACAAAGGAAACAGGCTTTCAGTTTACACAACTATTGGTACAATATTGCAGTGTTTGTTGACACACATTGATTCATATTTTACTTTTTGTGAATGAAAATAATGGCGCTTTTCTTGGCTTGTACACATTGTACAAAGGTATTTTGGTTTATATCCTTTTTGGTGACATGAGTTCACTATTCTAAACAGCAAAGCCAAACCATTCAGAGGTGTTAAACAGTTCCTGGAGTGATTTCAAAAATTCAAAATTGTTAAGAGATGAGATTTTAAATGATATAGGAGCTATCATGAAAAATTACAACACTGTGACCAAATGGTTTCTGAAGATGTTCCCTACATGCATTGATAATAAAGAACAAGAGTTTGAGAGCCTTGAAGCAGGTGAAATCTGAAAACTTGGAAAATGTTTTGATATCACAGTTCATGATCAGTTTTATTTAAACAAATACAATAAAACTGCTGTATAAGTCTTTTCAGCATCATCAAGAGCAGGCAATGGAGAAATTGGCCCGGTAGGTGGGGAAGCAGCTGGCCACTATGTTTAGACTTGTGAGACCTAATATAGAGTTCCTTACATTAACTGTATGCATTTAAGAAAACATTTATTTCGTTATATGATATTAATATTCAGTGTTGGTTACCTTTACAACACACCGCAGATAGATTGTGATTCATCTCACTTCTAAATAGCTGTCACGGACCAATTTTTTCATTCCACCAATGGACAGAGTGGCACGGAGGGTGAGGGGAATGGCACTGAGGTCACCAGTTCTACATCATCTTCAGAGGCCTCCACAAGCGACCAGTAGCACGCCCTATACGGGCCGTGGCTGCCCCTGCCCCTGTCTCTCCAGCTGCGCTGTCTGAGGAAACTATAGGCCAGACTGCACTTCTGATTGCCATCCAGAGGTTTGTTGCCATATACAACAAATGGTAGAATACCTGGAAGGCATTCATAGTGCTCTACCTGGCCTGTGGAGATCATTTACAGGACTAGTCTCCTCGCTGCCCGTAGCCTCCCCAGCAGTCCAACCATGGGCCGCAACTCAGGCCCCTTCCCCATACCAATTCCCAGTTCTCATCCCTGTTCCAAGTACATGTCTCCTTTGCACATATCCACTCCAACAGACACAAGCAACACACCAACACATAAACACAAACAAACCAAGAAACATAAGCACACGCCCAAACAGCATACAGACACCAGCATACCCACCCCCACCATTACCACCACCATCCCCACAAACACCAGCACAGCATCCCACCACAACCACCAGGACCCCCACAGCAGCACACCCACACCTGCCACAACCACTAGCACCACCATAACGACCACCACCTCCACAACCACCAGCCATCCACAATCACCAGCACACCCACATGCACCAGCACACCCACAGGCACCCCAACCACCAGCACACCCACAACCACTAGCACACCCACACCCACTACTACCACAACCACCATCACACCCACAAACACACCCACAAGCACCACAACCAGACCAACCACAGCACTTATCTAAACAAGCACCCTCACACAAAACCACACCTACACATTAAACAAACCCAAATGCACACACTGAACACCACACACCTGCCAAAAAACCCAAACATATAAGGCATACACCAGACGCACATGCAACTGCATAACAGACAGAAACATGCACACAACACACTCCTACTCACTCTACCTCCAAATCCCAGTCCTCTCCCACCCCTCCTACCCTTTATCCTAGTTCTGTTTTTATTTCTTCTCTGACATTCACCCCTACCTAACGCAAAACCACCGCTCCCAAACACAAAACCACCTCCTCAAAACGCAAGTTTGGGGCAACACCCCAACATCTTTGTGACATTTGAATTTTTGGATTATTTTATGTTTGAAAATAAAATATCTTTTTTGAAAGAAGTATCTTTTCTAATAATAAAATATATTTTGATTTCACCAAGTTTGTCTTGAGAATATTTTTCATTTACTATTCTTTGATTTCTAGAACTGATTAAAATGTGATTTACATATTTTAACTTAAAAATGATGACAGAAAAGGCAAG
Organism: Triturus cristatus; assembly: GCF_964204655.1. Classification (NCBI taxonomy): domain Eukaryota; kingdom Metazoa; phylum Chordata; class Amphibia; order Caudata; family Salamandridae; genus Triturus; species Triturus cristatus. The sequence continues at coordinate 354,453,188 of NC_140593.1, read as the reverse complement.
TTTTTTAAATTATGTAATTCGTAAACTCCATAAACTAGTAATAAAAGTATGTGATGGACATTTAAAATTTGGTGCAAACATTCATCATGATGATGGACATTTATACTTATAAATGGATTAGTCACATTTTTGTTTTAAGTTTTAACACAAATGTGTTTATTTGTACTTCATAAGTGATGAAGATAAGCACATATGCATTGCACCTTAAAATAGTGCTGGCAAAAATAAAATTTAATTAAATACAATTAATGCCCACGACAAGGGGAGATGTTACATTGATAAATATATTAATTGATAAAATTTTGGAACTGACTTTGCTTTTACAGTTATTATAAAACAAACGTTTTCCCTTATCAAGTGCAATTTCTGCATTATAATACTTTGCAATTATCCCAATAATGTGTAATGCATACGTTTATCATTTTATAGTTTCTGAAAATTAAGTTCACACACCTGTATGGTCAGTTTTTGGTTTTTGTATTGATATCCATTTTTGTGTAAGTGTTCATTATCATGAAGGCAACTGGTACCAAATTTAAAATTACAATAAAATTATACAGGTGTGTTTCTTTAAATGTCTTAAACGACAACATTACACACATATGCATTACACATTGGTATGTACTGAGAGAAGTTTACCTTCGATTCCTGCGACGACTGTGTGAATTTGCTTTGTGGTCAAGTAGCAGCAATAAAGGAAGGAATTGTGCGAACGGATCCATGACAGTAAAGGAAGTGTGAAACAGAAAGAAGGTACATTTCATCCTTGTAATATATAGTATCCCTCTAGACCTATATTGCTTTAATTATCGTGGGTTCACATTAGAAAAACACAATACCTTAATACATGTATTATTTTTTTAAACTTTTTTATTTAATTTCTTTTGTTCATTATTTTACGTACATATAAAGTTCATCTTTTGTTTTCAGAAAGACCATACAAACATTTGTTACTATAAGGATAGTGACATGGAAGCCTTACAAACCTTTGGGTTTACCGATGCAGACTTTACAGCACTTATTGGTAACACTGGTGGTACGAATCAAAATATCACACTACCTAATGTCACTAACAGTGAATGGCAAGTGCTACTCAACCTAAGAAAAAAGTGCAAGAGAATGGAATCCCACGCCACATTTATGTTAGAATACCTTAGAGCTGGAGTTATTCCATCGGGCCTACGAGTACGCAATGTACCAACACTCTTCGTAGAACTGCGAAAGTTCTTAGAGAGATGGTCACATATAAGCAATAGATGCTCAAGAGACTGGATGATCCTGATCATTGAAACAGCTAAGGAACTAGTCGCGGCTCTCAACATAGAAATCCAAGAACTAGAGGACAAACTTAAAACCAGCATGGTTGTTGTGTGGAAATATGGATTTTTCTGGTCAGTTATGTCCCCTATCTTGGACCCCAACGGTTCTATGTGCATGTTACAAGTACATGTATGTTTCCTCCAGTTCCAGTTATGAAGACGCAAATACATGTGCGTCCACCGTCAACATGTCCTCTGTCAGATCCGCCATGAATAGGCCGGATATTCCATTCCTAAATATGAAAGGCCACCGGCTTTATATGGCTCAGTTACTCCATTTTGCAGTCCAGGCAAGTAGGCCCTGATTCTGTCATCAAACTCTTCTTGCCTTCTGCCTCTGAAAGCTCCAGTCTGAGCCTGCATCTGTGACCATGAACTTTGTCTCATTCTCTGCGCGGCTCACGAAGCCTGACATCAGCCTATTCTCTGCCAAGAACTGTATTTCACCTTCGAATTATCTGCTTCCCCCTCAGCCGATGCATTCCTGCCTAGTAGTTTAAGTAAACATTCTTCCAGTTACCAAGCAAAAGGCCCGGCTTCTCTGTCCTCATGCAAGTAATTCATAGTCCTGTTACCATGGAATATTTCTACCCCCTCGCATTTAGTGTAGACGCTTGTACACGCACGCACAGTCAGTATAGAATAGATTCTGTCCGAGAGTCCTTCTTTCGTGGATAACATAGTTCTTTAAACATAGGATGTTAGATATGATTTGGGATTAGGTTGACTTGACCCCCCAGACTTCTTGTCTCCACATGTAGAGCTAAATGTCAAGTCCCCTTCACCCCCTAGTTACACGTCAATTACACGTCATGTTGCTGCGCGCGCATCTATGCCAAGTATTATCTTATAGATCCACCTATATGTGACATCATAACCAATTACGTTCCTTTTTACTCCTTATTACACCCATTTTTGGTTACGCAGATAAATCGTCATTTTCCTTATCAATTGTTACGCCTACTGCATTCGCTTCATTGTAATGTATGTACTATAAAAGTTACTTCTTGTCAATAAAGTATGTACTTCACTTCCTGAACCCCCGTGGTGATGGAACTTGGAGCAACCGATTATAATCGATCACTGGAATAAAGCCCATTCCGAACCTCTAATACCACGGATTCTGCCTCTCATTTTACTGAGCTGTTTTATTATGTTTCTGTATCAAATTAAGTCCAGGTAAAGGAATTTTATTTACCACATGAATGGCGCCCGAACAGGGACACTTTCTCATCTCACGCGCCGGCGGTGAGTTGCAGGCCCGGTCTCCTGCCACAGCTGGACGGACAATAACGCGTACCAGCAGGATTTCCTGTATCTCCCTCCGGTCAAGCGGGGGCGACTGAGGCTGCGATCAACACCCAGACGAGGCGGTGAGAAGTGCGAAGTATCCCGACCAGAGCCTAGCTGAGAGAGCAAGATCCGAGGTATACAGAGACCCACCAGTTCGAAGTCAAGCCCAGTTTCCGACGAGTCGAGTCGAGTCCAGTCCGGTTCAAGTTCAAGTTACCGAGGCCTTCCGTTTCCGAAGCTACCCGGTGAGTACCATTACTGGGGAGGCATTTCTGACGTGCACATAGGTTGTGCCGGTCAAGACGGGTTTGGGTACACAAATCCGGTCTGCACTGTTTTAGCAGTGTATCTGTACTGTTTAGCAGTATATCAAGTATTCCGAAGTATCTAGTTATTGTCAAGAATTAAGCTTGGTGATTAGTTATGCAGACGATCATCATTGTTGTTTCAGTTAAAGGTTTAATGTTTAATGTTTAATGTGTTTAAAAAACGTCCTGCATATTGTGGTATGAATGGTTGTTCATTATTGTGCTTTTGTATTAAGTGTGTTCAAGATTAAGTATCGGATCAGTTGCCAATATGCCGCTCTTTTCGAAATTAAGACAGATCACTACTAGAAAAGGGGTTCTCGAAGAAGCCGTCCCTATTCCTCCTAGGGATACTCCAGGGCACTTCATGTATCACAAACATGGCTTAGACGCTATATTATTTCTTGATTTATGGGTAGACTACACCAAGGGATTACCAGAAAGTCAGAGGTGGCCCGCAGCGGGAACCTGGGATACAGAGTGCATCATGAAAGTCGAAGAAGAGTTATGGAAAAGGAAAGTCAGACAGTCACAGAAAGACGCCGTTGAGTTATGGCGTAAAGAATCTCATAGACGCACAGAAAAAGCACGTAGACAGGAAGAAAAGAATAAAGAGAGTTCAAATAAAGTTCGAGAAAATCTATTAATTGAGGAAGGTATCCGAGTGAAATCAGAACAAGTAGACAGACAAAGAAATGCCCTTATGAATGGTATGTATCCCCTTCTGGCCGAAGGATTACCTAAGGCTACTCCAGAGATACCGAAAGACTTGCCACCCCCATTGTTCCCAATAAAGGTACATCCTAAGGGGCATCCTAGAACCGCAGAAGATGTTTTTCTTTCCTCATATTTAGATGACGCAGCTCCCGAGTATGCTAATTCCGCCCCACATAGACCGCATACCAGGGAGATCCAACGCCAAGATCCAGTACCCGTATCCCTACAGCAACAAATCGAGTCACAAGTTCCGGCAAGCACATCTGTTTCTGCATCCGCTCCTACAGCTACTTCTATAGCTGTGTCCACACCTGTAGTTGCTGTGTCACGTTCGACGAATCCTTTCACACCCGACACCCCAGATGGGGCCACGGGAGGTGCTACCAATATTTTTTCTACGCCACCCAGAATAAATAAACTTACTTTTCAAGAGTCAGCACATTCACGTACACCCAAACTCATAAGTGCCCGTACGCTGAAGGAACTTCTTATAGATTGCAGATATGACCCTGTGCCCGGTAAAGAGGACGAAATGACCCTGGCATCATTGCGTATCAGACGAGCCGCAGTGTATTTAGGGAAGTTACCAGGAATGACTGCGCATCTAGATAAAATATATCATTTTGTCCAAACAGGGCGAGATCCAGAATGTATTAACAGAGCTATGGAATACCAGAAAGTAGAGATACAGGGGGAACTGTTACGTTTCCTCATAAATTGTGTGATCAGAAATCAAGACCGACCGGGGGTAAACCCGGAAGCAATGCAAATTCTTACCAGATGGAGCCAGAATATATCAGAAGGGAGACATGATAAGCAAAATTGTATAATAGCCATGTGCCGAAAGATCCGTAAAGAAATAGAACGCCTACACGAAGAGAGATTAGAGGTAGACGAGTTCGAACAAAGCGAGGAAGAAGGGTCAGGACTGCCCACAGGACAGTCAGACACCATAGCCTATGTAGGTAGAGGAAGATCTTGTAATAGTAATAGATGTCCTATTGACCCGATACGTCCGATATATCCAGATAATAATAGGAATTTCCAAATACCTATAATTAACTTCAGGTCTAACGAGCATTCGTTCCAAACCGCCGACAAACTACTCCGAGAACGAAGGGGTTATCATTTTCTCGATTCTATGGATGAACAAGATTTAGCCAGGGCAGCTGTCCATTGGGTGGACAGTCCCGGAAAATATAGTGATGATACAGTAGTACGCACATTTTTGAATCTCACCCCAGATGAACAGAGGTTAGTTGGGATTTATATGATTCAACAACTCATTATACTATATCGGAGTCAGCGTTCGGACCCTGGTCCCTTACCTGACATATTGACTGAATTGCTTATGAATAAATGGAGAGGTGCAGGTACTAAATTAATTAAAGAAATTCTAGAATCAAGAAAGCAGTATATTCTTTTTGTATGCGCAGAGCATGTCTCATTGCCCGTCAAGGAAAGAACCACGTATCACATGGATAGACAGAATCCCTTACGAGAAGTGCACCCAATAAAGGGCGAGGACAACGAGTTTAAGCGCGTATTTGTATATACGCCCATATCAAAAATAGAATTGTTACAAATGAAGAAAGTGGTACCCAGTCATGACAAAGATCCAGCGGGTTTTCACCGAGAAATTAAAGACATGTTACTCATGGGAGAGTATACCTATCCCGACATTATGACAATATTAAAGGTATTGATGCCTGCTGGTATTTATGAGAAACTCAAGGAAAAAGAGTGGGAGGTAGGAGACCAAAAGATAGAATGGTCAGTGTTAGAAGCGGAAGAAAAGGCCCGAACTGCAGGAGCAGGACTTGGGGATAAAACTAAAGCACTACCAGGTTTATTAGTACAGGTACTGCCACGTTTATTAACTACGAAAAAAGAAGATTGGGGTACAATTTCAGCCTGTAAACAGAAGCAAGATGAAGACACTAGTGATTACTATGCCCGATTTGAAAAATGTTTTGGTATAAATAGTGGCATAAAAGCAAGTAGCGAATCATACCCACATCTGTTTGTAACAAAATTAGTAGAAAATGCTCTACCCCAAGTAAAGAATAGAGTATTAAAATTCGAGAGTACCTGGCAAGGTAACACTCCATCACAAATGTTACAAATGTTACAGTACCATCACAATAGAATTAGAGAGGAACAAGAACATGAACACAGACGCATGAAAGACACGAAAATGAAAATGCTAGTTTCCCAGACAGTTCCAGCTGAAGGACATAAAAAGGGTATGACACATTCCGATTCAGCAGGACCTGTAAAAGGGACATGCAATTATTGCAAAAAGCCAGGTCATTACGTACACGATTGTCCAGTTTTAAAACATAATATCGCCATAGGTAAAACACAAGAAAGATCACGGCCACTCAGACAAGATCAGTATGAACAAGGAGCTCTGCAGCATGCCCAGGCCATGCCAGCCGCACAACAACCAATACAGTTTGTGCCAGCTGCACCACCGTTGCCTGTTGCTGCCACACAGACAACAACACGACAAATGTATCAGACCGCCCAGTATGAATATCCTGAGTATCAGCGTTACGCATGAACTAGCCTAGAGAGGGAAGTTGACTTACCCCTTATCGAGATTCCTGTAGATCAAGAAGGACCTTATGTACATAGTGAATTATTAGGCCAAGATAGAAAATTTTTACTCGATACAGGGGCAAGTCGAACAACTATAAAACGTAGTGAAGTTCCAGGGGCACCCCTCTCAGGCTCTCAGAATATTTCCCTTGGTTTTTCAGGAAAACCTATTGTTAATGAAGTATCACAGCCTCTTCCACTTACGATAGGACCTCTGACCCGAACTACAGATTTATTGCTTACTAAATCATGTCCAGAAAACTTGCTAGGAATAAAAACATTGAAAGCTCTAGGAGCCATAATATGTTGTTCTCCGGAAGGAGTAAGGTTGTTTTTACGTGATTTTAAAGGTCACTATGTGTCTAGAGACATGGATCCCCGACTGCAGACTTTACCTACACACCTATGGGCACAAGGCCCTACTGATGTTGGTTGCATGAATATTACACCATATCGAGTCACATTAAAGGCAGGAGTGGTGCTACCACGAATGCGACAATACAAGTTACCACCAGATGCTGTAGTGGCTTTACTACAAATCATTGACGAGCTCATTACCCAAGGAGTAGTTGTGGAAACAGACTCCAATGTATGTAATTCACCGATAATTCCGATTCTTAAACGAACAGATCCAAAGGCCCCGCCAGTATATCGATTGGTTATTGATCTGCGCGAATTAAACAAATGCATTGTGCCACAATTCCCTGTGGTCCCAGATATCTCGTCATTACTGACAGCCATTGATTCCGAAGCAACATTCTTTACTGTAATTGATCTCAAGAATGCCTTTTTCAGCGTCCCAATAGATCCGGAGAGCCAATATTTGTTCGGATTTAGTTTAATCGGACGTAGCTTTAAATTCTCACGCGCACCTCAAGGATTTACAGAAAGCCCCAGCATCTATAGCCAAGCACTGAAACGAGAACTAGACAGTATCCACATGCCAGTTAACACTGCTCTGCTTCAATATGTCGATGATCTGCTGATCACCGCAAGAAGCGAACGGGAATGTGAAAAAGCATCACTGACAGTTTTAAAATTTCTAGCTGAAAAGGGGCACAAGGTGTCCCCTTCTAAGCTGCAATTCTGTGTCCAGCGAGTTATTTATCTTGGACACTCGCTGTCCAAGGAGGGAAGGCAGCTTACACCGGACCGCATTCAGTTAATAGCTAACATGCCAACACCCAAGACACAAAAGGAGGTGCGGGCTTTCATAGGTCTCACTTCATATTGCAGGCAGTGGATCCCTCAGTACGCATTTCTAGCAAAACCACTCATTCAGTTAACCACACAGGAGGCAGCCACATCGACTGTTCTCCCTTGGACTCAGGAACATACACAAGCTTTTGAAAGCCTAAAGAAAGCTTTATGTCAAGCACCTGTCTTAGCAACACCATGTTACAGAAAACAGTTTACACTTTTTGTTACAGAACGCGAAGGTACTGCTTTGTCAGTACTCACACAGGAACAAGCAGGAGCACACAAACCATGTGCTTATTTTTCTAGTACATTAGATCCCGTAGCTCAGGCTTTGCCTGCATGCCTGAAATCAGTAGCAGCGACAGCTTTAGCAATCAGACAAAGCGATGCCATAGTGTTAGGACATCCATTGACAGTTCAAGTGCCAAACGCAGTAGAGGTTCTTGTAAATAGAACGCAAACACAACACTTGACTATAGCGCGACTTACAGGGTACGAACTTACATTGTTTCAGCCACATATAGAAATCAGACGCTGTAACACATTGAATCCTGCCACACTTTTGCCAGTAATCGGAACAGACCCACTAGCTCATGACTGTATTGAAGTTATTACAATCACGACGAAACCCAGACAGGACTTGACAGATGTCCCATTGTCAGATCCAGACCTGACATTGTATGTAGATGGTTCATGTATGAGAACAAGTACAGGAGAGTTAGTGGCTGCTTACGCAGTCACCACAGATACTGAAGTCATTGAAACTAATCGTATAAATACTTTGTCAGCTCAAGCCGCAGAGCTCATCGCTCTGACACAAGCCTGTATTCAAGCCACGAATAAAAAAGTCAACATATACACTGATTCACGTTATGCATTCGGAGTTGTACATGACTTCGGCGTGCTGTGGCGAGAGAGAGGTTATTTAACTTCCCACGGTGCCCACATTCAGCACGGACCCCTCATTCATGCCTTATTAGATGCAATACATCTACCCACGGCAATATCAATTATGAAATGTAAAGCTCATACGAAAGTTACTGATATCATTTCCCAAGGCAATGATCTAGCCGACAGAACAGCTAAACAGACTGCTCAAACTCAAACATCCGACATGACAAAGACAATAGTCCTGACACCGACACAGTGTATGACAGTTAAAGATCCTACTCTTGACGTAATTGACATACAGACACATGCTACACCAGACGAAATAAAGAAATGGACTGAATTAGGAGGGATCCAAACGGACCAAGGATGGATGATGAAGGAAAAGTCTGTATGGTTCCTTCCTGATTCAATGGTCCAAGTTATAATTAACAGTATACATAGTCCAGCGCATCTAGGAGAAAAGGCTATGCTAGACAGCATTCAACACATTTGGTTCAATAAACATTTACGAGCAGCAGCCAAACAAAAAGTCCGTACCTGTATGATCTGTTGCCAGTTCAACCCAGGAAAAAGCGTTCCCGTAGAACAGGGTGGATTTCATCCTCCTGATCACCCTTTTGAAGCCCTCCAGATGGACTATATCCAGATGGAACGATGTCGAGGATTCAAATATGTTCTCGTAGTTGTCTGCGCTCTGTCCCGTTGGACGGAGGCATACCCGGTTTCAGATTACACTGCCCCGACTACTGCCAAACAGTTGGTTCGAGAATTCTTCCCACGATACGGTTTACCACGTGTTGTCTACTCAGATAACGGCCAGCCGTTCTCATCCGAATTAATGAAACATGTTTCACTTCTGTTAGGATATCAGTGGAAATTCCACTGTGTCCGACACCCCGAGGCAGCAGGTCTCGTAGAAAGACATAACCAGATACTGAAAATCAGATTGTCCAAAATATGCAGAGAGAAAGGTGTCGACTGGATAGTAGCGTTACCAGTTGCACTCTTTTACATGAGAATGGTAGCACACTCTCGAACAGGGCTATCCCCGTATGAGGTGATCTTCGGCAGACCACCAAATATGTGGGGGACGCCTGTACCACGCAAAATAACTGATGTTGACTGTAATATGCTGACAGATTACTTGGCTTCCTTGATGTCTGCACTACAATCTTGTCGTTCACAGGTAGCTGCAGCCTTTCCCGACAACACTGAGGTGAAACCCCATGACGTAGTTCCGGGTGATCTCGTATTTGTGAGAAATTTCGACCGAAAGACTCAGCTGGAGCCCAGGTGGAAGACACCCAAGTTGGTTCTGCTGACCACAAGGACAGCCGTGAAGATCGAGGGCCGCAAGGGCTGGATTCATTCAAGTCATATCAAGAAATTTCATGGACTATCCTCGGATATAGACATTGTGCCCTGCACTCCCTCACAGACTGATTCAAAACTTCCTTTGGTTGAAAGGACTAAAACCGAACTCTATAAAGTAAAATTGAGGCCTAGAACGTCAGACAATTTGATTGTTTAAGTCCTCTCCAAGGTGAAGCGGTTGAATTTGTCTCTGACATGTATCCTCTAGACCTGAATCATGGACAGTCGCGAAAAATGATGAAACGACAGGCGTATTGTAAATCACTGCGTAGCCATTGCATAGTGACATTATTAATCTTGTTTTTCTTGAGTCTTTTAATAATTACTGCAAGTATATTGCTGCACATATATTACCCTATTTCTAGACATGTTTATAATGTTACTGCTGAACATTCTTTTAGTGACTTACCTCCGCATGAATTGTCTTATAGACTTGCGCTGCGCAATAACACTTTCATTAGTATGTTACATCATTCCCATCAGACTAGTAATGCCACCAATTGTTGGGTGTGTGGTCGGCTCCCTCCCTATCAGAATTATGAGGGAGTCCTGCCATTCTTTCCACACCCATTTACACATAATGGCTCCTGTGGAGCATGGTTTAGTTTAATCAATTCCATAGACTCAGACACAGCAGTTTACCAAGATCAGTGGGTGTGGGGAAACCTGAACCTAGTTTTATTCAAAGTCTGTTACCCTGACAAGGAGGGTCGCCCCAAAAGAACAGGAACTGATCTAGAAAATGAAGTATATGGATTAGGTAATTTTACACCTAATCTCATGATTCTGAATGTCGAATCCGAAGTTGAACTAATTTTGCCCACCATGTCAGTATTCCCAGCGAAAGGTGAATTATGTGTAAGAAAAGTTGGTTCCATACATATGGGCCATAGTAAATGCACTACTATAGTAGAATTCAGCGATCAAGGCAAATCTTCATTTAGAGCTTATCGCCACTCCTACTTTATATGTGGTCAGACTGCATATATGCGTCTGCCTCTAGATTGGGATGGTACCTGCTACATTGCATTCCTTTTGCCACCTGTTTTCCTAGCTCCTCCTGATTATTACAGAAATATTCATTTAGTACACAACAGAGAGCGGAGAGATCTCCCAATTGTCGATTACACTGAAACAGCATGGGAAAAATACACAGATTTCAATAAAGGCATCTTTCCTTATATAGGTACTGTTACTAATAGTAAACTGATACGTAGATTAACTAGAATCCTTGAAGCAGTAGTGAATGAAACTATTTCCGCCTTAGGCAATTTAACAGAAGAGCAGTCTGCTATGCGGATTGTTGTGCTTCAAAATCGTCTTGTCCTTGACGTCATCCTGGCTGATAGGGGCGGAGCTTGTAGGGTCATCGGATCAAGCTGCTGCGTATTCATACCAGAAAATTCGCCATCAGTATATAAAGCCATAACTCGCCTTCATAAGATTGTAAACCAGATACACCAGAACCCAGGCACTTGGACTTGGTCCAGTTGGTTTTGGAGTGTGATATCAGCCTGGGGATGGAGAGTTCTATCCTTCCTAGGTATTGGCCTTCTCATACTATTCAGTTGCTGTCTATGTCTACAATGTGGACCAGCGATCTGTGGTCTGTGTGCCACATCGTGTATTCCACCACCAAGATTTCATTCGTCACGGAAGAAGAAAGAAGAACAAATGATGCTATATGAACAGATCAATGGATTAATGAAGATTGATATCTCTTGACGGGCAAGTAGGGGACAAGGAGGGAATGTGGAAATATGGATTTTTCTGGTCAGTTATGTCCCCTATCTTGGACCCCAACGGTTCTATGTGCATGTTACAAGTACATGTATGTTTCCTCCAGTTCCAGTTATGAAGACGCAAATACATGTGCGTCCACCGTCAACATGTCCTCTGTCAGATCTGCCATGAATAGGCCGGATATTCCATTCCTAAATATGAAAGGCCACCGGCTTTATATGGCTCAGTTACTCCATTTTGCAGTCCAGGCAAGTAGGCCCTGATTCTGTCATCAAACTCTTCTTGCCTTCTGCCTCTGAAAGCTCCAGTCTGAGCCTGCATCTGTGACCATGAACTTTGTCTCATTCTCTGCGCGGCTCACGAAGCCTGACATCAGCCTATTCTCTGCCAAGAACTGTATTTCACCTTCGAATTATCTGCTTCCCCCTCAGCCGATGCATTCCTGCCTAGTAGTTTAAGTAAACATTCTTCCAGTTACCAAGCAAAAGGCCCGGCTTCTCTGTCCTCATGCAAGTAATTCATAGTCCTGTTACCATGGAATATTTCTACCCCCTCGCATTTAGTGTAGACACTTAGACGCTTGTACACGCACGCACAGTCAGTATAGAATAGATTCTGTCCGAGAGTCCTTCTTTCGTGGATAACATAGTTCTTTAAACATAGGATGTTAGATATGATTTGGGATTAGGTTGACTTGACCCCCCAGACTTCTTGTCTCCACATGTAGAGCTAAATGTCAAGTCCCCTTCACCCCCTAGTTACACGTCAATTACACGTCATGTTGCTGCGCGCGCATCTATGCCAAGTATTATCTTATAGATCCACCTATATGTGACATCATAACCAATTACGTTCCTTTTTACTCCTTATTACACCCATTTTTGGTTACGCAGATAAATCGTCATTTTCCTTATCAATTGTTACACCTACTGCATTCGCTTCATTGTAATGTATGTACTATAAAAGTTACTTCTTGTCAATAAAGTATGTACTTCACTTCCTGAACCCCCGTGGTGATGGAACTTGGAGCAACCGATTATAATCGATCACTGGAATAAAGCCCATTCCGAACCTCTAATACCACGGATTCTGCCTCTCATTTTACTGAGCTGTTTTATTATGTTTCTGTATCAAATTAAGTCCAGGTAAAGGAATTTTATTTACCACAGTTGAGGAGGCAAAGCTAAAACTAGAGAGTCTGAATGCAGAATTACACGACTTTGAGGAATATATCATTAAGAAAAAAACAGAAAAGCTTAAAAAGGATATAAAATGGTTTACCCAAGAAAAAGCGTATCCGTACCTAAGGAGCAGCTATTACCAAGAATGGCAAAGTGAAAATGAAACACAGACACAAACCTATGTGTACAATAACAAGAGAAAAGTAGTCACTTTCTCGGATACCAATTCATCGGAATCGGAAGGAGATGCCCCCAATAATTATGATGACACGTTCCAGGGACAACGACCTTACAGAGGAAGGGGTAGAGGATATCAATCTTATTATCAAGCCTCACCTTCTTTTTTAGGGAGAGGCAGGGGCCAGAGCAGATCCCGGTATACAAAATCAGACAGGAGAGGATACCAACAGATGGACCCTCCACCTCCTCAGATGTACATGAGGACCAGGAATCAACAGTATTGGAGGAACTAAAAAACAGGCCCAGATCCGACACCATGCCAATTTTTAACATCTCCACACATATGTTGAGTTCAGATGAAGTAGCTATTCTGAGTAGAGGACTATCTTTTGTCCCAAGTACTTACTGCAATAAGTTTAAACTTATGCAAGACATCTTCTCATTCTTCAGGAAAATACGCCTGAAGAAATTTTTCCTAGGTAGAGAAGTGGGCGAACTAGAAGATAACCTATCAGGATGCAAGCCCAAATCGACCTTTACTCCGACTTTGGAGATGGTAGGCCCAGAGGTGACCATCTTTGAGAAGTCTGTCCTTAAAGATATTCATAAGCTTATTGGACATAATTATAGTAGCAAGCCAAATTTGTCAGCTGGAGAAAGGATTGCCCTTCTAAAACTTCAAAACAATCAGGAACTCACAATAAAACCTTGTGACAAAGGTGGGGGTATAGTCCTTATGGACACGAAAAAATATGAAGATAAGGTCCATCAAATGCTAGCGGTGACAGAACATTACAAACCCATTAGACCAGGGGCGATCACCAAGCTAAAAGAACTCATCAACCAGGTTACTAGCAAAGCGTATGAAGAAGATACTATTTGTGAGAAAGAATATTCATTTTTGAACAAATCTAATACGATTATACCAGCATTATATGGTGTACCAAAAACACACAAAAACACCATAGATCCACCACTACGCCCAATAGTATCTTCTATTAACTCCTCTACTGAGCCATTGTCTAAATATGTGGATGCATTCCTGTGCCCATTAACAACTCAGTATAAATCATACATCAAGGATACGGGGGACATTATCAAAAAATTGGAACATGTACCATATGATCCCACTTGTGAGATCTTGGTTACACTAGACATCGAAGCACTATATACAAATATACCACAACAACAGGCAGTAGAAGCAGTAAAGGCCCTCTTAGAAAGAACACCAGGAAATAGGCCTGATGCTTTTATAGTGGAATGCCTAGAAATAGTGCTGAAAAATAACTACTTTGACTTCAGAGGAAACCTCTACCATCAAATCAAAGGGACTAGCATGGGGGCATCTTGTGCCCCTAGTGTAGCCAATATATATATGGGAGAATATGAATTAAAACATATTTTCAATGAAATAGCACCATTTTTCGAAAATGTCCGCAGATGGCACAGATTCATTGATGACATCTTTTTTATCTGGCATGGAGATGAGGAAACTCTGACCAACGTCATTGACTGGCTCAATGTGAGCGATGAGAATTTGAAATTCACCAGTCATAGCAGTACGATATCGGTAGAGTTCCTGGATATTATTATCCAAGCAGATGAAGGTGAAATTTCTGTTAGTTTTTTCAGAAAACCCACATCTAAGAACACCATTCTATCACATACTAGCTACCACCCAAATTGCCAGAAAGATTCCATCCCTTTTGGTGAGTTTTTGCGTATTAGACGGAACTGCTCCTGTATCAAAGATTTTGACAAACATAGTGAAGATTTGAAACAAAGGCTATTAGCACGTGGTTACCCAAAACGTCTGGTTAGATCTGCCTATAAGAGAGCACGATATTATAACCGTGATGCCCTACTGGCAGGCAATATACGTCCCAAAAATGACAAGATGGTTTGTGTTGTAAATCATTCAACCCTAAACTTTAAGATAAGGAAGGTTTTAAATAAAAATTGGCATATCTTAAACACAAACGAAGATCAAGAGGCTATTCAAAAACCTATCCTAGCATACCGCAGAAACATGAATCTTAAAGATAGCTTAGTCCATACGAGGCCTAAGCAAAACCAGTTGAACTCACAAACCACGTTAGTGGGACCCCCCATTTTGGGAAATCACAAATGTGGTACATGCATTGCGTGTGAGAGTGCCGTAGTAACGGAAATCTGGCACTATCAGGGGAAGAAAGGGAAACTACGTGATTTCACAAACTGTAGGAGTCGAAATCTTGTCTACCTCATCTTGTGTCCTTGCAATTTAGGATACGTGGGAGAGACGGGTCGTGAATTTAGGACACGCTATAGTGAACACAGGTCAGCGATAAAAACCAGAAAAACACTATGTCCAATGGTCCAACATTGCATGGAACTTGGACATAGTGAAAATGAACTGAGGTGGCTAATCTTAGAGAAGGTGAGACAAACTCTAGGGCGAGACATGAAAGAGGTACGTAAAATGCGAGAAACCTATTGGATCTATACCCTAGATACAGTAAAGACAGGCTTGAATGAAGAAATAGTGTGGCATACGAAATGACGCATTATTCGCATTCTGTACCAAATATTCTGGATACTGTTCACCTAAGCAAGATGGAAAGCATACATAAGTGGCATGTTTTGTCAGATTTTATGTTTGCCCTATAAGTATCTTTATGAGAATCGTATTACATCATTTAATAGTCCAATTTGGACCATGTTTGAGAAAGGGATAAGGCGACAATCTGATGAGAAATTTTATTGTCTACCAATACCAGCCCCAACATGCATATCGTAACATCATACTACTAATATGGCACAACATAGAGGAAACGATTGCAGGTATAGGAACCACTAACGATTTGAGACACAATGGGTGATACTCTCTCATATGTCTGACCAGCTAAGATGGCCCTTTAAGGCATAACTGTAGAACATTAATTGGACATTCCTAGCTACCGCGTATAGGGATAAACGGAGCAGTAGGTTCATAAATAGGTTCATAAATAGATGCATAACCAATCAGGACATGTTCTAACATGTCACCAAACATACTGTCTGAATATTATTTTTATGGAACTAATCATACGGAAATAACATTTTTTCGGCATTTGTTGCTGCAAGTTATTGGAGGACTAGGTGGAAATGCCAGCTAAACAGTATTGGACGATATAAACAACGTTTGGAACTCTTTGAGACATAAAACCCTTGCGGAAAAATATACCCTTAGCATCATAGCCCCTACATGTCCAAATTCCCACTATATGAGAAGGGGTTATAGAGGGTTGAAACTATAAAAGGGAGAAGTGATACTTGCGCATCGACATTGTTCGCCATATGCATGTCCAACGCATTATTTAAATACAGCGACCTGAAATTAATGTAACATCAATCACCATCACCCCATTCTAAGATGGCGCGAAGATTTCGCCAACAGGAATGAGGAGTCAAGCCTACCCTTAGTGGTGGACAAACAGACTCATTGAATATGGTTATGATAAATAGTTGCGGGACAATCTTAGCCTTTTTATTTCCTTGTACATTATAAAGTTAGGCCAACATAGGATTCGATGGTCTGAATATCATAGAGACAGAGTGTCTCTATATCGTCTCTATATCGTCTATTTGGGGAATACCTATTCCAAGATGGCGACGCCGACAGCATAGTTATCCAAACAACATCACAGCGAGGTTCCACACAGCTCGATTATGTCACAACATTGGGCAGGTGTTCTAGATCACAACTCCCTTCTTAGTAGCACTCTGAATATAAAAAGGCGTCAGCTATTTCCTGGTTTCTTAGCAGACCGAATGGATGTGCGGACGGAGTTACGAGTGAAATTGACCAGCTATCCAAGGTAAGACAGACGATGGCAAAAGGGGACAATGGCTGGCCGTTGCAAAATCGGCAAAATAGAACTAAATTGTTCAGCAGCAATCTTATGTCTTAGATTTGGCTTTTGGAGAACCCTAGGGGTACCTCAACAGGAGACCCCCACGTACTAATCCACTAGATAGACTTGTGACTTACAAAGTAAGATACCTTACGATTTTCTTCTAAAGAATATGTAAGTTAGAGCTCGTTTACGTACTCAGACTGTTTTTAGTATTTACTAGGAATAATAATTCAATTTCCCCTTGTGAAAATACCCCTGTGCTCACGAGGGACACGGAGGGCGAGACTCAGTAGCAGTATCACCCATGTCCTCTACAAAACTCTTGCAATTAAATAGGCTAATTTTTTCTCCCTTCCTCTCCCGCCACATCACCATTAGGCTTACCTGGTAGAAGAGAACCAGGGATCAACAAAACGATATTTACAACGTCGTGGCCCACCCTCAAAAAGGACAAAACGAAAACAAAAGAAACAAGACGAAAAGGAAAACTCAAAGTCATGTCCATAAGAGTAAGTATGTTACTTACCAAAGCTTAAAACTTTCTTATGAAAAAATACGGGTCGTCACTGGGTCACTACCAGAAAATCATTTAAAGATATGTGATCAGCAATATCAGTGACTCTCTCTGTATAAAAACCCGTTTTTTGTCATCACATGCAGATATGAAGCGAATGCAGGAAGGCTGGTACTTTTAGTCGCATTCCCTTAGACAACATTTTAATCACACTTTGTGTGAAAAACGACTCGCCCTATCTCAGGATCCAAAAATATCCGAGACAAGCCTGACATAGTACAAAGGTGTGTAAAGTAAAGTAATGTATCTGGGCCAGTTTGTCCTGGGGTTAAGTGATTATGAGTATAGACCATAGAAAACCTCTTTACAAATAACCTATACAAATATCCAGTGTGTTTCTGGCTCATACAGGATTATGATCCCAAAACTATGTCCTACACTTTCTCTCCTTCTTTGAGTTCGTTCTCATCACCTATCTCTGGACTTTTCTTCACGGGGAGGCTTTTTCAAATATAACTAGAGCACGTTTTTTTTCAGTGGCACATTTGCAACTCTGACAGTATGTATATTCTAGAGTCAATTTCTTGGAGAAAATTTAAAAATTCTCTCGTGGGTGATATTAACTATAACATGACTACATATGTAAAATTTATAAAAGTAACACTCTGTATTCTTCTTGCAGAAATTTTATTCCCCCATCCATGCCCGTTACCCAACAGATTAGTAACAGGTCTTGAAGAAGATGGCAACCAAATGAGAATAAGCCATCGAAACGCGCGTCGGCCAGTGTGTATGATACACCCCAGCGCACAGCACAACAGAAGGTTGAGCAGCTCACCCCTGTTTTTGGTCTTTCTGTGCATGTTGCCGGGCTCTGGGGTGGTTAGAGTGTATGCTATGTATGAGAGTGATATGAATGTGGAGTGTGTAGAGGTGTAATTTGGTGTGGGGATTTCTTCTTCTTCTATGAAGCAACACCAACAATTGTAGACTTGTATAAGATAATATCCAATTGTATTTCATACCAACTCTGTTTTATATATGAAAATAGTAACAAATGTTTGTATGGTCTTTCTGAAAACAAAAGATGAACTTTATATGTACGTAAAATAATGAACAAAAGAAATTAAATAAAAAAGTTTAAAAAAATAATACATGTATTAAGGTATTGTGTTTTTCTAATGTGAACCCACGATAATTAAAGCAATATAGGTCTAGAGGGATACTATATATTATAAGTTGTTGTTCTCTTTTTTCCCCCTGTTCCCTGACCTTAAATAATTTTTATAGGGGGTTGCCTTTCTTTCGCTTTACATTTCATCCTTTTATCCATTCCAATCTGCCAACTCAGGTGTGGAGGTTTCCCCGCCACAGTCACGTCGGCAGGAAGACACTTGGCCCAGCGGACAAACTGGCTGTACTCCCTCCAACAGCCACTTTTCCCTGTGGGCCATCGACGCGGGTGAACATGCTTGGATGAAGTCTGCAGCACTCCAATGGTCTTTTGTCCATGGACCAGCCGGCATCTAAATAGAGTGGGGGGACCGCATAGTTGGTGGATGGTGAATCAGACAGAAAAGCGAATGAGGAAGCATTACCTTAGTCAGGCCTTAGTCTTTTTTATGGAGCTCAAAACCCTCCAGCATAGCATGCCTAAAGCTGTACCCAATTAAGGGCCTGATTTACACTTTGGAGGACACACTCCACATGCCATTATGACAGTTCCTGTCAATGTGTTAAAAGTTTGATGAACGTCTCCATCAAATACGACGTTCCCACCACTCCAAACTTTTAAACAAGTTGTTTCTTCAAAAACTAAATCTAAAAACAGGATTGTGCGGGGTCATTTAAATGTTTTTACTGCCCCTTACCACCATGTTCTTCAAAGTAGTAAGGGTGAGTAAAGACTAGCCAGTCCACCACCCCCTCTAAATCGGCTGGGTGATTCAATGGCCAAGCCTTCGGCAGCCCTTACTCCGCCAGGCCATCGGAGGAGTATTTCAGCGACATCGATAGAGTAGTCTCTGTCAATGACTCACTTAAGGTCCATCTGACTGTAAACCAGGCAGGCTTACCTTCAGTTTGGCGGACAGGGTACTCTGTCACAATTGCAATGCTGTACTCTCTTCTCCAAACTCTAAATCCATCCTTATGGCACATCAAAATCAGACACCTTTGCCGTGAGTTCCTGTTGAAGCTTTGGAGATGATGGAAGTCAAATGTTTTTCGAAGTCCCAGCTTTTTAGTCTTTCTGCGGTAGTTTTTCTTAGCTGATTCTGATTCTCCCAGAAATTCAGGGACAACACTTAGGGGCAAGACATATTCCAGCAGAGGCCACCAGCAAGATTCAATCCAGTTCCAGTTGTAATAAGTTCAATGGTCACTTGAGGAGAAAGGCCTCTTGCAGCTTATTATGTCCCTGTACCTATGCAGGAGGTCAGCCAATTGACCCACGAAGTCCACTTTACAGTCCTGGATACATGTGGGAGAAGGTCTAGTCCTTCAGGGCTGAAACAGCGTTTACAGATGACAGGCCCAGTCTTCTTCTGCCACAGGTCCCTAAAGTGTTCTGAGGATCTGGAAGTGAAGTGCTACGTTTGTTTAATTCACTAGTCAGGTGGTAGGGTGACTCCAGGACATGACCGAACCAATGAAAAAAGAGTTCCCAAGACAAAACCTTCCCACTGTGCAGCAAATCCTATTTGCCTCAGTAAAACCAACATTGAAAAAATGTTCTGCCCCTGGAGGGAGCTTGTGTAATGCCTATGGATGTGTTTAAGATAATAAGCATCAGTCCACTCCTGCTCATCCACTCTAAACTGGTTCTGGGGCCAGCTCCCTCCTCCACTGAGACTAAAGCGCAGGGCTAAAGTCGGTTTTGGGACCAAAAATCCCCTCTCCTCCAGGATTCCATTATCACTGAATTATACAGGTCTCCCCTTTGTCCATTTAAAATCAGTGAAGTTTCTGGACACTCCTAAACTGCCCTACTTGGGTTACGCTGGGTCCCATTCGTCCCCTGAGCCATTCTACCAGGCCCAAACCATTGTCTCTGTTCTTGGAGCAGCATTCCACAACTCAGTTGTCCTGTCGAGCAGCTCTCGACAGGACAACTCCAGGCAGGCATATGCTAATTGGCCTGTAGAGGCTGTAAGAGGCTACAGGCAGAGAAAGCATAACTTTTTTTAAATTACGTATATTTATCAAAAATCGAACTCCAGTATTGAAATGGATTTTTAATACATTTTAAAAACAGTGGTTGAACAGTCTCTCTAGGTTATTACAAAGTCAATATACAGAATTAACATATTAATTGTACTTTAGCTTATTCTTCATAGAACCAACTGCAGCCCTAGCAGTGAAAATACCTTTTCTGAGGGTGATCGCTGCAGGAACCTGCAAACGTTGCATTCTCACATGTGCCACTTTTATGGTTTAAATCTTTTATTGACATTTCAAAACACACATAGAAACACCAACAAATGGAATTATCAGCACCCTGTGGAATTAAAATGAGTGATGGAGCCCTTTACCACGAAGATATACGGTCAATACTGGGCCTCTGCCCACACTGAGAAGACCATACAGAGTTCCAACAAGGGTGCCGTCAAACACATGTGCCACTTTTAAAATACCAGGCACAATACCTTGTAGACTATAAGGTCTATGGAGGGGTGACTTAATTAATGTTTAATACTAGATATATTTTGACAGGTCTACCTGCAGGTTTAAAAGCTGCAGGACTCAGGCTGCACATCTAGGCCTGAAGACATGTTCTCCTTATCAGACTGGAGAATGACACAATAGGTGCAGCTGTCCACAAGTGACATTTAAGTTTAGATTAAAGGGTTTCCATAGGCCAATATGTTTTACTGGCGTAGAAAACATGTATAAAATGTCAAAAAGTACAATTGCACTTTGTATAGTTAGGTATACAGGACTGTCTTCAAATGAACTTAATTGCGAATTCACAAACCTTTTCCAGGCTTCGTCTTTGAAACTAAACGTTTGTGAAACTTCTTTTACATGTGTGTAATTCTCACATAAATCACAATATTTTTTCCTTCCCCTTATGCTTTTCGCGTAATTTTCACCTGCAGCTAATGTCACACTGGAACTCGGAAAACAGATGTTTTGGTTCACCACATACTAACTGTGTGCTAACTGTATTTCGCGTAATACATGTCATTTTTGCATAAATCACGCATAGTACGCGTGCAAAACATTTTGACCAGCCCTTCGCTGGTCTCTAGACCTGGTGAATTCAGAAAAATTGCACCTAAACGTGGGGCAGGTCCACGGGTGCAGATTTAAAACATTTTTATTTTAAAAAGCCGGGTCAACATTTTCATAATTACCCATCATTTAAAATGAGCATGATACCCAGAATGTTCTTGGAAGCTTATTGATTCTGCTAAAAAAATATCAAATAAAACATAATCTGAAAGCAGAGCTGCCTGTGAGGTAGATGATTTGACGGTGGGCTGAATTGATGTTTGCTTGCCTGTGAAGGTCTGAAGCAAAAGCGAATAATTAATCTAATTTTCTGCTGTGCCGGTTATGGCTAGCTAGCATCAGTGCTGCCTGCTGGAAGCCCACCCTCATTCTACCTCATATGGTGTGTATTTCACAGCTAGTACTTATTTCTGTTTACTTCTCCAAGTAATTTGTTTCAGGCAGCCACAAAACAGTGCTTAATGGATTTGATTACTTTCTTGCAATTCTGTGTCATTTGGGGAAAGGTAATAATCAGTCTTGCTGTTTCTGCTTTCTTGTTTGGCCGAATAGCTTCTCGAAAACAGCTAAAATTGCTACTCTCTCGGTGATATACAAATAGGGGAAAATTGCCTAAGTCCCTTTCAATACGTCTTCCTTTCAATATCTCGTGATTTGGTACACATTTTAAATGAGAATATGTCTCAGGAGAACCTAGGGTGATTTCAGCATTCCTTCAACTACAGTATATGAAGAAATGTTGTGATGTAGTTTCTGAAATTTTTATGTCTTAGAATATTTGGTAGATGTGAATACATTTTATTTTAAACACGGAGCTTAATCAGGGAAAGAATGTAATGTGTGGCACAAGTGGGAACAAATGATGTGAAGGCTGTCCAGGGGTGGATGTAAGAAGAAGAGGGTGAATGAATGAGTGTTTCTGTAAAGCACACAACGTGCCTTTATGATCTGCTACTTTGAAATGAGCTTTTGGTGTAATTGAATAAAAGAAAATTTAAAGACACTACTGGACAGTAACCTTTGACCTTTGCACAGCCCTCTGGGTCCATAGAACAGATGTGGCTCAAGAATTCTTGCAGCACACATGCACAATTGTCCATGGCCTTTCCATGCTGTCTAGAGGTTGCTGGGATGTTGTAGAAGGTTCTTGACTTTATAAAGAAAAAAGTTGTTGGTGCAGGTGAGCATGCTTACCAGGCAGAGTCACTGCTCCCTGCATGTGGAATGTTGTTGTGCTCATTCTTTGTGATCACTTGCTGAGCAGTCTCTTGGAGTGTAGTAAATTTAGAAACAAAATCATGTAGATCCATTCTGAGAAAACCAAAAACTTAAAAATGTTAGACCTGACATCCTTGGCATGATATCCCCCAAACATTTTGCCTTCACCCCCTTACTTTGTTGTACTCGTTTTCTTTTACATTAGGACTCTGTGCCCTTTATCAATGCTAATCAGTGATAAAGTGCATGTGCTCTCTCCCTAAAACATGATAAAATTGGCCTATAACTAATTGGCATATTTAATTTACTTATAAGTCTCTAGTAAGTGGTACCTCATGAGCCTATGGCCTGCAAATGGAATGAGCAGGAACCGCTGCCGGTTTTTCCCCGGTCCCAACTAGGAGAGCTAGCGAGTGTTGCTCCTTTACCAACCAAGGAAATTGCCAACCCCACTATACCAATGAAAAGGAAGGCTCTTCCCTGATCATATACAACTGTTCCAGCGGAAAAGGTAAATTTACATATTCTCCCTATGTCACAGACTCATCGTCACACTAACTCATCCATACACTCATTCATTGGTGGGGCCCATAAAACCAACACGCACTCATCGTACATGAATCTGCACACAGGAGAAAAAGCGCTGGACATGTGGGTACCTTATTACCTATCAGGATTTAAATTTCTTTACATTATACACATTATATACTCTTGCACCTATCGAATCCTGACCTTAACATCAAGGCACTCCACCACTTGGTCGACGGACCAATTAGTTGGACTGGTTGATGGTGATTTAGAACCAGCTAAAACACAATTAAAGCCTAGGAAACATTTGATTAATTTTCAGTACTCAATTAAAGAATCACAAACTCATTTCTTATTAATCCAAATTTGTTTATCTAATATTGATTTGCTCTGCATTAGCATTTAGGCGCTACAGAATATAACATAATTCAGTTTATTTCAAGAAGAAAATCAATTCTTTGGAACATAAGCATAGATTTAGAAATGCAATTGATAGTTACCAGATAACAAAAGTTGTCGACCCTCCGATCACACAGAGGATTATTCAAAGTCTCTGCTACAATCTCCAGGATAACTGTTCAACCCACAGCAATGATCAAACCATCAGATGAAATAACTTCCCGAAAATCAAAGAAACCCAAGGTAAACCATGGAAATCTTCATCAGATTACCGTAGCCCAGTGAACCACCCCCCTTGGGTGAATGAGAGTCTTTATACCCTTTTACCCGCTTACTTCAGATCAATATGCAACAATTTTAGGGGTAGAAACTGTTCAGATTGTCCAGTCCGGGTAAACTTGCAATTTTTTAAAAGTTTCACATGACCCACTGGTCTTCCATGAGACTTGGCATAGCAAAGCGTAAATGTATTTCTTCTCCTGCGGTTCACATGTAAAAGTTCCGAAGTAATAACAAGCCATTGTCCCCTTGGTAGTTCACACCGTTCATCACTTGGCAACCCTCCATGCTCCTATCCTTGACAAGGAACACGATGGTACAGGGCTGAGGTCACTTGGAGATCTCCAGAGCATCCGATTCTGCGCATTAGTCATCGCGCTCACATGACGGCGGCACCACAGGAGCTCCATCTTAAGTACTGCGGCCTAGCAGGCCCGAATGCCAACTTAAGCAAAAACAGACATAACAGTAATTAGAATATAGAAATGAAGATACTAATGTTTAATCCCACTCTAATCCCAATGTATATTAGTATTTTCCTAGCTTGTAGCAACATTTAAAGCAATAATACTCACCTTTCTACATTGCTGAAAGCACAAACCATCACAAAAGCAACATGAATCATGCAATGCTCTATTTCACCACAATCTAAAGTTAGTTTGCGTACCACCGTTAATTAATTTAGTTGTTCTGCCACCCAATCAGCATTTTAGTCCCACATGTATCTTGTGTTTATCAAGGTGTAAGGGTTGGTTAATACTTTTCACTTCAAACTAATTAGTACGAGTTAATTCTTAAAATGATTACATAATTAATTTCATGCAAAATAGAGGAGGTATACAAAATTTTGATTTACCTGCTCCATCACAACAAAGGAGGCTGGAACTGCTCTTTGGTGAATATTACATTTCTCCCCAAACACGCAGTTAACGTCTGGGAACTGCTGTCCACCAACCTCCCTCACATAGGATTTTTGACAGAGACCTGGACTAAACCCTGCTCTAACCCTGTAATTGCGGTGGCTCTCACAGAAGGCCATCACTTTCACAAATTTGATAGACCACACAGGGCGGGAGCAGGAATACCTATTATCTACAAAGACCCCATCAGAATCTCCAGCCTAGACCAATTAAGTACTTGCATAATGGAAACTCTAGTCTTTTGATTTGACCTACACCCTCAACTCAGCTGGAAAGGAGCTCTTGTATTTAGACCCCCAGGACCTCTCTCTAACTTTGCCCCACAACTGATGGAACTTATCTCCCCGCATGCCATCTCGACTAGAAACGTCCTACTTTTAAGAGATTTCAACGTGCATATTGAAAACATTGCCAACCAAGAAGCATCCTCACCACTGACAGACCTGTCAACACTTGAATTAATCAAGATCAATGACGAGCCCACTCACTCGGCAGAGCATACGCTAGATCTAATTTTAACAAATGACCCCAACATTTCTTGTGGAGCAACCCGCCGCTTGCCTTGGTCAGACCATTCACTGATCAAATTTCAAATCAGGGGCGCTAAGGAACCTACTGTTTCCAAAACGCAACCTAAAGGGTGGTGCAGACAGTGGCATAAACTCACGCCCAACCAGTTTCATGACCTTTTTATACCACCACAGAATCCCGATTCCAATAGTGTGGAAGAACACTTAGCATCCTTCAATGCCAGTATGGAAACCATTGTCAACCGTCTAGCCCCTAAAACAGCGCTCAATATCTGCCAAATTACACCAGACTACGTGGTACTCCGCCAAACTCCGGACTGAAAAAAGCCATTGTAAATAACTAGAATGCCTCTGGCGCTCCTCTCATGACCTACAAGACAAAGAAAGGTTTAAACTAGCACTGACCCAATACCATAAAAATCTGAAATCCGCCCGTAAAATGTATATCGCGTCGCAACTTGAACAGGCAGGAAACACCCCTAGAACACTCTACCAGATTTTAAAAACGTTTACCAACCCTAAGGCTTGCGACAC
Source organism: Triturus cristatus (assembly GCF_964204655.1). Taxonomy (NCBI): domain Eukaryota; kingdom Metazoa; phylum Chordata; class Amphibia; order Caudata; family Salamandridae; genus Triturus; species Triturus cristatus. The sequence goes on along the minus strand of NC_140593.1, from coordinate 354,427,342 downwards.
CGATGAAGTTCCAACCCAAGCGCTAGGCGATAATATAGCAACTCATCTCACCCAGAAAATAGAAACACATAACAAAATCTCCTCAACCAGTGACTCCCAGAGAAGCACTAAAATAGACTATCCTCAGTCTATTCCAAATACCGTAACTCTGGAGAATTTTCTGGCACTTACGCCGGATAAGGTAGAATCTCTTCTAAAAATAGTTAAATCAGGGTCCCCATTGGACCTCATACCTGCCAAAACCACTTCCCTGTTATCCAAGCAACTAGCTGCCCCCATCTGCTCAATTCTTAATAGCTCCATGAAGGATGGCAGTCTCCCCCTAGAGTGGAAAGCGGCACAGATTATCCCAATCAGAAAAAATCCCAAAGCCCCCTTGGACTATGCATTCAACTATCGCCCCATCTCTCTGCTCCGCTTACAGAGCAAACTCCTAGAAAAACACATCAATAAGCACTTATCTGAATTCGTAGAAACCTCTAACTGCCTCGATCCCTCTCAGTCGGGGTTTCTACCCAGACATAGTACGGAGTCTGCACTGGTGGCAGTCACTGATAACATCAGAATGTCCCTGGATAATGGTCAAGCAGTACTTCTGGTGCTGCCTTCAATACTATCTCTCACCAGACTCTTCTCAGGAGACTTAGGGGCAGTGGCATCCAAGGGAATGCCCTAAATGGCTGTCCAATCTCCTGGCGGATAGAACCCAGACTGTCAACTTGGGCCCTTTTCGTTCCCAGACCACAAAAGTGACCAAGGGAGTACCACAGGGCTCTTGTTTGAGCCCCACCTTATTTAACATTTATGTCGCTCCCTTGGCAAGCTTAATGAGGAAACTAGGATTCTGTCCTATCTCCTACGCTGATGACACTCAGCTTCTACTATCCTTCGACAAAACTAACCCTAACACTCAGACCACCTTTACGGAGGGTATGAAGGTCATCGCTGACTGGATGAGGGATAACTACCTACAGCTTAACACAGGAAAATCAGAGATAATGTTGTTCGGAGATGCTGTGACAAGGTGGTCCCCTGGATGGTGGCCAGAGGAACTAGGCTCTGCCCCAACCCCAAAATTAGTGACAAAAAATCTAGGAGTTCGGATAGATCAAAAACTAACTCTAGATGAGCACGCCACCTATACGGCTGGGGCTTTCTTCCATACACTTAGCCTCCTACGAAGAGTTTACCCCTTCTTGCCACCCTCCATGCGGAAAACTTTGATCAAGGCATTAGTGCTAAGCCGCCTGGACTACTGCAATGCTTTGCTGATATCAGCCAAAGAGTTTTCCTTGGACAAATTGCAGGTTGCCCAGGCCAATGCCCAGCCTAGAACAGCTTCTCTTCCCTTACTTCAAAAGCTCCATTGGCTCCCAGTTCGAAAAAGGATAAAATTCAAGATCTGCTGCATAGCCTACAAATCTTTACACGACCTGGGTCCCAGCTATCTATCAGACAAATTTGTCAGATACCAGCCATCCAGGTCACTCCGGTCAGGATCCAAAGCACTTCTGCACATCCCACGCTTCAAAAAAGCTCGCATGGGTGGCAAAACCTTCTTCCATCTGGCTCCCCTCTATTGGAACCAACTTCCCATCCACCTATGCCAGTGCACTGACTTCCTGGTATTCAGAAAGCTGCTGAAAACCCTATTGTTCTGAATTGTCGCTCCCTGGTTGGCTATAGCAGTCTAAGCGCGGAGATACCCCTGATGGGGTGATTCGGGCACTTTATAAATCAATAAATCAAATCAAATGCTACTTGTGGGCAGAAGCACTCCTTATGCCACCCACTAAAGCAGTCCTGTAAAACAAGGCTCAGGCCTGCCACTGCATCCTAGAGTGCAGATTTAAACTGCCATTTCGCCCTGGCAAATAAAACCCTTCGACAGGCTTAAACGTTCCTTTTTGATACTTATAAGTCAGCCGTGAAGTAGACCCTATCCACCCTAGGGTAGGGTGCATGGTATTTAACAAATAGAACACATGAGTTTAAGTTTCACATGTCCTGGTAGTGAAAAATCCTAAAGTCATTTTTTGACTATTGGGAGGCCTATCCCTCCCATAGACTAACACTGAGTTACCTTATTATATTTAGTAAGTGCCAACTTCAGTTTGGGAGCAGAATTGTAAATGATGTTTATAATTAAATTAATTATAATTTAAAACTCTCTTTGATGGTGCGTCCTGGGTCACATTACTATAAATTTCTCTGCAGTTGAGGCTTGTTTATTGCTGTCAGACAGTGAGACAAAGGATGCCTAGGTGTAAGAGGAAAGGGTCTTCCTGATAGGATGGCTAGGATAACCTGTTCCCTGCCCTGATTATACTTCAAAGAGTTCTGCCTGCAGCTCAACAAAGGATTGTGACACTAAAAGCATGCCCTGCCTTTTGTCACACTAGACATTTTTGACCCAAACCCAGAAGGGGAAGAACTGTAGGTCAAAGAATTTCCGCACACAAAGTCTGATAATAGGTATAAAAATAGGACATTCAGAACCTCTCCTCAGAACACACCTGGGCCTATGGAAGATTCAGAAGGACTGCTCTGCTGCCAGAAGGACTGCCATGCTTGCCGTGATCCCAGACTACCCAGAGTGACTTCAGTGGTCAGTTACCAGACCTCCTATGTAAGCTACAGGGACATAACAGGGTTCCTGAAGCCTCCTTGCAGCTGCCCTGCTGATTAGCATCAACTGGACCTCCCTTAGCCCTGCTGCTGGCCTCTTCTGGAGTGAGTCCTGATCCCCAAGAGATGCCCCTCAGGTCCTGGAGCCATGGCCGACAACAGTGTGAACTCCTCCGCTAGAAAAGGTGAAGATTCTGAAGTTTGGGCTCCTTGTGACCGTGAAGTGATCTCTTTGCACCAAGAATTGACCACTTGAAACCTGCTCTTCACACTGACAGTGACCACCTGCAATGACCGGGAATGTGAGACCTGCACTTCATGTTGACAGTGACCGTCCGCAATGATCAACCAACATGAAGCTCCAGCGATGACCAGCTCTTCCCACTACAGCAACGACAGTGCACAAAGCTTGGCCTGCTGTTTGTTCCAAAAGCCTCTCCCTTGCAGCGCCCTCCAACACGAACAGAACTCTTTGCACCAGACTATAGAAGGTAACTTTTCAGCTAGACTATCCTGGCGTACAATCCACACTCCATGGTGATCAGTGTGAGCTTATGACTTTCCCCTGCTCTAGCACGAGCAGATAACCACAAATGGCGCTTTGTGCTTCTTTGGATTATTCTCCCCTAAAAACTTTTAAAATAATATCTCCGGTTGTACAGATCAAATGTTGTTTGTTTTGGTGCCATTTTATTTATTAGAAATTACCCTATATTTCTAAATTGGTTTGAGATTTTACTTGAGCTGTGCTTTCACTTATGTAGCATCCTCCCCAGCCCGTTTGCATGTACATTATATATTCCACTGCCGGAGCTCGGTATTACATGTTTTTACTCTCTAGATTGTAACAGTTAACTGAGATGCACTGTGTAATTAATTTTATGACCACACCCAATCACTTACGTCACTAGATTACGGAGTCTATTAGGGACCATAGGGGTTCTGCACTCTGTAATACACAAGACACTACAATTTCACTTGTGTTAAATAGAAAAAATACAAACAAAACATATACACATCATAATTCCTCAATGAGTCATTGTGGTGCTTGGACCACTCTTCCAGATCTTGTGGTGTGAGGCTGAGGAAATGCAGGAGAAAAAACACAATAGCAGGCACTGGTGTGCTAGGCACTGAGGCAATCCTGAGGCTCTCCTGGCCCTCTGATGACAGAGTGTCACTCTGGATGTCTGGAACAGACAGACTCTGAGGCCGGTGCTTCAAATGTGAGGAATTCCCCGTAATGGACTTTCCAGGATGGTGAGCCGTCATCATGTGTCCCTTACATGTTGCAATGGATTGGCATTGAATGAAGCATCAGATTTGTATTTTCCCTCTGCTTGACAAGGACACGATCCCCTTTCTGAAATATAATTCCCTGAGCACATTGACACTTGTCTGCTTAAGTCTTCATTCTGGACTTGTGAGATGAATCAGTGAGTCGAACTTTCTTGGCCATCAGTTGTTCTTTCAGTGGTCCACTGGGGCAGCTTGGTACCCATTAGTCTCTGAACATCAGGATAGCTGGGCTTTCGCCTGTCGATGAATGCGGGGTAGATCTGTATGCACAAACAGTAGAATAAAGAATTGACTTAAGCTCAATTCCCTCTAGCGCAACGTGGTGGACAGCCTTCTTAAGAGTGCTGATAAAATGTTCAACAACGCTATTAGCCTGAGGCCATAGAGGTGTTCTTTTCTGATGCTTGATATTCAAAATGAGTAAGAAAGTCTTTGAATCCCGACCATTGAATGGAGGGCCATTGTCAGATTTTAGAATGGATGGACCACCCCAGATTGCAAATATGTCTTTTAGTCTTTCAATTACTCGATCATAAGTGATTAACAAAAAGTCTTCCACCAGAGGAAACCAGGAGCATTCATCTATAATGGCCATGAGGTAATGGCCATTTTTGAGGGGTTCAAAGAAGCAACAGCAATTTTCTCCCACATATGTGTTGGAAGATCCGACATGTTCAAAGGATGTTGGGTTGTTTTGGGAGATAAACAATTACACAAATGACAAGGCTGGAGTTCTCTCTCAACTAAGTCCAGAGGTCTTGCTTTGTGGTGACAATTCCATGAAGTCCCTCATCTGCCACTTACATGACTTGCTATCGTAAACTTTCAGGAATGACAAATCTCGATCCTTGAAGGATAAACCCTTCTTGTGTAACGGACAGTACATCCCACACATTCTTGAATTTCTGATATTCACTGTGGTTATTAAGAGGTTGAGCATGTGTCCTCCAGGACTGATGCAAAATAATGTCTTTGAGGATGAGCATATTCCTCTCTGCATTGGTAGGAGGACTTATTTGCTCCACAGACACATCTGCAGATGTGCTGGATCTCACAATGAAGTTAGCGTAGGCTACCCTGACACTGTATGGGCCCTTGAGAAAAGTAGTCTGCAGGGTTTTGATCTTTTCCCAGCCAGTGCACAATAATGTAGTTATACTCTTGCAGTCGCAAGCCCCCACCTCTGAATCCAAAGGGGGTATTTTTGCCTTTGGATTGCCAAAAATAGTGAGCAGGGCTTGGTGATCAGTAACAAGCATAAAATGTTTCCCATACAGAAAAACATGAAAGTGTTCACAAGTAGGGGTGGGCGGAATTTGCGAAAGTGACTTTCGCAAATTATCGCGAAAATGTTAAAAATCTCCGCAAACACGCGGAAATATCACGAAGATGCAGAAGTTTTTTTCCCGACCGTTCGCGGTATTTTCTGTGTGGTCGCGGCTCGCCAACTTACCCATGCGGTTGCTCGCGGGTGCGGCCATCTTGTTTTCACTCTTCTCGCGGTGCATGATCGCGAGAAGAAAGACGTGATCGCGCGACCAATGACATTACTGCGGGCGCGAACTGTCGCGAGACAGCGCAAATGGCTACCAACAATCCAACATCTCGTGGAGAACGCGACCGGATCGGGAAAACTTGTCGGCGAACGCGGGGATTCAGGTAAGGCGATCGCGCGAGAATGTATTATTTTACAGCGCGAGCAAGAAACAAATTATCGCTAAGCTGCGGAATGCGGAAATTTTGACATTTTCGCGCTCTCCGCAGAACGCAAAAGTGTCAAATTATCGCAATTTCCGCGAGCGGAACGGAAATTTTGCCCAGGCCTATTCACAAGCCCACACAACAGCTAGGCTTTCTTTCTCAGGTTGTGAGTAAGCTTGTTCAGACTATGACAAACTTTAGCTAGTATAAACTACAATATGCCTTCGTGCATTTGCATGTTCACTATGTTGAGCAAGAAAAGCACTTAAACCCACTGGGCTGGCATCCACAACAACCTCTGTATGCAATTTCGGATCAAAGTAAGCTATTTTGTTTCAATTTCAATTACATGCTTAATCAACTTGAAACTTTGATCACACTCCAATGACCACTGAAATGAAACATTCCATTTCGTTAACTCTTTCAATGGGGCACTCACATTGGCAAAGTCACAGATGTACCTGGAACAGTGACTGGCCATACCAAGAAAAGAAGACAGCATGGTTATATCTTGAGGAGGGGAGGTAGATGACAAAGCCTGAATCTTGGCTGGATTTGAAGTCATTCCTCCGTTCAAGAAAATGTGCCGAAATTATATCAGTCTTGTTTTGTGAAACTCACACTTTTTAGCATTCAACATAAGACCTGCATCACCAAGTAGATGGCACACTTGTGTAAGGGCTCTATTATGTTCCTTTTGTTTGTCCTCAAATACTAGTATAACATCACTGTAACTGAAAGCATGTGCGACAGGCCGTAAAATGCGACAAATGACGTCCTGGAAATGTTTGGCAGCTTTAACCACTCCAAAACTCAATCTTTTGTATCTGTATTTTTGTATCCGGTCCAGGGAAGACATGGCTAGGCAGTTTGGGCTGGACTGTTCCCATGAGTCACAGGGTCAAACTGATTTGCATATGGCCATGTCTGAACTGGGGTGGCAGAGAGAGGTAAAGAATGATGATGGATTAAACCCAGATCAGTTGACTGGGGGTGAGTGCTTGCAATGTCTAACACTCCGTCCATCATCCCCTTTGGTGTGGCTTTGTTTGCCCTAAGTTGGCAGGGTATGGCCAGACGTGGGTACCTTGCTCACTTTGCCACTGGATTCAAGATAGCCTGGCTGATGACGGCTGATTAGCCAGAAACCGGTCCCAGGATGCTTGTTTCTGGTCCAGGGAAGACATGGCTTGGCAGTTCCGGCTGGACTGTTCCCATGAGGCCCAGGGTCAGACTGATTTGTATATGGCCATGTCTGAACTGGGGTGGTGGAGAGAGCTAAAGATTGATGATGGATTAAACCCAGATCAGTTGACTGGGGTGAGTGTTTGCAATGTTCAACATTCCGTCCATCATCCCCTTTAGTTTTGCTTTGTTTGCCCTAAGTTGGCAGGGTATGCCCAGATGTGGGTCCCTTGCTCACTTTGCCACTGGATACAACCTAGCCTGGCTGATGACAGCTGATTAGCCAGAAACCGGTCCCAGGATGCTTGTTTCCGGTCCAGGGAAGACATGGCTTGGCAGTTCGGGCTGGACTGTTCCCATGAGTCACAGGGTCAGACTGATCTGCATACGGCCATGTCTGAACTGGGGTGGCGGAGTGAGCTAAAGAATGATGATGGATTAAACCCAGATCAGTTGACTGGGGGTGAGTGCTAGCAATGCCCAACACTCCGTCCATCATCCCTTTTGGTTTTGCTTTGTTTGCCCTAAGTTGGCAGGGGATGCCCAGACGTGGGTCCCTTGCTCACTTTGGCACTGGATTCAAGCTAGCCTGACTGATGACGGCTGATTAGCCAGAAACCGGTCCCAGGATGCTTGTTTCCAGTCCAGGGAAGACATGGCTTGGCAGTTCGGGCTGGACTGTTCCCATGAGTCACAGGGGCAGACTGATTTGCATATGGCCATGTCTGAACTAGGGTGGTGGAGAGAACTAATTAAATATGATTGGATTAAACCCAGATTAGTTGACTGGGGGTGAGTGCTTGCAATGTTCAACACTCCATCCATCATCCCCTTTGGTTTTACTTTGTTTGCCCTAAGTTGACAGGGTATGCCCAGACATGGGTCCCTTGCTCACTTTGCCACTGGATTTAAGCTAGCGTGACTGATGACGGCTGATTAGCCAGAAACCGGTCCCAGGATGCTTGTTTCCGGTCCAGGGAAGACATGGCTTGGCAGTTCGGGCTGGACTGTTCCCTTGAGGCACAGGGTCAGACTGATTTGCATATGGCCATGTCTGAACTGGGGTGGCAGAATGAGCTAAAGAATCATGATGGATTAAACCCAGATCAGTTGACTGGGGGTGAGTGCTTGCAATGTTCAATATCCCGTCCATCATCCCCTTTGGTTTTGCTTTGTTTGCTCTAAATTGGCAGGGTATGCCCAGACGTGGGTCCCTTCCTCACTTTGCCACTGGATTCAAGCTAGCCTGGCTGATGACGGCTGATTAGCCAGAAACCGGTCCCAGGATGCCTTTTTCCGGTCTAGGGAAGACATGGCTTAGCAGTTCGGGCTGGACTGTTCCCATAAGGCACAGGGTCAGACTGATTTGCATATGGCCATGTCTGAGCTGGGGTGGCGGAATGAGCTAAATAATGATGATGGATTAAACCCAGATCAGTTGACGGGGGTGAGTGCTTGCAATATTCAACACTCCGTCCATCATCCCCTATGGTTTTGCACCCATTAACAGTGGCATGCTTCATCATAGGGCGTGCTACAACCCCCCCTGCGCAGCCAACGCTTTGGAGAAAGAATTTTTTTCAAAGGGATCCACTGTGCAATGTTTTATTAAAACTACCTTAAGAGTGTCCATCTCTATTTTTTCTGGGTTTTCTAGACAGGGTTAGAAACAAACGTTCATTGAGATGCTATTGGGGTAATATTGCCCCGTCATCTCTTATGCTGTCAACATGTTTCAGCTAGTCATCAATCGCCACTCGATGGCCCTCATCAGGACTAACATCCCTGTAGTCACCATCACCATTACTCGTTTCTGCTATTGGTAAGACATGCAGTCATGTCATGCAGTGACCTTACTTGTTACTTTCGTTCATAAGACCAGGAATTTTCCTGGTAATTGTCTCATCTCTAAAACCAGAGAAGTGGGGGGAGCATCACCCTGCAGTCACAAATTCGTTAAGGGCCCGACGCCGTCAGAATTAGCCACTCATGACCCTCCATAAAGGAATTACATCACCACACCTTGCCAATTAGTGGAAGCGAGTAATGGTGATAGTGACTAAAGGGATCTATATGGTCTGACCGCCAGCCCGCTGCAGTAGTGGGCTCCAGTAGTCCGTTGGGTTAATACTCGCCATATTTAGATGTATACGCGATACACAGAAGACCAGCCCGGCGGGAGTCTTCTATCCTTGTGACGCACCATCTATCGCCTTCCTAACGGCATGAACTCACCGGGCTACTTTGGATGTTCCCGTTGGGATAGTGGTGTTCCGTCGGTGGAGTGAAGACGGGGACAACCGTGGTGGTAGGGAGACAGGTAAGTGCCATTTTATTTTTTACATATAACACATATATGTTGTGTATGTGTTCAAATGTGTATGTAGGTTAAGTGCAGTGATCCCATGTTGTACATTCTGCACTGCACCCCGCCAACATACACATGCCATGCACTGTATACCTGCACAAACCACATACACTTACCTTAGAGTCCGTCAAAACGGGATGCTAGTCGGTAACGGTCAAGGTGCACCAGGACAGGGGAGACCTGGATAAAGGTGATGAGGAGGAAACCACAGTCTGTACCCAATATAAAGTGAGTTTTCACCTCTTTTTGTCCCTTTCTGCCTGCTCGAAGTAGGAGGGATTCGTGTCTAATTCCCTCTGAAACAAGCCAGTAACAAATACCGATGGCAACATTCTTGGCTGAAGTCCTGCCACCACCTGCTGCAGCCCACCGCACCGAAGGGGTATGGAGCGTAGTGTTGGCAAATTCAGCAGAACTGCAGCAATTTCTCGCCCATTGAACTCCAGCATCTAAATCACATGGGCGGACCCCCAGGTAGGTGGGCAGGAAGATCACCAAAAAAGCCAATTTTCTCACAGTCCCACGAAAATCTAAGGCGCTGATTATGTGGTGTTGCTGCGCCGGCTCTGCGCCAGCTCAGCATTGCCAAAGCTGTGCAGGGACCGCCCGCCAGATTATGAGTGCAACTCATGTCTGGTGGGCTTTTTTGGTCCTTTCTTTTGCAGTCCCCATGGCGGTGCCCTGAAAAAGGGCACCACAATGGGATCACAAAAGAATCTCCAGCAGAGCAGGGATTGTGAAGTCCATAGCATGCTGGAACTTGGGGTGCATGCAAACAGGGGGGCACATGTTGTGCCTCCCTGTATGCACCCCATGGTGGCGGGGTCAAGAGGGCCCTGTAGGCCCACTTTGTTTCCTGTATGCCAGTCTTTTCATGGCGGTGAGCCCGCCATGAAAAGGCTGGTGAAGGGGAAACTCATAATATGCTCGGAGGACTGCGGTAGTCCAGCCTTGCATATTATATAGGCCTGTGCACTGCGCCGCCACTAGGGAATGGCAGTTCCTTGGCATAGTCGGCACAGCGGTGTGTGGTCCAAATGGCTACCTCGTAAAACCACCTGACTCGTAATCAGCCCCTAAATCAGGCCTTAAGTCTTCTACTCAGTTTGATTTGATTTAATTTGATTTGATTTGAAAAAAGTTTTATATAGCGCTGCCTAGACCCGGAGGTATCAGATCGCTTTACATGAGGATCAGTGAGTTACAGGTTACAAAAATAACATCAGTTACAGTTACAAAAATTACATCAGTTCCAATTATAAGAAATTACGGGCCACATGCATCAACGAGAAACTGCTCGCAAACGGGCAGATTAGCAGAATCTGCCCCTTTGAACCGGTATTTTTGCATTTGGGATGCATCATCCCAAATGCAAAAATCGCTATTTAAGGAATCTCTAAATAGCGATTCCTTAAATTGCGATTGCATTTAAGGAATCCCAAATTGAGATTCCTTAAATGCAATGCATGAAAGTTTAAAAATTAGCGATTTCGCTAATAGGGGGAGCAAATTACCATGAAGTTGAACTTCATGGTAATTTGCAAAAACTTTGAAAAATGCACTAAAGTGCATTTTTCAAAGTTCCATTTTACACACACACATGCCCTTGGGGCATGTGTGTGTGCAAGATGTATTCATATGCAGATTTCAGGGGTGCAACAGGGTGTCTTTTTGACGCCCTGGCACCCTTGAAATAGCATGAGCAATTTGTGATTCTCTAATTGAGATTAGCAAATTGAGAAAGTCCTCCCATTCATTCCTATGGGCCTCTAGGCCCATAGTAATCAATGGGGAGGTATTCCTTAATTGCGACTCGCAATTTGCGAGTAGCAATTAAGGAATGTTTAGAAATCGCTGTTTTGTAAGCGATTTCTACATGCATAGCCTTTTGCTATTCCTTATTAGCGAATCCTTATTTTTCGCTATTAAGGAATCGCAAATGGCATTGTTGATGCATGTGCCAGTACATCAGTTACAGTTACAAGTATAGGCATAGGAGAAGAACAGGAGATGCACAATAACAAAAGGTTATTTGCGCGTAGTATATCCAAAACAACACATTTTATGAGGAATGGAAGGAAAAGGGGGAAAGGTAAACAGGGTAAGGAATGCTGATAGAGTCAGGTAGCCCAGAAGGGGTAAAGTATTTCAGGGGAGACAAAGCAGTCAGAGCAAAAATAGAAACAGACAGACAAGACCGCGAAGAACCGTTAAAAACAATGTCCGATGTCCGACTCTGTAGGTGACGGCTGAAGGGTGAACCAATGCCAGACTCCTCTATAGCTGCATATGTCAGCTCCACTGGGCAACGGCCAATGATTTTTGGACTCCGAAGAACGCTAGCGCTGGCTAGACCCGGGGGTAAAAAGGCGCTTTACAAAAGGAAGTTAAAACATCAAAACAGCAGTTACAAAATTACAATTAGATTCTCCACAAGTTATGAACCACAAAGGAATACAAAAATGTCATCACTGCATCCACTACGGGAATGTAATTACAGGTAAATACAATGTTTCATCCAAAAACAGGCAAACCTGCTAAATTAAATATGGCAGATTGCAATTCAGAAAAAGTGATCTATGGCATTAAATGCCCATGTTGCCTACTATATGTGAGTAAAACAGAGACAAAAGAGAAGGCCCGTATGAGTGAACATAAAAGTATGATTAGAACTAAAAACAGAAATTCCAGTCTCGTAGTCCATTGGCTGGACCATCACCATTACTCACACAAAACAACCTCGGGTCTCTAGTGGCACACAAATATGCAACAACTAGCGTGCATGGAATATTAGAAGGACTGAGGCATCACACTGTCTCCCATATAAACAGGGGGATAATCCCTTTTAGGACGAGAACCCTCACCCACCATAGGTGGCATGCTTCATCATATGGGTTCCTTCTCCCAGTAGGAACCTAGTCCTACTGAGGGCTACAACTCCCTCACTGTGAGGTAGGAGCTCTGGGATGTTTTCTCAAGATGGTAACAGAGTAGGATGTTAAAATCCCGTATGTGAAAGATAAGTGTGGTGAGAGTGCAGCGCAATAAGGCGTGATAAGGTGTATATGCAGTGGTGAAGTTAAAACTACCTAGTGGATGCAAAAAGCAATTCTTTATTGACTTGCTCCAACTGGTAGGGTTAAAAAAGCAGTGCAAGGAGTAGTATTGATTTAAAACTACTCAACAAAAATCAAGGTCGACATGTTTCAGCCCTATAGTGATCAATAAGATGTATCTGGGCTTTCTTTAGGACCAACAATAAATCATCGATTGCTGCTGCTAATGGAAAAGGTGAAAAAGTAAAAAAAGAAGAAGATAATACAAAACCAATAATCCAAAATGTTGATGAAGGGTATTACTGGGATTACTGGGATTATCCATATATTTTGGATAAGTAGCCTCACCTCTACCTGGCGACAGCTCAGGGAAGGGGGCCCCGCTCTCTCCATCGGTACCCCGTTGCGGTACAAAGCTGTGACCGAAGGAGTGGACCATCACCATAACATTGCCCACCTCCATTTCACGGTCACCGAAAAGATTATGGTTAACCCAAACACCAATGTACTGAAAGTTCTCCCACAGAGAGAAACATTCTGGATAAAGACCCTGGATTATCTTTCACTGAATGGTCTTAATCAGGGGTCTCCAACCGGTCGATCGCGAGCTACCGGTAGCTCGCCGAACCCCCATTAGTAGCTCGCGCCTTGCATCTAAAAATTTTGTATCCTGTTGTTGTCATTTATTATTCTTGGGCCTTTTTTTACAGCCGTTGCCTGCCCTCACCAAACCCAACTGCTCAGATTGGTCTAACTGAGCTTAGTTGGAGCGGGGCAGGCCAAAGATGACGTCGCTAGTGCTGATCTCCTCCTCCAGCCCATGTTACCGCCGGCCTTTCACAGCCCGGCACCGCCCTCATGATCCAGCACGATGTATGCTGGTGCAAAGAAGCAGGTCCTGGAAAAACCTGCTAGCATGCAGGTGGTGCAAGCAGTATTGAACTGCTAGGAACCAGCGCCACCTGCTTTTTTCTACCTTGCATCCTGGCAGAGAGAGAGCACAGCTGCTTCCTCTCAGACGCTCAAGAAGAGCTTTCCCTGGCAGGCCAGCACCCGCAGGTCTCAACACAGGGACAGGAAACATGGCGCATAGCGTGGTGCGATGGGCCCACTGACAACAGACACTGTGTCCGGAGTGGTGAGCAGGGACAGTGAAGCGGTGATGAAGGGGTCCAAACACCAGCCAGGGGAAGGGAGAGAACAAAGACAAATGAGAAGGGTGGTCGAGGCAGGTCAGGCTGCGTGGAGTTTCGAGAAGGAGGGAGCTGTGAGAGGGAAGGGCGGAGGAGGAAGAAAGGCAGATGAGAGTGAGAGACAAGCGAGGAGCAGATCAAATCGGTAAGCATTATACCTCTTAATGCGCTGTTCTCCAGACTGGAGCTGTGATGTGTGCTTTCTGTACTATAATCGTGCTGCAGGTATGCCACGGGCACTTGAAGTATTGGGTCTTGTTAATAGTGAAGTATGAGCCTGCCTTGTCCCATCTGCTCCCGAACTACTAAATATATTATTGCTAATGCTAATTACATTTCTGGGGACTTAAGAGTGAAAGGGGCCCAAAGGATGCCTTCAGCAACACTGCCTGACAGTTTGGAAGCAGCCAAAATGACGACTAACAGACGAAATCGAAAATGTCTTTTTCCGCTTTCCAGCTCTGGGTTTTACATCAGGAGAAGCAGGGTGTTGCCAAGTTTCAGTTTCCTTTACCGAAGGCACAACATAAAAAAAATCCCCACGTCTGCACTCCGAAAAAGAATGTGAATTGCTCCACTCTTCAGAGCAGCTTTTCATTTCTGATCCAGTTTTAACTCTTTCAATCCCTTCTTTGGACAAGCCATTGACAGCATAGGCATGCTCGTCAAAATTATAAATGTGTTTATATTTAACATTCAGGGATAGTGATGTGTGTTTTCAATGTTTAACACAGCAGCAGCTCACTAACATTACTGCAAATAATCTCTGTGCCACCATCACATTTCTAATATGTGATGTCCTTTTTCGATCTATTCTAAATGAAGAAACATTTTTATGGATGTTGCATGAAACATAACACAACATTTCTCTGCAAATACTCTGTAATAGACTCACACAACAGCCACATTCAAAATAAATGAAAGGAAAATGATATATAAATCAATCGGTTTAAAAATAATTAAAGGTCATCCAGGCAAGGCTCTCTGCAGAACAACGCTGGCTGTATCAGGGAACCTGAATGGTTGGAGCTCTGGGCCAGAGCCCATTTTGTCCATGCCTTAAAACGTCTCTGTTCCCAGTGCGTGTGGCATTCAACACTAACACTGCAGCAGAGTTCTGGATCATGGACAGACCTGGAGTATTCTGAATAAAACCCTTAATTAATCAAACTAGTTAAAAATTATTTAAAGCTGAACCAGGATGGGACATTTTAAAACTGTAATAAAAAAGAGTATGTGGTGAAGGAGAAATAATTGAGGTTGTTCACAATAAAATGAGTCTTTTTTTAAATCTAGTGACTGCACATCTAAGATAAACTTCAATAATTCACATTTGGTATGGAATATATGTTGAGGTTTAACTTTTGCAGTGCGTGAACAATTAGATCGAGGATAACAAAAGCAGGTCGTAGGCTTGTATCCGGCAGTATTTCGTTACACTTTCCAGGAATGCTTCCAAGCAAGACAAACTTTTGCTTCAGGTAGCACAACCTGCAGCTGTCTATAGCTTCAAAAGAGGGAGAGTGCCCCCTTTTCTTCAAACCACCATATGGGCTTGGAAGAAATTAGGCTTAAAGTCAATGAAACTGGGCGTGGGAGGGGTCTCTCGAAAAAATGTGCGAGTTTCCTAGCCTTCAGTAGCTCACGACAATTTTCGCTGCTCAGATGTAGCTCTCACTACAGAAAAGGTTGGAGACCCCTGGTCTTAATGAAAACTTGGAAGGCCCATATTCGTTTTTCCTATTTCAGCCTGCACACGTTGTAAACTGCACTCTGCTTTGGACATATTACTATACAAACGTATTTTGCTCTATGCCATGTTGTACTTTCACACAGAACCTGCTGTTGTTTTTGTGTTCTGTTCTTTCTTGGAATTTAGTCAGAATACCATACACAAGGTCAAATAACAATGCCCCTTGTTATTTAATTCTGGTCAGGCTCTAGCACCTAGACAAAACAAACAAATGCAGCTGTTGTTTGGGAACACATACTCTTTGTCATATAGGTATGCACAGACATGCAATAACACACTTGGAGAGAGATTTTTCAGAGAAGAGATCACAACCACACCTGAGATGTAGAACTTTCATCCGTGCCTTCTAAGGTACAGGGTCCTCTGCAAAAACCCAGAGATCTTCTGAGAGACAATTTAAAATTCTCCATTAAGGATTCAGTGCAACAGGCAGTTTCTGCCTATATGTCAGATGTTTCAAAATATTTTGAGGCGTCTAGTTCAAAATTGTTGCATGGCCCTACTGACATTTCTTCTTAAAAAGGGAACCGTGCTGCACCTCAGAGTGTGCTCTCAAAAGGCGTTTCTAACAAAGCTGGTCCTCCCACCCGAGAGGTTTCTTTTTTGGGGCTCCGTTCCTCTCCCCTCAATGTTACCAGCTTACAACACACTGATAATGATGACGATGACATCTTGGATGACACCAGGACTAATTTTGATGTAATTTCTGAGCTTTCTGCTAATGGTTCCCTGGAGAAAAGGTGCGCATTTCTTCTTCTGATGGTGTGTTGCACCCAGTGTCCAATGATCTTGTTGATCATTTAGGTGAATCTATGTTCGACCCTCTTTTAATTTACCACACAATTCCATGGAGTGGTTCCCATTTGATCATGTATCAGATTATGTTTCTTTTATTTAAGGCATGACCTGGATAAATCGTCTAGAAATAAACTAAAATCTGATAGCCCTCATCTGTCCCTTTTCAATAAAGTGGCTGATACCCTTGTTGTCAGCCTTAATATTTAGTTTTTTCACCAAATTTGAAAGTACCTTAAGAAAGGTGTTGTTAGAGACTGGTCAAAATGCCAGGACAGGATTTTGGATCTGGTGGGTCACTTCAGAAGAATTCTACATTTGGCAGAGGAAGCAAAAATGGGGGATGAACAAGTAAATCCAGACACCCAATCTAATTGGGTGCAGCAAGCCTATGTATGCTAGCCAATACGAATGATTACATCTCTTAAGCAAGACGGAAGAGCCTTTTGCTAAAAATAGAGCCTAAACAATCTGCAGGTATTCAACAACTTCGTGCCTTTTCAACATTTCAAGATGGAGACTATTCTTCATCTCAGGGACTTACCTCTTCAAGACAATTGGTTAGTGCGTTTAGACCTTCAAGACGATTACTTGACAGTATGGGTTCACCCATCTTATAGGAAGTATCTTCAGTTTCAATGGGACCAATCCTTTTTCCATTTCAAAACCCTCCCTTTTTGGCCTCCCTTCAGCCCCTTGGTACTTCACCAAGATTCTCAAATTAGTGGTAGCCTTTCTCTGGGCTCAGAGAGCCAGACTCATCGTTTATAGTGACAACTTCTTGATCATGGCACAAGACAAATCCTGTCTTTTTACTCATCTACATCTGTGTCAAAACCTGCTCTCAAGACTAGGTTTTCTCATCAATTTTTGAACGTCTTCATCATACACATACTCCAAATCCCACAACAAAAGGTGGCCTTAATTAAGAAAGATATATGTCACGCCCTGTCTCTACCCCTTTGCTCCATCAGATCTCGAGCTCGGTTGGTGGGTCTGCTGCTTTGCTCCATTCAATCAATTTTCCCTGGACTTCTCTATTATCAGACCTTGCAGAGATTAAAGATTTGTCATTTGCGCAAGGGTCTACCTTATTCAGACCCAGTAACCTTAAATTCAGAGTCCAGAGAAGAACTCCTCAAGAGGCTGAGTCACTTAAATGCCTGGAATGGGAGAACAATTTTCTCTGCCACCCAGATTTCATCTTAGAATCAGATGCAAGTCAGACAAGATGGGGCGCAAATGTGGTCAACTCTCGACTAGAGGTACATGGTCTCTTCAGGGGGTCGGCATTGCACATCAACTGTTTAGAGATGCTGGCATGCTCCTTTGCCATTCAGACCTTTGTAAAAGACAGGGCACAGTGCACAATCCTCTTACGGATGGACAATCTGTCGGAGGTCAGGTACATACACTGGCTTGGAGGCACAATGTCCAAACCTCTAGCAGTTCTGGCCAAGAGTCTTTAGGAATTCTGTCTCCAAAGGAAGATTTCTGTCGAAACGGAATATCTTACAGTCAAATTGAGTGGGGTGGCTGACTGGTTCTCCAGACATCTGCACTATTCAAGTGACTGGAGACTTCATTCTTCAGTGTTCAATCATCTTTCTTTAATCTTTGGCACTATGACTTCTTTGTTTCCCGTATCAACTCCCAACTGCCTTCTTTCTTCAGTTGAAGACCAGATCCTTTCGCTCTAGTCACAGATGTGTTCTTCCAGTCATGGCCCCTGTCCCTTCTTTATGCTTTTACCTCCTTCCTGTTCATTGTCCGAGTCTTCGGTCAAGTTCACAGGCAACAGTCTTCTCTAGTTCTGATCACCCCCATTGGCAGACTCAAACTTGGTATCCAACTCTGTTGGAGCTATCTTCAGATATTCTAGTTTAGATTTCTCCCTTTCCCAACTGGCTTCTCAACCCTCAGGGTCTTTGTCACAGCCTCATTCTAGAGGCCTCCCTGTCTCTCATAGCTTGGATGATTTCGGCCCCTGTCCCTTCTTTATGCTTTTACCTCCTTCCTGTTCATTGGCCGAGTCCTCGGTCAAGTTCACAGGCAACAGTCTTCTCTAGTTCTGATCACCCCCATTGGCAGACTCAAACTTGGTATCCAACTCTGTTGGAGCTATCTTCGGATCTTCTAGTTTAGATTCCTCCCTTTCCCAACTTGCTTCTCAATCCTTAGGGTCTTTGTCACAACCTCATTCTAGAGGGCTCCCTGTCTCTCATAGCTTGAATGATTTCGGGGCTTCCTGCAGAACCCCAGGAATTTCAGAGTAAGGTATCCAGTTCATTCAACAATCCTGGTCCCCAGGCACAGCAAAGGTCTACAAATCAGCCTGGTTGGTCTGGTGTAACTAGTGTTTGGACAGGGATACAGATTACCTTTTGGGGAATGTGACTTTGTTGGTTAATTTCCTGACTTCTTTGGCTTCACAAGGAAAAGCCTATCATAGAAATAATAACTACTGCTTGGAAATTTCTGCAGAACATGTTAGAGTGGATGGAAGACATATCAGAGAACACTCTCTGATCTCCCCCCTTTTAAAGGGAGTACGTTTTGCTAAACCTCCTTTTCCCAAGTATAATACAATGAGGGATGTCTTTTTTTTTACATTTGTTTATTTCATGGCCTGTTAATGCCAATCTATCTCAAACATTTAGCTGCAAAGTTGACTATGCTTTTGTATTTGGCTTTGCTCAAACATGTATCCAATGTAAAAGCAATTGATGTATCTTCTTTCCATTATTACTCTCTAGGAGTTTATTTTCAGGTTTCTAGGCACTCTAAAACTAGCTCAGCATTCGTTCATTATCCTTTTTCCCCCTCTCAACCTAAGTTATGTGTTGGTAATTGTTTGAAAACTTACGTTTCACGAACTGCAGATCTCAGAACTTCCTCCATGTCCCATCTCCTTATTTCCTTTCAGAAATCCCATAAGCCCATTTCTACTCCCACCTCGGCCCGATGGATTATACTGATCATGTCCTTACCTCGCATTAGCACTGATTCATTTGGCGCCCATTCAACAAGAGGAGCTGTGGCCTCTAGGGCTTTCTGGGTGGGTGCAGGTTTACATAATGTTCTCAGATCTGCAGATTGGTCAAACGTTAATAAATTTAGAACTTTTTATTGTAAACCAGTTGCTCATCTGTCTGAATCTGTCGTTGCTTTGAACAAGTATAATATGATCCTTCGGTCTTGTAATAAAATTCAGATTTTCCTAGCCTTGATGTCAGAAAGGAATGATTTTATTAAAGACACTGAGGTGTGTATTATCCCACCACTGCTTCATTAACCAGCCCTAGTTTTCTATTTTCTGCAGTTCCAATGCCTTCAACCAGTTCAACTGCACCCCATTTAGCTCACCCAGAGCTTCACCTCCTCTGGATTCCTCCTTCTGTATTTCCTTTCCTGCTCCAGAATTTCGGAGAATGCTTCCTTTTCCCCTCCGTAAGGATAGTTATTATGGTGCTCGACATCCTATTGGTTATCCCATTGTGATGAAATGTTGGTAGTTTGTTTCCCATGTTTTCTGGTTAATGTAGTTTTTTCTTCTTGGCTGCTATATAATAAGTGCAAGGAATGTTTTAAGCATGATACTTACCTCTGTGTCTTTAATATAATCTAGCCTTTCTGACACCAAGACTAGGAAAATCTCAATTTCCATTAACAGCTCTGCTGCATTGCAGTTACCCAATGATGTACATTTTTGTGATAGTAATCACATGACACGCTCGATGGGCATGATGAACATCATTGGTCAGGAAAGTTCTTTTCAGGAGCATTTTATAGTTTGTGTTGCTTGAATACATGGTCAACTGTACTTATCCTTTAACAAAACATTCCACGAGCGTTGTGTTCTTATACTAATACACTGGTCAATTGCAGAACATGCCGTTTTCACCAGTTACATGTGGATAACTAGGAAGAATGTTTCTTCTTCTTTTTCAATCTGTTATCTTTAAGCTCTTTCCTCTTGTTTATGTTGGAATTTATCTCATGAGTATCATATTTGACAGAGTACTGTGTTGTTTATTCACCTATAACTACCCCTGATGAAGGTTGTCTTCACAAGAAATGCATTGGGTTTCTACAACTAAACTGCTATTGTGGTATTGATCTATGCCTTACTGTGCATTGACAGCACGGCGAATGTGAAGCAACATTTGTATGACATATCAAGCAAAGTAATTATTTGCTATCATTTTACATAATGTCATAAAACAATTATATATGTTAGCATCTTGATTTTTG
Source organism: Triturus cristatus (assembly GCF_964204655.1). NCBI lineage: Eukaryota > Metazoa > Chordata > Amphibia > Caudata > Salamandridae > Triturus > Triturus cristatus. The sequence goes on along the minus strand of NC_140593.1, from coordinate 354,407,110 downwards.
TTTAATCTAGTGATTTTGGAATATAAAGTGTTAACTTTGCCCATGGGCTCTTTTACTGTGCGCTTTGGTTCTAGTCAACCACAGGGTTTGCAAGGTCGAACTGACAGTTTAAAACGGCACACACAGGCTTTGCACCAGCAGGCCAAAGACTTGTTTAAAGGGCTACCTAAGTGGGTGACGCAATCAGTGCTGCAGTCCTACTAGTAGCATTTAATTTACAGGCCCCATGTCACATGTAGTGCCATTTTACAATGGACTTTCAAGTAAATAGAATATGACAATTGGGTATCAGCCAATTTTACCATGTTTTTAGGCGTGAGCACATGCACTGGTCAGCAGTGGTAAAATGTGCAGAGTCCTAAGGTCAGCAAAAACAAGATCAGCCAAATAGAGGAAGAAGGCAAAAGGTTTGGGCGGTAGACCACCTTAAGGCGGATAGGTCTAACAGCATTATTTTAGTGCTGTTGTAAACTAGGGAAATGAAATGGGCAATGTGTTTACTTATTTTGACATAGCATCAGTGCATATTAGCAATGTCCCCTGAAATAAATCATCTGTATGGTACAGAATATGTCTTGTCTAGGAAATTGAATAGAAATTCCTGAAACCGGTGCCCTTAAACAGTAGAAGCCTAGTATACGGCCTTTATTAAAGGAGCCTCTACTTCTTGGAATTCAGACTCAGAAATTTACAATTACACAAGGGTCATCTTTTCAAGTGCACTGTAGCTAAAAGATATTCCTTAAATGTCCTCCACCCCAGGGATAACATAGTGGAGGAAATTTCATTTGATGCCCATGAGGTCAAAATATCACGAAGATACATATAAGGTGCTTTTATCCAGAATATTTTTATTGTATTATTTTTCTTCTATGTTTTGAGATCAAGCTGAACATGTTGCCAGAAACCACTTCGCAACTCTACTGGAGCAGAAACATTCTCAGGTTCCTTGCCAAGCGGCAGTGATGAAGGTCAAATGGACAGCTCTGAACAGTGCAGATGATGCAGGGGAACCGAGAAGCAGGGGGCAGTGGTCTTATTTCTGCCATCCTGGTATTATTTAGTCCTGGGGGGATCAGTAACTGTGCCCACTCATAATCGGACCCTTAAACTTTATTTATAAGGGTAACATTAATATTTAATGTTCTGCCATACAAATAACTGAAACGCAAAGGTTCTTGAGCCATGCACACATTGGCCCTTCCCATCTTTCAAATAATAATAGGATGCTACTTATAGGCCTTGCACTGAGCTATTGATAACACTGAGCTACTCATAAGCATTATACTGAGGCCCTGACAATATGGAGCCACTGATGGCATTATAAACAGACAGTGATACATTTGAGCCCTGGATGGCCACAATGCTATGGTCGATATCATGCCACTAATATCACCGCACCATTTAAGGGGAGTGCACTGATACATTTATGGAAAACAGTGCGTAGGCAGGGGACACTGTATGCCTCCCCATGCTATGGGAGAAGACCAGGTGTTGGCTAGGCTGGGCTGCTCTGGGAGCCCAAGCATAAAGTGATCTTGCCATACAGATTTTTTTACCAATATAATTTCTCCGGTGTTACTGCACCTGAGAAATCCAGATGTGACAACACTGGAGAAGGTATAATTTATAATCTGGGTCCATATAGAAGCAGATACAATTTAAGTCGTCCGCACATAAATATACCACATATGCATATCACTGATGTATTGCTCTGTATCATTGCAGTGAGTGGCATCATGTACATGGAGGAAACAAAACAAAAATGGTCTTTAGACGCTAGTAGAACAGGCAGTAAAAGTAGTCCTGAGCACTGAATAACAGACAACAACTCTGATCTTTACAAGGAAAAGAGATGCCGAAATATTGTGGATATGAAGTGCAAAATAAATTAATCATTTTCTGATGTGCGTGAACTGCACTCTTACAGTTCAGTCAGTTTTCTATGACATTGAAATCCTGCAATCTTTCTGTCCTGATTTAATAGAGTCTAAAGCACACTAATTTACGTGGTTATCCCTGCATTGTGACCACCATCATTTGCATTTTTGTTAAATGGGCATTTGCTTACAAGATTGTGCCAAAGTGCCTCATATTCTGAATTACATACTAATAATGCTGCCAATCCCTTCCACATAAATAATGCTGGAAAGGATGTTCTTGTTTATGCAGAGAAGATGTGTACGGGTTTAAATATGCAACACCACCGCTCTTCATGTAGCAATAGCTGCAAAAATATGAAAATACCAAATGTGCACCTCTGTATTCCTTAGCAACGAACAGAATGGTACCTTGTACATGAAGGAGAAATGTTCCTCACAGTAGGCTATAAATGAATATGTTAGTTACATTTAGCAAAGCTCTTTACGGCGGATATTTAGTTAGCCGCAGATTCCACCAGTGGCGGCTGGCATGGATCAGGGTTGGCAGGGCGGAGGGAGGGGGCGAGGAGTAAAGAAAAAAAACGTACCTTACTTCCTCGCCGCTCATCGTCGTCCCTGAGCTCCGCTGAGCGTTGTGATTGATAAGCACCCAGGCTCCCTTTACCTGATTGGTCGTGGTTCGGCACTCAGCCAGGGAATGGCGGCCTGGGCATATTCTCCATTCAGGCTGTAATGCAGCCTGCATGGAGAACATGCAAAGTGTGCATGACTGTTTGGCCAGCCCAAGAGGGCCGGCCAAACACTCATTGCGCACATAGGAGGGTGCCACAACTCCTCCCTTGCTCCGACGGCACAGCAGACCCACCCCGCCCATTAAGCCAGAGCAAGAACAAATAAAATGATAATAACAACCAGTTATTTTCATTTTATGTTTCCTTTATTTCCACTGCCGAACGCAGTGGAGCGACGCTCCTCTGCCTTAGTGGAGGAGCCACTGGATTCCACATCGTTTGAATATCCCAGATGACAGACTGGATCTGGACATTTTTACACAGCATTGCTCTTCCTTGCTAGTAGATGTAGATGTATGTCCCCATTTTGACTTTGTTCCGTCCCCCCTGCTATCTGAATACAGATTCATTCTTAACTCTGTTTGCGCCCTTGGATATGGACCCCTAAAAACCAATCAGAATATCAGGGTGCAGAGTTCTAGGTTGGGACATCTCAAGATGAAAATAGAGCCCTTTCACCAGAATGGAGAGGTAGGAGAGCAGTGAGGAATCTGCAGTTAGATTGAGTAGCCACCAGTAAGAGCATTGCCAAAGGTATGTAAAGGGCTCTTCTGATGGATACTTGTAATCATAGATTCTTCACCTTTAGAGTAGGTACAAAAGCAGTACTTCTAAGGTGTAGGGTTTTGGGAATGGGCTAAGATAAAAAAAAGCCTGCAGAACTGAATGGGAACAATGGACTACTAGTAGGTCTGCCTGTCAAGGTAGTAGTGTTTCGTTGCAGCCTAACAAGTATTGGGAAGAGGCACTCTGCATGCCAACATAGTGGTAATAGCCTTGCCCCTGGTAACATTAGCCCTCAGTCCTTCCAGAGTTTGATTATTTGTCAAAGTGTAGCAGATCTTCATGTAGATTACTACCCACCTTGACAAAGTCTTTTTCTGCACCGTCTTACCTTTCTTTGCCACTAGAAAACCCTACAAAAATCTGATAGCCAACTTGATGCTCTTTGGGGCGATCAATGTAAGAGCTCAAGGCTATCTGGGGGTCCAGCCAATTAAGTCTCTCTTCCTCCTTTTATGAAGGATCAGGGGGAACAAAGTATGTTATGGGGATAATGGATTGCCCAACATTAAAAGGAGTCATGAATTTTGATAAAAATGTATCTTTGGTTCTCATCACTGGTTTGTGTGGGAAAAAGGAGGTGTAGGGTCGATACCCCAAGAGAGCCGGAAGATTACTGATGCGATGAACTGAAGTAATTGCAACAAGGCAAACAATCTTCAGAGTAAGAAGACGCCATGTGCATGTCATGGTTCGTCTGCTGGCCAACCTTCCCCTCCCGTCTCTGTCACTGAGTGCCTGGAGTGCTTGTGTATTGCCTCATGCGGGACGCAATCCCCTAACTTCCGGTCTCATGACGGTTAGCGGTCCAGCACTCCTTGCCTGAACCGCCTTGACATCACCAGCGCTTCTGGGAGGAATCCGCATATTAGCAGCGGCTTCCCCCGGTGCGGCGTTTCGCATCGACGCCAGTCCCGACTGTTGGAAGTCTGCCTTGCTTCCTGGATACTTCAGGTATTGCCTCGTGCTTGAGTGCTGGAGCGGGTTATGCAAAAATTTGTATACCCGCCCCATTTTGCATGATATTTTATCAATTAGATTAATTAATTAATTATAATCGAACTAACGGATTGGAGTGATGTGGAAAATATTTACCAACCTTACTAATATATGAATTACACGCGGGATCTGCATCTGCTTGGCTTAATTAACACGTGAATTAAATTTCGTACGCATACTAATGATAAACATTAGAATATTGCATGATATATGTTGCTTTTGTGATGTAATTGTGATTCGTGCTTTATTTAGTAAGTATAAACCGCATTGAGTGTTGCTTTTGCTAGATAAATACACACACATATGGGTATTAGCGAGGGAATAACATTTAATTCGTCATTTCTATGTATTAATTACGTTTTTGTGTTTCTTTGCTTAAGTTGTCCATTTTGGCCAATCAAAAGATGGCTGCCTTTGGTGCCTAACCCGACTTGGGTGAAGTGCGCCTGCGCTAAGATGAGCAACAATGGCCTCGTCCTGACCCCAGGCAAACTGTACTTATCAAGGTCGCACTGGGAATAGTGCCAACACTACAGACAAAAGACTTTCTTAAAAAAACGGAACCAGCAAGTATGATGACACCATGGACTAAACATTATGAGAACTTTGTAGGACGAGCCCTGACCAGCCAATCAGAACAGTTTAAAACTCATTTTTGTTACATTTTGTTATGGAAATTATTATAAAAACCCATAGAATAGGGAGGTTGGGAGTCGCTCCTTCGATTTCCTGATGATATGCTGACGGAGAGGACGGTGACACTGCAGGACAGCTGTTAGCCTGAATCTTTGACGGACTGAATTAATGCCCAAACTCCTGATGAACTGAACCTACTAAAATTGATGGGCATAGATTTGCGAGACTGCCAGATTTGACATAGAGAACGACTTTAGCCATAATAGGTAAATATGAATGGCAACTTGATCAAATGAATGATTTGATTTGCAATATTAATATGAATTTGGATTTGAACATCTACAGAAATGAGTTCGGTTGTTTATTCATTAAAATGTGTTAATGAAAAGGTTAATTAGAGTATTAGAAATTCACTTAAACCTACAACTAACTGATCCGTTCCGTTTATGAGGGGAATACCAAAGGTGAAATTCCGGGCCTAATGAGTATAAGAAGGTTGTGTAGATTTGTTTCTCATTAGGGTAAAAGTGGTATCTTTCCCCCTCATTTCCAGCGCTTGGAAGGATAATCGCCTCTCGCATGGACTGATGGTGAGTGAATGTTGGTGTTATGGGTCCCACCAGCGAATGTATGGATAGTGTGTGTATGTGAGATCTTTTGGTCCATGACGGTAGGGAGGGATTTTGCACTCCGCGCTGGAGCAGTTTTTCTGGTAGCAGTATGATGATTTGTTATTGTTTTGGTTTAGTGATTTTTGCTTGTACATTGCTTATTGATTTTGGTTATTGATTGGTATTGATTTATGTACTAACACTATGTTGAGTTACGTTGAGTTATACGTCGTTTGCACGGCTTCTGGGATGTAGGAAGTCGGAAGTTTGTAACGGTTCCATAGTAGAGCAGAGGTAAGCGCTGCTCTCGGGAAAGACGGAATTGTTGTAGCCCTGTAGGTACACAGGGGAAACGTGTGACAATTGAAGTTGCACGGCGCATTGTCTGGGTTCGATTCGGTAGCATCGTCGTGTGTTGCCATTAGAGACATTTATAGTGTGAGAGAAATGTGAATGATAGCGAAGGTTACACACACTCGACCCCGTCTTCTCATCTAGCAAGGACGTCGCCTTCAGCCACGCCACCTGGACTCCACTGGACGGACCACAGCTGCGTCCACTTCAGCTTCAGAAGGACCACGATCCACCACCACCAGCAACAGGCTGCACGCAGAAGCTGGAACAAGATCACAGCCGACCAGCTTGCGACTTCCCTGAACATGAACCCTCCCACCAGCGCAACGAACCCAAGCCAGGCGGCCACCAACCTCGCGAAGTGGATCAGCAACTGCACAGACGACCTCGCCCCCCTGAAGACCCCGCCTAGCAGACCCGGCAGCAAGAAAGCCCCATGGTTCACCGACGAACTGAAGAGCTCCAAGAAGAACTGCCGAGCCCTCGAAAAAGCCTGGCGCAGAGACCCAACACCGAACAACATGACTGCCCTCAAGCTCGCCACCCGAAAACACCACCAACTGATCCACGCCACCAAGAAAACTGCCTTCAAGGAACGACTGGACAACAACGCCCACAACAGCAAGGAACTCTTCAACATCGTTAAAGAGCTCTCCAACCCCAACGCCGGAAACAACGACATCACCCCTTCGCAAGACCTCTGCAACTCCCTCGCCTCCTACTTCCACAACAAGATCGCGGACATACACAACAGCTTCAGCCCTCAACCGACGCACGCCACGACTGAACCACCGCCCTCCACCACCATCCTCCGCGCCTGGACCCCGATCAGCACCGAAGACACCGTCCGCACGATGAACTCCATCCACTCCGGATCTCCGACCGACCCCTGCCCTCACCACATCTTCAACAAGGCCGACACTGTCATCGCACCCCACCTGCGGGACATCATCAACACCTCCTTCGACACCGCCACCTTCCCGGAGAGCTGGAAGCACGCCGAACTCAGCGCCCTACTAAAGAAGCCATCAGCCGACCCCACCGACCTCAAGAACTACCGCCCCATCTCGCTGCTCCCGTTTCCTGCAAAAGTCATCGAGAAGACCGTCAACAAGCAGCTGGCCGCCTTCCTCGAGACGAACGGATCCCTCGACCTCTCGCAGTCTGGCTTCCGGGCCAACCACAGCACCGAGACCGCCCTGATCGCAGCCACCGTTGACATCCGAGCCCTGATCGACAACGGAGAAACAGCGGCCCTCATCCTCCTAGACCTCTCCGCGGCCTTCGACACAGTCTGCCACCGAACCCTAGTGCAGCGCCTCAGCAACGTCGGAATCCAGGAGAAGGCACTGGAATGGATCACCTCGTTCCTCGCCGGAAGGACACAGAGAGTCCGCCTCCCCCCGTTAAGATCAGAAGCCACCGAAGTCATCTGCGGCATTCCTCAAGGCTCCTCGCTCAGCCCAACCCTCTTCAACGTCTACATGAGCCCCCTCGCAGCCATCGCACGCCAACACAACCTCAACATCATCTCCTACGCCGACGACACCCAGCTGATCCTCTCCCTCACCAACGACCCCGCCACCGCCAGAGCCAACCTACACGAAGGGATGACAGACGTAGCCAAGTGGATGATAAGCAGCCGCCTGAAACTGAACTCGGACAAGACGGAAGTCCTCATCCTGGGATCTTCACCCTCTGCCTGGGACGACTCCTGGTGGCCCCCCGCCCTGGGCAGCGCACCCAAACCAACAGACCACGCACGCAACCTGGGCTTCATCCTAGACTCCTCCCTCTCCATGACCAGACAAGTCAACGCCGTCTCCTCGTCATGCTTCAACATCCTGCGCATGCTACGCAAGCTCTTCCGGTGGATCCCCAACGAGACAAGGAAGACGGTCACCCAGGCCCTCGTCACCAGCCGTCTGGACTACGGCAACTCTCTCTACGCCGGAACCACCGCCAAACTCCAGAAGAGACTCCAGCGGATCCAGAACGCCTCAGCACGACGCATCCTGGACATCCCCCGTCGCAGCCACATCTCCAGACACCTGAGAGATCTGCACTGGCTCCCGGTCAACAAGAGAATCACCTTCCGCCTCCTCACCCACGCACACAAGGCCCTACACAACCAAGGCCCAGGATACCTCAACAGCCGCCTCAACTTCTACGCTCCCTCACGCCAACTTCGATCGACCGACCACGCCCTTGCCGCCGTCCCCCGGATCCGAAGAGCCACCACAGGAGGAAGGTCCTTCTCCTACCTGGCCGCCAAGACGTGGAACTCCCTCCCGACCCACCTCCGCCTGACCCAGGACCACCTCGCCTTCAGGAAACAGCTCAAGACCTGGCTGTTCGAGCAGTAGCGGACCCCCTCCCCCAGCGCCTTGAGACCCTCTGGGTGAGTAGTGCGCTATATAAATGCTGTGATTGATTGATTGATTGAAGTTCTAGTCTTAGGTACCAGGGATCCAACTGGCATTCCGATAACGCTTATCACTGGAAAGGTAATAGGTATTCTCTGAGCTTGTTAGAAGGACAAAGGAGAGGTAAGCGCTGCTTTGTTAACGTATGTCATAATTCTGTAGTAGAACATACTGTTCGCTGTTCTCGGGAAAGACAGGATTCTGTGTGAATGTACTACATTTTTCTTGTATGAACGAGTGTGGATGCAAAGGCATTTGGGTTGATTGCGAAACTCTGGGTTTATTTCTCAGGAGCATTGGGTCTCCAACTATGTGTCTTAAATGCTAGAGAAACAATTAGCTAATGCTTGTTAGAAGGGTGAAGTAGAGGGATGTGCTACTTTATCAACGGAAGTAATGATTCCGTAGTAGGGCAGAGGTAAGCGCTGCTCTCGGGAAAGACGGAATTCTCGTGAGAAAGGTCTTTTTGCTGTTCTTTGGTTAGCGAAGCGGACAATGGAGACGTTTTTATGTTGTTACTAACAGAAGTGTAGAAAGTGAAACAAAAAAAACTTACTGAGCAGATTTGTAAAGGAGGGGTAGACAGAAGCAGGAGCAGGAGCTGCCGCAGCGGCTGCTGACGTCAGAACGACCGCGCTGGGATTGGACAGTCGGTCAGAACTGTGAAACGCCCCGAATTGATGCGTTAGTGTACGCCACGCTAGGATTGGAGGAAACAGGGTGACGTAGATGCTCCTTATTGGTGCGTTAGTGTGAGTCGCGCTAGGATTTGAGGACTGTGACAGTGACTTGGACGCTCTGAATTGGTGCGCTAGTGTGAAGTCGCGCTGTGATTGGATAGATTAGCGGTACAGTTGTTAAGAGGGACTAGCGTTGCGCGAAAGACAAGAAAATGTATTACGACCCACCAGAGAAAGAAAAGGAGAAGAAAACATGGTTAGGAAGAATAAAGAGGTGGTTTAAGAAGGATAAACCAGTTAAAACTAGGGAAGGACAGTTACTTCCTCCACTGAAAACCCCTGCATCCTTTATGATTGCGAAGTATGGGTATCATACTTGTATTTGGTTAGATAACTGGGTGAGATACACCAAGGACGACGGAGTATTAGCTTTCCCAGAGCATGGTTCATTTAATTTGGCTGTTTTTTTTCTTTTTCTTTTTTTAGTTCTTATATCACCTTAAGCGTCTGCAATAAGAACAAAAAGCCCGCTGTTACCTGAGAACACCCTCGGGCTTCTGTTTACTGCTTTAGCTTAGACCAGACCAGGCCAGCTTCTTAGTACATGGCGTGGTGATGTGGTGTAATCATTGGACCGGAAGGGAAACTTAAAACCAACCTCAGTTCGGTGCCCCAAGATAGGATATATGACCAGATATTTTGATCATTGTCATTCAGGCCACTCTTTCCCAAACGGGCCATGCTGAGTGCGATTGCCAACCACTTCTCATACAACGGGGGCATTGGGTCTTTCCAACATTTACATATCTCCCTGCGATTATGATGAGACAGAGGAGTAACCCCTTTTGTGAGTTAGAAAGCAGACTTAATAAACAGGTGTCTACCCCAAAGAAGACTGTTGCTAGATTTAGATTAAACTCACATCTAAATATGGCCGAAAGAGTATTTTCAACGTTGTGCCAAAAGCCGGATAGGGAGGGACACTCAAAGAACATGTGTAAATCATCTGCCTCAAGAAATCCACCTCTAGGACACTTCGGTGATGAACATGGGGCGAATCTCGCTATCTTCTTGGGGGTATAGTAGAGCCTATTGATGACAAAAAAATGTGTTTTTTTTTAGAGAAGCTGGCCTAACATACCTATATAGAGTTTGAAGAGACAGGGGGTAAAAGTAGATTGCTTTTTTGCCCAATACAGTCGAGTTCCAGATGGAATATAATGGGGGGGAATCGGCATCATCAGCATCCAATAGGCTCCTATACCATAGTCCAACTTCTTTTTTAATCAGCTTTGTATTTTGTAGGCAGTGTTCAATTTCCCAGTTGCCTCGTATAATTTCTTTCTCGGCTTTATGCCAGGAACATAGTTGTATATATTTGAATTTGGAAAAGGAACTGCCTATTTTAGATCTAAGGATCTCCCAGGGGAGGATACCGTCTGATGATAGAAGGTCAGACCAAATCGTTATTCCTGCCATTTTAATTGATGATGCAAGACTATCTTGTAGGCATAATGGTAAACCCAGAGAGTCCCAAATAGGGGCAAAATCCGAATAGTATCCGATCCCCCATCTCTCTCTAACTCTATACCAAAGATTTAAAGCCATTTTTAAGCATTTTAGGCGAACTTTCTTAAAAAACCTGGGGGCCCCGAACTTGTACAGAAATCCGACCCCACCTCCTTTGAAGCTGACCATTACACTCAAGATCTTCCCCCAGTTGGTTTCACCTGAATGAAGAAGCAGAGAGTGTATATTCTTAAACTGAAAGGCAATAGAGTACCAAGAAAGGTCGGGGAGAGCCAGGCCTCCCTTAAGGAGCTTTCGTCGTTAATTTGGCTGTTTTAAGAAATTTGAGGGAAAGGATGATGAATTTGGAACCAAGACCTAGACCGACACAGTTTGAGGCTTTGACGGAATGGGAAGATGAAATGCATGAACGAGAGAGACAAAGAAGTGGTAGAGGATATAGGTACTGGTTTGGAAGACCATACGGACACGAAACGCATAGCGATCGAATGAAAAGATGGCGAGATGCGAGTATGACTGAGGGTGTGTTCCCTGTAAGAACTGTAGGAGAGAATGAAGATCGAAAGTGTGCAGAAAAGAGGCATAATTTGGAATCGAGAGGGTATGGAGCGAATGAGTCTGAGGATGAAGTTCTTGATGATATGTTCTATAAAAATCCACCACTGTATCGTCCAGAACCAGAAATGTTAACTCCAAGTGCCCCAATGAGAGAAACGATGCGAATCATAAAATCGGAACCAGAATCCCTAAGTTTGAGTAAAAACAGTGGTACCAGGGAAGTAGAAAAAAGATTGGAAGGAAGAACAGATGGAGAAAATTCTGTAGAATTAGCGAAACCAACCCTGGAATTAACTGAGAAAATAAGAGAATTGACCAAGAATCTAGAAGCTGTAACTGTTCCAGTAACGATAGGCCCAGTAATGCCTATTTTTGAAAAACAGAAGGACAGTGAGCATTGTTTGACAGTCCCTCAGAGAAGTAATAAACCTGTAGAACAACCAAAAGTGAGTCAGAATGAGAATCCATGGAGGCAGACTATGAGTGTAATGGAACCAAATTTTACAAATAATCCATTTGTAGATCAGAATTGTGCAGAGAGACGTATGACAATGATAGAAACAGTGTCAGAAACACAAAAAGATTTTGGACACGGAGGTATAGAAAAACCAGTAGGACCATCAACAGACGAGTTAAGTGAATGCTTGAGAAGCTTGCAGATGAAAGACAAAGAATCCCAATCAATTGATGTGGCCAAGTTACGAATGGTATTGGAAGAATTGATCGTAGGGACTATCCCGACAGAAAAATTGAAAACATATCAGGATGAAGAAGTATTATTTTTGTGCAAAAGTGTGACCTGGAGAGCGAAATATTTGCATGAAAGGTTAGAAAAAGTAGCAAATGAAATGGGTATTGATATTGAAAAGGTAAAAGCCTTACAGAAGCCATATCGAGTAGAATTCACTGAAAAGGACATTGAGAATATGAACACCACAGGACGAATAGGTCAAATTAAGGATATAATCATTTTGTTGAGAAAATGGGGGGACGTGGATAAATGGAGAAGCAGGTGGTATAGAAAACGAGATGATGCCTCAGACATTTTCAGCCTTTCCTGTAAGAGAAAAGGAGAAGGTAGTGACAGAATGCCCAATGAGAGAGATTCCAGGAGGAGGATATGTACATGTCCCATGGACGAAACAGGATAGTTTGTCTTTTACGAATGATTTCCCTCGACTACGCGAAAAGCCCGTCGAGTGGTACAGACAGGTAGACAGATTTGTTAAATTGTCTAAAGTACTATGGATTGATTTGAATAGTCTATTTGACATAATAGTACCAGCAGATCTATGGTCAGAGTGCAAGCTGATGATAAATTGGCCAACCAAAGAATATCCAAGGGATCCTAAAACAGGAGCACCAGACTCCGAGGTAATGAAGAAATATGAACAGGTTATGGTATTTCTGAAAAATAAAGTGCCCCCTAAAGAAAAAGACTGGGTAAAAATTGATCGAACACACCAGGAAAGTAAAGAGTCAGTACATGCATACTACGAGAGGCTAATACAAGCTTTTAAGCAGTTTAGCGGAGATGAGAATCTGAGTGAAAAGGATTTGAGCCATTTTGTATACAGATTTGTATATGGTTTACGACCAGAAATTGGTGAGATGATAAAACAGCATACGGTAGATTGGCAAAACAAGAAAATAGATGAAGTATTGAGACATGCTAAATACTTCAGTGATGAAATTGAAGCAAAACAGCCGAAGTTAAAGGAGAAGGCAATGTGGGCAGAGGTAAAGGTAGCGGAGAGACAGGAAGCACAATTGGTGGAACAAGCAGGGACAAAGCCAAAATTTAGTAATGGGAAGTACAAAGGGAATATTGAAGAAGCTAAAAAGAAGTTCCCGTGTCATAATTGCGGCAGGATAGGGCATTGGAAATCTGACTGTAAGTTTCCCCCGAGTACTAACAATGAAAATCCATCATTGAACCCACAGGTGCAGCATGAGGTGAGTGGTCAACTGCAGCAACAGCAGCAAGTTGTTTCCCCACCGAATCAGGTGCCAAAACCGCCTTTTCCACAGAGCAGAAACACAGAAGTATAGTAGTGATTCGGGATTCTACAATGAAGAACAGGTAAATAAGCTGCCATGCGCTAGCGCTGTCTCGCAGTATTGGCTGCAACGCGATGAGAGTGGCGCAGAAGAGAGCTATTGACGGTGCCAAAGGGAGAAAGAAGAGTGCGTACTTGGCGCAACTCTAGAAGTAGACCAGACTGGACCTTTTGTAGATGGGAGGGTTAATGATGAAAATATTACTTTCCTAGTGGATACTGGTGCTACTCGATCAACTGTTAGATCAGCTGATGTTAAGAATCTTCCTCTCTCGGATGAAACAATCCAAGTAGTTGGTGTGTCCAACAGACAGATTAAGACATATCTTACAGAACCAGTGAAAGTTAGCATAGGGAAATTTTCAGAAATGCACCACTTTGTGGTGTGTGACTCCAGTCCTGTGAATTTATTAGGTAGGGACCTGTTGTGCAAAATGAATTGCACCATATTTTGTACTCCGGATGGAATAGCTTTTGAAACACCAGATGATGATGTATTGTATAAGATGACCCTAGCTAACAGAGAAAGTGAAGTTACTGAAACATATGCTGTATTCAACCCTGATGAATTACCAAAACAACTGAGAAAATCTGTAAAGGCAGAAGTTTGGGATTTCACTGGAGAAGATGTAGGACTGATGAGAAATGTTGATCCAGTTAAAATAACTGTAAAAGAAGGAGTAACATATCCAAATGTTCCACAGTATAGATTGACACCTGAAATAATTGAAGGTGTATTTCTTGTGATAGAGAAAATGATCAGGCAAGGAATTCTGAGAGAAATAATGAGTAGTCCATGTAATTCACCGATAATGGGACTGAAAAAGCCTAATGGGTAATTCAGGATAGTGCAAGATCTGAGAAAAGTGACTAAAATTGTGGTATCATGTTGTCCCATTGTACCGAATCCATCAGTGATTTTATATCAGATTCCCCATGATGCAGAATGGTACACAGTAATTGATCTGTGTCATGCTTTCTTTTCCATCCCATTGCACTATGACAGTCAGCAAATTTTTGCATTTCGGTTTGGTGAGCGTATTTTGGCATGGTGCCGAATCCCACTGGGGTATACAGAGAGCCCCTCAATATTCAATCAGTTATTAAAGAAATCTTTGGAGAGTCTAGAAATGCCTGAAAGCTCTGTTTTGGTTCAATATATTGACGATCTTTTAGAAGCGTCAAACACACGTGAAGCCTGTGAGGTGGATACAATAGCCTTGCTGAATCATTTGGCAGATGGAGGACTTAAAGTGTCACCAGCAAAATTACAGTTTTGCAAAAAGGAAGTACAGTATCTGGGGCACAACATTGAGAAAGGACTAAGGAAAATAACCATAGACAGAATCAGAATAATAAAAGGAATGAGAGCTCCCATGACTCAAAGAGAAGTGAGAATGTTTTTGGGAATGGTTGGGTACTGTCGTCAGTAGATAGGTAACTTTACCTTGATCGCAAAGCCTTTGGTGCGATTAACGAGAAGTGATGTAAAAGATCCCCTTGAAATAAACAAACTAGAATTAGCAGCATTTAGACAATTGAGAGATGGTTTGTGTGAAGCACCTGCATTAGGTATGACTGACTATGAAAAAGAATTTGAGTTGTATTGCAGTGAGAGAAATGGATGTGCACTTTCTGTGTTGACCCAGAAACATGGGAAAATGAGAAGACCAATTGCATATTTTTCATCAATGCTAGATTCATTAGCTGTAGTTTTACCTGGATGTTTGAAAGCGGTGGCTGCAACATGTCGAAGTTTGGAGCAGAGTGAAGGAATTGTGATGGGATATCCATTGAAAGTGTTTGTACCCCATGATGTAGCAATTCTGTTGACAAGGAGTCGTACTCAATATATGACACACAGTCGGCTGACTAAGTATGAAAAGGTCATATTGGGTGCAACTAATGTGAGTCTTGCAAGATGTGTGAATGTGAATCCTGCAACTTTATTGCCTGATGCTGAGATTGTGGAAGTAAGAGATGAAGTAGATCATGATTGTTTGGATGTACTTTATTTTTGTACAAAACCACGACCAGACATAAAAGATGTACCTTTGCCAGAAAGTGATTTTGTGATGTTCGTTGATGGGTCATGTTTGAGAACTGATGAAGGAGTGCTGAGTGCAGCGTATGCAGTATGCACAGTCGCAGCAGTAATTGAGGCATCATATTTGAAAGGAGTGAAATCAGCACAACTAGCAGAACTTGTGGCCTTGACTAGAGCCTGCAAGATTGGGAAGAGTGTGAGAGTGACTGTGATAACTGACAGCCAGTATGGCTTTGGAGTCGTCCACGACTTCGGCCAACTATGGCTACAAAGAGGTTTCCTGACCTCGAGTGGAACTCCCATTAAGAATGCAGAAGTGGTTGGAAAGTTGCTTGAGGCGATACAGCTGCCTAAACAATTGGCTGTTGTAAAATGTGCTGCACATAGTCAAGGTGGTGATTACATTGCCACTGGGAATAGGTATGCTAACAACATGGCACAGTATTGTGCACGGAATCAGAATTCGGTCAATCGGGCTAAGGAAAAAGAAATGTCTTCTTGCTCATTGATGTTCACTAACATTGTGGGAACTTGGGAAGAGGTAAAACAATTGCAGGATGAGGCCGGAGATGAGGAAATGAGACAGTGGGTAAAAGCAGGATGTGCCCCAAGGGAAAAGGATCATGTGTGGGTCTATCGAGATGGAAGACCAGTTATGCCTGATAGCATGATGTCTACCATGGCACGGATGTTTCATGGCCAGGGACATATTGGGAGAGATGCCATGATTAGGTCATTTAAGCAGACCTGGTACAATGCAAAATTCAGACTTGTGGCAGAAAGTCTTTGTCAGAGATGCTTAATATGTCAGCAGTACAATCCTGGAAGGAAGACAGTAGTGAGTCTGGGAACAATAGGTCGAGAAGGAGGGCCTTTCACCGAATGCAAGTAGATTTCATTGAGATGTGGTTTGCCTATTCTCCAGGTGGGTGGAAGCATTCCCAACAAGAAGAAATGATGGGTTGATAATAGCTAAGCTACTACTGAGAGAATTCATCCCCAGGTTCAGGTTCCCGGTGACAATTGAGTCAGACCGAGGAGGACATTTCCATAATGAGATTGTAGGATTAATTTGTGAAGCATTGAATGTACAACAAAAACTACATTGTGCCTACCGACCAGAGGCTTCTGGTGTGGTTGAACAGATGAATGGTACTATCAAAAATAGAATAGGGAAAATGTGTTTGGCCACAGGTATGAAATGGCCTAATGTCTTGCCTCTAGTACTCATGACAATAAGGTCCATTCCAGACCGAACTACAGGATTTAGTCCTCATGAAATAATCATGGGACGTGCTATGAGACATGTGTTTATACCAGTCAACAAGCTGATGACAATAACTGATGACATGGTGTTGGAATACTGTAAAGGCCTGGCTGACGCAGTTCATTCTGTGTTTCATCAGGTTGGATCAGATGCCACCACACTTGAAAAGAAGCAAGCCCATGATCTGAGCCCAGGTGATTGGGTAAGGATAAAAGTCCACAGAAGAAGAAATTGTCTGGTTCCGAGGTGGGGAAAACCACGACAAGTCATTCTGACCATGACCACAGCTGTAAAGTGTGCTGGACTAAAGAACTGGATCTGTGCCAGTCATAAATTGAGAATTCCAAATCCGGTGGACAGCACAGGAAAATAATACTTTGATGAATCAGAATCAAGCACTGAATCAGATGACGAAGGGTCAAAGACACGAGGAAACTCTGAAAGGGGGGAAACAGAACAAAGTTCAGCTTTAGTCCCCAGAAGTAGCTCTCTGAGAAGAAGATTGCAGATTTCTGAATCCAGCGATTCTGGAAACGAGCAAGAGGTGCAGGGTTCTAAGAAAGAACATAGAAAGAAAAGAGGAAAGAGTACTGAAGACACAACAAGAGAAATTCGTGAAAAGTAAGTACCAGATGAGAGACTGAGAGAAATTCCACCTGAAGCAACAAATCTAAGTGAACAAGCGACAGGTACAGAGAGAGAGGGACAGATTTCTGCGGAAGACCCCCGAGGAGGTGTAGGGAACTGCAACATCCAGTTAGGTGAAGGGACAAGTAGCCAGCAGGAAGACTGCGTGTCGGAGATCCGAGGAGGGACAGAAGTAGGGAAAACAAAACAAGTGGTGGAAGAAGAAGTTGCTGAAAAGACAAAGCAAGTTGAGACAGAGTCTGAAGAGAGTGAAAATTAAATACCTGAAGGTCGAGTTTTAAGAAAGAGAGCCTGGAGGAATGAAAAGAATGACAAAGGGAGCAAAATAAAAAGAGTTGCAAGAGATGATGTTTGGCCCAATAAAATAAGGAAACTGAGATACCAACTGACACAAGTGAATTCACAGAGAGCTGAACAGGTGAACGAGGTGACAAGTCAAGAGAAATCAAAAGAAGACAAATTAACTGAAGACAAAGAGAGTAGAAGAACAAGGAAACCTAACCAGAATTATAAGTCACCAGAATGGACGTACGTGGCTCTGCTTGAAAAGGGAGAAGAGGCAGGTAGTCAAGGAAATCCAGAGGAGGCTGTACTGAAAGTGGTTGAGGATGACATAGAATAGGAAATCCTGAGAGTTCTCTTGTCCGACATTGGAAAAGAAGAAACGGAAGTTCAGGAAAATCCATATTTGAATGACGAGAGGAGAGTGAAGAACGATGAGATGCCAAACTGAATAAGTTAAGAAAAACTATTGATGAAGAAAACAAGATATTGAATCAAAGGATAGAGACTGGTAGAAGCAAATAGATGTTAGAACCTTAGGTTAGAAAAACTAGTTGTGAAGTAAAGGAGGCTAAGTCAAAAGACACGGTCTATTTTAACAAAGATGGCTAACATAGAAAGTAGTAAAGGTAGATGTACATTCATGAAAAGATGGTGTAAAATGTGTTGTTGTTGTACAGGATTATTAATGCTTTTATGGAGCATCCTTGCTCTTGTCATTTCTTTTAAGGCCACTATAGATACATTAGAAGGACATAGTGAGAATAAAACCAATATAGGGAAGATTTCAAAGGTAGTTCCAACTAGAATATATAATAACTATTTACATAAAGACAGGTCAATAACAGATTTTTCTAATAATGTGTTTTCAAAATTATTGTATGAATATGTAAAGACAATGGACGTACGGGACTGCTACGTATGTATGCAGTTACCTGCATCTGTTTCTGAGGGAGTGACTTATCATCACCTTCCAGCAACGTATGGAATAACATGTAGTGTAATAGCTAGTTTATTTTATGAGACAGGGAAATTAGAATATTACTTTTCAGATGTAGATAACATTTTTGCGCAAGTGCCTTCTTATAATAAATTAAACAAAGTAAAACCTGCTAAGGTATTAGGTGAATTCTTTTTAGAAACTAAGGAACTAACATTAGAGTATATTTTTAGAAATAATCTAATATGCAGTTTGAAGAAGGAGGAAAAGACATTCCTAGACATGGTTGAAGAAAGAAGATTGAAAATGCAAAGAAAAGCAGCAGAAGGGAAAGTGGAGAAAACAATCTGGGATATAGAGAAAGAAAAACATTTGAAAGGAGAAGCTAGTCCAACTATAGCTTTAGATTGGCCTCAGAAAGGGAAATTTTGCATTCGAAGGAATCAAACTGTGTATGATAATTATTTTCTAGGTAATAGTGAGTGTCATGATACATATCGAATCATGGGTGGATGGGGATTCAAAGGTGGAAGAGATCCAGTCTTTCCTGGATTATATTTTATTTGTGGGAACAGGGCATATTATCGTTTGCCAGACCATTGGTATGGCACATGTTATGTAGGCCTGGTCTTTCCAAAAATCTTTCATATGGATAGAGGAGAAGATGGTGTACATAGCTTAAGTAATCATTTAGCTAGAACCAAGAGAGAATCTTGGGCAGAAATTGTAGCTGACATTTTCCAGGCATTGATACCAGCAGTGGGAATAACTCTGAATGCAAACAAAATTAGAAAATTGTCAACAGTAGTGGATCGCTTGTCAACAAGCATCGCTGGAGGATTTTTATTGATTAACACTGAAATTGTTGCCATGCGTGCATTGGTAATGCAAAATCGACTTGCCCTTGATATTTTATTGGCAAAAGAGGGTGGAGTCTGTGGAATGCTGAAAGTTCAACATTGTTTGACTTACATTCCTGACGAAAGCAAAGATCTGAAAACTTATATTAAGAATATTACTGAATTGCATGATGAACTTGCACCACTGGAGGTTGAAGGTGTTTGGGAATGAATTGGAAAGAAAATAGCTGCTATTAAGAATTTCTTAGTAAAAATAGGTAGTACTCTTATAGGTAAAATATTGTTTCCATTAACATGTGTAATTTGCATAATTTTAGTGATAAGATTATGTTGTATGTGCTGTAGAAACAAGAAAAAAAAGAAAAGAATAAAAAGTGAAAATTCAAAAAGAAAAGATAAGAAACAAGAAAGAAATTGAGGAAATAGAATTGGAGGAGTGGAAGGAGAGTATGTATGAATCAGTAAAAAGAGAAGACGTAGGTGAAACTGAATTATGATTAAGAGCAAGAAAACATTTTAAAGATTCCGTAAAGACAGAATAAAATTTGGGTGGTGTGGTGATAAAATCACCAAAGGGGGGATTGCTGGAGCAGGTTATGCAAAAATTTGCATACCCACCCCATTTTGCATGATATTTTATTAATTAGATTAATTAATTAATTATAATCGAACTAACGGATTGGAGTGATGTGGAAAATATTTACCAACCTTACTAATATATGAATTACACGTGGGATCTGCATCTGCATGGCTTAATTAATACGTGAATAAAATTTCGTACGCATACTAATGATAAACAATTAGAATATTGTATGATATATGTTGCTTTTGTGATGTAATTGTGATTCGTGTTTTATTTAGTAAGTATAAACCGCATTGAGTGCTGCTTTTGCTAGATAAATACACACACATATGGGTATTAGCGAGGGAATAACATTTAATTAGTCATTTCTGAAGATGGCTGCCTTTGGTGCCTAACCCGTCTGCCAACGCTGAACAAGGCTTGGGTGAAGTGCGCCTGCGCTAAGATGAGCAACAATGGCCTCGTTCTGACCCCAGGCAAGCTGTACTTATCAAGGTCGCACTGGGAATAGTGCCAACACTACAGACAAAAGAGTTTCTTAAAAAAACGGAACCAGCAAGTATGATGACACCATGGACTAAACCTTATGAGAACTTTGTAGGACGACCACTGACCAGCCAATCAGAACAGTTTAAAACTCATTTTTGTTACATTTTGTTATGGAAATTATTATAAAAACCCATAGAATAGAGAGGTTGGGAGTCGCTCCTTCGATTTCCTGATGATATGCTGACGGAGAGGACGGTGACACTGCAGGACAGCTGTTCGCCTGAATCTTTGACAGACTGAATTAATGCCCAAACTCCTGATGAACTGAACCTACTAAAATTGATGGGCATAGATTTGCGAGACTGCCAGATTGGACATAGAGGACGACTTTAGCCAGAATAGGTAAATATGAAAGGCAACTTGATCAAATGAATGATTTGATTTGCAATATTAATATAAATTTGGATTTGAACATCTACAGAAATGAGTTGGGTTGTTTATTCATTAAAATGTGTTCATGAAAAGGTTAATTAGAGTATTAGAAATTCACTTAAACCTACAACTAACTGATCCGTCCCGTTTATGAGGGGAATACCAAAGGTGAAATTCAGGGCCTAATGAGTATAAGAAGGTTGTGTAGATTTGTTGCTCATTAGGGTAAAAGTGGTATCTTTCCCCCTCATTTCCAGCGCTTGGAAGGATAATCGCCTCTCGCACGGACTGATGGTGAGTGAATGTTGGTGTTATGGGCCCCACCAGCGAATGTATGGATAGTGTGTGTATGTGAGATCTTTTGCTCCGTGACGGTAGGGAGGGATTTTGCACTCTGCGCTGAAGCAGGAGCGCTTCTTGGTTCGTAGACTTGCCACGCTTGAGGGCTTCTGGGTTCATAGACTTGCCGCGCTGTAGCGCTTCTTGATTCGTAGACTTGCCGCGCTGGAGCGCTTATATGTTTCTGCGAGCGACTGCGCTGGAGCGCTTCTCTGCTGGTAGACTTGGGTTTCTGCAATCCACAACGCTGGAGCGCATTTGTTTTCTGTTCCTGACTTGTGTAGCCTAGCAGTGCAGCGCTGGAGCGCCTATATAGATGCCTGTGTCTCTGCCTGGATTAACTTTACACCATTACTGATGCCAAGCCCCAAGCGCTGGGGTTCTTGTTATTTTCCTTTGTCCTTCACTTGCCATATTGCGCAGGAGCGCTTATTTGCTTTGGGTTTTCGTTGTGTGAAAGCGCAGGAGCGCTAGGTGATGTACCTTTCAGCCGCGCAGGAGCGCTGATGATTATGGCAAGACTTATTTTCTCGACTCTTGATGGGGACAGACCGTGAAATCCACGTTTGAGGTAACCGCTGGCTCCTGCATGAGTGTGTGATAGTGTATGGTAATACGGGTGTTGTACTGTGTGTAACAGGTGTTCCCTTGTTTCCCTGTCCAGCTGGGACCCAAGGCGTTTCCAACCAGAGGGACATCCGCTACCATCTTCCTGGCATCGTCCAGCAATTTTCTAGGCTACCTTCCCCACTTTCATCCCTATCCTAGCTTGTTGATCACTCCAGAGTGGGATAAGGTGAGCGTGGGGGCAATAGCTCATGTTGTCTCTGTGAGATCGCTCCGCAAGAAGCAGGTAACTTGTGGGGTATCCGACAGTGCAGCTGTGCATTGACTGGAAGGGAGTACAAATGAGGTAAGTCAGGACCAAGTAGAGTTTTCACTGTGGTATCCCAAAGGGTTTAGGGGGAAAATGTGTTAAACTATTAACAAAAAGGCCAAAAGAGCCAACAAATAACCTTTCGGGTGCTCACTGCAAGTGCTTTCTGTGTCAAAGACAAAACCAAACAATGAGACAGCCAACAAATTGGCTTATAACCAGTCAGAATTGAGGACGCCACATGAGGTCACAAATTTGTACCAGCACCTGGTGTAAATGGACTTTGTAGAGGCACACCATACAGCAAGGATAGCATCCACAACCTCTGTAAAGAAGTCGAACACAGTCGACTGCTACCACTCTTTCTCCATGTATGGAGGTCTACATTGTGCAAACCTAGGTGGAAATCCTTGTCCTGCTGCTGTGACCGAAGATCCTCCAGAAGTTCCAGGTACCACCCTGTCTTGGCTCAATCCAGAGACACTAGGATGGCTTGGCCCTGGTATTCCTAATCCTGAGCTTCAAGCAGGAGAGGTAGGCACGGAAATGCGTATAGGACTCCTGCGCTCCACTCCAGTCAGACTATGTTTCCCAGATAGAACCTGCTTGGGAATTCCAGTGCACAAAAGTGTTGGCACTGTGCATTCCCTGCAGTGGTAAAAAGATCTAGCCAAGGTTCTGCCCACTGTTTGACAATGATGTGTGCCACCTCAGAGTGCAACTACCATTTGTGACCCACAGGCTGATCTAGTCTAGTTTAAAGATCTTGCCAGGTGTTTCACAACCAGGGGTATGCCCTGATGTCCCAGTCAACTCCAGAGGTGAAGAGCCTCTTGGCACAGAACCCAAGACCCAACACAGGCCTGCTGTTGCAGTACCACATGGCAGTGGTATTGTCTTTGGGGTTCTCTATCAGCCTCCCCCTTTTGATAAACAGAAAGAAGACCTTCATCAGCAGGTGAATGGCCACAACTCCAGCAGGTTGATGTGCTCTGTCCTCCGATCACCACCATCAGCCGTGGGTAGGGAAGGGGGAGAGGTCTGCCACTGGTCCAACTGCAGTTGAGCAGCCGCCATTACAGGTATTTTACCGTCTTCTCTGAAACATTGATGGAATCCAAAAGGTTCCCTTAGTACTGAGCCCCACTGAGACTTCAGGTTTCATTGCAGAGCCTGAATATACCACCTGGCACAGATGACAAGCAGTGTGCAGGAAGTTAAGAGGCCAAATATACTCAAAGCCACTTTATTTGAGACCCCGGATTGAGGCTGAAACATCAAGATCATAGCCCGAATGTCTAGGACTTGTGGTGACGGATGGAAGGCCTTGAGCTGCATCATATACAAAATGACTCCAAAGAAAGGGATCCTTTACGAAAGAGTCAGATCTGACTTTGGCATGTTGATTGGGAACCCTAACGGTGTCAGGAGGTTTGCAGGCATCTGGATATGGTCTACGACTGACTGTGGTGGGCCCCCCATTTAATAGTCAGTCGAATGTGTGCAGCAACCACTACTATCACTACCCAGGGGCAGGCTGAAGCGGAGCACAGCAAATTGAAAATGCTCTTGGCCTACCTTGAACTACAGGCAACGTCTGTGGAACTGCAGAATGCTATATGAAAATACGCGTCCTCCAGTTCCAGGGCCATAATCCACTCTCCCACATCTAAGGCAGACAGAACGAGTTCCGGTGTGAGCATCTTGAATCCTTCCACAAGAAGGCACCAAAATGATCGAGATCTAAAATAGGATGGAGACCTCTGTCATTCAGCATAAGAAAACAGTGGGAGTAACAACCTGTCCTTATTTTCTAGGCTAATAACCTCCCTATGGTCCCTTTGGACAACAGAGATGGCTCTTCATACAACAAAATGATCAGGTGCTCCTCTGAAGGCTGCTCTGATGTGGGTGGAAGATGTGGCAGGTCGTAAAGGAATGGCAAGGCATAATCCTGGTTGAGCTTCATGTGTCAGATGTGATCCTTTGCCACACTTGGGGAAAGGGTTGGATTTGGCCTTCTACAGGATGGACATGTGCCTGTAAGGGCAAGCTAAAGCATCTTGGAGGCAAATGCCGCAGGGTTGGGGAAATGGGATGTTTGCTGTTCCTGATGACTTGCACGTTGTCTGCTCGAACCATGTCCCGACCTTAACAGGATTGGGGTGTCTGCTACAGGGGTATGGGCATACCAGATACAGTAATACCCTCTGGAGGTTTCTCAAAAAGGATGCTATTGCTGGGGAAACATTCTGGCAGGTGCTGAAAGGCCCAAGGAAAGCCCTATGGCTTGGCTCTCCTTAAAGTGTTCCAGGGCCAAATCCTCCTTCTCACCAAAAAGGCAAGACCCATCAAAAGGCATATCCAAAAAGGATGCCTAGACATCCCTAGAGAAGCCCTATGGATCTCAACCAAGCACGGCGACAGAGCACCTCACTGGTTCTGACTGCCTGACCTGAGCAATCAGTAGTATCCAGACCAGACCCAATGACATTTTTGGCTGTGTCTTGACCATCCTCAATGGTCTGAGCCAGGGAACCCTGAAAGTCTTCAGGGACTGCTGTCAATATCTTCCCGACCATGTCCCATGAGGTTGTGAGTCAAGGGAGTATCCCCCCAAAAATGTACCCCCACTTGAACCATACCTCTACTCACACCGAGCACATGAGGAAAGCAAACCCTAACCGCTACACCATACCTTCACCCATCCATCTCTACATCCATTCTTGCAAGCATCCACCCATCAATATGTCCACATATCCATCTATCCATTCATTCACCCAGTTATCCTTTCACTTTCTCCCATCTTTCCATTCTTCATGCTTCCACTCATTTGCCCTATAAGCTATCGATCCTTGTGATCTTTCATCCATCCTCTCACTTTTCCAACTATCAATCTTTTTACCCTTCCATTCAACTTTTCACTTTGTCTCCCTTATTTCCTTTTACCTTTCTTTTCTTTCATCCTTTCTTTCTCTTCCCATTCTTTCTTTCCTCCTTCTATATGCATATGTCTTCCCTTTCATCATTACGTTTTATTTCTTACCTTTCTCCCATGCTTACTTTTTTATTTGTCACTCGTCCTTTTTAATTTTCTCTTTTCATTGTTGTGCATGTCTGCCCACCTCAAATATCCCTCTGTCATTTATTTACAAACTAATATTTATTAGCACTTTGTCTCCAGATTTGCAGACAAAGGAGGCCCGAAAACAACTTGATTAATGTTTAGTTGGACCCATTTCACCATCCTATGACACCCAGTGGCTGTCCCCGCTTAAGCTGCGTAAGTGGGGGATTCCCTACACCACTGATGTGAATATAATGGCAGACGTCAATGCTAAGCTACCTTATGAAGATTTGTTTTCCAAATGCCTTAATTCTCTTCGATTTTCTCCCTGGGGGGTGGGCATGGAAAATGAATTGGGGTTCACCTTGATAGCGGAAACTTCAAGCACCAGACTTTCTGGAGCTGGATGTTAAGTCAGACAATCCTGGTCGTCTGGTGCTGTTCTATGGCACCTGGTAACCTGTCTGTTCACTGGTGAGCAAAAACAATGCTTCGCCCAAGTGAACATTAGTGTGCTAGAAAGGGCTTAGTTGAATCGTAGTAAAGGCTCAGAGGAAGCCTGCCCGGGCCAAAACTGAGAACAATATTGTAAACCTGGAAACTGATATGCTATTTTCTAAATTTGAATATACTTATGTCACATTCTGCAGTTTTTGTGTGACCTACGTTGAAAAATACAAATAGGATTACTGTTCATTATCTAACATAGCAAAACATAACGTAACGTACCGTAACATAACACAAAATAACATAACACAAAATAATATAATGTGTATTTGTAAATCTTATCGCTAGTAGAAGGATCGTGGCATTAAGACAATTGGCACATTCTACTTAGAGAGCTAAAATAACTTTTATTTATGGAACTCCCAATGCCATCTTAGGGAACTGCTGTTGAGTGTAGACCACATGTTCATATTTTGAGAGAGTCATGTGTCAGAACGAACATACTAGAAATATGTATGCAATTACAGCATTTTTAATGTTATCAGTGCAGTAAAGTGTACTGAAGTGAATTCATTTTTCTCGTCCTTTTAGTCTCTGTTTTTATTCAAATGTAATTTATCCACTCTCTACCAAATACAAACTCCGTTCAAAGTTTATAAAAGTAGCTCAAGAAAGCTTTCTCATATTTCCTTTCAACTCCAAAATGCATGTAACATTCCCATTCTTGCCACAATATCGCACTTTACAAATAAAAGGGACTAGGATTCGGTCTGAGATCTGCTTTGTGATCAAAAGAGAGAGTTAGGCAAGCATGATGGCTCTAGAATGGGGTTTTTTCATTCCTCAAATGCTTGTTTTTATTCAGAGTCACCAGAATATTGCACTACAAATTAGGACATTTTGCAGTACCAAAATGGTCATTTGTTTCGACACACACTGTTGCCATTTTATGTCATCTCTTTTTCCAGCATTCCTGGGATTATCATAGTTTAGGGCGAAAATCCTCACTGTCTCCTCCTCTGTCATCGCTATCACACCCTTGTCATCACCATTGTCTGAGATCAACATCTCTGCAGCACCTTTATTATTAGCCTCCTCTGCCATGACTCTCACCCTTTTCTACCACCACCCTCATTTCATCACTTTCCTTTGCTATCACCATCTCATCACCATCCTCCTCTGTCATCACCCTGCACTTCCTCAGCCATGACCTTCCCCTTCCTCAGTCATGACCTTCCCCTTCCTCTGCCAGGACCTTCCCCTCTTCAGCCATCCCCCTCACACTTCTCTAGAATCAACATTCTTTGCAATCACTTCACTCCCACTCCTCACTCCCACCACCATCCTTCTCGGCTATCAACTTCCTCTACCAGCACCCTCAGCCTCCCCTCTTGTTACCCTTTCATCTGCATATTCATAGAGCACCGAAACCTGGCATTCTCCTCATCTACCATCACCCTTCTCTGCTTTTATCTTATAAATCCATCACTCTACTCGGCCATCACACTCTCATCTTAACCCTCCTCTGCCATTACTCTCCTCTGGTGTCAGCTTTACGTCATCACCACTCTCCTTTGCATTCCCTGTCATCTGCCAACCTCCTCACTCTCCTGTCATTACCCGCCTCCTCTAACTAGGCCAATTTGCTATTCCATTCTCCTCTTTACCATCACCTCACCCTCCTCTTCCATCAACCCCTCGAGATCCCCTACGTTTTATCACCCTCTTTCAACACACCCTCTGCCCTCTCCTGTCATCTTGATTCACTTTAATCATTTCATCAGATAGTATTCTTTGCCAATACCCTTCATGGAAGTGGCTCCCCTGGCAGGTTTGTCATGGCTCTGGCAAACATGCTAGGGTTCTGTTCCAAGGGAGGCATGCTGGGGCGCAGGGGTGGCTTCTCCGTTTCCCCACTGAAAATAAATCCCCCCATAGCCCCAAGATGAAAAATAAAATGATAATTTATTACCATTTTATTTTTCATCCTACCGTCCTGAACCGCGCGTCAGGACGGGGGCAGGAACGCAGCTGAATGACAGCAGCAGGGAGGAGGGTGGGCTGGTTCTGCACTTTTCAAAGTGCGCATGTCCCTTTGACCGGCCGTCTTGAGATGGCCAGCCAGACATGCGCACTTTGAAACCTCTCACCCAGCTGTCTTAAGACAGCTGAGTTACAGCAAGTGCAGGCCTCCAGGGCCCTGTAGAGCACCAAATGAGCCGCTCTTAAAAATCCTTTACTGCTCTCACAGCATGAAAGCAGTGCCAGGATTGGTCTAGGGAGTTTCCTGTTAGCCGAGCTGGAGTCACGAGAGGTCAGGAGCAGGAGGTCCTCTCCTAAGGTAAATTTTACTTCTATTATCTTAATTTTATTTATGCACACAAGACCATTAGTTTTTTGTATTATATAATTGTATTTGTTCAAGGGCACCAGCCCCCCCTTCCCCGTTGATGACAGCCGCCACTGCTGGGGAGTGGCTTTAGGAAATCCGACAGTCTGCCTCAGCCCCTCTCCTTTGGAGAAGATCCCTAGCATTTCTTCTACACCATAGCGAAGCATTCTGCTTTGGTCCCACTATGGCACAAATACCATGGGCCAAGGATGCTGATAGGTGGGGCAGCCTATGGGGGTGAGGATTTCCATGGGGGCATAGAGCTGCTGCTAGTGGGATGATGCCACTAGGCGGTTTTGCTTTAAAAAAATGTGTGGGCATTTTTTTAAATAGTGGGCTCATTCTATAAATGCAGATTTAGCAATTTTAAAATCTCTGAAGGTATGTTTGGTGCTCACTAGCACTAGTAGAAACAAGCTATGCACTTTGATGGAGGTATTTGTTGTGATAGCTATGTGACCCATAGCAATGTGTGAATGACTGACGGTTACATTCCCATTTTCAAAGCATGGAATATCTTAGAACTTGTTGCATATAAGCAACTGTCAGCAGGAAAAACAAATAGTTGTAGAAAGCTCAGTACTGTAAAAGAATTAGAAGAACCTGTTTAGTGGTTGTAATCCTTGTCGCCAAAAGGGAAAAACATTTAATGTGTGTGCAGAGTCGGACCAGCCTATAGGGCCATCTGGCAGTGAGAGCAGGGCTTCTCTGCCAGGGCAGGACATTGACTATTTTTTTTGTGCTTATTTCTGCTCCTTTTTAAGTTTGACGTTAGCCAAAACCTTTTGTTTTCACTAAAATGATATGTATAATATTCTTACTTAATGAGCCTTTCACTCACCTCTCTTCATCCACTGGTGTGTTGCTGTGTCATTCATGTTTTACTTTTTGAGTTGAGTTTGCTCTCTCTCATTGAGCGCATCCGCATGCAAAGTATTTCCCTTCTGTACCAGTGTATTTGTTTTGTATTTTATTATTACTTAAATGTTACCTTTGTGTTTAGAGCCTGTGGTGAAAGAATGGCGCGTTCTGCCAGATGTGAGCACAAGTAACATTTGTGCTGTATCAGTTCCTGTCTACTGACTATGCTGTTGTAAATTCATTTTGGCATGTCACATGTTCAATTGACTTCATAGCATTGCGTCCATTTGAAACTGTTCTGTATCAAGTTAACTTCTTTTTACTCTGTACACAAACCAAAAGCTTTAATGTTATCGGTAATCCCGCCCTCCTAATATAACTCTGTAAAAAAATTGTTGTCCAAGAAATTTTCATTTTTGATTTGTGTTTTTGGATCATTAGAGAAGTAATTTAGCTTGGGTAGACATAGTTGATCTAGGACGAATTTTTCTGGACGACATATTTTTAAAATAGCAGATCTGTTGCAGTGATAATTTAATATTTCAGGAACCATGAGACGTATATACTTCATGTTGGTGTCAAAACATAGGTTTTGGAGGTGAAGTAGTCTTATAGAGACAAAAAATAACTCCTCACAGCAACCCTTCCATCATTTTCCAAAATGGTGGCTATAATAGAGGAAGAAGAGACATATACAGAAAGTAAACAAATAATAATGTTTTTTAATCTTTTTATATATACACCAAATAATATTTATGATCTAAATATGAAAAAAACTGTTTAGCTCTCTTGTTTGAGACACATTGTCCACTTTATTTCTTCGTTTCGGCAATCACTCATGTCACATTTGCAGAATGTTGGGCATTCGAGAGAAGCATCTCGACAGAGATATCTTTTTGTAGCACAGGTTATGCAAGTACAAGTACGTGTACGCTCTGTGAGTAGAGGCTTTAGAAATTTCTTAGGTTTTAGCACTCCATT
Organism: Triturus cristatus; assembly: GCF_964204655.1. Taxonomy (NCBI): domain Eukaryota; kingdom Metazoa; phylum Chordata; class Amphibia; order Caudata; family Salamandridae; genus Triturus; species Triturus cristatus. The sequence goes on along the minus strand of NC_140593.1, from coordinate 354,377,506 downwards.
AATATCTCCCTGGCCAAATTCACCTAGATCTAACTCCACATATGCATGATTCAAAACATTCACACATCTTCTGATCAAGTAGAACAGTCTTTTAATGTTTCCATACACAGAACATGACATTGTGGAAGGTCACTTAGCGGGACTGATCTCTTGAACTCACTGTACTGAAATTCGCCAAAGTTGTGACTGTCAGAACTCGTTTTCCACACAGGCACAAGCTATTTTTCTACATCTTTAAAGTCACATTCTTCTTCAGTCTCAGCAAATCCTTTTAGAAAATTCACAGGCTCAGCAGATAAAGCCCCAACTGGCATATGCATCAAGCTAGGATTTTGCGAGTCCTTAATTGCGAATATTAAGGATCCGCAATTAAGGACTTGCAAAATCCTATGCATGTAGGAATCGCTATATTAATAGCGATTCCTACACATTCCTTATTTGGGACTCGCAAATTGCGAGTATCAAATAAGGAACAGCATCCCATTCATTCCTATGGGTCTACAGGCCGATAGGAATGAATGGGAAATTGCAAGCGCAATTTGAGAGGACCAATAGGTACTCGCAAATTGCGCATGCAATTTCAGGGTGTAAGGGTGTCATAAGGACACCCTGTTGCACCCCTGGAATTGACCTGTGCACATATGTTGCGCACACACATGCCCTAAGGACATGTGTGTGCGCAACATGAAACTTTGAAAAATGCACATAAGTGCATTTTTCAAAGGTTTTGCAAATTCCCATGAAGTTCAACTTGATGGTAATTTACGCCCCCTATTAGTGAAATCACTAATTTTATTACTTTAATGTATTGCATTTAAGGAATCTCAATTTGCGATTCCTTAAATGCAATCGCAATTTAAGTAATCCCAATTTAGAAATTACTTAAATTGTGATTTTTTTCATTTGGGATGATGCAACCCAAATGCAAAAATACCGGTCGCAAAGGAGCAGATTCTGAGAATCTGCCCTTTTTCGACCGTTTTTTCTTTTGATGCATGTGCCTGTAAGTTTTGTTTCAATTTTGCTCACAGTGCCATCACCCGTAAGAATATGTGCCGTGATAAGAACACTGCGAAAGGAAAAAATGATGGACGGAATGCTGAACAATGCAAACATTCACCCCAGTCACAAATATCTGGGTTTAATCCATCATTCTTTTGCTCACCACACCACTCCAGTTTGGACCCAACCATCTGCAAATCAGTCTTGACCCTGTTCCTCATGGGAACAGTCCAGCCCGAACTGCCTAGCCAGGTCCTCCATGGACTGGAAACAAGCATTCTGGAACCGGTTTCAGTGCATCACCCCTAATCTGCCAGGCTAGCTTGAATCCAGTATCACAGTGAGCACGGGACCGATGTCTGAGCATACCCTTCCCACTTAGGGTGACAAATGCAAAAGGAACAAATGATTGACGAAATGCTGAACAATGCAATCATTGACCTCCCAATCACAAAGATCTGGGTTTAATCCATCGTTCAATTGCTCCCCACAACACCTAAGTTTGGACCCAGCCATATGCAAATCAGTCTTGACCCTGTTCCTCATGGGAACAGTCCAGCCCGAACTGCCTAGCAAGGTCCTCCCTGGACCAGAAACAAGCATTCTGGGACCAGTTTTGGTGCATCACCCATCATCAGCTAGGCTAGCTTGAATCCAGTGGTGCAGTGAGCATGGGACCCACGTCTGGGCATACCCTTCCCAATCAGGGCGACAAATGCAAAGGGAACAAATAATGGACAGAATACTGAACAATGCAAATGCAAAGATTCTGTCCATCAATTGTTCTTTTTGCTTTGAAAAATACTGGGCATCTCTGGTTCAAGTTTCTTGTACAGAATATGAAGCAGGATTTTGTGTCTTTTTTCACCTGTTCCATAACGTATTCATAACTCTTGACCTATGAACATTGCAACAAATCTAAGTAGCACAATAATAGCATTTGTGTCATTTGACAGTACAATGACTCAATTGGAACCATTTTGAACAGCCCTCTCAACATGTGGCACAACACAAAGGTCAGCTTCCTCCAATTTGTTGTAATGTTCTTAAATAATATGGCTCGTACCTTTTACATATATCTCTGCAGGCACCAACTCCTCATTGACAATCCTTTCACTTGCAATAATTGGAAATTCAGGGTTCACTGAAGCATCAGCAATTTTTTGGCGAGCTAACATCTCCAAGTTCATCTTGTTCGATGTTGATAACCAGAATTTATCAAGTTGCACAAGTATAGGTGTCGAATTTTTGATGCAGGCAAGGTCAATTTTTCCACTTGTAGACGTTTGTCTGATTCTCTCACTTTCTTTGACAGATAGCTCAGGATAACTGTCAAAGACAATGTGCAGTTCTTGCAAGGTGCACACTGACTTTGACATCTGTAGAACAGTTTGAATGACCTCTCTGAAATTTTGCATAGATAAAATACTGACCATTCGCAATTGTGCCATATGGTCCACAGTAACATTAGTTTTCAATGAGGACACCTTTTCAAATTTAAATTCTTCAGGTGAAAGTTTTTTTTCAAGCTCTTGTACGCGATTGTGCTTCACTGGTTTTGTTTCAGCATTTCCATCAAATAAAGCATTTGTTGGAAGAAGATCACGTGGCAGAATGACCTTGATAAATTCAACTCCATCCATCTCTCTATGTGCTTGCCAAAGTTGTTATTTTGCAACCTGTTTTCTAGTGGCTGGTTGGATGTAACCCTTACTACGGCTATTAAAGAGTGGAAGTTTAGCCTTAGTGATTATGTCAAACAGCTTTTTCTCTATCAATACAAATCTCTCCTGCTTCAGTTCTGCATATAGTTTCGATCCATGTTCCAGGACATCTAGTAGATGCTTATTTATATCGTTATCCATATATTTTTGGGTTTGGTCACGAAGTTGTGTAGTCGCAGAGGCTTAGTCATTTCAAAGGGGTTTCCTTGCTACTACAAAAAATGAAGAAGGCTGTCAACATGTTTATTAAAATATTAAAATATTCTCCTCTCTTTCCCACATGTTTGTAGTGAGGTACAGTTTCACGATGGTCCATTAATTTAGAATTTGCCATCTCTCTGAAACATTGCAAATAAAAAGGACTGGTAAACTAGCTGCCATTGAGCAACATATTCACTTTTACGTGTTTGACCAACAATTCCCTTGGAGCTTTTCTGTGATCTCTGGATTGTTTGTTCCAGTTTCATATCTTGAGCCAAAGCATAGAACCTTCCCTCTCTGTCTCTCTCTCTCACCACAAAATGTCTTTCGAGGAATTTTCTGTAGAGGTATGGTTTTTCCAACTCTAGCTTCCTCACTTTCTCCAAATACCAGGACCCATATCTCAAGTAGTTTATTCAATAGAATTCACGAAACACAGTAACCAGTGACTCCACAGTTTTCACGTGCAGCTCCCAATCACCTTCCTGATCATCATTTACCAAGTTTTTCACTAGAGCTATCATGTGTTAAACATTTCCATAGTAGCATATCTTGTACCGAAAGCACATGATAAGTTCCGCTCTATACTGACTGGTCCATATCACTTCCAAAGATTACTTCCTGCACAACGCAACGTTTGTCATGTGGAAAACGCTCCTCATTGGATAAAGATCATCAAATTCTACTGGATTGCTCATAAAAATGTCGGCTATAATACAGAAAACACCTTCATGGCAGAAAATTGGTAGGATAAGCTGGTCTTCAAGCTGAGCACACACATTTTTTAGAGTTGTGAATACTGTTGCGTAGTTTATGACTGAAGATGCTATTACTGGTAAAAACCCAACCTACTTCAGTGAGACGATATTCTGGGAAATCAGAGCATGAATTCCAGCCCACGGAGAAACTGACTTTTCTTCATCCTTCAGTCCGCACCAAATATGCAATATGATAAATACAGATAAATCAGCTTTGCGGACCACAGCCTCAGGTAGAAGGAGATCCGTGTCCTCAGCCTCTTTGAAACTTTCTGGTAAACTGGGACATGTTGATGGCTAGTAGTGATTTTGCACACATTGGCAAGACAGTTGGGTTAGAAGTTTATAGCTTAATTTATTTATGCCTACATCTGACACAGCATGTTTTCGTGCAGCTACTTCATTGGTACAGTCTTGACAAAGCACCATAGCAGTATCATGTGTGCTGGATGTTCCAAAAAAAGAAGAGCTTTCTTCAAAATCAAAATTATCAAGAGCAGCAATTGTAAATCCTTTCTTGGTAAAGTGACTTGGAAGTGGTGTGCTGTCGGATTCACAAGATTTTACATCATGAGCTGCTAATATGTTTCTGCTCTGTACTTTCTTTATAACTTGTTGATACACCAATCCTATTCATTGACGTGATTGGCTCTCTACTTTTACACTTGTGTTGGCAGTCATCATGTGTAGCGGAGTTTCCATTTTGCGGTTATGTAATTCATAAAACATGATTTGGAAAAGACAGTACATTTCCACAGTATAAGCCTGATATATATCTTTGATTATATCTTCTAAACCTTCATCAATGATTTCGGCTTCTGTCTTGAACTCAAGAACTTTAATTTGCAACAGTTTTGCTTTGCTATCATTAAACAATGATGTAAAAAAATGTTAGGACAACATCAGGCACTCTTGTTGACTCCCATGATTTGTGGAGCTCTAGGGCATCACAAAAAGTGTAATTAAGTCCAAAATCAAAATTTTTCAGGACATTTCTTAAAATTATTCCTGCTGATTTTATTGCATCATGTGATCTTATTTTGGCAGCAAGAACTTCAGGAGTTAAATCAGCTGAGTATACCATAAGTGCCTCTTTATTTTTGTTAGACTAACAAAAACGAATTCTGTCATTGTACATTCTCACCAGAAAAATCTGAATCTCATTATTATGGATCAAAACCTTTTCATCAATGTTGACCAATATGTTTCTGATCTCACTGAGTGTGAACCCTTAGCCAGCACTCAAGAGTGGCTTTAAAACTTCATTTGCTTTTTCAAAGAGTGCAAACTTAACTAAAGGCCGTCAGTCACGTTGCTGTTGGAAGCTCATTGTACATTCATATTTTCTAATGTATCCATGCATGCAGCTCGGGTGGCCATACAAATCCACCGCAAATACAATCACCTCACTGTTTAGCTCAGCTACTCAGCTGAAAACTTCATCTTGGAAGAAACTATCTGCAGATTAAAAAAATGTTTGCCCTTTGAGGTTCACATACTATGTACTTTGTTCTTTTGTCAATCCCTTTGGCCCTTGTTCTGGCTAAACCACAAATAACAGATTGAAGATCTTCTGCTTTCTGATCAGTTGGTGGAGGTGGACGAGGGGTAGCCATCATTCTTCTAAGTGGATGGACATTGGGTTTGGTTGTCACTCCTTTCTCAGAAGACTTGGATTCTTGTTGTGATTCATTGGTTTCTGCTATTTTTTGATGATTTGTTTCCAGGCTTTTGTCCATTGTATATGAATTGTAGCACTTGAATTTATGCTTTTTAATTCGCAGCACTCATTTTTTTCTCTTTCCTTCTTTTTTCCTTTCTTTCTTTTTTACCTTTTTTCTTTCACTTTTCTTTCTTTTATTCTCCTTTTTTCTTACTTTCCTTCTTCTTTCTTTCATTCTTTCTTTCTTCTTTATTTTCTTTCTATCTCTCTTTATTTCTATCTCTCTTTCTTCTTTCTTTCCTTCTTTCTTTTATTCCTTTTTGTTGCTTTTCCTAATTCTTTCCTTACTTCTTTCCTTTTTTTCTTCCTTCCTTCCTTCTTTCTTTCCTTTTTTCTTGCTTATCTTATTTTCTTTCCTGCTTTCTTGCTTATCTTATTTCTTTCCTGATTTCTTTTTTCTTTTGTCTTTTCTTGCTTTCTTTCCCTCTGCCTTCTTTCGCTCCTTCTTTCACTTTTCTTTCTTGTTTCTTATTCATTGTTTCTTTTCTTATTTTCTTGCTTTCTTTCCCTTCTTTCCTTGTTTGTTTGTTTGTTTGTTTGTTTCTTTCTTTCTTTCTTTCTTTCTTTCTATACTTTATTTCGGCCAAAGGCCATAAAAGATTTCTTAATAATACATCGTTCATAAAATAATCTAAAATACATCCAGCCATATGTTACATGATTTCTGTAAAAGAGTCAAACGATCCCAATAAAACAATTTCAATCCTTGTAAAATTCTTGTAGTACATTAAAAGGGATAAATGTCTGGTTATTTATACAATCCAAAGTGGTTTGTGCGGTCATAGATATCTTTAATCTTGAGTTCATCACAGGTTAAACTCCACCGTCTTCCTTATTAGTCCCGCTATAAACAGATATCTAGATAGCGCAAATATAACATGTGGTAAGGTGCTAGTTGTCAACCCTAAGTGCCTCTTGATGCTTTCGGAATCTAATTGAATTAAATATTAGTCGGATCCATTTACTCCTTGCCCTATCATACGCCGGACAGAAAAACAGAATATGTGCTTCTGTATTATCTATATGCCCTAAAGTGCGTATAGTGCATAAAGTGCGTATAGTGCATAAAGTGCAAGAGCTATCTTCCTTGCCCCCCTAGTTTGCAGTATGGCTCTTATTCTGTAATATGTTGTATCTTAGCTTTATATATAAGATTCTTGCTAAGTACGGTTGTACGTGGTCAAGAAAATCCTCGCAATTCGGGCTTTGCTTGATAGAAAGGAATTCAGTTGTTAGCCTTCCTAATCTCAGATCACAATAAAGTACGTTCAATGTATTTTGCCAATAAATTCCCTTCAGGTTGCCTTTACAGCTTGACGTTAAACTGTGTGGGTTGGTCCAATATGATTCAAGACCTAGCTCTATGAGCCATTTCCGGACAAATCTTAGCCATGGGAAGGTAAGACATGTATCAATAGCCAATCATTCACAGACACCTTCTCTATATACTAGTAATTCCGACGTTATCCATAGCCATATCCAATAAAGCAATGGTCGCAGGGTTGCGAGATGTCCTATACGGTTCATATTTAGGTCGAAAAACATTGGGACAAGTGGTGTTGATTTGGGGGAGCCCCAATAGTCTCCTCGCAAATGTGTTCTCCTCGGTTATCAGTTGTTTGATGTTACTTGTACCCCATAACTCTGATCCATACAATGCTGATGCCTGGACCTTACATTTGTATATCTCAAGTACCGATGTCACAGATTTGCTTGTAGTTGAGCTATACTTCTTGAGGATTGCCCCTGACCCTTGGGCTAACCGTAGCGCTGAGTAGCTGACTTGCTGTTTCCAAGCTAATTTGGTGTCTAATAATCTACCCAAGTAAGCAACATTAGTGGCATATTCTATTCTCTGGTTACTCAGCACAAGATTCTTTTTAAGGTCCTTTTGTGGGTTTATGGCCATGTACTTCGTTTTATTTGCATTTATTTCTAAACCCTTTTCTATACAATATCTGTTAAAACCATTCAACATGTTTTGTAGCCCCTTTATGGTCCGTGATATCAAAATGGTTTTGTCTGCAAAGAGCAGCGCCGATTCCAAGTTCCCATTCAGCTTTGGGGGGTCATTTGCTTGATCCTGTAAGTGATTTACCACGTCGTTGATATAGAGTGAGAATAGGGTGGGAGCTAGTACACAACCCTGTCTCACTCCTCTTTCTATCGGGATTGGCTTTGAGAGTTCCCCATTCATACCCCAGCGGACTCTAGCATAGTTTCTATTGTGTAACCTTTTTAACTGTGTGACCAGGTTGGGGGGGGATCCTTGTTTTGCAAGTGGATCCCATAGTAAGCGTCTGGGTATGAGGTCGAAAGCTGCCATCAGATCAACGAATGCCACGTAAATATGCCCCTTTCTGATCTTAACATATTTCCAGATAATGCACAAGAGTCTGAAGACTTGGTCTATTGTACTAGTGCGAGATCTGAATCCTGCCTGGTATGTGGGGACAGTATGCCCATTGGTCTCTATCCAATCATTAAGACTAATCAGTAGCTGCCTGGCGTAAATATTTTGGAGTACGTCTATCAGACTAATTGCCCTGTAATTTCTAGGTTTATGTTTACTGCCATTTTTGTGGATAGGGACAATTTCAGCCCCTTTCCAAGTTCCCAGTATTAGAGCACCGGCTGATATTGCGTTGCTATGAGCATTAACATATGGAACCCATACCTTTTTGTCTTCTTTGAAGAAGTCACCAGGGAGTCTCTCTAATCCCAGTGCTTTTCCCGGTTTGATGGAATCTATAGCGTGCTCGGTTTCTTGCAGTGAGAAGACAATCACCCCGCTATCTCCCTCAGTATTAACAGGCCGTCTATCTCCACTCAGGGCTACAATGGGCCGAAAACTGGAGTACAAGTCAGTGAAGTGGTCGGTCCAAACCGCCAAGTCCAAATAGTGCTCCGTCCTTCGTACCTGGTCCTTCCCCCCACATGCTATAATTTTCCAGAACTCTGCTGAATTGTCAGTTTTTGCAGCCTCCAAAAGATCAAGCCAGCTATTTTCCTCCCAATTCCTCTTGGCGGTAGCCAATACTTTCCGGTAAGCATCCCTGGCACTCCTTACTGAATCTGCACTTCCCTGCTTTAAAGATTCAAGTACAACTGTCTTAGATCTTCTACATTCAGTTGTATACCATGGGTTTGCCTTTGGTCCCGCTTTAGGGTTGGGTTTCGGGTTCTTCCCATTATTTTTTGTGAGAAGGGGCTCTAACTTTGAGACCAGGGCAGTGTTCACAGATGTTACGGGCGATTCACTTATCTCTAGGTGTGCACCCACTACTTCTGCAAAGGTATTGTAAATACTGGTCATGAGCTCTATGCTACCTATGATCTTAGGCCACCTGATGGAACTTCAGTTATTCCCTACTAAGGGGTGCACATTCTGCATGCAGATATTTGATTGATCATCCCTTACTAATTGGCCTATTACTTCCAAACATAATGGTGGGTGGTCGCTGTCATCCCTCATCTCTATTTTAAAGTTCACTATTCTGCTCCAGCTGTGGATACTATGCATTATATAGTTGATTTGCATCTATGTACTGCTGCACATAAAAGTATTAAGAGAGGCAGTTTCAACCCCATTGTTGAATACCCTTCCGTTGCATGCCCTTAGACGGTGTTCTACATTAAACTGTACTGCTGCATTAGTGTAAGGTGTAGGTGGCCCAGGCACTAATTGGGGTAAGCCTAAGGCCGACCATTATGTGATGTGTGTAAGTGGGAGTTCAGCTAAGTGGAGGTGCTGTCATGTAGTTCCTAGAAGTCCCCCAGAACCTGCGCGTTTTGGATGACCTAAACTGAGGGCTTAGTGTCCCAACCGCTTCCGGACACCCCCACAGGATATGTCAGCCGTTAGACCAGCTAGCTCTACAGTGCCTCTACCACCCCCCCCCCCCCCTGTATACTACAGTGGTGTAGGTAGACTCTGGCAACCACTGAACATGACAACCCTGATTCCTTAGGGATCGTGGAAAACGGGTACAGTACTTTTCGCCCAGTCATTTGTGCTTGCTTTCTCTCAGACAATACACAGGTTGGCGATTAGGACAAGTTGGACCTGGCCCTTTTGGCAGGATCACCCCTAAACTTTTTGCATTTATCCTGGCCTTTTTCCCTATGTAGTGTTAGTAGTTTTAGGCCTTTAGGCACTTTAGCACTGTGTCCCAGTGTAAAGTGCGTGCGCTCTGTGTTACATTTAGTGAGACTGGCCTGCCCTCCCATAGGAATGCATGGGGGATATGTGTGTCCATGGTAGTTCCTGATGTGAGGGGAGTGCAGGGGCGAGTTTGGTATGTGCGAACTTGGTAGAATAAATGCTGCGCAATGGTGTGCACAGATTTATTGTGACTGGTGGAGAAGTGCCACTTCTAGAAGTTGGCATGTCTGCGTGCTGTGTGATGCGAATTGCCTGTCTGGCTTGTGATTGATAGGAGCTGGGAGGGCTAGGGAATCCCAGGAGCCAGGGTGAGTCTTCCCGGTGGTGAACGGAGAGATCTGCATGTAGATGGGAGGGAGGAGTTGCACCTGGGACCTGAATAGGGCTGGGCCTTCCCTTCACAATGCTGGCTCCACTTCCTGTGGTGCGTCTGATGTCCCTGGCCTGTCCTGTGAATAGAGAGGGGAGCTGAGCAAAACAAAGTGCTCCTGAACCAGTTGTATCTGGTTCCCCCCTTGCCCTACAGTTGCAGAACAAAGGAAAATGCTGTATAAAAGAAGGGGCTGTGACCCCATGAAAATGTTCTTGTTCTTGGACTCAAATCTGCCAGCGGCGTGTTGCTGCTGGGGCCCAGGGGAAGGCTTGCCTCGCTGGGCTCTGCCCTGTCCTTGGACCTAGGAGACCTTGTTTGGGACCCTCTTTGCTTTTATTGACGCCAGAGGACTTACTCTTCCACAAACAGGACTTTATTCTTTTGCCCCTAGTGCCTGGGAGCGCTTTGTCCTAATGTCATGAAGCCGGCGGGGGAGAAGAAGAGAGTCGAGGCACCACGCCGGTGCTTCTCTTCAGGGCAGCCCCGCTCGACAGAGGACTGCCTCAACGGTCTGTCCCTTAACGTTTAGGTTTGCTCAAAGGCGCACCTTGACTTTCGCTGCATTGGTAGCGTGCCCTGACTTTCGGGGCACAGGACATTTGAGCCCCTTCTTTGGGATGGCCAGTTGGCCAGGGGGGCTGTTGGGATGGTTAGGTTTATAGGGCACCAGGCCCTACCGTGATTGTGGGTGTTAGGAAATGTGATTCCTGTAGAATGATTTACACACCTGTGTTGATACCTCTAAATGTGTTTTATGATTATGAGGTTGGTTCGCATATGATGGTTTATGCTAGTGAGAGGTATTCCCTAATGTAGTTATGCTTAGGAGGTTAGGGTCTAATGTATTTAGACTGGTGAGAGAATTGCATAATGTGTTTATGCTGATGAGGTTGGCGTACAATGCGTTTGGCGCCTAATGTGATACTGTGCATAATGTGGTTTATGTTACAGGCTGATGCTAAGTACAGCGGTTACCAGTAGTTACTGGTTGTGTTCTCTATTTATGATAAGTTCTACATTTACTAAGTTCACTTTGTGATGGTATTGACAGTGGTCCAGTTGGCCCTGTCAGGTGTAAATAATCCCTTGTAAATATTGCCCAGTGCCAGTTGGCACAGTGTATAATATGTGCTTACTATTCTAATGTGTTATGATAATTCAAAGGCTATTTTTATATATAACCTGGTGTGGAGTTTCTTTTGTGGTGGGCCTGGGATGTTGTTTCTGTGTGCATGCGCAAATGCTTCACACATTGCCTCCGGGATAAGCCTGACTGCTCGTGCCAAGCTACCAGGGGGGTGAGCAGGGGTTATCTTTGGCGTGTGACTTCCTTGCCCTGGCTGGAGTGGTGGTTTTTGCCTGGCTTTGGCGCATGCCTTAGCCAGCCAGAAATCCCATTTCTAACATTGGTGATCAGCGGTGGGATTAGGACTTGCATTTGCGCAGTACCACAGCGACAACTGGCTGCACTACAAAACTCGGCATTTTAGATAGTCACATGGAAAGGGATTATTGTGTCTAAGTTTGTTTTAAATGTCATTTCTTTGGAAATGTGTTTCTTGAGCAGATTGGTATTTATGGGGTTGGCCTATAGCGGTAACCTAATTGGCATGGAGTAACTAGCTAGGGAGGGTAGATTATCCCCTAAGTGCAGTTTTTTTTTTAGTTTTCTGGTATCCCCAAGAGGGTGGGATCCAGTGGTGGCAGCGATTGGTAGTCCAGTGCAAGAAGTCCCATTCCCGGTTCCCAGAGTATGGTACCTGGTTGCCAGTTTGAGGTGCAGGTTGTGTTTCAGGGGCAGCAAGATGCTGTCTCACCAGTATTGGGGGAGTGTGGATGAATGTTGTGTTGCACTGGACGATTGAGTGTTAAATGGTGTTAAAAGGTTCTTCAGTCTGTTGTGTTAGAGAGAGTCTCCCAGTAATTGTTTTCCGAAGTCGTACCAACACCTGGAGTGTGTAAATTCTTTTTGAGTCTTTGAAGCTTGTTTTAGGGAGCGTCTGTAGGCAGGCCCCCATCAGTTTTGGTGTCTAACAGTGCCACTCCTGGCTGGAGGGTGCGGAGGTTCAGTTTTGAGGGGTGAGAAGGGAGTCCCCCAGTGGGTACCAGTGGTTCAGGGGCCGGCCAGAAGGGCTGAGCCACCAGTGAGTGACCATGGTTAAGCAACCACTTCTGTCCTGGGGCATCTTCACGCACTGTCAAAGGGACAGGAGGTCGTGAGCTCTGCGCCAGGCAGACTGTCACACGACACGCTAGGTATGTGTCACCCTCGGGAGGGTATGTGTACTCCCAGGAAGTCCTGGTTCGTCGGCCAATTGTGAGGCGTACAATGCGTTTGGCGCCTAATGTGATACTGTGCATAATGTGGTTTATGTAACAAGCTGATGCTAAGTACAGTGGTTACCAGTAGTTACTGGTTGTGTTCTCTATTTATGATAGGTTCTACATTTACTAAGTTCACTTTGTGATGGTACTGACAGTGGTCCAGTTGGCCCTGTCAGGTGTAAATAATCCCTTGGAAATATTGCCCAGTGCCAGTTGGAACAGTGTATAATATGTGCCTACTATTATAATGTGTTATGATAATACAAAGGCTATTTTTATATATAACCTGGTGTGGAGTTTCTTTTGTGGTGGGCCTGGGATGTTGTTGCTGTGTGCGTCCGCAAATGCTTCACACATTGACTCCGGGATAAGCCTGACTGCTCGTGCCATTCTACCAGGGGGGTGAGCAGGGGTTATCTTTGGCGTGTAACTTCCTTGCCCTGGCTGGAGTGGTGGTTTCTGCCTGGCATTGGCGCACGGTTTAGCCAGCCAGAAATCCCATTTCTAACAGGACGTTTCAATAAGTATTTATTGGTCCAGTGACAATCTTGTGTAAAATATATGTGCTAAGACAATTAGGAGACAGACGCATACGAAAGAGATTGCTAGTACCACTATAGTAAATAGTAGATACATTTCTACCATAGTGCTAATAAGATGAACATAAGTAGTTCAGATAAAAACAGTAGCACGTATTCCTAAGTAATTTTTCTAAATCTGTATGTGTAGCATGTATATGCGTGTAGCTATGTGTTTCTGTAGCCAAGAAACCCCTATGGAAGAACCAGCCCCCTCACCTGATTGTTTAGAATGAAGGACCCCGTGCCTGCGTCGAGGATGACATCCTGCAAGGGCTGTAAGATCGCTGCGTGTTTAGATTCAGCATGCAGGACTCGGTCTCAGCTTGGAAGGAATTTTCTTCTAATTTTTAGGGTGGATTAAGGGTCTTTTATTCTAAAGTGGTCACTCCAGGTTTTTTTCTAGACTCGACATGTTTTTAAAACAATCGTAGATGTTTTGAAAACAATCATAAATGCTTTGAAGAAAATCACAGATGCTTTTATAAACAAATGCGATCATGTCCAGCTGGCTTTTGTCCAAGGATGAAATAAGTGGTGGCCCTTATTCATAATAAATCTACAGTGCCTGGGGATATGGTATGATAGGGTCTTGGGCCAAGGTCAGCGGACTCGATAATTCTCGCCTCGGTGCCTACTCTAACCATGGATCACACTCAGCAACTCTGGGCAATAGCTTGCTTAATCTCCACTTACGGCCCCATCAGCGCCGGGGATGCTTGGTCTTCACCTTGGAGATGCCCAGTAAGGGACCATCTCACAGGGAAAGCCAGGATGGGTTCCTCAGCAGTACACAGCGCCAGGACACTCTGCTTGAGTAGCTGAGCGCTCAATAAAACACCAGATAACATAACGTAACATAACATGTTTATATACGTCAGGTACAGGGATTATGATACAATACTTAGAACGTGATGTCGAAGAGACAGGAACAAGCTACTAGGTAAAAGGTCACCTGTTTAGAATCATCACTGTCGTATGGATGGGACAATGTATGTAAAAATGGGGTATACTTAACGGGACTATCCTAAAAGACATGACACCTACTCCTCATTAAAAGGTCAACAAGGTCAGCTAGGTAATGACAAAGCTAACGCTAATAAAAGGCATAATAATCATTTACAATAAAAAATACTAAAAGCACTGTAAAAACCTGAAAAATGTCCATCAAAGTAATTTTTCCCTAAAAAGCAATCAAAAGGTCCTCTAAACTTGTATATGTTGTTATTATTGCACTGAGCACCTTGAAAGCCATGAAGCTCAGTTAGAGCCAAGAAGAAAATTAAAACAACAGTCACATTAGACCTTCAATTTGGTAAATGTTCAAAGAGTTGCCAAACAGTTCCCAGCACAGGAGAGGCCAGATTGTTTTAAGAACCCTGCGCTGAAGACTCAATATTGCTGAACATCGTATCCGCAGGTGGCAGTCCCTCCAGAACTTCCAGTATCACCTCGAGTGAGCAAAGATTCTCTGGTTCCCACGGCAGCCGCCGGGGAAGAATTAGATGCCTGTATGCCTGATACCGATGCCTGTACCTCTGGAGCAGAGCCGAAAACCCTTCCACCAGGAGCGGAAGCATTCCTTTAAAGCTCTAGAAATGTTGTCATCAACACGGGAACAAGCTGTGGACAACTGCATGCGTGGGCCTGCAAAGGCGCCAGTAGCACTTCTATGTCCGGCGGGGCAACCGATGTCAGACACAGGTCCAACACGCAGCCAAATCCACAGAAGAGGCAATGGAACACAGGCAGGGCACAGTCTAGCCAGACCGGTCTAAAAGATAGGAGACAATGCTCACTCAGCTTAGCGGAGGCATAGTCAGGTAGAACACCATGCGCTCATGACAACATAATACCAGCAGTGTTCTCTCCATTTCGTGAGGGATTGTGACGTCCATTGCGAAGCAAGAAAATTAAAATCAGGATGCCCGCTACCGAAAGCAGGACCAAAGGAAGCCCTCCAAAAACGCTTCCAAGTACGGAGTGTATGAAGGCTGAAATTACTCCGAAGATGGTCTGAAAGGCGGTTAAGAGATCTGACCCAAGTCGCCTAGATAAGTGTTCAATCCCACTTGTATCAGACATGTTAAAGATACGGTGAACCATTTCTCAGAAATGGATCGGGAAGTTCGTACGGACCGGGGCCTGTATCTCTGCTGAAGACCTTTCAACCTGGAGATAAAAAGTCTCCCGAGCTGAAGTTAAGGCCACATTTTGTCGGGGGAAACAATAATTGCTTACAGCACACAACCCTGAAGTTTACTGTGACTAGATATGCGATGCTTGGTGCCATTCCACAACAGCCTTGATCATTCAGCACTAAATAACTTCCATTCAAAAGTGATTCAAAAACCGGATGAATCACGGCAGCTGAGGAGCCTTTCAAGTAGCAAGATAAGTTTGCTTTCAACACATAACACGTTCCATGAAGAGACACCTCCTTGCACACTAAAGACCCACTTAAAGCCTTCTCACAGTCAGTACCACTTAAGAAAACTTCAGTGGCCTTATTTCTACACCTATATCTATACGGTAACTCCCCGGTTTCCTGTATGTACCCTTCACCCAACGCTTCATACTTGCCTGCTTGGATGTTTCTAATGCAGTATTGGAACTGAAATGTCGTGATTGGCAGGGTGATATAGCGAGGAATTAACCATTCAGTAGATGGTGACTCAGCTACTGTGAAAGGTAACTTCTCTAAATTTTCAATGAGCAGCATGGTGTACATTGCATCTCTGCGTGCCATAGTCAAGTGTCTGTCGGTCAGATTATAAACAGAGAACAAACTTGTGCTGCTAATGTATCACCATGGCACATGGCCTGAATACAATGATTGCGCGTCCAACTTGAAAGCACAATTCAGCACAGTTGAGATTGCCCATGTTGTAGAATATACAAATCTTGTTCTAATATGTTAATTGCTGAGGACCCAATGTTGCCCAGTGAAAGTGTGGTCATACCATTGTCTACCACAGCCAAGGCCTTTCTAGGTTAATCCTATCAATTTCATGTAAACTCTCAGCAGTATCCTGTTGGGAGACTTTCCACAGTTCATTGGAGATGGCATATAAGAAGCATTTCTTAGGCGGTTTCTTGGGACCTTGCAAGAAATCTCTAAGATCCATGTCAGCTAGAATGGACAAGTGTTGTTTCAACTGTTGTATTTTCGAGGTTTTTAGCCATTCTAGGCACAACTTCCCAACACTATAAGAAGTCACTACCCCTGGGTCGTCTGTGTGTACGTAGCGTGGGTCAGGCCTATGGATACTAAACCTCACGGTGGTACCCTTGAATCTAGACTGACACCTATTTATGTTGATCGAACAAATCAACCAACTCTTCCAATTTGGAGCTGATGAATTGTATGTACCATTCTGTATCATTGAACTCAGCATATCCTCACTTATCAGTGTGTCATTTACTAAACCTTCAATAGATGTGGGTAAGGGGATGCGTGGAGTTTTCAGGTCTTTTATTTTTGCAAACCCGTAGCAGGCAGTCTGTTGTACAGTTCTGTTCAGTAATATTATCTGTAATGGTATGAGGCAAGCTCTAAATAAAGCCTCCATTTTCTGAACCTGACAATCTTTCATCCCCAGATGGATATTGTGTCTATCGTCGTGTCCCTCCAGTAGTCCAAACCTTGTATAGACAGTTGGGGGATTAGAGGTGTTGAATATATGAGCTTGGTGTTTGTCAGCATCATTTTCTTCGCAGTTGCATTTGTCTGTACTAACTTATAGTAATATGACATTGGGTCTGATGTATTGAACCCTGAAAAGTATGCAAATTTCTGTGTCAATGTGGCAGAACTACCTTTCGGTGGTGATGGGCAATGTTCCCATTGATGGTAAGTGTTAACAGCACGTGGGACACTAGCTCTGTGCAAAAAGTGATGACCATAATACTGGTAACAATTCATGCTGAAGTCAGGTGTCTCAGTCAGGTGTATCTTTGTACAATTTCCTGTAAGAAAATGCAGCAGAATTTACAGTCTCAATGTCCCAATTATCAGAGAGTGTACTCGGGGTAATTAAATCATTAATTGAAATTTTGAATACATGTGGAATTTTCAAATGTTTAGTAGGACCAAATATATCATATGAAACAAAACTATACCATCCGGTACTGGAACTGCTGAAATGTTCACTAGGGACAGGTCTCTCTGTTCACAGTGTGATGACGTATGTGGTTTCAGGACCAAGTTCACTGGTTGTACTGCAGAGCATTGTGGAAGGTAATGTCCATTCAGTAGTGGGAAAAAGACAGTTACTATACCACTCGAAATTAACAGAAACAGGATCCCTAATGTAAGCCAAAGATGCATCCAAAGGGACACAAAGTAAGTCTTTTCCAGCCAGAGATGGAATTGTTTAAATGTTCTTTCTTGTCAATGGGTGGCATTTTCTCAGGTTCACTTGGATCTGAAGAAAAATAATTGAAGTTGATGAAGTACCCATACGCAGTTTGATCTATTTTTGGGAGCTCAGCAGTATTTGTAGAACAGGCAGTTGCTTCTTGTAAAGACATGTTGATGTAAAGTTCATTATTGGGCCAAATTGCAATTTGCATTTCAGTTGTATTCGGATGTTGTTCAGTTTCAACTTGTGTAATTCGTACTCCGTTATTCGCTACTCCGGCATCTTGCCCAGAGGAGTCTTGAAACATTATTAATTTTTCCACCTGAACTTCCTGTATAGTAGTGAGAGGAGATCTGCAGCTACTCAGGATTCCACTTGGCCTGCTGTTGAGAATCGGCCACATAGTGTGGTTTGATAAGATCAATGGAGACAAATCTTTTTTGCCGGCAAGAGGCAGAAGAAGTACTGTTCTTGTTTCTTCAACTGCCAGGACATGTACAGGTGTTCTGTAGGATGGCCCAAACTCCTTGTCCATGATCTTTTCTCTACACAGGTCCCCAATCTTCGGGACCCAGACAGGTCTTGCCAGAACCAGTTTCAATTCCCCAGTGGCAGTACATTTTACTTGGACGTTGCTTTGTAGTGCCCGGAATTCATTGAGTTCCTGTAAAACTGCCAAACGATCATTCAATTCAAATGGATTTATATCCGCCATTGTGCTGGCACAATTGAGGTCAGGTACCCACATTCTTGTCCCAAACAGGATCTTATAGGTGGTACATTCTCCCAAGGGACTTCTTGGCATATTGTTTAGTGCCTTCTGGACCCCATATAGGTGATTGACCCAACTACCACCCGCACCTAATACCCTTGCTGTTAAGGATTGCTTTAGGTCCCGGTTTTTCCTCTCCACCACCGAATTTCCCTCAGGATGGTAGGGGGAGGAGTACTGAAAGGCCATGCCCATACTTTCCATGGCTTCCTTGTACATCAGGAACAACTGCTAAGGAAGGGGTGCCGTGTACTCTGACGTGGACGGCAGCAATGATTGTTCCCCAAGTGGTACAATCCGTGATGGGGGAACCATCCCCATTGGCAAGCAAATGGTTAGCAATCTATATTTTTCCTGCTGGCCAATATGGGGAAATACTGCTTCTAGGTTTGCTATTTTTTGTACAATCAATAACGGAATTTGTTCCCATTTGGAAGGAATTGTCCCTATTACTGATTTCAGTGTCTGTGGGTTAATTGTAGGTGTGGTCTGAAGTGGACTAGCGGGAGCGTTCCTCGCAGGTTGGACTGTCAATGTTCGCATGACAAACTGGACAATGTGTCTGTATAGCCTGACTATGTCTTTGTATATTTTACGGACCTCATCCACTGGTAGTGAATCTATCTCTGGATTTGGAGTGATTGTTGTTAAGACCGGCCAGTCACTCCTTTTATGCTGAGTGGACAGAGTCTCACAACAGATGTTGTGTGTGGGAGGGCACCTTTAAACCAGTTTTTGTGTTGCTGGTAAGTTAACGGGACTTCATTGTCTTCGAATGGAATGTATTCATCTGGTGGTTCTATGACAATGTGTGTGTGGAACAATTTAGTCACAGGATCTGTAGGTGGGAATTGACCCCAAGAATAGAATACCTCTGATCCGAACACCTCATGTGCCTCAATCACGAAGGTAACACAGCCACCTGTTGCTGGTACGTTGTGTTCTAACAGCTTTATACCTTATGTCTGCAATTCTCTGTGATGTTGAGAGCGTTTGCAAGTTCTTCTTCCCCCGATCTACTCACGGTTTTTGATAGCAAAGAAAATAGTTAAGAGTTTTAGGGTTTTGCACTATGTGGGGAACCTTTTATCCTTACAAGCTGGATGGTGGATGGAAAGAAATGCAACTATTGGGTGACCGAGCCTGTGTTGTTCAATGCTCTGAAAGTGAGGGTGAGGAGTTTTAAATGAGTGTACTTGTGTGAGCCACTGGAGCTCCCTGAGGTGTGGTGGGATGTGAGTCCTGTGTGGAAGGTTGGGTCTGAGTCTGGCTGCCAAGTTCTGGATCATTTGTAGCTTTCTGCTGAATTGTTTTGAGATTCAAGCATAGAGTGAGAGGGTATGAGTCATGTTTGGCCAGTTGGTTGTGGAGGAGAGTGCACCTACAGTCCGGGGTGAAGCATGTGCAGTGATAATTGCTGAGGTGGGAGCTGAATTGAGGGTGACAGGGCCATACCAGGCTGTATGGTGGGACATGTGAAACTCTGAGGGGCACGTGGGCTCCCAGCCACCTTTGTGAGGTGTGTGCCACTCCTGTGGTTTTCTCAATATCTGCAGATGCTGCTTTTGTGTTCAGGTTTTGCAGCTGTGAGCACAGCTCCACCCTTTGACCTCCTGCATCAGTGTCAAAAATAGTTATAAACGGACTATCGGAATAATGGTAAATATTTTAATAATCCCAATTTCCAATGATTGAGAGGAGAAGGGGTATTCCTGTTCAGCTATGTTGCTGATTTGGATGACTTCCAATATTCCTTTTACAGAAGTATATGGTAGGCAAACATATATACCTATTTCTGCTTCCTTCCCAATCAGATCCGTACAAGGCAGTTTCTGTAATCACCACATGTAGTTCTTCAGCTTTCAAGGTGTGCAAAGTTTCAGTTTTCTCTGTTTTGTTAACGCCACTGTAGAAAATACAGTTCTGAATAAAATATGGTAATCAAGTAAATCTTTGTTGATATTACCATTCAACCTCTGTTAGCCGAAAAGAAACATTTCTTTTCTTGAGTCCTCTCACTCACCCAGGGTTGCCCCTAGGTGACTTGCTTCATCATTGGGGCCATCCCAAGCATCTACTGCTTAGGGCGTGCTGCGACTTGCGGAGTTACGTAGGAGCACTTATTTTGTGAGGATATGTGTAGTGCAGTGTAGGGGGAGTGCTGTAAGTGATATTTAAAAATATTACCTAACTAGTGAGCCAAAGTTTTATTTCTGCTCCCAGTTGGCAAGGATAAAAAGGGGTTAATGAAAGGGAAAAATAACCGTTATGTAATTATAATCCCTAGTATTGTGTCGACATGTTTCGAGGTATCACCAAAATGGAAAACCACCCGTAAGTCCTTGGCTAGGTTCTTTTGATCCGTCATCCACGGATCCTTTTTGCTACACTTTGAAAACATAGGAGGGTGAACCTAGCCCAATCCTCCTTCTCCCCCTGTTTTTCTAGGTACAAACCCTGTCACACTAATACTTAGTGCATTCATATTGACATGCAATCAGCCCTGATCGTATGTAATAAGCAAAACCAGGAGAGCCCATACACACATACACACACACACACACACACACACACACAACACAGCCATAGTTATACCAGAAACCTCAGCTCTAAGAATTCCTTCAAGACAAATGTACTACATTGCAGAGGACAAATATTACATTGTGCATAGCATCTTAGTAACAATAGGAGAGTATTAGAACTGCAAATCTGCATAGTGCAAGGTCATTACTGAAGCAGAGAAATGGAAACACTTCTTTCAACAAGCTTTCTGTGGTTATGTCCTATCCTAGATGCATGGCTCCAGCTGATCAGCAGTATATTCACACCTGACCAGTACATTATCTTTTAATTAGTACCCACATGAATGTTGAGGAATATTTCTGTACACATATCAGTGCTGTTATCATTGATTATTTGTGTTGCTTTCACTCACATCCGACTACCCTTACAATCACACGTTCACTGTGTCCTTGCTTTTGACCCTGTACAGTGCTCACCTGCCTTTCACACTGTATAAATAACAAAGACATGCAGACTGTGAAGAATTACAGTTTAATCCTAACCTCCTCCAGCTCAGCCAAAGCACAACACTACTTAGAGGAGGGAAGTGCTTAAAGTGAGATGAAAAGGGTGGATGGGGGATCTCTAAAAGGGTTGTGGCCAAAGAAGCGTAACTATGAGTTCTTTACATAAGGACTAACCTACGTGATCAAGGGCATGGCCTAGTGCGCACAAAATCCAACAAATAAAAATTAGAACTATAGACATGGGAGGCATACTGTATGTTCAGAAGCATTAAAGGTATGTTAGAGAGATGTCAAAAAACAAGACAACACCAGAAATGGTGTGCTTCTCACAAATGAAATAAAACATCAAATTACTGATTTGAATTTATAAAGAACTGGAGATGTGGTATGCCCAGTCCACAGAATGTAAATGTTTAGTGTATCTCCGGGATTCAATTTTAACAAGCCTATGACACCTATTGGCTTTGCAAATGTCTGTTTATTTTCCCGGATGCCCACCGTTCATATCATACATGCTGGTGCAGCTGCCATCTTGGAATGATTTTTCTTCTCTTTTTTAAGAAATACCATTCTAAGATGCCCACAATCTATGCACACATGCAAAGTGGCCATCTTGGAATGGTTTTTCATAAAGCATAAGACAAATAAAATTCCAAGATGGCCATCCTGGTACTGAGATCACTAAGGGTTTGGTGAGAGCGCTGATGGGTTAATAAGTTTTAAGGAAAGCGGGTCCAAAGGAATGGTGGAGGAGCAGTGAGGTGCAAAAAGTGAATAAAAGATTCTTACAGTAACAGTGGAATAATGCAACTGCTCCAATCAAAACACTGTGAGACAAAAATGCTTCTTGGTCAGGACAAGTACAAGAATAGGGACGAAAGCTATAGACTCAGGTGCAGGAAACTGAGATAGACAAGAAAACCATTGAAGCAACAGGAGGATACAAAGCCCACTTTACATCTATATTGAATTAAATAGTTCTGTTTGAGAGACATTAAAATGGAAAAAAATTGACAATGCACTAGGGGCCATTTAATAGAAAGTGCCCCGGGGAACACAACGGGCATCGGCACTTAATTTATGCCCCCCGCGTTGCAGGAGCCACAGACACTTGTGTGGCCCCGTCTGTGATACCAATAGCACTGGTGCACATGTAGGGCCAGTGCTATCTCAAGAGGGCATTCCCTCATTTTGACGGGGTAAGGCCCTATGCAAATGAGGGATTCTCCTTACTTTTGTGCCCTGGGCTCAAAGGCAAAGAAGTTGTCATGAGGCACACTGACAGTGCACCACAAAAAGGTGGCACACTGTCAGTGTGCCCCCCATTGGCAGGCCTCAGAAGGGGGTCAAGGGGTTCCTAAGGGCAACCCAGACATCTACTTGCAGGCAGGTGTAGTCACTCACTGTAGTTGCCTGCAACGGAGCTCTTTCCCCTCGTAAATGTGCAGGCTGCATGCCGCCTACACTGTGAAACAGAGCGACTTTGAAGCAGCCACTCCATATTTCACTTAAATGTGCTGCTCCAAAGGCAGCAAAAGTTCACGGCTGCACTGAGGGCAGTGCATTCAACATAATAGGCCGCACTTTCTCTGATTGCGGATGGCGCACCTGTTTGAATGTGTGCCGTGCCACAAACAGTGAACATGTGCCCTATATGTAATAGAGCCACAGCATTGCTTTTGACCTTTCAAATTATGCACATAACTTTTTTCACTCACTTTTAATGTTAGTAATGCTCTATCTAAAACTAAATTCAGATATAATTGGGATGTTGTACCATGTCCTGCTGATGTAGCGTGTACAGCGTGATCAGTGTTGCTTGTGCCTTATACAGTATGTGGTACACCATCCTTGATTATTGGACTTGGCCCTCTCTGCAGGGTCAACCTCTCACATTCTACCTTCACCCCTCCTGTTACCTGAAATTTGTTTTGTTGGCATTAGGACATTGTACTTTACCACTGCTAACCTATTTCTGTGTGCTCTTTCTTTTAACCATGGGAAAATTGGCTTACACCCAATTGGCACATTTAATTTACGTAAGTGGTACTAAATGTACCCAGTGCCTGTACATTAAGTGGTACTCTTGGGCAGCAGCACTCATTGTGCCACCTACTAAGGTAGCATTTTAAAACATGTCTCAGGAGTACCAAGTGCAGTTCTAAGCTTCCAAATTGACCAGGCAAAATAAACCTTTTGCCAGGCCTAATCCTTCCTTTTAAATACATATAAGCCACCCCTAAAGTAGGCTCTAAACAGCCCATAGGGTAGAATGTATTGTATTTAAAAAGAAGGACATGTGATTTTAGGTTTTACATGTCTTGGTAGTGAAAAACGCTTAGATTTGAATTAATCATAATTTAAAATCCTCCATAATGGTCAAGTTGGATTTTTGATTACACTTTTGAAAATATTGCTTTTAGAAAGTTGGCATTTTCCTCCCCTAACCTTGCTGAAGCTTCTAGGAGTTTCCAGCAGCCTGGGCCCCTAAATTTCTCCCCCATCAGGACAGACAGCCAACCAAAACTCAGAGTCTGGCAACAATGGTGGCAGCGATACCCCAGTGCACAGTAGAGACAGGAGGGTCCACATTCCCAAGTATCTGATGCCTAACTTTGTGGGGGAGGATGTTGACCAGTGGTTTGAGGCATACGAGGTTTCCTTAGAGATTTTCAGAGTCCCTGAGGAGGACTGGGGGGCAGTATCTGGTGGCATAGCATAGTTTCTGTTGCTGGATCATAGTCATATCCTTCAGGATATTAAGGAGATGTTTCGTGTGTTGTACATAAGATGTAATGTTCTTCACCAGCGGGCGGAGCAACCAATCTGTGAATTGAAATTTTGGTTCCAAGATGGAGCTGATGTCAGACACAATTGGTCTGCCCAGTGGAGGGTTTTTGTGTATTTTCTGTAGAGAGTAGAATTGTGGTGTGCACGGTTCTTTTACAAGCAGAAAGTCTGCTCTTTCCTCGTGATCCATTAATTCTCCAACCCTTCATCTGTAAGGCATTTAATTATGTTTTTCAGGTGGGGGTGGGGTCTGTCTTCATAATTGTGTAATTTCTTTT
The DNA here is from genome assembly GCF_964204655.1 of Triturus cristatus. Taxonomy (NCBI): domain Eukaryota; kingdom Metazoa; phylum Chordata; class Amphibia; order Caudata; family Salamandridae; genus Triturus; species Triturus cristatus. The sequence goes on along the minus strand of NC_140593.1, from coordinate 354,353,424 downwards.
GCCTTGTAAGAGAGTAAGGCAGGCTTCTCCATAGGTGGTCCTGCTTTGAATTACTATATCCAGCCTTTGTCAGACGGTTTTATCACCAGGTTGGATTTCTTTCCAAGGGATTCCAAAGCCATTCTTTTCTGTTTGGTTTGATTCTGAAATACATTTATCGTCGGTTGTAGGTATTCAACCTCCTTTATGACTGTTTCTTCAAATGCTATTACAGCTGGTAGAATTGATGTAAGTGGCGGTTGGAACCCTGATTTATTCTTCAAATCTGTATGACCATCGTTGGTTTAATTGTAGGGGGATTGGTGAAACAATGCTTTTATGCAGATTTTCCAAATAAATTCTGCCAATTCCTATCATAATTTGAATTTATCCATCTGGGTAGTGGGGACAAAACCCCACTACCCTTTACTGAGTATGCAATTTCTGTTGTCGTTAGTTCATCTGTGGTTAGGCTGACTACTACGTCTGCTGGCCGCTCGGGCCTGCTTGCTGGTTATCATAGGACCACAGCATCCTTATTGCCCCTTCCCATAGTTTTTAACTTACCCACTCACCCCGACAATAAAGTAATATCTGGGGGTGAGCAAGGGCCTTTTAATTTAAATGTAAACCCCAATAAAATAAAACCAGGTTATCTTCTTAGCTCTCCCTGGAATATGGTCGAGCCTACCCTGACCTGTCGGAGTCAGGTGAACCCAATGATGAAGCATGCCACTACTAGAGTGGGGGAGGGTTGTAAATGAAAACAAGGTTTTCCCTCTTCTCACTCTCTGCAGGGTCACCTCCAACTTGTTTACCTTCATTCTTCCTGAAATTCATTTTTGTTTGCATTACGGGCTAAAGTGCTTGTGCTCTCTCTTTTAAACATGGTAACACTGGCTTACATCCAATTGGCACATTTAATTTACTTATAAGTCCCTAGTAGAGTGCTACTACATGTTCCCAGGGCCTGTAAATTAAATGATACCTGGGGACAGCAGCATTCATTGTGCTTCCCACTAAAAGCAACCATTTTAAATATATCTTAAGCCTGCCAGTACAGCCTGTAGTTCAGGTTTATCTGCCAATTTAAACTGTCAAAATAAATCTTTTACCAGGCGTAAACCTTGCTTCTTAATACATATAAGCTCCTAAAGTGGGTCCTAAACAGCCAATAGGGCAGGGTGTTTTTCACTACTGTAAGGCATGCCTCTCACATAGGATAACATTGTTTTATCTAATTATATTTAATAAGTGCTAACTTTTGATTGAGAGCAGGTACAAATGCCATGTTTGGGCTCAATTGAATTATAATTTGAAATCCCCCTTGATGGTAAAGTCAGATGTTACATTACGAGCTTGAAAATGCCACTTTTAGAATGCAGACAAGGGATTTGTTCAGAAACATATAATTACACATAAATCATTCAGTATCTCATAGCTTTACATCACAACTTAAATGAAGGTTCTTTGCAGGTGAATAATACAGAGAAAAAAATTCTGTAGTGTCAAACCCACGTTGAACGCCCAGGGATACTGACGGTGACCCAATGTGAATACGGTGCTTTTTCACCACATGGTGGTTAACAGTGAAATAAATGAAAAAGAGTACAGTGAGCAAAGTATCATTGAAATCATGATTTATCATGGCATCATACCACATCGCTTCATTGTTAGCATGCATCTATAGTCCAAGTCCACCCTTCACTATTTGGCCTCAGAGAGGGGTCTTTTAACTTCTTGAAATACCCACAGTCCTGAAGATGGTCTCATTGATATATAACGACCTAGGCCAAAACTATGATGCACAATCCAACTTCCTCTTTAGTGATTGTTAAATATGACACGTAGAGCCTAGTATCTTGGGCCCAACAGGCTCACCTTGTGTATATAGGAAGTGGTTGTTAGCTACTTCGGCTTATGGTATTTAAATTTGCATATAGTCTATACATAACCACTGTCAATGTTTTATGAGATCTACTTTTTTGAACCCTTGTTACTGTATGTATGAAGATTTATTTCTCTCAATATAAAAAGGATGAATATATACACCTGCGTTTGAGATTTTTTTTTACCTGTTGTACTATATTTACCCAAGCTCTCAAGGGAATATTTGGTTGACCTTTTGTGTCCAAAAACTGTTAAAAAGTTGCCATTTTCCTCCCCTAAACCTTCTGAGGCCTAATATGAGTTTCCAGCTGCCTGGCTTCTTAATTGCTCCCCTATCAGAAGTGTGTATTAGGGCCAGACAGGGAACAATAGGACCTGGGTGTAGCCGGGAGAGAGCCATCCTGCCAGGATGGAAAGGGCAGAGCTGTTCTCCACGCCACTTACATTTCAAAGGGCAGCACACACACACACACAAAGGAACTTGGCACCAGTATTATGTTTCCCTAGACATCTTGGAGCCTGGGGAAGAACAGGCAATAAAGGAACTTTCCAGAACCAGATGTGGGGGTGTTTACCCCACTTTGAAGGGAGGTGCCACGTCCAACTTCATCCTGCTAGGAGACTTTAATTTTCATTTCGAGTCAACAGCAGATCCCACGGCGGCAATCTTAACAGATGACCTTGCGGCCCTACGACTCACTCAACGAGTCACATCTCCCACTCATGAAAAAGGCCATTTGCTGGACCCGGTCTTCAGCAACTGTCATGACCTTCTAACCAGCTCTCCTATTCCCTTGCCCTGGACGGATCACTTCCTTATTCCCATTAATTGGTCCGCGCCCAAACCCCCCGAACCCCTTCCCACTACGAGAATCATGAGAGCTTGGTCTCGCTTAGCAGTCGACAACTGGACTAGTATACTCACAGAGAATCCACCCCTGATTGAAGATAACCCTGGCATAGCAAACCAAGCATATACCAACTGGATTACTAATTCGCTTGACGCCGTTCTCCCTAAAAAGGAAATTACGTTCAAGCGCTCGCATAAAACAGCTCCATGGTATACAGATGTTCTCAGAGAGAAGAAGCGTCTCTGCAGGAAATCAGAAAGGCACTGGCGCTCTGACTACTCCGCAGTCAAAAGAACCCTATATCGCAAAAGCATCAGTGAATACAAATCACTCATAAAAACAGCACAGGCCACATATTTCTCAGAGAAAATCCTGCATGCCAAATCTAGATCAAAAGAAATCTTCCAGATCATTAAACAACTATCCAAACAATCACCACGTCTGCAGGCGGATAAGACATCCTCCCATTGTAACAATGTTGCTGAATTCTTTCATCTGAAAATCAGCTCCATCTACTCTGCTTTCTCCCCGGAAAATTCCACCCTTTCAGTCACTCCCCCTCTCCCCACAGTCTCCCCGCCCAGCCCACACCTGCCTATGCTAAACCACTTCCCTCTTCTGGACTTAGCATCTCTCGAGCCCTTAGCACGGAAAGTAAAATCCGGGTCCCCGAATGACCCAGCCCCTCCAGATATAATAATGGCTGCCGCACACACGACTCTCCCCATCATAAGGGAGGTCTTAAATACCTCCATCTCCTCCGGTACGGTCCCAATAGCGTGGAAGCGGGCTATGGTCAGAGCCCTGCTGAAAAAGCCTAACCTGGACTCCGCCGACCTGAGCAATTATCGCCCCATATCACTGCTCCCATGGCTAAGCAAGATCCTGGAGAAACATATAAACCAACAACTAATAAACTTCCTAGAAGTTCATCATCTACTGGACCCAACTCAAACAGGCTTCAGACCGAAACACGGGACCGAGACCGCTCTCCTCATGGTCACCGAAGAAGCTAGACATATTCTGGATCAGGGAGGATCAGTGGCAGTGATCCTCCTTGACCTCAGCGCGGCCTTTGATACGGTCAGCCACAACACCCTGCTGTATCGTATGTCCCAGGTCGGCATCAAAGACAAAGCCTGGTCCTGGTTCCAGTCATTCTTGGAGGATAGGTCCTTCCGCGTGTTTGACGGTGAGTCTGTCTCCACCAGCAGGCTCCTGAAATGTGGAGTCCCCCAGGGTTCCTCTCTAAGCCCTGCACTCTTTAACATATACATGAGGCCACTGGCAGATGTCGTCCGTCCTTTTGGGATTAAGATCATCTCCTACGCGGACGACACACAGCTAGTGGTCTCCCTGACGCAGGTTGCCAATCTTTCAACACAGGGCAGGCTTAGAGAGTGCCTGGAGGAAGTGAAAACCTGGATGTCCCGCTCACCTTTAAAATTAAATGGAGACAAAACCGAGCTGATGCTCCTCGGGCCCCCAGACCTCAGTCTCCCCACCTCCATGTGGCCACCTAGTCTGGGCCCTCCACCTACCCCAAAAAATAGCATCAAGAGCCTCGGAGTCTGGCTTGACAGATCTCTGTCCTTTAGCACGCAGGCCACAAAACTCTCAGCAACTTGCTTCGGCATCATGAGGATGCTGAGGAGAATCCTCCCTCTCCTTCCTATGGAGGCCAGACAAACAGCTGTCCAAGGTCTAATCCAGTCGCGCCTCGACTTTAATAATGTACTTTACCTCGGGGCCCCGGAATACACTCTGAGCAGGCTTCAGATGGCCCAGAACTGCGCAGCCCGCATCCTACTCAACATTCCTCGCAGACAGTCAGCTAGGGCCGGACTGATAACCCTTCACTGGCTTCCAGTGCGCCAGAGAGTTATGTTCAAGGCCATGTGCATAGCTCATCAGTCCTTCTGGAACACTGGCCCCAGCATCACTCAAGATCTAATAACCCACTACACACCCAACAGAAGTCTACGCTCGAGTCAGACCTTCCGGGCAATAGTTCCCAGGATAAAGAGATCCAGATCCGGAGGCAGGTCTTTTTCACACAACGCCGCGAGGGCCTGGAACGCCCTTCCTCTGCATCTTAGAGCCAACCCTAACCTTCTAGCCTTTCGTAAACAGCTGAAAACCTTTTTATTTCACCCAATCTAACCTACCCCCCCTTCTCCCCACGTGTGTCTCAGTCTGGTCTTACGGTATTCTTAGCGCTTGGACGCCTCCGGGCAGCAATTCGCGCTCTATAAATGCACATCCAATCCAATCCAATCCAATATAAATGTTGGACCTCCTGAGCCACTCATCAGTTCACTCCACTGAGCCAGTCCACTTCACTCCACTGAACCAGTGGAAGATGCCGGAAGGACAGCTTTATACTTCAGAGGACTGCCCTGCTGCTTGAGGCCCGCCTTGTTTCTCAGAGGATTGCCCTGCTGCTACCAGAGGACTATCCTGCTGCTTGGGACCTCCCTTGTTCTCCAGAAGGTTGCCCTGCTTCTTCATGCTTGTTTTGCTGCTTGAAGGAGAGACAACCATTTCCTTAAACCCAGGACTACCAGATTGACTCCAAGGGTCAGTTGGCTGACCTCCTGTTCTGAACTACAGGGACACAGCAAGCTCCAGAGGCATCCCTATGCCATGTGGTTACATCAGGCCCAGGCAAGAACACCAACATTTTACATGCTCACATTTAAAGTTGGCATCTTTTCTTGAACGTTGACATTTGACACACATTTGCTTGCATGTGTGTATGGATAATGTTCCAAGAAATAACTTTGCTTACATTTACACAACATCGTAGGCATATTGTCACAGCTTTGAACATTCTGTACAAAAGGTAAACGTCACTGTGCAAAATGTTATTGTTTGTTATTGTTCACTCAGTGACAGCTTTGTCAGGATAGAACCAATGATGGCAGCCTGACTGGGAATTCGGCATGGCAACATGGGTGAAGTTTATTATATAAACTACATCATTCCTTTGTTTAGTTAGGGGAGCATTTCACTGATACTGTCAAGGCCTTCCCATGCTGGATTTCCAGCCCAACTGAATCCTGTTTACCTTCTGAGAAGTATGGTGCCCATCTCCACATCAAGACAGGCTCCCAGACTAAACATACCCCCAGGTATCTGGGGAGTTAGACCACCCTTTCTGGGACTCTGGCAGAGTCACACACCCTAGACACACTTGTATAGGGAGTGCTAGGTAGGAGCACAAATATAATTGTACTCATATGCAAGAATATATTCTAAGTAACAGCACAATGGTTGAATTATTCATTTATTTTCTTTACCATTCTTGTGATGCTGATTACTTTGTTTTGCTTCCTTCTAATAATTATTGCAGCACATGTATTTTAAACAAGAATCATGTTCCTTCAATAAATATTGAAAGGCCAATTTGAGTATTTCATGTGTCTACCTTTGGGAATGCATGAGTTACCCAACAAAAGGGCTTTAGATCTTTTGCAACAATTTCCTTGGGGAGTCATGGTTGTTGTGTTCTGAGATTGCACATACCACTGGTTACCTTGATAGGTAAGGGTTACAGATGGTGCAGTGTGGGCCAGCCAGGACTTAGGCCAACATAACCTGATGGTGTGCATAGAATCAGTCTTGTAAAGTTTTGACGTTTATGTTGCCGAACAAATGCACAATTTTACTGATAAAGTATGAACTGCACAACATGGCGCCACCAACGTTCTAGCTTAGGTACTTATTTAATGGGTCTCCCAAGTAGTTTTTCTTTTGTTGTTCCCAAAGACACTACTCACCTACTAACCAGAGACATCCATGATCTTAGGGAATAATCCTCCTCTGCTAAGTAGGGAGCCCCTATTTTATGGCTGTAGGTTGTTCAAGCTTTAACCTTTCAAAGGATCACCCCACAGAGTTACCCTCTCTGAATTCAAAATATTCCAAATACTTCAATGGCTAATCCAGCACAGGTGGTTTTACCAATTAATTGCAGACATGCATTAACACAAATGTTATTTCTACAGGAGGTGATGTTGCCTTCGTGGTAGAGTCCCACAAAGCATACAAAACAGAGGTATTCTATTCATGGGTCACATGCCCGGCAGCAAATTCCAACTCAGGGAATTTTCTCACATATACTGAAGTAACAGTACCAAACCAATATAAAGCATATAAGGAATTAGAAATGTCACTCAGGAGCACATGAATTGGTTCCAAGGCGCCCTACCACATACATTAGAAAATATAAAACTAGATCCTCTTAACAATGCAATGAGGGATCAACATGGCCAGTCTTAGCTGGTTACACACCATATCCAGATATAGTAAACATTACACACCTAGGGCTTGAAGAACTATGCAGAGGCTTAGTCACTTTATAGACATCTAGTACTATTCGTTATGCGGATCAAAACTATCCCACAAAGGGCAGCTCAAATGCGCAACCACAATTGGCTATGCCTTGAATTAGTCCAGTAACCAATAATGGAATAATGGGTAAGGTTCCTATCAGACAAGACGAGATTATGTTCTGTAATGCACAAAAAGCAAGTCATCTTAAAACAGTGTTTCCCCATATGGGAAAACATTCTCACATTATGCCTGCCAATGGGGATGGCTCCCCAGTGGAAGACTGAGCAACTTGGGGCACAGTCTTTGTTGCAGTCTATACCAGAACCCATGGTACATTGTCATTAACTGTTTTGCCTGAGCCCCTGCCCTGGATTTGGGGACTAAATTAATGGGCAATTTTGCTGCAGTATCCTCAATCATGCTAAGTAATATAAAAGGGGAAGCAGCAGCATTGGTTATACACCAGCAACTCAAGCAGGTTGCTCAGCAGATTAGAAGCGCAAATTACCTAAAATGATTGACATATGCATTCATAGGTAGATAAAATTTGGGTGCCAGACCCAATAAACTACAGCTAGAGGGTAATTCTGAAAAAGATAACTTGAAGCAGGCACCTGAGTCTTCTAAGAAGAAGTGGGATAATAGGAAAAATAAATACAAGAATAAACCATGGAGTGGATATCCTCAACAAGAGTCCACTGAAAAGCACTATAATCTGAATAGCCCTGATTCAATTAAACAGCCTGATAGGTATCAGGATACTGATACACGTCCTTCTCGTTCCTTTCAGGAATCATCCAAAAAATGCTCGGAGAAATGTGGACGATGAGAGCACAGATCAGAGGAGTATTTGAAACTGAAGAAGGACTCACAACGCTCTTCTGACTTAATAATAAAAAAGGAACAGAGACCTACACAATCTATGTCTCAATTTAAAAAGAAGAAAGTGGCTGGAATTAAAGCCAAGCATGCCACAGATATTGAGGACTCAGCTTCTGAATGGGGAGTGGGTTCTGACCATGTTCGACAGTGTTGCAGAAGTTACAATAGTTCACCGGAATCCTATGGAGTGTTTGGTGGCAGTAGCAATGAGTGACTACATTTAGGTGGAAACACCGAACCAGAGACTGAGTGATATACAAAGTACAATCAATGTTCTCTTGTGGGAGAATTTGTCATTTGGCTACCGACATTCTCTTGGCTGAAAAAGATTGGGCACCAGCGTTTGTTAGGGACTGCCCACAAGGAGAAACAGTAATTTTACTAGCTTTTTCCAACCTCTTTCGGAATCTGTTAAACACACATACGCCAAGGAGTGGGCCTTAGTGCAAGATCCGGCGTTATACCTCAACCACGTGGGTTGGGATGACGAATCTCCTTTCCACATTGTGCCTGTAAGGTCAACCCCACAACCACAAAGACAATACCCCATTAAACATGAGGCCAAAAAACAAGTTAGAGATACACAACTTGAATACGAGGGTGTAAAAGAAAGTTGCACCTCACCAATGACTAATCCCTTGTTTCCATTAGTAAAACCAGACCTTTCATATCATTTAGTCTTAGATTACAGACACTTGAACACTGCTACACGTACATTTGCTTTACAAAATGAGCAAAGAGCAGCACTAATAAACAATATAGTATGCAAAAAACAGAAAACCACATTAGACATTTCAAATGTTTTTTTCTGCCAAAACATAGCTCCTGAAAGAAGGTACTTGACCACATTTAACGCTTTAGGATCTCAAAAATAGTTATGTGGATTGCCCAAGAGTATAAGAATAGTACCGGGCTGTTTTCAGTCCGTGTAAACAGAACTTTTACAAGATTTTGACAACCAAGCATTGTCCCATTGCGACAACATATACCTAACGGATGATGACTTAAAACCACACTTGATCAGAGTGGATTGCATAATTCTGCCATTTGCTCACATGTTCCACAAATTTAATTTAAAATAATCAAAAATTGCCCAACTTAGTGTCCTGTTCTTTGGATACGAGCTGTCAAAGTTCTACTTCTGACGTATTGTGGGTCAACTGTTTGGGCATTCTCTCGAAGATTGAGTCAGGTGAATAAGTGATGAGTAAGTAGAGGTGTGTATTTGCTTATTAGCTTGTTTGCTTATGTGGTAAGTGTGCAGGAACCAAAGGATAAACGCATTTCTACTTGTTTATAGTACCCTATCCCTTTGGTCAAGCCAAGGGGTCCCTCTCTCTTTCCACTTTTGATTTAGGATAAATAGGCCACACCCATGTTACGTGCAGACAGAACCTGCAGGAGTGGTCTCAAGATACAACGTTGGAAAGTGACTAGAGTGGCTAAAACATTCAACATTGTCTGAGGTGAAACAACACTTGTCTCTTCTTTTTGATGAAATCGGTCTACATGATTTTGTGTTAGGTCCTTGAAAGCCATGTCTAAAGCGCTTTCTGTATGCAATACACAGTTAATAGTGGAAAGTTTCACAGCAGGAAGCTGCTGTGAGACTTTGTGAAATTGACAGAGCTCATTTATAAAAGGCTCTAGTAGTAGTTGCCAATGGTATGACTACATTATGCACCAAGATATATTCTCTGGATAACATTGTGTTGTCTGCTATTGATATCATGCAGAGTGGCATGTCATCTTTGCAATATGGGCAATCGCAGCTTAGGTCTATTATGCTACTAAGTTGGACTCAACAAACGCTATGCACTGGTCGCGTTTCATGGAAACATCTAAATGCCACTAATTTGTTTTTACCATGCAACTTAACATAAGAACTGATCATTATAGCTAAGAAAGACATAAAAAAGTTGGAAATATTGCCATTTACTGTTGCGTAGGTACCATCTGCAGATCGGATAATACATGGATTTATTTCTCTGCCAATTTCAACTTTTTACTTCAAAATGCTGTTTGCGACACCATCAAGTAGGCAGATATGAAGCACTACAAGAAGGGTTTCTATATGAGGCATGGATCATACCTTTTACTTATCATTGTAGGAATGGTGTATCTGAAGTTTTTCTGAGTGGCACAGACTGTGAGAATACTTTAGGCAATTTTCCAGTTTGCAGGGAAGTTACACTTTCCATGGCGCATCTAATGCATCCAAGGTGAACTTGTCATGTTATCTGAAAGGTTCCACGGCTGCTGCAATTCGTCCGGCATTCAGCTTGCCCTCTTATGGAACTTACTTGATGTTGAATGGTCAACGTTTCTGTGGGATGAAACCTGGAATACCATATGTGCTGACTGTGACTGGGGTTGTGACCTGTTGTACACAAGTGCTATGTCCAGTTGCTTGTACAGTTATGGATGCAGCAATTTGGCCTTCGATAAAACGTTCAATGGGAACTTTGATGATTTAAGGGGATGAAATGCCTTATTGTTTCAGAATGAAGGGGCCTTAACGTCTGCACGAGAGATGTTTGATCTTCAAGCTGCAGGACTTCCTTAGAGAAACAGGGGCACATGTATGACCATTTCCTTTTGCGACTTGCAAATTGCTAATTTTAGCAACTCGCAATTTGCGAGTGCCAAAGGATATGTGCTAATGTGTCCCAGACACATTTTGGGATTCCCAATGGGATCGCAAATGACCTGCCTCATCAGTATTCATGAGGCATGTCGCAATTTGTGACCCATTGGGAATGGGGAATGACACAGGGATGGTGGCCTGCTGGGGGCAGCAGATCCCCATGTCTGTGTTTGCTTTTTAAAATAAGCAACTTTTTTTAAATGCACCCCATTTGCCATAAAGATAAACTGGATTTGTTTCAAAAATAAAAATGAAGTGTTTCAGTTTCAGTTTTTTAAGAGTAGGTAGTGGTCCTTTGGACCACTGCCTGCTCTTAAAAAACATTTTCACTGCCAGTCACAAAGGGCAAGGGGACCTCTTTCAGTTTGCAAGTGGCTTGCCACCTATTTGAAGCAGGCGGTAAACTGTGAGTGTTTTGTGACTGCATTCTGGTAGCAAAACAATTCTACATCTCCCTGCGACCCGCTATTAAGAAGGGATGCTCTTGGCACGCCCCTTAATAATAGGGACTCACAAACCCTATTTTTTGAGTAAGTAACAGGTTACCGACTCACACAATAAGGTTGATACATGCTGCAACCATTTATACTGGTTGCAAATGGCCCAGATCTCCATTTGCAACTGCTAAAAATGGTCGTATATGTGGCCCACAGTTACTACTTCGCACCAATCTCCCACACCATTTTGTGAGCTAGTGCATCACATTTTTAACATTTCAAATACTGTTGATATAGTGCACTTTTTTTAAAAAACAATTGGCTCTGGGTTTGTTAGTACCTTCCAGATGTTTTTGGGACTTATTCCATCTTTCATACACTTTGTGTTTGGAACCATTTGTGGAGGCTTACCACTTGTCCTATTCCTAGTTGTTGGGGCACTGATTTTATCCTATTTGCTCCAAAATGGATGTTCCACCACGCTGCCAAATGGGGATGGCACTACCACCTGTGCTACTGTGCTGTGAGAGAATGATGCTGTATTTTGGCACACTCTTGCTTCAAGAACTTAATGACAACTAGTTCTTGTCCTTTTGGCCTGTCTGGTTACACTGTGTATAGCTCCTATTCCGCTGTCAGCTGTGCACTTTCGAGTGTGCCCTGGATGTATGTTTAGGAATGTAACCGGTCCAATCTATGGACATTGCACAGCCGGTGGGTCCCCTAAAGGCTCACTTGTAGAGATGCCCTGCACAGTTGCTATTGCTTCAGAATGCATATTATGAGCCTTCCTGGGATGCTTCTGCTCCTGGTGACTTGGATCCTGGCTCATCCTCTGCGGATGCTCTACTGGCTATCACTCCTTCAGCGTCTGTAGAGGGGGTTGGATTTAAACATGTTTGTTCCCTGGAGCTGGTAAGAGGGGTGCCAATGGAACAGTCATCTGTGGAAGCAGGGAATAGCTATGTTTTTCCTACCCCTCGGAATAATTAAACAATCTGCCAGTTTCAAGCAGTGGGGATTTCGTTTTAATTTGTCTATATTTGTATTAGCTGAACTGCTTTTAGAGTGAACTTTTCTTTTAACTTACCTTCTTCTATTGCCATTTTATGCAATTTGCCTTTCTCTATGCTTTTATTATTAAAGAAGCACACTGCTTTTAAGCTTTTAGGTTTTATATTGAAACTACAGTTTTAGCATACATTTTAGAAAGCTTTTTAGTTGCCTCACTTCCAAGGAGTGGGTGTAATTAAGCCCGGCAGGAAAATTACCATTTTACTTGCTCGCTTTTTAAGTTTACATTTTTTCTTGAATGTCGACATTTGCTTGTGTGCTTGTATGGGTAATGTTCCATGAAACAATTTTGCTTACATTTACACATCTTCATAGTCATATTATCAGAGCCTTGAACACTTTCTACGAAAGCTGAAATTCACTGCGCAAAATGTTGTTGTTTGTTATTGTTTGCTCTGTGACTGCTTTGTCAGGATATAACAAATAATAACGGCCTGACTGGGGCTTCGGTATGGAAAAATGACTGAAGTTCATAATATAAAAGACATCACTCTTTTGTTTAATTAAAGCAGCATTTCATTGACACTGTCGAGGTCGCCCCATGCCAGAGTTCCAGTCCAGCTGAATCCTGTTTACCTCCCGAGAAAGATGGTACTCAGCTCTTCACCAAGACGGGGTTACAGATGAAACATACTCCCAGGTAACTGGGGAGTTAGAACACCATATAGGGATTCTGTCAGATTCACCCACCCTAGATAAATTAGGATAGGAAGTGCTAGGGAGGAGCACAAATATATTTTTTTACTCATATGCAAGCATTTTTTCTAGGTAACAGCACAATGGTTGAATTGTTCATTTATTTTCTTTACCATTCTTGCGATGCTGATTACTCTATTTTATTTACTTCTATTAATTATTACAACACATATATTTTAAACAAGAATCTTATTGCTTCAATAAATATTGAAATGCCAATTTGAGTATTTCTTGTGTCTACCTTTGGGCATGCATGAATTACCCAATGAAAGGGTTTTAGATCTGTTTCCACAATTTCCTAAAGGGAGTCAGGGATGTCATGTTCTGAGATTTCACATACCACTGGTTACCTTGCTAGGTTAGGGGAACAGATGGTGCACTGTGAGCTAGCCAGGACTCAGGCCAGCATATCATGATGGTGTACACAGAATCAGTCCTGCACTGTTTTGACATTTCCGTTGTCCAACAAATGCACAGTTTTCCTGATGCAGTATGAACCGTGTAACACCTGCAACTGCCCAGCTGATCTGCTGCAACTAACCCAGCCTGCACCTGCAACTGTACCTGCCTGGTCCTACAGTTGGATCTGCCTGAGCCTTACTGGCATCTGCTGGAGTGAGTTCTTGAATCCCAAGAGGTGTCTCCCTAGGTCCTGGATATTTGGCTGGTATTAGTTGAACTTCACCTGTGAAATACTAAAGTTTATCTCTGAGTGCTGGACTTTGAGAAGATAGCCTTTTCATCTGGCCCCTATATGCGCCCTGCACACCATCGTGGTAAGCCTGAACTTGTGACTTTGTCTCTGTCTAGCATGACCAGACACTAACCGTTAGTGCTTTGGCCTTCTTGGCACTATTTTTACTTAATCCTTTAAAACTGCATATCTCCTGATTGGATTTTTGTTGATAAAACTTACTCTATGTTTCCAAATTAGTGTGGGGTATCTCCTGTGTTATGTTTTGACTTTATTACTGTTTGTGTGCTGCATAAATACTTCACACAGTGCCGCTAAGATAAGCCTGACTGTTTGTGTGCATGGCTACCAGAGGGTTAATCACATGTTAATTTAGTGACTTTTATGGCTCACTCTGACATGGATTGTGATTGCTGCTTGAGTAGGGTTTCATACACCCTCTACCAATAACTCAATTTCTCACACTGATTATATCTGAAAGCAAGCAAGTACAGGGCAAAAGTGGTCTGGAGGCAAATAGCTCTCCCCCAATGAGCACTAGTGTTTAAACTCACTGAGCAGCCTACACAGCCCTTAAGTGTGGCATCTGAGTTTGTGTCACTCTGTGGGTACCTCCCATTTATATTGGATCATTCTGAGGGTTCCAATGGACATGCAGATCTGCACCTACCTTGACATGACTATAAGGACACACAGAGGTCTGTCAGGGTGCATCCTTAATACCTCCATAAGAGCTTTAGGCAGGAGAAGGGAGAGCAATCTCAACCTCCTGCATCCGTTCTCGACCAACAAATTGCATGAAACAAGCATCTGCAGGAGGAAGGCTCTTTTGGTCGTTGTGCCATGTAGTTACATTGTTTAACAAATGCTGAACGGAAACGAACAATGATCAGAATGGAGACATTTCAATATGACGTCTCATAGAATAGCAATATAGTCGTACTGTCTATTCGTTGTTTATTTGAATGCACCATTTTTAGACACAACACTGTTTCTTTTACTCATCAAACGCATACTTTTACTGCTAGTATTGACCAACCCAACTTAAAGCCCTAAGATTTTAGCAACGGGGAGGTAATCAACTCCAGTTATGTCTCGGAGATTGACACTTTGGAATGCTGCATGCAGCAATAACATTGCAAATGCTTTTACATGGCAGGTGGGTTGGTGCATGTATATGTCAAGATTCACAGACATGCAAGTGGCTGGATACATCACATGCACACATGTGACTAAGTGCATTACCCGCATGCATGTGACTGGATAATCCCATCCCCATCTGCTTAGTGGCATGGTGGAGAATGACATATAAGAATTATACAAACAGAGGTCAGGTAAGGCCCTGATAATGATCTTAGAAGAATTACTATGCGGTAATTTCACAACATGGTATATCCAATGCCAAACTCCATATTTATATAAATTCCATGCAGATTTTGAATTTTACCCTCGTTCTGACTACTTTTCCCTGTATCAATTTCACCAGAAATTACCCCGCAAACATTTTATGGGGAATTCTCAGATGTAAAGTAATTTTGTCCAGCGCGGAATACTAGCATTGAGCAGAAATACCCTTTGAACTTATACTTGTATTTCTGTTTAACAAGTTATGAAGACCTACATGCTTAATCTACTACTGTGGAAGAGGGTATGTCGGCCTAAATGATAATACAGCATGACGAGAGGTTTAGAATGTCTTTGTGGTGTCCAGATTGTGATGTACAGTCAGGGTCCAAGACAAGAGATAGAAATAATTAAAATATAAGACATGCAACTCACAGTCTGATGTCTTTCCATATAGTTGTTAAAATTCTGATAAAAATAAAATAACAAACATTGGCATAGCCAATAGGTGTCGTCTTTGGGACCTTATAAGTGTTCAGCTATGCAGCACATTATCCTGGGTCCTGTGTCGCCAGGGATTGAAGAGTTATACAATTACTACACACTGGGTCATGCAGTCTGATTCAGGAATAAGTATGACTAGACAAAATCACCTTGGAAGTTCGGAGACATTTAGTTCATCCAAGTTCTACTTTCCTGCGGATTTTAAAAGAAATAGTTGTCATATATAAGGCTCGACACTGATAGTATATATCCTCTGAAGCCCACCTTAAGATGTGCAAATGATGCTTTTTTCAAGTGCAGACTTGCTAACTTTGAATATATTTTTACTGTGTGAGATGAGGTAAGTTTTAAGGGGTGGGATCTGGAATTTTGGGGAGGGGAGTAGTCTTTGAGTACATCACCATCCGAGCAACTGAAGGGGAGGCAGCCCATCAGTGCCCCAGCTAGGCCTTCCATATATACGAATAACAAAGACTTCTGAGGCTCCTGCAGACATACTATTGAGGTTTTAAAACCACTAATGGATTTTGTCTGACGAGCAGTGGCGGCTCCTCTGCTATGGTGAAGGAGCGTCGCCCCCCGCCAGCAGTGTAAAAAAATTATTTTAAAAAACACAATAATAAACTCCGGTTTCATACCGTTTTATTTTTTGGGGGGCTGAGGCTTGTGGGCAGGGCCAGGGTGATGATAGGCATTGACAGGGAGTGTTGGGCACTACAACCAGTAGACATGTCTGTTTGGTCGGCTGTCTCAGGCCGGCCAAACCAACATGCTTACTTAAGCTCTCTCCAACCCAGCAGCTTTGTCAAGTTGAGAGAGCAAGCACAGGCTCCCAGCTTCCCTGGGAGCACAAATCGAGATCACGCAGGCCAATTCTGAAGCTGCTATCATGCATAAGAGCATCTTCAGGATTGGTCGCTGGGCAGTCTGGGAGCCTGTGGCTACAGTGGAGCCACGACATGAGCAGAAGACCGGCAATATGGCGGGCTGCAGGTAAGTTATCTTTATTCCCTTTTTTTGTTGTTGTCATTGTTTACTCCCCCCAACACACCCCACCAACTCTGCCTCTCTACTTTCATCTGACACCTGCCGCTACTGCTGCAGAGAATCTCCAAACACAAGCTTTGAAACCAACAAAGTGCCATCGTCGATTTATTACATTTTCAAACATTAAAGTGTTTTTGCACATGCCAATGCTGGATAAATCTAATGTTAGATGTTGGCAGTTCAGGCCTGACCTGCTCCAATTCGAGCAGCGTCAAGACTGATTTGCATATAGCTGGGTCCAAGTTGAAGTGACATGGTGTGCAAAATAATTATAGAACTGGATGCGGACACAAGTAATTACCAGTGGCTGTAGTTAATTCAAGCATTCCATCCATCACTTTTTTGTATATTTAAGGATCATGGCATGCACATTAAGGGCCTTCTTACGAGTACGGTGGACCACAGGACCGCCGTACTCACGGCGGTGGCCTGACCTGCTGTGCATATTACGAGTCACCTGCCCTCCACCACTTTCATGGTGGTGAGCCTGCCATGAAAAGGGTGGCGGAGAGGCAACTAAAGGGGCCCTAAAAGGGCCCCCTGCTGCTCCTGGGCCTGGGAATGCATGCAGGAGAGGGAACATGCCCAGCCCTTATGGAATTGCAACCCAGTTTCTGCATAGCCACAACATGCAGGAACGTGCTACAGGTGCTATCACAGCTGCATCTGCTGTTCAGGCTCACCTATGAGCCTTATACAGCAGCTGCCATTAGATCACCGAAGCACCGTCCACTCGACATGGATTACAGTTGTAATCTGCGGGTCCTCAATTGGCTTGGCACTTGGCAGTCCTCCTGTCAGCACGGCTATGGAGACCCATCGGAGGACAGCCAAACTCATAAAAAGCCCCTAAGTCTCCATGCTGCTATGCATTCACAGATATGCAAAACAGAACAGACGTAATAACTGTTGGTGCAATTACATCTGACTGTTTCCATTCCAAAAACTTGAACCAAAGTGGTCTCTTGCCTAGTTGCTGCACACATGAAAGCTGGTTAGGGGAATGATAATACCCTGTCTAGTTTCCACTGGTGTGTTCGCTGCATTCATAAGTAGGAATGTGAGATTGGCCACATTGTTGAGTGTTTGCACTTTTAGGGTCATTTGCGGGGATGCAGTTTTCGAGTACCCTCACCACTTGAGGAGTCTGGGTACTTCGAAAATTCAACTGTTTGGAATGGAAAGCTTGAGGATTTGATAGATCATGCAAGTGGCTTGATTAGCTTCTGATGTGTTGAGGGCTATGTGGATGTAGTCCCAAAGTAAAATATCTGTAATCTGTACAGGCAGAGCATATGTATGAATGATCTCAAGGAAATAATTGCTTTCAGGCTCACACCACTGACGGCTTTTCTCCCCAGTTTTCTTGTGAGCTATTGCTCATTATGGCATTTTCTCAGGTGGGCACATTTGGCTTTAATCAATCACAGGTGATGTTTCCTTATGGGCACATTTGCACATGCCATCCTCATCACATGAAAAATGGTAACATGGCCAACACATCAGTCTGATGGGCGAGATGAGCAGGGATGTAATTGAGGCCCCTGAAGCCCATGCGATACAGGGGGACCTCAAAATTTAAAGAGGCCCCCATTTGAGAGAAGACCATTAAATATATTTGTGATATGGGGGGGCCCTCATCACATTCTGCTGGGGCCCCCATCATTCTGAGTTATGCCACTAGAGATAAGCTGTACAGACACATACACACCTACAGACACACACACACACATCCACATATATATTACAATATACATATATGTATATTGGACTAATTAGCATATGCTTAAATTATCAGATCTATTGGCAGCAAATGATTTCCTACGATAATTGATTCTTATCAGTTAAAACATAGAATATCTGGAGATTTGGAAAGGCATGCCCTTGTCTTCAGGGAGACTTCCAGCACCTCAAACCGTCTATGGGCCTGATTCACAAAAGTTAACTTACACATCTGTGTAAATTTACAATTGATTGCTATTCACAAAGGTATTTATGATTATATGTTTGGAGACTTTGCAGTTGTGAAGATACTACTCGTAAATCTCTTTGTGAATCCCAAACAATTGTAAATTTACACAAAAATGTAAGATTACCTTTGTGAATCAGTCTACAAATTGCTCCACCTAATGATGCTGAATCTATTTGTTAAATCACTCCAAACCTGGAATCTTGATATTGAAAGCTGAGTGCTCTTTGGATGAGCCTTCATAATAATACAAGTAGGTTAAGACTTAAGAGGACACATTTTTAGACTGATTCTCCTTTACAACTGGGTAACTGTAAGTTAGAAATGTAGATGGATAACAAAAATATCTTTAAAGAGAGGGGTGCTTACAAACAAGCACATTTAGGGGTATATCTCAAATATGATTAAATAACTTTTATCTACAATCGTCTAGACAGATATGTGGTCAAGGACCACTGTCTTAAGATTGACATCCCTGGGGTAATTTCTAGAAAAAACAGAAATTCGAAGAACAGATTTCCTAATATTCTAATTGTCTGATCAGGCAACTTTAGAAAGGATCAGAATCACCTCTGCTGGCCATGTAGATGATTTTAGTTCAAACTGATGTAAATTATTGGATTTTTTAATTTTGGGTTGCAAAATGAATAGCTTCAGTTTGTTTGCAGTAGAAGATAAATTGCCTGCTCCATAATATTAATGGTGCAGAAATTGGCTTTGGCCATACTGCATAAAGTTGTAAAAGATACAATGGAGGATTAGAAATTACAGTAGACCTCTTCCTCAGGATTCAAATTCATAATGTGTAGACATTGCAACATCTGTCTATTAGAGCACAAGGATCAAAATGTCATGAAAAGTGGCACATTGTAAATGGGACATTGGTGCAGCATGCAGCGATCTACTGAACTGCTGTTGGCTCCTACTCTTGCCTGCAGCTTGTGTTGACAGCCAACAAAACATAGTAATTCCCTCCCACTGATCCCAAATTGTATACATTCCTTTCCATCGCTCTTAATATGAAATATTTCAAATTAAAAATGTATCTATAGACATGGGGAATATCCTCCATTTCCTTACCTCCAATTCAGTCTCTCCCACAATAACAATCATAACAACATAAATGTTTGAAAAGATAATGGAAAATAACCTTAATTTTGTCATCATCAATTCAGTCTGTCTCAGTAACCCTCGAACAATAACAATCATGACGCCATAGATGCTGGAAACATGTTTATTGAATTCCTTACAAAATCATAAAACCAAATGAACATGCATAATCAACTAAAAACCAGTACAACTAAAACATCACATCAAAGAATACATATATTCATGTTGATTTCTCCCTCAAAATTAGCTAGAACATGGTAAAGCTCAAAATTAATTCCATACACAATAATTGTATCCCTTGGCATAGTCAATCATTCATCCCCAATCATTGTGCTGAATATTAAAAACAACCTCCTGCCAGACTATTTTCTTTAGGACTAGCATTAACTTAATTGATTTTTCAAAATGAACTTAATCCTAGGCTTATCTGGAGAGTATTACTACAAACCAATAACTAGGTTTGGAAAAAAATGTATTGTACATTAGTAAAATAGCCCTACTATTTCCCATTATCATAGACAGAGCAAGGGTTCTATAATATCTACTCTCAGTCGGTCACAAACATTTTACTAGGCTAAATTTGCCATGAAAGTACAGATAATAAAAACATTTCATAACAGAGAAGCATTACAAGGTTCAGACACATTCTAGGGTAATACAGTTATTTTCAAGAAATATGCTATGTAGGGTGCATACCAATGACAAGATACATAAAACATATATAAAAGGGCCGGTGATTCTCAGACTAACAATTTAAAGGAGTTAAAAAATTAGATCAGTTCCTAACATATAAATATAATAAGGGTGGGGTAGTTATGTTGAGCTATAGCCGTTTCTAACCCCCGGTGAAAATCGGACAAAATTTCCCATTGCCATGCAAATGTTCTCATTCTCCAGCCTTTGGAATTCCTCAAAAGCCTCCTTATGGGAGTTCATATTGAAGGATCGAAAAATAGAGCACATAACTCACTTCCTAGCATGAGCATACAGAGTGCAAAATACAATAAAGTGCAATGTGCTTTGCGTGGCAGTATTATTGTATAGGCATCTAGGCAGTGGTTCCCCCCAGATTGTATTCATGGGAAAAGCAACTATCAAATGCAATAGTCTAAATCATAGTCTGGTTAATAAAACCTGGAGTCCCAATTGGAAACCAGGAGATATAAGGCTCATACCCCCGTGTCAAATTAATTGGGTTATAAGTGTGGCTTACAAGCAAATTATCAAAAGCCGCCTGGTGAGCTTTGTCTTGAATATACCAAAATACCTCCATTACCCTGGAAATAGCTCTAAAGTTATTGCTTGATGCGTTTTCGACATACTCTTGCAGGCTCATTCCAGGATTATTATTTTTTTTAAATCTAATTCAGGGTATATTTAGAGCATTATCCAGAGAAAGACAATCTCCCAGTACTTCCTTAGAGAGTTGGGCATCAGGGATCCCACAAATCCTCAGCATAAGAGTAGTGGTGCCAGCTTTCTCCTGTCACCTACAGGTATTAAGCCCAGCTCAGATAGGCACCTAAAGGCAGGGCACGTCTGGGGGTGTGCCAATAGCCTATGAACAAACTTATTTTCTACCTATTGAATTGGCTTGGGACCTTTATATCCTCAGACCCCTTCTCCATAAGACGCCACAAAAACACATTTACTTTGATAAATCTCCACCAATTCTTTGATTGGTTTGTGGCCCAGCCTTCTTGCAAATAAGCCTCCACAGCTCTTTGAGTATGAGTGGCTCTGCATTGATAAATCCCCAGATAATTAAAACACCTCACTCAATGAATGTCCCCCCCCCCCCTAAAGAAAGGGTGCTAGTTTTTACATTTGTAGGGCCTAAGCACATTATAAAACTAGTATAAATGAAACATCACATCAAGGAATACATATATCCATGTCTTTTTCTCCCTCAAAATTAGATAGTACATGATAAGGCTCAACATTCATTTCATGCACAGTAATATTATCCCTTGGCATAGTCAAACATTCACCCCCAATCATTGATGCCGAATTTTAATGACAACCACCTATCGGACTACTTTCTTCAGGACATTCATCAGCGTAATAGATTTTTCAATGTGAATTTAATCCAAGGCTTCATCTAGAGAGTATTACTAAAAACCAACAACTGGATTTGAAAAAAAGTCTGACTGTACATTAATAAAATAGCCTCACTATTTCCCCTAATCATAGACAGAGCAATTGTTATATGATATTTACTCCGATTAATATTATAGGCTCCTAAAAGATAGGAACCGTAATGATGTGGATGGAGCAGTCTCCCCTCAATCCTTTTAATAAACCTGGCAACATTCCAAATATGCCTTGCTGTCTTCCAAGGTCTATCACTGTTTACACCATAAATGACTCTGCCTCAACAGTTATAAAAGTGAAATCATTTTCCTGGGCCCTTCCAAACTTCCCTCTTTCCCTGTATTTTGGCCAAAGCAATTCTCTTTCAATCCAAGTAGAAAAAGCTCATAATTCAGGAGTTATCTCTGATCCTAAGGTATAATTTACCACCTGTTTAAACTCGCTCTCTAAATCTGCAAACCACCATCTTCATTTGCCAAAAGCAGTTCTGTCTCTGAGCCACTGCTCTCAGAATATCTTGCTAGTATTCACCATAGTCTTGCCCCACCTGGATTACTGAAGTTCCCTGCACAAACGCCTTGCTAAGGCATGTCTGTCAAAACTCCAGAGAATTTAAAATTGCACAGCCCATCTAGAGTTGGATTTTGAATTGTATGAGCAACTATCTCTGGTCTTGATGTCTCTCTTTTTGCTCCCTTTCAAAGAAAGAACATATTAGGTATTCCATGGCCAATTGCCAAACTACCTAACAACACTGTTCATCCCTTATAAGGATTTTAAGGTCTGGAAAGGGATGTCTCCTGACTAACCTGTTTACTAACTACAAGAGGTTTGATGGCCGAACTCTTCATGTTCTTGACTCCTTCATTTACAACTCCCAAACACTATATAAAAACGTAAGAATTGCTTTGTCAACTTCAGAAAATCCTTGAAGACTCATCAGTTCTCCCAAGCATTTGAATAATCCAATGCTCTTCAAACCATTCATTTTCTGTTGGTTTCTTGTAATGCTGGTAGTCAGGCATATCAGACCAGCAAGTATACTTTACAGTGGGTTTTTGGGGCTCTGATCTTTTAAGACTATGTAATCTTTTGGGACATATATGTTGGCAGGTGTCTACGGAATGGCACGCGCTTACCAACAAGATACCTGATGCATTACCAGGTTATCTAAAGTATTTTTCTACTACCTGCCCATTTATAAAAATTCACCCACACTCAAAGCACTCTGAAGTCACTGGTTTAGTACAGCTTTGCAAAACCCCTCAAATAAATACACAGTTGTTCCTTCTTCTTTCACAACAATCCATATGTTTTATTGATTGACTGCACTGCCTAACCTAATTTATTTATTTATTTATTAATTTATTGAATTTGTAGAGCGCATGGCTGCCCATGGGCTTGCCAGTGCTTAAGAGAATCTTGACAGTGAAGACACAGAGCCAACGCCTAATTATTGTGGGAAAAGCCAGGTTTTCAAATTTTTTCTGAAAGCAATTTCGTTTGGCGCAGCTCAGATTTCCAGTGGGAGGGCAGTTCATAGCTTGGGTGTCAGATGGGTGAAAGATCTACCGCCCCATCTGGCTCTTTTAATTCTGGCTGTCTTGAGGAGCTGTTGCTGGGAAGATCTGAGCTGTCTAGATGGGGGTGTACCTAGATATCAGGTTCCTCAGTTTTTCGGGCCCAGAGTTATTGATAGCTTTACGAGCTATGCAGAGAGTTTTAAACTTAACTCTGGCCTTGATAGGCAGCCAATGGAGCTGTTTAAGTGCTTCCCTTGCAGAGATGCGGTTGGGGATTTTCAACAGGAGTCTGGCAGCTGCATTTTGTACCACTTGCGGCCACCTACTGACAATACTTAGGTGAACCCAGATAGAGTGAGTTTCCATAGTCCAGACGCGAGATGAGAAGGGATTGTATCACCATCTTCCTCAGGTGCTCGGGATTGCACCAATGATTTTCCTTAACATTCTAAGCAATCCAGTGTTAGGGAGTCTTCCAACCAAATTCCAAGGTTGTTATAGCATGTTTAGGGATAGGAGGATCTCCCATACATTTGGGTCAATGGGATGCCCGGGTCTCCAAGCAGCATAAGCTCCGTTTTCCCACCGTTCAGCTTCAAACAGCTGTTGGACATCCAACTCACCACTTTCGCCAAACAAGCAGGTAGCTGATTATTGCTAGATTCTGAACCTTTAGGAAAAGACACCACTAACTGGGTGCCATCGGCGTATGACACCACTGATATTCCATATTCCTGCACTACCTCAGCCAGCTAATGGACATAAACATTAAACAAAGTCGGACTGAGGGATGAGCCCTGCGGGACGCTACATGTGGTCGGGAGGTGCTCTGAGATGCAGTCCCCTTCCATCACCTGGAAGGATCTGTTCTCCAGGAAGGAGGCGCGTGACTCCAAGGCTTTTTCCCGAATTCCCACTTCCCCTAATCTTACTTTTAAGGTGGCGTGATCTACAGTGTCAAAGGCGGCACTGAGGTTCAGCAGGAGGATGGCAGCAGACCGACCCTTATCGAGTGTAGATTTTAGCTCCTTAGTGACTGTGAGTAGAGATGAGTCAGTACTATATGTGGCTTGAAAACCCATCAGAGAAGGATGGAAGGTGCCATTAGACTCCAGGAAGTTAGATAGAGAGTGGTTGACATGCTTCTCCAGGAGTTTGCCCAGGTATGGTAAAAGGGAAATGGGACGGAGATTATTCAAGATAGTAGGATCAAGATTAGGTTTCTTTTGGAGTGGCTTGATGATAGCGTGCTTCCAAACTTTTGGGACTAGGCCCCAGTCTAGGGAGAGATTAAGAAGTTTGGTCACCAAGGGTGAAAGAATATCCAGAGCATATACTAAGAGACGTGGGAGCGCTGGGTCCAACGGGGAGCCAGATTTAGTTGTCCTGATTAGACGTCGGACCTTCTCTTCCTTTAATCTAGGGAATTGGGCTAGGGAAGAGGTAGGGGGTGATTTAACCATTATTGCAGTGATAGGTTCCCTATTTTGGGGGAATTGATATAACTGCTTAAGAGAGGGGTAGAGCATTGTCACGCACAAGCTTTTAAAAAATGTTCTCACTTATACAGAAAGAGAAGATGTTCAGTGTGCCTACAGACAGGCATTAATATAGATTAAAATATCCTAACATCCACTTAGACATGCCAATCAAAATATGGCAAGATAAGATAACAAATATCAGTATTAAATATCTGATTAATTAATTACACCAGTACTGCTAGAAATAGATGTTTTCCTCTGTGACAGCCCAACAGTATACCTTTAATTGATCGTATAAATACTTCCATCCTAAAATAAGTGATGAAGTGGACACATGGACTACTACTTGAGTCCTTGCCTTTCACGCTCACATCTATACACACATCTATGGGCTCGATTATGATGTTGGTTGGGGTTACCTCCGACCGTTACCGTTGCAGTCTTGGGACCAACCGTTCTTCAGTTGGCAGTCCCAACACTGCAATTACAATGCGACCATACATGGTGCGGTCGCATACTCCCATTTCTCTTTGGGACCTTGTGCTGCGGCCGTAAACCGCCCGTAGGACAGGCTCCCATAGAGAAATGGAAGATTGTGTTAATCCCTGCACCCCGTGGCAGGCACCTCAAGGTGCCTGCCACGCGGTGCAAGGATTAACAGGGGTCACCATAGGTGCCACTAACAGGAGGCCTCAAGGAGAAAGGGGCCTTGCTAGGGTCCCCCAAAACTCACTTTTCAACCAACTTTCCATGTCGGAAAAGCCCAGAATGGAAAGCCTGTCGGAAACCGAGCATCGTAATCCCAACTGCGAAAATGCCGTCCATTGGGATTACTGGGCGATATACGACTGGCAGACGGGCTCCTGGAGCCCATCTGAAGCCAAACGGAATGACAGGCCGGTTTCAATTCCGGTTGCCTAAATTGCAATTAGGCGGTCGGAATTGAAACCGCGACGGAGCCCGGAAAGCCTCTGACCTGTGGTCGGAGGCTTTATTGGCGTCATCGTAAGAAGGCTCGAAGTTCTCTCTTTGCCACATATACTCTAGCCAGATTTATAAACTAAAGATAAAAGCTTGCATAATGAATAACTGGGTAGCCTTTGCAATTCTAATTGAACTGTAAGCGTATAGGTCTCTCAAAAGCCTGAGTGCTTTTTTGGAGGGAAGTGAGACAATGTAAATCACTAAAATAATGGGCATTATACACAAACTGCA
Source organism: Triturus cristatus (assembly GCF_964204655.1). Lineage (NCBI taxonomy): Eukaryota > Metazoa > Chordata > Amphibia > Caudata > Salamandridae > Triturus > Triturus cristatus. The sequence continues at coordinate 354,327,649 of NC_140593.1, read as the reverse complement.
CTTTCGATAAAGTTAACACTTTTTAGCAATTTTACCACTTTTCAGATTTCACAAACTGCACTCTTGTAGCAGCTTAAACTTTTGTAGTAACTTACACTTTTGTAGTAAATCCAGCACTTCACTTAGATAAACACCGGTACCGCAACATCCTCCCATAGAATACAATATAAGTAGGAACTTAAAAATAACATACCATAGAAATTATTGTTAAATGAAATTAAATTATGAAACATATTTAAAAATACAAATACATATGAATTAATGATACAAAATATAAAAAATACATGCTTATTCAATTATAAAATATTTTAATAACCTATTTTGAATTGAAAAAATAATGTAACAATAATGTTTATCAAAGATCATATCATTCATTATAATTAATCATATACATTGCTCCTAATAATTTTTAATGCACATTATTTTATTTTCTTTAGGTGGGAAATCATTTTTTGATTTACATCAGTACCGAAGAGAAAGAACAGATGCTAGAACATCATCTCTCACCACTGAATTTGTGCATTTGAAATCCCACTCAGAAAGAAATCGAGTAGTATCCACTGACTTAATGAGCGATATTTGTGTTTTTCAAACTGGTTCACTAACAGTATTTGCAGCCTAAGCTCACCTCTCACTCTCAAATGAAGACATTGCAGAAGAGTCTATCAGACTTTCCAGGGGTGGTCACAAAGCATTTGTGCATTCCATGACGAGACTTGGGGGATGCGGGAGAGACTGCCCCTTACAGACCTATTTTCATTGTAATTCACAATGACTTGCAATGTGTGCATTATGATTCATATTGCATACTGGTACACTGAATATGCAAATTCTTCTGTTCTGGCTTTGCGAATGCAAAGAACCTTTGTACACATAGGGCCAGAAAAGTTTTTCCGATTCCTATAATGAATTCCGAATGAATGTGAATTGGTATCTGGAATTAGTGTTCCCTTCCAAATACTGACTTATTTGAAATGTTTTCTGGCCTAAATTCGGTCGCAAAACTTTGAAAATGTAGTCACTCCTCAAAGGAGGTGGTAACCCATTTGTAAATGGTAAGGGATCCCTTTAGGACCTCTTCCCATTTGTAAATGTAAAAATAAATACTTGTTGAAAAGTAAATAGTAGTCCAGGGGAACAACCTCAACTCTTAAACAAACTGAAAAAAAGGAACTTTTTTTCAAACACTGCCCCTCTCCTTTAAGGAAAATAGGCTGCATTTAAAAAAAACAAAGTTTACTTTAGCACCGTGAATGTGGCCAATCGGGTTAAGGTGTAATTTGCAGCCTACCTAAAGAATATCAATTAAGTAGGTCAGACTCAATCTGATTCTGTTTCATACAAACCAACCTAATGGTACCTAGGTCAGTTACTAAAAATATTTACTGTTTGCCTAAATACTGGCGCAAATTGTGACCGGTATTTTGCGGCCAATAAATAGTACATTTTGCCCCAAGTATTCTATTTAATTTTGGCTAAATAAGTTTGTTTAAAAAATGGATATTGTTTCAATTTGTATTCTAAATATAGAAGATGATTTCAATCTATAAACACATAAAAAAGCATATATCAAAGCAGCTGTTACTTAACTCATGCAGAGCTGCCATGTCAGTGTGCAGTTGGTGATGTAATCTCCTCCTCACCTCCTGACCAAGAAAAATTACAAATGGTGTGAAGCGCTTATTATGGTCTTCACCCTGATCCGGATATAACTGTAAATGAATCCCGATTTGAAGATGTGAGAAAATACTGCACTGTGTTTTATGTCCTGCAAAAATATCCCTCAAGCATGCCCTGACAGAATCTATGCATTGGTATTCCTGTGCCCAAAAGTACCAATACCATGACTATCAGTGATTTTGGAATGCAGTAAAAATTAAGGTATTACCCCTGAGAAATGAGGATTTGGGAATAGTCCATCTGATTCTAGCTGTAATTCCCAATTTCGGTCCATTTTAACCGAGAGATTTCACCAGCTTTTAGCTGGTAATCGCAACTCAGAGAACATCGTGTAGTGTTCTGACACTTTCTAGGGTCTGGCTTGTGCCGCAAAAAACATCATCAAAATAAATAATAAAAACATGGAAACCATACAGCAGTCAAGTCTTTAGCTCATGGTTCACTGCTCGCATCCAGTAGTTGGATGATTGTCTTTTTAAGAGGTCTGATATATTACCTACTGGCGGTCGCCAGTAGGTAGTTATAGTTAGGACCACGTTTCCATAGGAAAACCTCAACATTCTATTTTGAATAACTTTGGCGCCGGTCGACGAATCCTCGCGAATTTCTCAAAATAGATGGGGCGCTACGCTCCGCTCCTACCCTGAAAGTCTCGGGGGGATCCGTCAAGCGGGGGCTGAGATAAAAGGGGGGTCCCAAAACGCGTTTTTCCCATGCATTTTTCCATAGGACCTTTAGAACGAGCTACAGCCCGAACGGCTGAACAGAATTACTCAAAATTTGGCAGAGAGGTAGTCCCTAGGTCAAGGAAGTGCCTTTTGTAGGTTTGGTGTAAATCTGTTCAGTAGATTCTGAGAAAATAGCCTTTAAATCAATATATATATCTGAGCCCGCTTACGGTACGCTTACCGTACGCTTACGGTAAGCGTACGGTGGCGTGCGCGAGCGCGATTCTGATTGGCTCTTAGATCTTAGTAAACATTCGAATCGGCCGAAACCAGGAAGCGGCGGCCGCCATTTTGTGTATTTCACTCTGAAAAAAAAGAGTGAAAACAAGGAAAGGGGGCAATGAGGAGAGTTACAGACCCCCTAACATTTGTAAGGGGGTCAAAGAAGGACAGAAAAGTACAAAGAAAACATTTATTGATTTTAAAAAAAATCACGGGGTACGCGTACGGTAAGCTTACGGTAAGCGTACGGTAGGAAAAAAAAAAATAAAAAAAATAATGAAAATCAGATTTAAGTGTTTAGATATTAGGGGGCTCTAAAAAGAGCCGTTGTGTTTATGAAATGATTTTTTAGTGGTACCTACAAGTAAGTACCGATGCAGAGTCTAAGGTTCAAGAGGAAGACTCTGTTCCCTTCATCATTGAAGTGCACACCATCTCCTCTATAAATGTCTTGCATGTCATAACGCAAGTTGTTGTGGTAAATGGCACCCATACCATAGTCACGGAGGAAAGCAGAAACAGATTTGTTGACGTGCTTTCTTGCTTTGTCATCGCACCGCGTGCCCACCGTGCGTGCACGGCACTAACTGCGTAAAGTGGGCGCGCGGTGCGCGAAGCGCACCGTGCGCTCACGGAACGAACTGCGTTAAGTGGGCGCGCACGCCACGAATGGCGTAAAGTAACTTAGCATTTAAAAAACCGTACAAATTCACTGAAAAAACCATAGGTTTCACACACGTTATAGTTAGGAATTAGCATTTAAAAAACCTTGCAAATTCACTGAAAAAACCATAGGTTTCACACATGTTATAGTTAGCGGAAATTTTACTGATAAAAAACCAATGAAATTCCCCCGTTATAGTTAGTGCAGGCAACTATAACTCACGCGACCGCAATCTTCTGCTGATGACATATGTGTCTTTATGAAAAAAAAATATTTGTAATATATGTATAGCTAAAAATGTATGGAAGAAGACATGGGCAAATAAGTGTCTAAATACAGTATTAGCATCAGCAGAGGATTGCGGTCGCGTGAGTTATAGTTGCCTGCACTAACTATAATGGGGGAATTTCATTGGTTTTTTATCAGTAAAATTTCCGCTAACTATAACATGTGTGAAACCTATGGTTTTTTCAGTGAATATATATATATATATATATATATAGAGAGAGAGAGAGAGAGAGAGAGCAAGAGAGAGAGAGAGAGAGAGAGAGAGAGAGAGAGAGAGAGAGAGAGAGAGATAGATAGATTGATAGATAGTCAATTTAAATTAGCGATCCCTAGTGGCTCGCAAATCAACTTACCTCATAATGATGAATTTGGTATGTTGCAGTTTGCACCCCTTAGGAATGATAGCCATCACAGGAATGGTGGCCTGCAGAGGTCAGCAGACCACCATGTCTGTGATTGCTTTTAAATAAAGCATTCTTTTATTTTTTTGATGAGCAACTCTTTTTTCTTGATGTGTTAAAAAAAGAAAAAGAAAAGTGTAACTTTTATTTTTTTTAAGAGCTGGATGTGGTCCCTAGGACCACTGCCTACTCTTAAAATGTGTTTTTGTCAACATTTACAAAGGGGAAGCTGGCCTTTCCAATTGTGAATGGGTAACATTAATACATACCTCTATGAGTCGGTAATTTGGAAGCGGCACAATAAACACGCCCCTAACAAACAACGAATCACAAACCCAAATTCCAATTCTGTAGAATCGCAATTTCGTTTTTGTACATAAAAAAAGGGGGAATCAAGCCGTTTGCGATTTCAAAGATGTTTCATACATCTGCCCTAAATTCCTCCTCCTGCGCAATGCCAGGTGGTAATTCCACACCTGGTTAATTCTAATGCTAGCCGTTACACAATTACATCACTATACTGACTTTTGAACCTGAAAATGAGGAAATATGCTGCAATAACACATGTTATCACAATCACAATTTTCCACACAATTTGTTCTAGGTTTTCCTTGACAAACATCCTATGGGCAAACCTCCCACCTCCTACCCCTAAAAGACACTCGATCATCTGCATATACTGCATGAATCACTAGCAGAAAACATCTCTTCAACAAGTGGATTTCATATGTTTTTTATGAGAAGTCTTCCACTAATTAATTCTATAAGAAGCAATGTTTTATTAACTGTTTCTATGGGAACTGGGATAATTAGGAGTACATCTGAATTAGCCCAGCCATTATTAAAGCTTTGAAAGGGAAATTAAATACCAAGGTAAAATGATGTGGTTGCTTTATTTGATCCATTCGACTATATTTATTAACAAAGGCTAATTAGGGAAAAGAAACCCGAGTCCATCTACTTCGTAGCAAATAAAGCTGAACATACCTTGTTGCCCTTCATTGGACAAGTGGTCTAAATTAGAAGCTATGTACATTCTTTTAAGTTTTCTATCCTGTCAGTGTGTATAGTAAGGGTGGGCGTAGTTCGCGAAGTAGCACTTCGCGAAGCTACGCAAAGTGAAGTTCGCACTACGCGAGCTACGCGTAGCACTTCGCGAACTGCGAAGTAACATGTTCGCACTGTGCAAGATGTTGTTTTCAATGATTGCACAGTGCGGACAAGCAACCGGCACTGTGCAATCATTGAAAATGGCATCTTGCACAGTGCGAGCTGTAGTTTTCTGCTGCTCGAGTAGATTTTTACTCGAGCTGCAGCTTTCTCAACGCGAACTGGTAGTTTCTCATCGCGAGCGGTCGCGAGCATACGCGACCCCTCGCAATGAGAAACCTGACCTTCTTGCGTTGGGAATCTCGCCGGGAGGTTTATTTTCCATGCTCGCGATCGCGAACGAGGAAAAAGTCTCGCCAGGATGTCATTTTGCTTGCTCGCGGTCGCCAACTTGACGTTGAGGACCGCGAGCAAGCAAAAAATGACCGCAGCACTACGCAACACTACGCTACGCGTGTTCGCACTGTGCTACGTGCAGTTCGCGTAGCGCGAAGTAGCGCGAACTTCGCAAACTACGCGAGCGTAGCGTAGTGCTTCGCCCAGGCCTAGTGTATAGGATACTATTGCTGTAAATTTTAATTTTAAAAGTTTTGCTTCGAAGGAGGGTTTCTGGAAGTAACATAATTGGCATATGCAAGTAATACAAGTGATTTTTGTGTGTGACTTGAAAACGATTTGGATTTTCATGGAGTTTGTGTTTGCATTTCGTCTGCTATTGAAGCTGAATAAAGAGTAACATGGCTGGACATCTGTCTGATTTCCCCTACTCTGTGAATCGATAGAAATAATGAAGTTTCCAGGGGTAACCAGAGGTTTGAGGATGAAAAACGTATCTATTTCTGAAGTAACTGTTTTGAATATATGATCACTGTGAAGAGAAGAATCAGCTATGTTCTATGAGTAATGAGAGACACTAAATGCTGCCAGGCATTTAGCCCTGAGGTCATAATACCAGAATCAGGGAGGGAATGCGTCTTACAAAACTATTGTAATCTAAATATCGACTACCACCCACTGATTCACAAATACACCTTGGTATATATATTTAACACTCATAAACCTTTTAAAAACACTCATAGTCACCGGAGGATGTCTTCAGTCATGTCATTTGAGAGGTCACCGACTGTGTCATGAGGGATGTAATATGTGAGGTTATAAGCAGTGCATTGCAGGTGGCGCGAGCTATAGTTAGCTCAGCTGCTGAATTTCACTGGTTTTGTACGAATGAAACCTGATATATTTTAAGCGAAAATGTATATAAATATATAAATATATATATATTATATATATATAAATATATATATATACATACATATACATATTCACTTAAAAACCATAGGTTTCACACAAGTTATAGTTAGCTGTACATTTCACTCGTAAAAAACCAATGAAATTCCACGTTATAGTTAGATCAGGTAACTATAACTTGCGCGCCCACAATAAACTGCTGATGACGTCACATATTACATCACTTATGACATGGTCAGTGACATCACTCATGACATCAATGATGACATCTGAAATGACACATTGTGCATTGCGGTCGCGCAAGTTATAGTTACCTGATCTAACTATAACGTGGAATTTCATTGGTTTTTTACGAGTGAAATGTACAGCTAACTATAACTTGTGTGAAACCTATGGTTTTTTAAGTGAATTTGCAAGGTTTTTTAAATGCTAATTCCTAACTATAACGTGTGTGAAACCTATGGTTTTTTCAGTGAATTTGTACGTTTTTTTAAATGCTAAGTTATGTATTTATTTTTAATTTTTGCGCGCACGGTGCGGTCGCGTGAGTTATAGTTGCCTGCACTAACTATAACGGGGGAATTTCATTGGTTTTTTATCAATAAAAAGTCCAGCTAACTATAACATGTGTGAAACCTATGGTTTTTTCAGTGAATTTGCAAGGTTTTTTAAATGCTAATTCCTAACTATAACGTGTGTGAAACCTATGGTTTTTTCAGTGAATTTGTACGGTTTTTTAAATGCTAAGTTACTTTACGCCATTCGTGGCGTGCGCGCCCACTTATCGCAGTTCGTTCTGTGCGCGCACAGTGAGCACGCGGTGCGCTTCGCGCACCGCGCGCCCACTTTACGCAGTTAGTGCCGTGCACGCTAGGTAGGCACGCGGTGCGCTACGCGCACCGCGTGCCCACGTTACGCTGGATGGGCCATGTACGCGCGGTGCGCTTCGCGCACCGTGCGCGCATGGGGGACATATTATGCGCTTCGTTGTGAAAGGTATTGTTTGATTTTTTGTTGTGATATGGGAATATTATATGCCATGCACAAATGGTGACCAGCGGTCACCATTTGCACACGGGGTGTGGAGAATATGGATATTTTTTTTTTTTGCATTTTTTTTTACCGTACGCGTACTGTAAGCGTAATCGGCGATTTTTCGAAAAGAATTAAAATTGCATTTTTGCCCTTGGGGGTTCTTTGAGGACACCTCCATCAAGGCTAGGTGGTTGGGAGCAGTCTAAACAGCCCCTTTATATGTTTTTTGCCTTTGTTTTTCTTCCACCCCCTCAGAGTGCGAGATAGAAAATGGCGGCCGCCGCTTCCTGGTTTCGACCGATTCGAATGTTTACTAAGATCTAACAGCCAATCAGAATCGCGCTCGCGCACGTCACCGTACGCGTACGGTAAGCGCACGGTAAGCGCACCGTAAGCTGGCTCAGATATATATATTGATTTAAAGGCTATTTTCTCAGAATCTACAGAACAGATTTACACCAAACCTACAAAAGGCACTTCCTTGACCTGTAGACTACCTCTCTGCCAAATTTCAAGGAACTCTGTTCAGCCGTTCGGGCTGTAGCTGTGTCTAAAGGTCCTATGGAAAAATGCATGGGAAAAATGCGTTTTGGACCCCCCTTTTATCTCAGCCCCCGCTTGACGAATCCCCCCGAGACTTTCAGGGTAGGAGCGGAGCGTAGCGCCCCATTAGTTTTGAAAATTTCGCGAGGATTCGTCAACCGGCGCCAAAGTTATTCAAAATAGAATGTTGCGGTTTTCCTATGGAAACAGGGTCCTAACTATAACTACCTACTGGCGACTGCCAGTAGGTAATATATACATATATATATATATATATATATATATATATATATATATATATATATATATATGTATATATATAGTATCCCACCCTGTCATTGCAAGCTGCTTTGCTTCATTGAAGCGAGAGCAGGGAAACCTGCTCTCGCTTCAATGAAGCAAAGCTGATTGCTTTTCCACATGGGGAGCAGCATGTTAGCTGCTCCCCATGTCGAAAAGCAATGCAGGCAGAAAAGATCGGGATCGGGCCGGAGGCCACGCCCCCTCCTTACACCACTCTGCAAACGCGCCCCCTGGCGCGTTTGCAGAGGGGGAACTAATTCCCCTTGAATACTGGGGGTCCCTGGGGGCCAACTAGCCCACCAGGAACCTCCAGTATGCGCCAGGGGGCTGCGTTGCAGAGAGGTGTAATGAGGCCACACCCCTTTTTACACCTCTCTGCAACGCAGCTCCGTGGTGCTTACTGGAGGTACCTGGTGGCCTAGTTGGCCGCTAGGGGACCTCAGGATTCAAGGGGACTTAATCCCCCAACTTAAAACGCGCCACGGGGCGCGTTTGCACAGTGGTGAAGGTAGGGGGCGGGGCCTGAGGTGATACTGTGCAAACACGCCCTGTGGCGCGTTTTAAGTTGGGGAATTCATTCCTCTTCAATCGAGAGGTCCCCTAGGGGTCAACTAGCCCACCAGGTACCTCCAGTAAGCGCCACGGAGCTGCGTTGCAGAGTGTTGTAAAAAGGAGCGTGGCCTCTGAACACCTCTCTGCAATGCAGCTCTCTGGAGCATACTGGAGGTACCTGGTGGGCAAGTTGGCCGCCAGGGGACCTCAGGCTTCAAGGGGACTTAATCCCCCAACTTAAAACTCGCCACAGGGCGCGTTTGCACAGTGGTGAAGGTAGGGGGCGGGGCCTGAGTTGATATGTGTGCAAAAATGCCCTGTGGCGCGTTTTAATTTAGGGAATTAATTCCTCTTCAATCCAGAGGTCCCCTAGGGGCCAACTAGCCCACCAGGTACCTCCAGGAAGCGCCACGGAGCTGCGTTGCAGAGTGTTGTAAAAAGGGGTGTGGCCTCTGAACACCGCTCTGCAACGCAGCTCCCTGACGCATACTGGAGGTACCTGGTGGGCTAGTTGGCCCCCAGGGGACAGCAGGATTGAAGAGGAATTAATTCCCCAACTTAAAACGCGCCACAGGGTGTGTTTGCACACGTCACCTCAGGCCCCACCCCCTTACTTTACCATTGTACAAATATTCCTCTAAAATCAGCCGAACTACGAATTCCGATTTAATCACCTGTTATCAGGAGAGAACCCAGTTCTGCATCTTTTAGCCCAGCACTGACCCTGAAAAATAATTCTAAGCGTACTTACCAGTAACTTGTATTTCCTTCCATAGGAATCCATTGTGTGGTTTTCACCAGAAAATTTTCTAAGTGTCTATTTTCACAAACTAAAAAGATTCCTAAAAAATCGTCTGTATGACTTAAACACATTCTTTCAACTGTTTACAGGAGATTCACCTGTGCTGGATCCAGGATCCACCACTGAGTAAGAAAAAGTAACGATAACAGTACTTACCTGCTAAGTGAATTTTCTGCTGTAGGATAACATTGGTGATTCTATGTGAACAACTTTCTAAGTGTCAACTTTTAAAATACAATAATATTCCTTAAAAATAACTGCTGTAACCAAAGCGCTTTTACTCAACTGTTTACAGGAGATGTTCAAGGACTGAATCTAGGATCCAGTCCTGTGGTTAGAAAAGTAATCCATAAAGTAACTAATTGCATTTCACTAGAAATTCACATTGAGCTCAATGTTGCTTTGTGTTTGAAATTGTGTTGCCCATTGCAACAACTGTAACTACTGTACTTAAAAGTCTGTTGCCTATTTGCCAAGTATTTATACTAAAGTAATTCATTCTGAGAAAGTATATTTTGTATTGTAATGTATAATGTAATTATAATGTAAATAAAAAAAATATATCTAAAAATAAATAGTTAAAAAAATATAGTAAATCAGTATAAAAAAAATCAGTATAACAATTAATACATTCAAAATTGTCAATTACAAAACCTTTGAAATTCACTGAAAAAACCATAGGTTTCAGGCCTGATATAGTTAGGAATTAGCATTTAAAAAACCTTTGAAATTCACTGAAAAAACCATAGGTTTCAGGGGCGTTATAGTTAGGAATTGGCTTTTCAAAAAACCTTAGAAATTCACTGAAAAAACCATAGGTTTCAGGGGCGTTATAGTTAGCTGGACATTTCCCTCGTACAAAACCCTAGAAATTCCCCTGTTATAGTTAGTTCAGCTAACTATAACTCGCGCCCCCGCAATGCACTGCTGATGACGTCACATATTACATCACTCATGACATGGTCAGTGACATCACTGATGACATCATTGATGACATCTGAAAGTTGAAATAGGAATGCGGTTTATGGCCAGTGCATGTGAGGCATTCAAGTGAGAAGCTGGCATCTGGCAGCGGACTTGAAAGCAGCAGACTGCTTTCTCCAGCGCGCGCTCGGCCTCACTTCCTGCATCCCCTCTTACAACAATTAACTTTCGTTATAACTCACACCCCAAATGCTCGTTCCCTCCCACCCTTCCTTTGATGTCCGCGTTTTTTGTTGTTTACAAACCACGCCACACACTGCTGCACGCCACACACTGCTGCACGCCACACACTGCTGCACGCCGCACACTACCGCACGCCACACACTGCTGCGCCCACTGCTGCATTACACACTGCTGCATTACACACTGCTGCACGCCGCACACTGCTGCACGCCTCACACTGCTACACGAAACACTGCTGCACGCCTCACACTGCTGCACGCCTCACACTGCTGCATGCCACACACTGCTGCACGCCACACACTGCTGCATGCCTCACACTGCTGCACGCCTCACACTGCTGCACGCCTAACACTGCTGCTCGCCTCACACTGCTGCACGCCACACACTGCTGCACGCCGCACACTGCTACATGCCACACACTGCTGCACGCCACACACTGCTGCATGCCACACACTGCTGCATGCTGCTGCACGCCACACACTACTGCATGCCACACACTGCTGCACGCCACAAACTGCTGCACGCAGCACACTGCTGCATGCCGCACACTGCTGCACGCCGCACACTGCTGCACGCCGCACACTGCTACACGAAACACTGCTGCACGCCACACACTGCTGCACGCCACACACTGCTGCACGCCACACACTGCTGCATGCCGTACAATGCTACACGAAACACTGCTGCACGCCACACACTGCTGCACGGCACACACAGCTGCACGCTGTACACTGCTGCACGCCACACACTGCTGCACACTGCTGCATTACTCACTGCTGCATGCTGCACGACACTGCTGCACACAGCACACTGCTGCACGCAGCACACTGCTGCATGCCGCACACTGCTGCACGCCACACAGTGCTGCATGCCTCACACTGCTACACGAAACACTGCTGCATGCCACACACTGCTGCATGCCGCACACTGCTGCACGCCACACACTGCTGCATGCCACACACTGCTGCACGCCGCACACTGCTGCAGGCCTCACACTGCTGAACGCCTCACACTTCTGCACGCCACACACTGCTGCACGCTGCACACTGCTGCACGCCGTACACTGCTGCACGCCGCACACTGCTGCACTCCACACACTGCTTTTATGCGAGTTTATGCTACTGACATTGTAAATGACAATGCCTTTTATTTGTTTTAAAACCAAAACATAAATAAAAGGCATTGTAATTTTACAATGCCAATAGCTCAAACTCTTAAAAATTCGAGACCTATTGCATTGCAAATGCTTGTTGTTAAATGGTGTAAATCCATTCTGTAGTTGATGAGAAATTAAAGAAAGAAAACATTTATATATATGAGCACCTGAGCATGAGCTTCACTCTGATTGGCTGCCAACACTCCAAACCAGGTAATGTTGGCATCCATCTTGTGACTCGGTAGAACCGAGTCACAAGGAAACAGTGAAAAAGAGGGTAAAAAAGAGGAAAAGGGGCAGGGTATAAACACCCTGACCCCCTAGGCCTGCTCCCACAATGACCCCCAGGGCAAAAAATAGCTTTTTTTAAAAATAATTTTGGCGGAATTCGCATTGGGGTCCCGAATCCCTCCCCCCCCCCCCCAAAAAAAAAATATATATTTTTGTTCACTGAAAAAAACATAGGTTTCAGGGACGTTATAGTTACAAATTATCATTGTGAAAACTTTTGAAATTCACTGAAACAAAATAGGTTTCAGGGACGTTAGAGTTACAAATTAGCATTTAGAAAACCTTAGAAATTCACTGAAAAAGCCATAGGTTTCAAGGACGTTATAGTTAGTTGCACATTTCACTTGTACAAAACCATGGAAATTCGGCTGTTATAGTTAGTAGAGCTACCAGAGTTCTTCAAATTGGTTAAAAAACCTTTGGACTCCGATGAGAGGACATGGAGTGTTAACAACATATACACAGTTTTTTCCAGAGCGGTGCCCCTTTCCTGAGCTGTCGCCAGGTAGAGGTGGGGTTACTTACCCAGCAGTTGCGGGTAAGACTGTTTCATTTCCTTTATCATTACAGAACCATTCGTTTGCTTAGCATTCTTAGGAATGTTTGTATGTAAACTGTTCTTTGGCTTCTTTCCTTATTATAGGTAATTCTTCCCTATGGAACAGACGATCTGAAAATAACGTCTGTTTATGTATCCTTTTTTTGTGTTCAATCACTTAAGCACGTAACGCAGCATCACCACGATAGGTCCTGATGAAAGCCCGCCCACATATGGGATTTAAGGCTGTAACAAGTTGACCACTTTTTTCCACCGTACCAATGCGGTTTGAAACCATACCGCTGGTGCACTGTTTTTAATCCTGGCAATTATACTGTTAGACACTCACTAGCTAGTTTTAGTCTCACTTTCCTCACTCTTTGGTATTATTTTGCGCTGCACCCTCATTCACACTATTGTCCTCTTCATATGTGGATTTAGAATATCCTATTACCATTTAAAACATCCCTGAGACACCACAATATCCCCCCTTAGTGCCCTCCCTTCCTCTTTCTGCCGCCACGATACTATCTCCGTATCTTTTTATTCTTACAGCACCGGCGAGCTTGTCTCCACTGCCGTCCTGTGGTACAGATTCAGACCTACACCTTTGTTTATCGCATTGGCGCCTTGGCGCCCTAAGGTGCGGACTTCGGACGCCCCTCCTCAGCCTCATTCGTGCGTGCTCCTCAGCACCTGAGGCTCCTCGGCGGTTCATTTCCTCTACTTGCGGTTATCTTGTAAGTTCTACTCTGCTCTAGGCAGGGCCCACTTGCCTTCTCACACTTGAGCCCTCCGGCCATTACCCTTGCCCACGCTCCACCCCAGCTTCTAAGCCTGTCTCTTATTATTTATATTTTTCTATCCTCCTCCTTGCCAGATTCTCTTCTGGCACCCGCCACACATGGCCCTTCTTCTACCCTCGCTATTGCTTCCACCACAGCTTCCCTTGGTCGCTTTTCCTGCTCCCTCCCTTTTCCCCTTCCCCTACCCCCCTTATCACCCCCTCTTCTAATTTCCCACCAGATCCCCCTCTCCCATCCTCATCCACCCTGGGTTTTCACTCGATATTTACCCCAATTACCTCCATTTATTATTATTCCTCTCTACTTCCTTATTTCTTCCAGCACCTACTGTTAACCTAATTCTTTCCATTCCCGCCCTCTTATTCCCCCCCTCCATTCCCCTGTTTTACCCACCCTCCTCCCTTCCCCTCCCTCCTTTTAATTCTCCCCTCCTACCCAGGCTAACTTCCCAGGCATCCTTACCACCGCCTTGTCCTGAAGAGATCCCACTATCTGTATGGGGATAGAAACATCGTCGACCTACCTCTCCAAACTCAAACCTTACTGTACATTTGTTTTCTGAGTATGAGATGTTTACTTGACTTTACGTATTTGCATTGTTTATTCTAAAGTCACCTTTTTAAGTCACCAGCCTGGGTTAAGGAAATCAGCAGATATCCTTTCTAACCTCCTCATGGCTAGCTCACTTATTTTGTTATGTATTACGTTTTCTAAAATTTAACATAAAAACCTTCTTTTATCACATGCATTGTTCATTCTCTTGAATTCCAATTCCTTATTGTAGTAATTGTGATATTTATTTCTTATTCTTCTTGAATGGGACCACTGTTCCTTGAAAATATCTGTCTACCCCTGGTCCCTTCTGACCTCAGGGTTTCCTTGTTCCTTTTTTGCATCGAAGAGTTAGCAGCCAATCAGAGGCAAGCTCGTGCTTGGGAGTAAGGCACCGACCATATATATATATATATATTTATTCCCTTTAATATCTCGAAAACTACTGAACGGATTTACACCATTTTAACAAAACCGCGCTTTCTGGCCCAAGACCTTTCTCCCTGCCGAATTTGACGTAATTCCGTTCAGCAGTTTGACCTATAGCCTTGTCTAAAGTTTCCTATGGAAGATCCATTGATAAAACACATTTTCACCCCCCCCTTTTTTCTCAGCCCCCCCCTTGACCAATCACCCCTAAACTTTCAAGATAGGAGCTGATCAAAAAAGAGAAACTTTTGGTAAAATTTCGTAAAGAATCGTCAAACGACGCCAAAGTTATAAGCAGATGGAGAGCTCCAGGAGGGGGGCTGCCAAAACCCCCTCTCAACATGAGTGAAGCCCAGAGACTACGGGGACCCCAGCGGGCACCCGCAGCCCCAGCGAGCCCCCGCTATTATTTTTTAAGAAATGCCCCCGGGACCTACTCACCCGGTGTCTCATTAAAATAAAATACGGGAACCCGCGAGCCCAGTACAAATTGCGCCGATTTTAAAAAAAATTGGGGCCCTGGGGGTCCTTCTGGGACCCCCTAACCAGGCCTAGGGGGTCAGGGCGTTTCTACTCTGCCCCCTTCTCTTGTTCTCTACCTTTGTTTCTCTGTTTTCTACCGACTCGCTTCTACCGAGTCACAAGATGGCTGCCAACACATCCTGGTTTGGAGTGTTGGCAGTCAATCACAGTGAAGCTCGTGCACGGGACTTAGGCTCCACCCAGATAATCAAACATTTATTTCTCTAATTTCTCAGCAACTACTGAACGGATTTCAACCAATTAAACAAAAGGTCGCTTTCTGACCTACGCACTACCTTTGTGCCAAATTTTGGGTAATTCCGTTCAGTAGTTTCAGCTGTAGCCTTGCACAAAGTTTCCTATGGAATTTTTTCGCTCTTATTTTTTAAATTTCTCAAAAACTACAAAAAAAAGGTCACTTTCTGAACCAGGCTCTACCTTTCTGCCAAATTTGGGGTAATTCCGGTCAGCAGTTTGGGCTGTAGCTCGTCGCAAAATTTCCTATGGAAATTAACATGGGGAAAACGCGTTTTGGGACTCCCCTTTTTTCTCAGCCTCCCCCTCGACGAATCACTCCCAAAGTTTCAAGGTAGGAGCGGACCTAAAAAATGCAACTTTTTGGAAAACTTCCTAAAGATTCGTTAAACGACGCCAAAGTTATTAGCAAATCAAAAAATGCTTTTCCTAGGGAAACTAGGTTGCAACTATAACTACCTACTGGTGACCGCCAGTAGGCAATATATATATAAATACAACATACTGTGCTCCCTCGGAGGACTGAAAGGCAAATGTGCCTCGAATGCCTTACATTTGTGTGAATTCATAAAACATTCTTTTAAATGAGATGTGTATCTTGTATTAGTGACGTGGAACTAATGAACCCTGCAGACTGTGGCGTGCTTCTAGGCACTGCATGGGTTGAATCTTATAATTATTCATTTCACCAGGGCCTACCTCAACTACTCATCTACAAAATAGTACTATGCGTCCTGAAAACTGCCCCCCTCCCAAACCCTCTGCGGCCCCCTCTTTTTTATATGCTTGCCTGACTGGTTTGTTATAATCAGAATCGCTGTGAAGCACAATCTTCGGTACAGTCATGCCTGCATAAAGTGCCACAGCGGACGTCCCAGAAACATATATGTGTTAAACCAATACCCCTTCACCTGGCACTGCCTCTTTATCGCAAACTGCAGTGAAAAGCCTCGCGCCTGCGCTGTCGTGACATGATACGTGCAGTGAACATGGACGAGTACAGCCCCAGTCATCATAATTAAAAAGAAAAGACTCATTAAGTCAGCCACTCATCCTTCACACCTTCTTCAGGTCGTGGTTTTGACGCTCATAGGCCGTTCACCGCTTTTATTTTCCATAGGGGTTCAAGGGGGATGTACGCATCATGTCCATATCACAGCGCTATCCACACTACACTTTCACATGGATGTATGACGTTACAACGCATACTTTTACAACGCATGCACTTACAACACAATTTTTACAACGCAACATCCACTACAACGCATTCCATTACATCGCATGACACTACAACGCATTTTTAAAAACTACATTTACAACGCATTCCATTACATCGCATACTACCTTTACAATGCATACCATTACAACGCATAATATTACATTGCATTTAAGGTAAGTATTGGATAGTATAGGGGTAAAAATTACTATTCTAACTCCAGGGGGTGCAACAGTAGGGTAAGTGTTGGATAGTATAGGGATAAAATTACTATTCTAACTCCAGGGGGTGCAACAGTAGGGTAAGTGTTGGATAGTATAGGGGTAAAAATTATTATTCTAACTCCAGGGGGTGCAACAGTAGGGTAAGTGTTGGATAGTATAGGGGTAAACATTACTATTCTAACGCCAGGGGGTGCAACAGTAGGGTAAGTGTTGGATAGTATAGGGGTAAAAATTACTATTCTTACTCCAGGGGGTGCAACAGTAGGGTAAGTGTTGGATAGTAATGGGGTAAAAATTACTATTCTAACTCCAGGGGGTGCAACAGTAGGGTAAGTGTTGGATAGTATAGGGGTAAAAATTACTATTCTAACTCCAGGGGGTGCAACAGTGGGGTAAGTGTTGGATAGTATAGGGGTAAAAAATACTATTCTTACTCCAGGGGGTGCAACAGTAGGGTAAGTGTTGGATAGTATAGGGGTAAAAATTACTATTCTAACTCCAGGGGGTGCAACAGTAGGGTAAGTGTTGGATAGTATAGGGGTAAAAAGTACTATTCTAACTCCAGGGGGTGCAACAGTAGGGTAAGTGTTGGATAGTATAGGGGTAAAAATTACTATTCTAACTCCAGGGGGTGCAACCGTAGGGTAAGTGTTGGATAGTATAGGGGTAAAAATTACTATTCTAACTCCAGGGGGTGCAACAGTAGGGTAAGTGTTGGATAGTGTAGTGTAATATTATGCATTGTAATGGTATGCGTTGTAAAGGTAGTATGCGATGTAATGGAATGCGTTGTAAAGGTAGTTTTTAAAAATGCGTTGTAGTGTCATGCGATGTAATGGAATGCGTTGTAGTGGATGTTGCGTTGTAAAAAATGCGTTGTAAGTGTAGTGCGTTGTAAAAGTTGCGTTGTAAAGGTTGTTCCCCCTTTCACATGTGTGCTCTTTATTGAGCCTACACATATTGTCAACGCCTTCATAATTTTCAATTTCTGAAAAGAAGGGCACGTGCTATTTCTGGTTCTGTCCCATTTCAAAACGCTGGAAGCTTAGAACATCAAATATATATCAATATATCACGCAATGCGTTGCCAATAAGTTAAGTTAGATGTCATTGGGTAAGGGTCATTTGCCATGGACGTACTATGACTGGCACGACTGTTGTTTTAAAGCGCTTGGAAACGGCAGGACTGCAGGAAGCGCTATTAATAGTATCACCAAGATATTGTCTTGCACATACTTTGATAGTGCACTGTGTGAACATCCAGCACACAAGCCTGCACGTGCAAATGCATCCTCACCTGGACGCAACAAATGCATGTGCAAGCAGCGAGCATAACTGCTGGTGCAATGCCAGTCCGCGTGGCATGTACCACGTTGTCCCCTTCTTGAAAGTATGCATTTTCATAACATGAAACACACGTCTGAAGCTTGGCCCTGATGAAGCGCATGTGCCTTAAACCTTGACCGAGGGGCAGTTTGTGCTCTGTTTGTACCCTGTGGATGTCAGTGAAAAATACTTTATTTGTACTTCACCGCTCCTCACACTTCCACACACGTTATCAAGCATATGACACAGGGCTGTGCTGAGGAGGTCACAGGGGCATCTGCGGGCACGGCTTGCACTAGTGTGTGTTAATCCCTTACCCTGTACGGTGTGCCTCGAAGCTCTTGTGTTCCAGGGTTTGTTCACTTCATCTTTCCAGATAAAAAAAAGCGGTTTCCGTTCTTAATATCGAAGCTCCACAGGTCATGGGGATAATTGATTAATCGTGACCTCCTTCTTCGTATTAATGCGTCTTCTGCGCAGCACGCTGTCCCTTCATCGATGAATGTATCCATTCATGTATCCATTCATCCAGTGACTCGTCCCCTGCTGTCCAGTTGTTTATTCTTGTGTCCCAGATGCAAGCATTCAGGATGGAGAGGCTTGAGACGAGGTGCAGCGCTGAGAGGCCAAGGCCTTGGCAGTCGCTGCGCTTTACATCGTGCCTTGGATGCATTGCGCTCTCCTCGCCTCTCCCAGGGGCTCTACCAGGCTCCTGTGCCTGTGGTGCATGGCACTGCTGCCCGGCCCTCCAGTTACAGGGAGCTGTGCCCAATATGTGCCCAGGGGAGTCCCAGGTGGCCCCCACCGTCAGGGCCGGTCTGAAGTGGACAGGAGATGGCATGGCCCTCAGGGGCCAAGGGTCCCTCCCAGGTCAGCAAGTTCACCTGCGGTGTCCCCTTACTTCCCCCTTTCTGGCAGCACCAGGCCACCGTTCAGCCGTGGCTGTCCCTCAACTGCCATGGGGTGAGGCTCCTGTCTGTCCGCCCTCTGCTTTATTCACCCCTATGCTCTTGCAGCCCCCCTCCTGCCATAAGTCACTAGCCAGTTCACAGCCTCCCTCCACTCTCACCTCTCCTCAAACTCTCCCTGCCTCTGCCACCCTTCACACTCGCTTATGTGCCCTCCCCTACCTGCAGTGCCCTGACTGCTTCCTCAGGCCCAGGTGTCCCTTCCTCACCCACACACCTCCCCCTCTCGGCAGAGGGCCACTGCACACCCCAGAACCACGTTCAACAAACGTATTTCTATCTTTGCCCATATGTCAGTAACTCCTCATTCACCGCCTTCCCACCCCATGTCCACTCACCCACCATTCACACCTCTCCTGCCCATTCACCACCATCCTGCCCATTCACCTCCCTCCTGCCAGTCACCCCTCTCCCCCATTCACCCCTCTCCTGCCCATTCACCGCTCTCCTGCCCATCACCACTCTCCTGCCCATTCACTGCTCTCCTGCCCCTTCACCCCTCTCCTGCCTATTCACCCCTCTCCCACCAGTAAACCCTCTCCTAACCATTCACCCCCTGCCCATTCACCGCTCTCCTGCCCATTCACCCCTCTCCTGCCCTTTCAACCATCTCCCACAAGTAAACCCTCTCCTGCCCATTCACCGCTCTCCTGCCCAGTCTTCCCTCTCCTGCCATTCACCCCTCTACCACCAGTAAACCCTCTCCTGCCCATTCACCGCTCTCCTGCCCATCACCCCTCTCCTGTCCATTCACTGCTCTCCTGCCTATTTAACCCTCTCCCACCAGTAAACCCTCTCCTGCCCATTCACAAACTCTCCTGCCAATTCACCCCTCTCCTGCCCATTCACCGCTCTCCTGCACAGTCACCCCTCTCCTGTCATTCACCCTTCTCCTGCCATTCACCCCTCTCCTGCCCATTCAGCCCTCTCCTGTCCATTCACCGATCTCCTGCCCATTCACCCCTCTCCTGTCCAGTCACCCCTCTCCCGCCATTCACCCCTCTCCTGCCCAGTCACCCATCTCCTGCTCATTTCCGTGCTCCTGCCCATTCTCTGCTCTCTTGCCCATTCACCCCCTCCTGCCCATTCACCTCTCTTGCCCATTCACCTCTCTCCTGCCATTCAGTGCTCTCCTGCCCATTCACCACTCCCCTGCCCACTCACTCCTCCCCGCCATTCACCGCTCTCCTGTCCATTCACCCATCCTACCTATTTACCCCTCACCTGCTAATTCACTGCAGTTCTGCCTTGTCACCCCTCTCCTGCCCATTCACCCCTCTCCTGCCCACCCACCTCTCCCCTGCCCATTCACTGCTCTCCTGACCATTCACCACCCTCCTGTCCATTCACTGCTCTCTTGCCCATTTACCTCTTCTGCCCATTCACCTCTCTCCTGCCCATTCACTGTTCTCCTGCCCATTTACCGCTCTCCTGCCCATTCACATCTCCTGTCCATTCATCCCTCTCCCGCCAATCACCCCTCTCCCGACAATCACCCCTCTCCTGCCCATTCACCTCTCTTCTGCCATTTCACTGCTCCCTTACCCATTCAGTCCTCTCCTCCTCATTCACCCCTCTCCTGCCCATTCACTGCTCTCTTGCCCTTTCACTGCACTCCTGTACGATTCACCTCTCCTATCCATTCACCCTTCTCCTGACCATTCTCCACTCTGAGGCTTATTTCTATGTTTTTTCTCTATTCCAGAACCTACACATTATCTACCCTCCTACCCATTCTCCACTCTCCTGTCCATTCATCCCTCTCCTGCCTAGTCACCCCTCTCCTGCCCAGTTACCCCTCTCCTGCCAATTCACCCCTCTCCTGCCCATTCCGCCATCTCCTACCCGTTCACACCTCTCCTGCCCAGTCACCCCTCTACTGCCCACTCACCTCTCTCCTGCCCGTTCTCCACTCTGACACTTATTACTACTTTTTGCCTCTATTTCAGTACCTGCCCATTATCTACCCTCCTACCCATTCTCCAATCTCCTGCCCATTTCCACATTTCCTGTCCATTCGCCAATCTTCTGCCCATACTCCATCCACTAACTACCAATTTCCCACTCTCTCAGCCCACTGCCACTCTCTCTGCAGCCCGCTCCCAAGCTGACTGCCTCTTTCTACCCTTTCCACTCCCTGCCCATTCATAGGTCTGCGGGGTCTCGTCATTCCCTGCTCATCGATCCCTCACTGCCCGTTCATTCCCACTCCACTGGGCCTCCACCACCCACTGCGTCTGGGCACCTGCCTCTTGTGCCCACCTTGGACCCACCCACCTCTGGCTCACCATCCGCACCTCTTCTACTTGGCCCACCAGCCTTCATCTGTTTGCTAAAATGTGCAACACACGTGTTACACCACCCACCTACATACAGGCAGGCTCACTGGAATAATGCAGCAGGATTGAGTAAATTATGTGGAAAGAAAAGGCACATTATGCAAGATTATGTGGCATAATTGTGATAGTGTTACTTCATTATTTTGTCAATTTTAAATGTATTACTATCTGGCCATTAGTTGCACCTATTTGGGCCAGTTTAACACCCAAATATACCAATAAGCAACAGCAAGGTGACCAGTCCAACTTTGCAACAAACCTTCCACTGCGCAGCAACACATGTCGCTGCAGTTTTAGTAACTGTAGAACTTTTTGAGCTAGAAACATATTTTTTTTTGTTAAAATCTGCAGATTATGCAACAGATGATGGATTATGTGGCAAATGTGGCAAATCTACAAATATGCGAAAATCGCTGCAGCAGCACAATACCATAATTCCAGTGGCCCTGCCCTGCCTATATGCTATATTCAATCTACTGACCACTCCACCTCGTAACCCTCACGCCCTTCCCCACCAAAAGCTCCCAGTACCTCCTTTCTGCTCTTCCCTCAAAATGTTACTATTACAATTCCACATTCCGTGGTCTCCACCCTCTTCTCCCATTCTTCAAAACACTTCCAAAGCGCGAGTTAGGAGTAAGATTGTAGGGTGGCAGCTGGGCCCAACCTCCCAGATGCCAGTGTAGGTGGCAACCACACGGAGATTCCAGCCATAGACTAAACAAGAAATAAACTGCATGGATGCTGGCAAACTTCAGGTTTTAACATGAGCATTGTGGGCGGCCAGGGTTGATATTCTATTAAAAAGGATGGAAGTCCACAGTGAGGTGCTCAAAGGTGTGAGACTCACGCACAATCGGTGAGGCTTCAGACGTCTCTGCACTTGGAGTAGAAAGCATAAGCCTACATGTGCCAAGTTTTGAGAGGACCCAAAAAGGAGCTTTTTCGAAGGGTGGGCATAAGGCGCGTTATTCAGTTCAGTGTAATCACACAAAATCACCTAAGAATTCTGTGAGATTCCGCATAATTACAGAAGAGTACTTCTGCATTTAAAGCTATTTCTTAGCAAAAAAATGGGCACAAGAATACATTTTGTGCCAAGAAATAGAGCCAAATGCAGCAGAACACTAATGTGCTTTTACTGTGCGATTTACCCCCAAAATTCCTCTTAATCACCCAAGCAGGAGTAATCGCCTTATTAACGGTAATTCCGCATCCAAGATTAATGCGGAATTACCAAAATTACTCTCTTTACTCCGGTAATTAAAATTCCGCCCAGGTCTAGCTTTTCTTTAGCACTTGAAGGGTGAGGAACTGCATTTTAAAACTGAAGTACATGGGGGAGTGGTAAACTTAACTTGCTTTCTTTGTATAGTGCTTCGTATGCCGAAGCAGGTGCTACATGCACAATTTACCAACCTCAGAAGGCTGAGTTGACCTTGATAAAATTAGGACACTGACACTTCCATCAATGCAAATGATTGGGAGGAGCATTTAATTCACAGACCCACCCTGACATAATTTGAACTATGAATATTTTACAGACCCACCCTGACATAACTTGAACTATGAATATTTGCTCATATCTCAAATGTCTTCTCTCTGCACTTCTCTTGCCTCTTTCTGCACCCTTCGTGCCTCTTTCAGCACCTGTGTTGCTTCTTTCTGCACTTCTCTTCCTTCTTTCTGCACCCCTCGTAATTCTTTCAGCACCTGTGTTGCTTGTTTCTGCACTCCTCTTCCTTCTTTCTGCACCTCTCGTGCCTCCTCCTGCACCTCTGGTGCCTCTTTCAGCACCTATGTTGGTTCTTTGTGCACTGCTCATGCTTCTTTCTGCACCTCACCTGCCTCTTTCTGCAATTCTTTTGCCTCTTTCTGCACTTCTCTTTCTTCTTTTTGCACCCCTCCTGCCTCTTTCTGTTCCTCTCTTGCTTTGTTATAGTTAGAAATTAGCATTTAAAAAACCTTGGAAATTCACTGAAAAAACCATAGGTTTTGAGGACGTTATAGTTAGAAATTAGCATTAAAAAACTTAAAAATTCACTGAAAAAACCATAGGTTTCAGGGACATTATAGTTAGAAATTAGCATTTAAAAAAGCTTAGAAATTCACTGAAAAAACCATAGGTTTCAGGGACGTTAAAGTTAGTTGGACATTTCACTCGTACAAAACCAGAGAAATTCAGCCGTTATAGTTAGTTGAGCTATCTATAACTCATGCCCCGGCAATGCACCTCTGATGACTTCACATATTACATAATTCAGGACATGGTCAGTGACATCATTGATTACATCCCTGATGACATCTCAAATGACATCACTGATGACATCTCAAATGACATCACTGATGACATCATCCATGTGAAAATCTGATGCACCTCCTCACACCCTAATATAACCTTTGATACTCCCACTCTAAAATACAGACTACCATTTTCGAAACCATAGACACACCAATACCAGTTACTACATACCCACTCACTGATTCCTATGTCTATGCACACGTCTACTCATTCACCCATACAGTCCCTCATACATGCAGTCATACACCTATACAGACACTCACACATCGCCACTCATCCATAGAGTTACTCACATACCTAGTCAGTCATGCAAAAAATCAATCACACTCCCATTTACTCACCTATACAGTTATACACACCCCACCTCACTTATTCATACAGATACTAACACATACTTACTCTCTTATACAATCACTGATACAAGCACACACACATCCATACAGCCACTCTCACAATCACTCACTCTCATATATAGTGATTGATATACACCAACACTCACATATACTGCCTTTCACATATGTAGTTACTCACACATGTACCACTGAGACATCCACTCACTCACCAACACACCCTTACACACACTCACCCGCCCCTACAGCCCTTCACAGATGCACTCTTGAACCCATACACCCAGTAAATTACCAACTCACACATCTATGCACAGAGTCACACACCTCCCACCCACCCACACGCGTTTCGGTAAAACAATCCCTTGTTCACGAGTGAACAAGGGATTGTTTTCCCAAAACGTGTAGAGATGGTCTAACCTATATGAAATAACCACCGCTTTTGATGCAACCGACCTGTGTCCACGGCATGCTGTGTATTTCTGAAAGGAGAATTCAGCGTTTGTCGATATATATATATATATACACACATATACATATCAAATATAATCACTGGCTCCTTCATGGAAATTATTATCTGATTTGTCAGGTAAAAAGGTGTTTGTAGGGATTCCCGAAAGTCGATTTTTCATGTTAATTCTCATGGGAACATTTCCTCTTCAATACAATAAAAACACCTTAACAGATTTACGTGAAATTTGGCAAAAAGGCAGAACTTTACTCAGAAAGCATGGTATTTGTGATTTGGCGAAAATTTGTTACGCTGTTTTCAAGAAATTAGCGTTTTAAGAGGTGCTTGAGTTGGTCAGGAGGAGGCTAATGCACATAAAAAATTATGAACATCTGCAGAGTTGTTCCTGTGGAATTTCCACAGTATCAAACAATGTAAAAACAGGCCATTGACTGTGGGAGCTTTTTCTCATGTCTGCTATTTCAGTACCGATGTACTGTTGTTGGTGCTACAGTACTGAATTATTTGGTTGACTGACCGCAACACTGAAGAAAATGTTGATGCAGCCATAAAAGGAATCGACGGCCCAGGTTGGGCCCACTTGGCCATGTGACCATCTTTTTCATAAATAAAATAAAATAATTGTTGGGTTGAAGGTACCGCGGTACCAGCACCAGGTATCATGGTACCCAGCACAGGTACCCAAGAACCATTAAAACAAATTATAAGGGTCTGTTCATAGGTCAGACCCTGAGTCAAATTGCCACTCTGCAGGATGTAGGCCGGGCACAGTGTGGGTTGCCCACCTGCAGTTGGTTGGGGACACAGCCAATCCACTGCTGTTCACTGCTGAAGACTGTGCACAGTGGGGGTATGACCCTCCATGGGATGTTCGCCACTCTGCAGCAAGTTGGATGGAGGGCCAAAGGCCTTATGCTGTGGGTGTGGCTGCTCCATGGAAATTTGGTAAAGGGCCCAGCCTTAGGAGTTGAGAGTTGTCAGGGGGTGGGTTGTGTGCACAGCCTTGCCACAGGCTAGGCCCGTCAGCCAACTTATCCTGTACACGGCCAAAGGCAATTCACATATCGGATTGCCTGTCCTGTAGCAGGGGTTGAGTGCTCCAGGAAAGCCAGTTGCTCCCCAGGAGGTTTGGTGCAAGTTGCCTTAGAGGCTTGAGGGCTATGCTCTGCTTTGAATAAGATCAAACAACTCTAAAAAGATTCTCTGGAAAAACCGAAGGTTAAAGTGACACCATAGTTAGGTTTGGAAATACCTTCATGGCTTTCCTTAAGAAACATCCAGAAATTCACTGGAAAAAAAC
Source organism: Triturus cristatus (assembly GCF_964204655.1). Classification (NCBI taxonomy): domain Eukaryota; kingdom Metazoa; phylum Chordata; class Amphibia; order Caudata; family Salamandridae; genus Triturus; species Triturus cristatus. The sequence continues at coordinate 354,301,863 of NC_140593.1, read as the reverse complement.
AAAGGTTAAAGCAACATTATAGTTTGGTGTTGAAATGATATGAGACCTGCTGTTTAAAAACTGAAAACCCCCTGAAATGGGCAGGTTTTAGCTAACTGAACTAACTATAACTGGTGCCCCCATTAGGCACTGCTTTCACCTCATATATTACATTACTCATGATGTGACTTTTCTTTCCTTCTTGTCTTTGTCATGACTGCCTAGGAATTCAATGTTTTGTATGCATTGACATTTGTGCAGTGCATTGACAATTTATTATAGGATTGCTTATACAGTTTTGCTTTTCATATGTGGCAGTTGGTAACGTAATTTCTTCAGTAGGCTGAACATCTTTAGCGCTGGTGTTGTGTAATATCCAGGCAGACTCCACACCAAACAAACTTGAAACGCTCTATTGCATAACAGCAGACAGAGCTTCCATACTACATCAAGGCCCAGAGTATCCTCACAACTGACCAAAGATTCAAACCAAAGCATATACACATTCTAAAAGAGAATGAATACATGACCAATGACATGTAGAATTATGCATCACATAACAATGGAAAAGGAAGACATGTAAGATGCCACACAGCTTTCACGTTTCTTTCTTTTTCTTTAAGAAATAAAAAAAATTATAAGATTTAAAAAATGAATGCAATAGAAAAAGAACAAAATTCTATCAAACAAAAATAGAAGAAAATTAATTCAGTATATATATTAAGTGTAAATATGACAACACAAGTATTCCTTCACCCCATAGACCTTCTGGGTAATGTAATCACTTGAGTACTCGTCCTCAATACAGCATCTTGATCACTTCTCAACACAGACATGTGATTGTTTTTAGCAGAACTGTCCTTGTTGTTTTCTGCGGAACTTGATCTCAAACCTACGACATCATCTTTACTTACTTTAGCTTCCTACATTCTACCATTGACCATCTGGCACACGCACAGCATTACCCCTCACCTCGCTAGCACTAACAAGGTCTCTAAACTAAGCAGATCTTTTATTTAGCAGAAACCGTTTTTTGACAGGTACCATGTTACCTATTTCAAACTTAGTTTTCTTGTGGGATATTCCTTTGAGTCTCATACTTCTTTGACATCTAGCAACTCTAAATTCACCACCCAACCTCTTAGCCTTCCTAATGGCTGCAGTGACATCACACCCTTCAATCAAAAAATCAATCATTCAATCAACCTGGATTTATAAAGCTCAGCTAAACACCCGATCAGGTATCCAGGCTCTTGTCCTTTCATCTCAATCATATAAAAAGGGCTCCAAGAAGAAGCAACCTTCGTACCTCTCATAAGGTTGAATGGAACTTGCCCTTTAACTGAATCGGGAGTAGGCCTATAGGCTCACGCAAGGTCCTTGATGGCAGCTTTACAATCCATCTTAGATTTAACAGCACTTTGAATACACTCCATTAACACCCTGTTAAATCACTCAACTTTACCATTGCCTTGAGGGTAATGAAGTGGGGGTGTGTAGATGTTTAACTCCACACTTTTTTAAAAACTCTGTCATGGTGGAAGACATGAATTGAACACCCTTGTCAGTTAGTATTTCTTCAAGAATGTCTTTTCTGGCAAATACTTCATGAAAAAAACGAATGACAGCATTAGTTTTGGGTTCTGCTACACCGCTTACTTCTGGAGAGAGGGCCAGTCATTACTATGAAATACCTCATTTTGTGAGGTAACACGTGACAAGTTCCTAAGAAATCATCTGCAATCCTTTGCCATACCTTGCCTGTAGACATTACCGGAATCATGTCAGGAGCAGTAGTGACTAAATGTTTATTGCTACAGTAACATTGTACACATTCCTTCCCCAGTTTTTCCACTTCACCATCAACTCCAGACACCAGAAATCATTCCTGACCCTACGTTTTAGTGGCACTCGTCGCTAAATGACCAACATCAGCAGTTTCTAGAATTCTGTGGTGAAAACACTCCAGCGGTATCAATTTATCCCCTCTCACCAACAGTTTTACTTCTAAAGATAATTCATTGGACACTTTACTATAATGCTGCAAAGACAACTCCAGGATTTCTTTCTCTTGGCCATTCAATTTTCAGAAAATACATGGCCTGACTCAATATGGCATCCTCTCTCAATTGGTTGTGTCATAACTCTATGTCTGAATATACTACTACATCCTCAACCATTCACAAGGATATCATCATCCACATGTAAGCTAGACAAAAATTCTGCTCTGGCATTTTTTCCTCCTGCAATATAAACATCAAAAAAGTTGAACTCCAACAATTTGGTTGTTAATCCGGACAACCTGGCTTTAGCTTTCTTAATTATTGTGCCTGATGAAATGTCCACCACCAGAGGTCTGTGACCTGTTCTTATACAAAATGTCCTACTCCAAAGGTAGGATTTGAATTTGTGGACACCCCATAAGCTTGCTAACATTTCCTTTTCTATAACTGAATATCTTTTTTCAACCTCTTTCATTTTCCTGGAAGCACTCATGACACAAGCATTGACATCCACATTTACAAATCACTCCCTCCCTTCAACAAAAGGTTGTAAAAAGGGAGCTGCCACAATGCTTTGTTTAATGCTTTCAAAACGTTGTTGACAAACAGAGAACCATTCAAAACTAGTATTTTTTTTTTATGCAAGAACTGAAAACATTCAAACATGCCTGCAAAATTCGTAATTAACTTTGAGTAAAATTCACAAAAACCTATGCTGATCTGTATCGGTGGGATGAAGAACTTTGCGAATTCGATGAATGATGCTTGGTTTGGGTTTAACTCCTTCAGAGGTTAAAATAGGGGCTAAGTACTCAACTTTAGGGGTGGGCGGAACTTGCAGAGTTTTACTCTGCGGAATTCCTCAGAATTAAAACACTGCGAGAATCCGTGGATTTCGAAAGGCGGTGGAATTCCGGTTCACTGCACACTTGTGAGTATAGTGAGATTTCTGCCTTACAATTCTGCAGCACTCCAAAAGTATACCATCATTTGGAGACAGTGGGGCCGTAGCTCGACTCAGAGACTTAGTTAATCTATGAAGGAAATTCATACGCCTCACTGAGCTCGATGAGAAGAAATCTTCAACAATGCTTTCCTCGCGGGAGACATGTTGAGAAAAAGAATAAAGATCGTCATTTGCAGGCATATAGTTAAACGTACCTGAAATTACCTTCATGTGAGAAGGCAAAACACATAACAGGGATCGAAACAGATATAGCAGCACCAGTATTATTATTTCTTTGTATTTTCACTTTTATTTAAATATTTATAAATCACAGGCCACAAACCTAAATTGTCGCTAGGTGCCGGATCTGTAAATAATAAGTAAATCACTATAATCCGTAATATGTCAGCTGCCTGATGAAACACGTACACAAATAGTTTAGAAAGCTTGTACCTCCTTTTCTGATGTTCAGCAATGCACCTTGTACATTTTACCTACTGTGAAAGGACATTCTAGTTCTTCAGATGTATTGCCCCGATTCTATGTTTGCCTTTCCATGGTAGGAGAGTCTTAGGGGTTGTCAAAACTCAAAAGCCCAAGATTAACTGTTCCAAGAGCTCAGGAGGGCAATACTTTTTTATTTTTACTGGAAGATATTCTGGTGTTATTTCATTCATGCATTTGCATGTCAAAAAAGATAACCCAGAGGCTGCTAATCTGTCAACCAGAAGCTAGTGCAGTTATCAAGATGTTTTCTAACTTCTTTATTAGTTAAGCTCAAACAGGCTGGCCCATTTTTTTAACACACCATGAGAGAAAAATGTGGTCTAGGGAATGCTACCCCTGAGAGAGTTAGCATCAGTTAATTAGATTACTCGTTATCAGTTTATAGTATTTTCTTTTATACAGGGAATGGCTTAGGTTGCATTTGGGAGAAAAATAACCTGTTTGAATTGATAAGAGCATAGAAATTCATCTCAACGTCCCTACTATCACATCAGTTTCAGTTATTGCATTTTAGAATTTATCTTGTATGAAAACACTTCTTTCCATTTTTACTTTAAATAATATATGAACTATTAAAGTTCATTCATTCTCTCTGTAAAGACTTACAGGCACATGCATCAAAGAAAAAAACGGTCGCAAACGGGCAGATTCTCAGAATCTGCCCCTTTGCGACCGGTATTTTTGCATTTGGGATGCATCATTCCAAATGCAAAAATCGCAATTGAAGGAATCTCTCAATTGCGATTACTTAAATTGCAATTGCATTTAAGGAATCCCAAATTGAGATTCCTTAAATGCAATGCATTAAAGTAAAAAAAAAAAGCGATTTCGCTAATAGGGGGAGCAAATTACCATGAAGTTGAACTTCAAGGTAATTTGCAAAAACTTTGAAAAATGCACTTTTGTGCATTTTTCAAAGTTTCATGTTGCGCACACACATGCCCTTAGGGCATGTGTGTGTGCAACATTTGTGCACAGATCTATTTCAGGGGTGCAATAGGGTGTCATTTTGACACCCTTGCACCCTTGAAATTGCATAAGCTATTTGCGAGTACCTACTGGTACTCGCAAATTGCTCATGCAATCTCCAATTCATTCCTATGGGCCAGGAGGCCCATAGGAATGAATGGGATGGCATTCCTTAATTGCGACTCGCAATTTGCGAGTCGCAATTAAGGAGTGTGTAGGAATCGCTATTTTTATAGCAATTCCTACATGCATAGGCTTTTGCAATTCCTTAATTGCGATTCCTTAATTATCGCAATTAAGGAATCGCTAAAGCCTACGTTGATGCATGTGCCAGCTAGTGTATTGCAGTCTAGTTCCCATCCGAACTCAGCAATAATTTAATGCACCTCTTTTTACTCATAAACTAGCCATTCAGGCCACATGGGGACAAGAGTCGTTCGGGTACCTCTCTCCCTTGAAAACAGTGACAGTGTCATCAAGCTCTTGAAAATTGGAGTGCTCGTGCATAGGCTCGTGCCTACAGGTGCCCCCAACACTCCTCTGCCTCTGCCAGTTCGCACTGTCCTTGAACCACACGAAAGTTACACAGACTGTGCTTCCAGTCGAGTTCCTTACCTCCTTCTCTGGGGAAGCTGACCTCCCTTGACAAGGCTCATTCTGGTTCTCATGGCTTAGCTGCTGACAGTCACTGTGCGCAGCAGCCTATGACTTAGGCCATGGGTACTCAAAAACTTTCTGTCGGCCCAAACTTACAGTGTGGTTTGTGGCCGAGGGCACACTGGTAGGGGTGGAGTCAGTGGTGGGCAAGGTCAGTGGTGGGGGGGGCTAAAGTAAAAAAAATCACACCCATTTCTAAACATTAGACAATGGGACAATGCTGTATTTCAAAAGCAGATGTAACTACAAAGGGCACATTTTGGCAATACATTTTTATTAGCAGACAATAGCAATCTTAAGAGGCATTGCATAGCTTCATACACACTTTGACACCAATTCCATCACAGTCTCTCTCTATCTCAGTCAGTCTCTCTCAGTCAGTCAGTCTCTCTCTATGTCAGTCTCTCGCTCTCTCTCTGTTAGTCAGTCTCTCTCTCTCTCAGTCTCTCTTTGTCAGTTAGTCTCTCTACCTCAGTCAGTCTATCTCTACCTCAGTCAGTTAGTCTCTCTACCTCAGTCAGTCTCTCTCTACCTCAGTCAGTTAGTTTCTCTACCTCTCAGTCAGTCAGTCAGTCTCTCTCAGTCAGTCAGTTTCTCTCTCAGTCAGTCTGGCTCTCTCTCTCTCTGTCAGTCTCTCTCTAAGTCAGTCAGTCTCTCTCTTTCTCAGTCAGTCTCTCTCTCTCTCAGTCAGTCAGTCTCTCTCAGTCAGTCAGTCTCTCTCTCTCTCTTTCTCTCAGTCAGTTTCTCTCTCTACTCTTTCTCCACTCTCTCTCTCTCTTTCTCCACTCTCTCCCTCTCTCCACTCTCTCTCTCTCACTCTCTCTCTCCACTCTCTCTCTCTTCACTCTCTCTCTCTCTCTCCACTTTCTCTCTCCACTCTCTCTCTACTCTCTCTCTCTTGGGGGCCATAGGTACATTATCTAGAAGGTCCGCAGGCCACCAAGGAAGGCAAGCCGGGCCGCTGACGGCCCACAGGCTGTACTATGAGTGCCACAGACCTAGACCCTTCCGTCTGAGCGTGCACTCGTTCTGACTGAGGCACAGGGTGTAATGGCATCAGCCCTCTGGAGAGGGTGCTGCTGTCAGCTGCCGTGCGCTTCACCCAAGCTGCTTCCTTTCATACTCGGGAACTTAAGATGACAGGCAGCAGCCGTATTCAAATAAAGTCGACCGGTAAAATTAATGATAATATTCTGTAGCTTTAAGTAACCTGGTAGTTCGGCTTGCCCGTTCACAAATCTGTTTTTACTGTTTGCAAAGAATGAAGTTGCCTGGGTTCATTCTATTGAAGGAAACTAAAACATGTTCTGGCAGGAATGGTTCGAAAAAAAGAGGGCTGGACAGTAAACTCTGCTACGGGCAGTTGGCAGAGTTTTTGCCAGACTCTGAGTGGCAAACCTCTGTGGACTCCGCCAGCAAAGCGGAGTTTACTGCCCACCCCTGCTCAACTTCATTCACTCCAAATATAAACTTGCCATCTCTCTTAGTGGCCCCATTGAGTTCCAATACGGATAGTACTTTTTCCACACACTAGTAATGCTTTTCTTTGGAATCTGCAAAAATCAAGATTCGTCTTGAAAAACAACTACATTAGACACATTTTCAAACATTTTTGTCATCACTTTCTGAAATACAGATGCGTCTGAGGACAGCTCAAATGGCACACAACAAAACTGGAATGGACCTTCAGGTATGACAGAAGCTAGTAGATGACGGCATTGTTTGTCCAACTCCACCTGACGATACGCTGAGCGAAGATCAAGCTTTGAGAACCATTTGAACTGACCAGCAGTATTGATGAGGTCTTCAGTGCGCAGCAATGGATCATTTTCTACCCACTGTTTACAGATCATAAATTAATACATAATCGTACCTCTCCAGATTTGTATTCAGCTAGCACAACTGGAGAAAGCCACAAAGTCGTGTCAACATGTTTAATTACTCCATCATTTTGCTTGTTTCTTAAAATGTATAAAGCTCACCCCTCAAACTGTGAGGTACATAAAATAACTTGTGTTTAACAGGGTTAACACCCTCTTTGGCCTTGATTTTATGTACAAAAGATTTGATTTTGCCCACCTTGTCCTGAAAAACCCCTTTAAATTTGTTTTTCCAATCCAAGTCAGTAAAACGAGTTATTGGGTGTTTATGTCCAGGTCTAATCGTTAAATCAAAATCTGCCTGATGCTGCAAACCTACCACAATAATTCCTTTGTGGGCTATCTAAACTTTTCCCTTGATGGTTTTTGTCTCAAAGGAAATATCCAACAAAAACAATCCTGCTCCGTTCAAATGCAGTTGTAATAACATCAGGAGGAAGAAGACCTTTGTCTGCCCAAAATCGTTTGTATTTTTCTTTGGAAAGAATCACAAGTCTTGCTCCAGAATCCGACAATAGAGGGATTCAAATGCAATCAATTTGTATTTTTATGTTCAGATCACAGTACTTGTTTCTATGTGCACTCCCAATCTCAGTACAGTCTACAGATTGAACTAACTCCTCCACATTGTTACTAATGCCACACTCATCATCCATAGTTATATATCTTACTCCTACTAGTTTACCACCTCTACACACTTTTCCGCAGTGTCCGACTTTTGTCCATCTCCAACATTCTTGTGTTGCAGCCAGACAATTTATAAAATTCCAAAGGTGAGTTAAAGATCCACACTTATAATATGCACGTTTCGTTGCAACAAAAAAATAAATCTTTGCATCTGTTTGCACTCAAATTAGACTGCTGAGAAACTGACTGCTTATTTTAGGAAATAGCTTGTGACAGGTTATTGTGAAGTTTAACCTGAGACACTCTAGCCATACAACTTAATGTCTTGTCATGCACCAGCTGTTTGGCATCCTCAAGTGATGACTCAATAATTTTTAGGTCTCGGCTCGAAGGCTGCGCTTGCGCATTCTCGCTGCGAGATTTAATGTTTAGGAGTGGGGCTTTAACCCGCCCCTTTTTTTTACCTCTTCTCCATTGGCTGGCCTCTGAAATACTGGTCAGCCATTGGAGAAGAGCATTGTCTCTCCAAACAAGCCCCGTCTTTTTCGGATTCGAGGGCGTGTTTTTTCGATTCTTTGTCTCGTCTGGAATGTAAACATTCCAGCCAATGGCAAGAGGAGAGAAAGAAAAACACGCCCCTGAATCTGAAAATGCCGCTGCCTTTCTCCGAGGCATTTTTGCTTGACCTCGGAGAAAGGCGGTGGTGTCCAGCATCAGGTTCGTGCAGCTCGCAGCTTCCTCCTTGTTACAAGGAGCTTCACAGAAATGCGGGGGGGAGATGTTGCTGCAGTGCGTCATGAGCGGGGGATTAACTTGGAGAAAATTGCTCAGTTTTTGGCAGGCGGCTCGCATTGCGATGTTTTCACTTCATAGCCCACAATTAGGTAGCGCCCTGGGCGGAGGCCGGGGGTGGAGAGGGGCCCCGATGTCCCGGACCCATCATTACCTCAGCCCCACGAGGGCCCCGTGAACATCAGAGCAGGCTCCTCAGTGCAAGGCAGTGGTGTCCAGCATCAGGTTCGTTCAGCTCGCAGCTTCCTCCTTGTTACAAGGAGCTTCACAGAAGTGCGGGGGGGGAGATGTTGCTGCAGTGCGTCATGAGCGGGGGATTAACTTGGAGAAAATTGCTAAGTTTTTGGCAGGCGGCTCGCATTGCGATGTTTTCACTTCATAGCCCACAATTAGGTAGCGCCCTGGGGGGAGGCCAGGGGTGGAGAGGGGCCCCGGTGTCCCGGACCCATCATTACCTCAGCCCCACCGAGGGCCCCATGAACATCAGAGCAGGCTCCTCAGTGCAAGGCGCGCGGATCCCCGTGACTGGTTCCGGAGCCTCTGTTTTATAATTACCAAAAATGACAGGACGTTCAATGCCGCTTCTGGGGGCCGTAGGATTATTATGCCGCATAATTCCTCGTTCACCATAAATTGCGCTGATTGCAGAGCAGGGCGGCGTTCCCTCCAGTGGCGTAAATGTGAGGTGTGGTTTCACTTTTTTAAATAGCTCTGTCATTAAGGGAGTCTGGCCTCCAGGCACCCGGCTCACAGAATCAGTGCACAAGAGACAAGCACCGTCGGAAAAATGTATTATTTAGTTGGCACCCGCTCTGGAAGGCAGAGAGGGGCATCGAATAGGAAGGTAGAATGCGGGCGGTGAGCATTGTTTGTCTGTGGTGGGGCTTGGGCATGGCCACCATAAGACAGAGCACCACAGGGGGTGACACAGGCACGGGAGAGCCTTTGGTGTAACTCGCTCACTAGCCTGGCCCATCTGATGGATGCGACCTCCTCCCGCTGTCTACCTTCATTTAGGAATAAGACCACAGTAACCAGGTCAAGACCCTTTACTGGCCACCTTCCAGAGTCCTCAGATCATGGTGCTGTGGTGGGTGGTGTGAGGTTCCCTGGAGGCGCCCAGCAGCACAAGCATCACATCCCTACCCACCATTACCTGTGACCGCCCATAAAGCACAGGTGAGCAGGCATGGTCCAAGCCTGTAGGCCTGACTGGCAGGAATAGCAGTAGTCGAAGGAGTCAAAGTCAGAGTCAGCTGCCTCAGATCAAGGCTTTTGAGTAAGGCAGAAGAGGCTTGAGCTGAGCAGAGGGCCGACCTACAATACTGCCAGCACTCAGAGGGTGCCCAGTTACAGACGCATCACGTTTGGCAAACTTTCCACCGCGCCCCTTGCGTGCACGCTGACGCAGAGCCAGCGTTATCTGTTTTAGTTGCGCCGCTCACGGAGCCGTGACCGTAGCCGTTTGTGTACATTCACCTTCACAGAAGGATGTGAGCGGTCAGGCCACCTCGCCTGACTGTGCGACGCTTTTTAGGTGTGGGAGGCTCTGTGTGTATGTGGGAGGCTCTATGTGTGTGTGGGTGGCTCTGTGTGTGTGGCTCTGCGTATGTGGCTCTATGCGTGGTGGCTCTGTCTGTGTGTGGGTAACTCTGTGTGTGTGTGTGTGTGTGTAGGTGGCTCTGTGGATGGCTCTATTTGTGTGTGGGTTGCTCTATGTGAGTGGCTCTGTATGTGTGGGTGGCTCTGTGTGTGGGTAGCTTTGTGTGTGTGGCTGCAAATGCAATAGGTCTCGCATTGGAGAGTGACAAAACAAAAACATAAACAAGAATAATGTCATAAGCAATGCCAACAGCTCTAACTTTAACAATGCCGAGACCATTGCATTGTAAATGCTTGTTATGATGTCTATCGCTTCATCAAGTGAGTGGTTCTTACACGCCAATAATCTCTTGTATTTTTTACAATAACATCTGAACACAATTTGTCCTTGAATAAGTTGTGAGGTAAAATCTTCAAATTCACAATATGCTGCCAATTATTTTAAAGCTGTAATGTATGAATCAATAGACTCATTGGGGGCCTGAACATGTGTGAAATATTTGTGCAGGTACACCACTAAATTAATCTTTTCTTCAAAGTAAATTTCCAACTGTTTGACAGTTACTCCAAACTCATCATATTCTTCATCTCCATTACACTCAGGAAGATGATAAAATACATTTTGATCTTCTATACATAAATAATAATAAAGTAAATTGCATTTTCTGTCTAGCTTGAATTCATCAATAGCCCCTAAGTATGCACTGAATGACCTAAACCAAATTCGTCATTTCAAAGGAGGATCTTCAGGCTCCAATAGAAATGAAGCTGGAGGTGTGACAGCTTGCATCTATGTATGAAATGTTAAAAGCAAATATCCAAAATTAGTCTACCTGAAAAATAAGCTAATTTAAGCAAACTACAAACTGCAGTTGAGAAAAATAACGCATATCAAGCATATTGGGGCCGATTCCGATCCAGGGCGGAAACCGTACCGACCAACACGGACCGGGACATAATTCCGACCGACGCGTACACTCGCAGTATGACCTGTAAAGTATGATGCGTTTCGTACAAGATACAAACGACTTGCACGGAGTATATTCAGTCTGACCGAAACGTGCGGAAAACATTGACTCGCTCGTAAACGGACCCGGAACCCTTACGACCGACACGGACCGGGAAGAGTTCCGACCGACATGAACACGCGCCGTACGACCTGCGAAGTACGATACAATGTGTGTGAAATGAAACCGACTCTCACGAAGCCCAAGACGTGAAACCGACACGTACGGAACATAGGGAATAGCAATGAAAAGAGTGTGTCGCGCCCGACACGTACGCGAAGGCTGCAACATAGCACAAAGTGAGTGAGACCGACTCGTATCTCCGCTCAATTGGTGCAGTAAGCGTCCATTCCGGTCAACAGAACGTCTCCATCATGCTCAAAATAATTCGACAAAAATAGACAGAAAAAGGCCAAACAAGCATTGCCAAAAGAAAAAAAGAATTCAAATTAAGACACACCCACAACCCCACCTATATAAAGGGCCAAAATCCATACCATGATCCTTTGCAAATTCCACAGAGCCGCCAGCAGGAAACACAACACAATGCACTGACAGACACACTCACAACTCACACAACACACAACCTTTACACCATTATCACCTCACTAAAACCACACTCACAAACACCCAGCTGAACTCACACCCGCTTGCCCTCACTTCCACCCCCACACACACATCAATCTCCACCACCACCCATCACCATGCCCCCAAAGAAGAATCCAAAGTTCACAGATAGTGAGTTGGAAGTGATGGTTGATGAAATTCTCAGAGTAGAGCCACAGTTATTTGGCACATTGGTCAAACAAACCCCCCGTCCCAGAAAACAAAGATGTGGAAGAGGATTGTGAACAAGGTGAACGCACAAGCAGCTTGCCTGCGCATAATGGACGACATCAGGAACAGGTGGTACGACATATGCAGGAGGGTCAAGAAGCTCATTGGCAAAGACCATGGCCTGAGCCAGCGTACTGGCGGTGGACCTCCTGCCAAACCTGTGCATTTCACTTCCAGGGAGAAGAAGGTGCGGGCCATCCTCCCACCGGTGGGCATCCATGGATTATCCGGAATACCAGAACCTGGTGAGTACACAAACAACTAATCTAAATTGTGAGGCAATAGCAATCCACACCCACAGACATTAATGTCAGGGGGTCAGTGAAACCATTCACTGTTATCAAGCCACATCAACCCAAACATAAATATCCTGTGATGTGTATACCAGTTAGATAAACACAATATCTGCAATGTCTCAGTAACATGTAACTATGTAAATACATGTACAAACGTACTGACAAATACAGCAAGGATTTGGCTATAAACACCAACAAACACTGTCAGCCATCTTGCTATCACAGTTAGACTCACTCCCAGGGAAGCAGAGTTACAGGAAGGAAGGCTGGGTTTGCTGGGAAGGTGGGTGTAGCCAAAAGCATGAGGGGAGTTGTAGTCACAGCCAACAGTCCTCATCCCACATGGCCCAGGAATACCACCATGCACCATGCTCACCTCACAGGGAGTGGAAAAGTACTGCCAAGATGGCTGACACTGGCCCCTACTGTGGGGAGCACAAGGCCCTGTTAGGACTTGGGCTCAAACAAACAACAGGACAACACTGTCAGACAACTTGAACATGAACTTTGACTCACTGGCCTCTGCTGTGGGGAGCACAAGGCCCTGCTGGGAGTAGTGTTCAAACAAACACCAGGCACCACTGTCTGACACCTTGAATGTTAAGTTTGACTCACTGTCATAGAAGCATGGTTCATGATGGCCTATCTGGGCTGTGGGGGAGGAGGAGTGCTGGCTCTGACCACATCTACCAGCAGGCCCTGTCACACACACACCCCTCTCACCAACATCAAAAAACACACCTGGGACCAAGCCCAACCTGAGACTCAAGGTAAATCTACTTCCAAGATGCCTGACACTTGGCCCTGGGGTGAGGAGCACCAATCCATGGTGGGATCTGTGTTCAAATTCAGATCGTAACTAACAACATACCTGCAATGTAACAGGAAAGCTAACCATTCACAAATGTCACAAAACTTAGCCAAACTCACAGCAAGGCAATGTGATCCAAACACCAGTCACATGCAGCAGCCATCTTGTTTGCACACATTCACTACCAGGAAAGCTGAGTCACAGAAAGGAAGTTTGGGTATGTTGGGAAGGTGGGTGTAGCTGAAAGCATGATGGGAGTCGTAGTCACAGTCATCAATTCTCATCCGACATGGCCCAGGAATACCACCATGCACCATGCCTACCTCACAGAGAGTGGAAAAGTACTGCCAAGATGGCTGACACTGGCCCCTGCTGTGGGGAGCACAATGCCCGGTTGGGACTTGGGCTCCAACAAACAACAGGACAACACTGTCAGCCATCTTGCCAGCACTGCATCACTCACTCACAGGGAAGCAGAGTCCCAGGAAGGTATGTTGGGTATGCTGGGAAGGTGGGCGTAGTCGAAAGCATGATGGGAGTCGCAGTCACAGCCAACAGTCCTCATCTCACATGGCCCAGGAATACCACCATGCATCATGCCCACCTCACAGGGAGTGGAAAAGTACTACCAAGATGTCTGACACTGGCCCCTGCTGTGGGGAGCACAAGGCCCTGTTGGGACTTGGGCTCCAACAAACAACAGGACAACACTGTCAGCCATCTTGCCAGTACTGCATCACTCACTCACAGGGAAGCAGAGTCCTAGGAAGGAAGGTTGGGTATGCTGGGAAGGTGGGTGTGGCCAAAAGCATGGTGGGAGTCATAGTAACAGCCAACAGTCCTCCTCCCACATGGCCCAGGAATACCACCATGCACCATGCTCATCTCACAGGGAGTGGAAAAGTACTGCCAAGATGTCTGACACTGGCCCCTACTGTAGGGAGCACAAGGCCCTGTTGGGACTTGGGCTCAAACAAACAACAGGACAACACTGTCAGACAACTTGAACATGAACTTTTACTCACTGTCATGGAAACATGGTCCATGGTGGCATATCTGGTCCAGGGGGAGGAAGAGTGCTACCTCAGACTACATCTACCAGCAGGCCCTGTCACACACACCCCTCCCACCAACACCAAACAACACACCTGTGTCAGGCACGGAAGTGCACTTTTATCGCAATGGACACGTAAGTTAAATAATCAATACATGAGCTGTTCATGCACAAAGCTCCACATGCACATAAAAACGGATCAGATTTTCATGACAATGTTCTAAACCAACATTGGCATCTGCCTGTGACAATTGAGGACAATGCAATGCACATACACTCATCATGAAGCACAGTAGCAACTGTAATGTGTGTGATACGCTGTTGTGTGCTGAACCACAACATACATTGTGTGTCTCTTCCACCCACAGGGGCAGCTGGGGAAACTGCAGGTACAGAAGAAGAAGAATTCCAGGCCCGGACTCTGGTTGACCCTGAGCTTCCCGGTGTGGATGCCTCTCAGTCCTCTTCAGATGACGACGAACGACCTGGCCCCTCCGGTGTGGATCAGCGTGCAGCACCAGCAGTCGTAACAACAGCACACCCTGCCACCACTCTTGCTACATCTGTGAACACCCAGATGACCCCTACCAACACGGACAGACCAAGTCAACATAACACCGAGGGAACTGCAAAACAAGGCACCCTGGATGTGGCAGACAATACCACCAGTGCCAACACAGAAGGAGGGCCAGTGTCAACTGTGCCTGCAACGGCAGGCCGTGCTTGTGTGGGTAGGGGTGGTGGGAGTGGAGGCAGGCTGAGGCCACAGCCTGAACATGGTGCTGCACCGCAAGCTGATCCACAGTTGGGACTCATCATACAAGCCTATCAGGAAATCACCGGAGACTTTGGTCTGGTAGTGGGGATCCTCATGGACATTAAATAACAGCAGGCTGAATATCATGCCAGATTGGACTCCCACATGTCCCAGGTGGAGACACACATGTCCCACATGGAGTCCAAAATGGACAAATTTGCTGAACTCACGGCGGTGCATAGGGACATACTCACATGCCTCCGCCAGATTGCAACCAACATATCCACACCTCCCTGTGTGCCCACTACATCTGTTGCCACAACATCTGCAACTGCCACTGGGAGGGATGAGGACTCTGGCGGAGAGTCCACCAAACCACCCCAGCCTGCAACTGAGGGTCCCCCTAAAAAGAAAAGGGGTCGTCCAAAGAAGGACAAGTGAGAGCCAGTTGGCCATTCACATCCCCCCAGGAAGTGAACACCTGCTCCTGATATCCTCCATTGTGTGCAAACCATTCACCTTATTGACTGTCACTGAACTCTCCCACATGTAATGGAGGGTCTAAGTTGGAACAATGAATCAAATGACTGTGGACTTCACTCAGTAAATTTAATCTACCAACACTACCAACTCCTCTGTGGATTTTGGATTCCTATCGCACTGTTCAGCAATTTCTATTAGGTATACTATTCTCACACATGTATGTAAATAAATTCATAATCACACAAGACTTGACTCTGTTGTAAATTAAACTGGGTTTGTCACATAGAGATGTCGACACACTAAAGAAAGACTGTGCATGGAAACTACTACAACAATGTAAACACAGTCATGTGAGTAATGTTAATGTGACACATATGAGAGATACACACTACTAGGTCAACACAACACTAATTTACTATGCCCATCATGCTCATTGCCCCCAACATTGTGAACTGAAAAGACACAGAAATGCACATACACAGCACTCATGCAGAGGCAGTGCTAATCATGCCACAGGTACAGTATGCTAAAAAATGTCAGATGTGTGAATACAGAGGAAGCATATCACAAAGTGGTGCACACCTCCATTACACATACACAACAAGTGAACTAAACAACAGATGCTAGGTATCCTTGCATGACAGTGAACAAAAAGTAACCAAGAGGATCAGAAATGCCAGTCCTGGGGTATGTGGGATGATGCATCCTGCTTCCATGAAAGGTTGCACTCTGTAACTGGATTGTGTGTTTTGGAGGTCACATGTCACCAGACAACAGCCAAAGGACCCTGTGAAGGACAGATATACAACAGTATTGTAATTACTAAATGACTGCATACATCTACAATACACATTACATACACAATTCCCAAGAGTAGTGAAAAAAACCTATGAATCATGTCAACACTGTTTGGGAGAACATACTAACTCAAAGGACACATCAATGCAACGACCATGTCAAGTAGCATGCAGCCCCACGTATGCACCCGCATTGCACTACAAAAACACATATCAGGCAAAGCAAAAACGTAGACAACTCATCACCGTATACTCACAATTATGAGAAAAAGTTGTTGATGAGCTGCGTCCGGACATCCCCCTCACCCTCATCGTCACTCGCTACATGACCCAGGCCTGGATCCTCCCCTGCTGGTGGTTGATGGTCGTCATCATCTTCGATGAGAGGCAACTCCTCCCTGCCATGTTGTGTAGCATGCAACACACAATAAATATCTTGCACACCTTTTCAGGTGCATATTGGAGGGCCCCTTCTGTCCGGTCGAGGCAGCGGAATCTGTTTTTCAGTCGTACAAATGTCCGCTCTATCACTCGCCTGGTCCGCCCATGTGCTTCATTGAAACGTAGCTGCACTGGTGTAACTGGGTTTTCTAAGAGGTGTCAGCAACCATGGCATGTTGGGGTATCCGGAGTCACCTACATACAAACAAACAAACATGTCATGGGTCAGGAAAGAGCGTTAAATTCCAAGATATTAAAAACACACAAGGTAAACAGAGATTACACAGCAACAAGCCAGGCACGATGGTTCTGCAGCTGTCACATCATCTGCGGGATCCTGCTATTCCTCATGATGTAGGCGTCATGTGCGGAACGAAGGAACGAAGGAAACGGGCACAGACATGTGAAATTGCCA
The DNA here is from genome assembly GCF_964204655.1 of Triturus cristatus. Lineage (NCBI taxonomy): Eukaryota > Metazoa > Chordata > Amphibia > Caudata > Salamandridae > Triturus > Triturus cristatus. The sequence continues at coordinate 354,285,003 of NC_140593.1, read as the reverse complement.
TGTCCGGAAGACATACCACCAGGGTATTAATGGAGGGGAAATGTTTTCTGTTTCTGTATGCCTGCTCATGTGCTTCTGGTGCTACCAAAGCAACATGTGTACCATCAATTGAACCTATAACATTTGGCATCCTTCCCAGTGCATAGAAGTCACCCTTTAGGCCAGGCATTTGTTGTGGAGTTGGAAATTTAATGTATCTGTTCATGTGACAAAACATTGCCTTCAAAAAATCACGTAACACACGGCTGAACATGGTCTGTAACATACCACCAGCACCAGCCACAGTGTAATGGAAGGTTCCCGTGGCAAAGAAATGTAGGGCTGCCATCACCTTCACCTTAGGGGTCAGTCAGTAGGATACGCCCGTTCAGGTTGTAAATGTGGGTCCAACTGCACCGCCAAATCCTCAATCAGTGGTATTGTGAAGCGGTAACGTCAGATGCAGTCATGTTCAGCAATGTTTGCAAGGTCTGGGAAGGGTCTGTGGACATTTGCCCTCCTGCAGTATATAGGTAATCAAAGAAAGATTGTCAGTTCCCCAACATATGTGGCAATGACCATGCTAAATAGCACATGCTACATCATATCAAGACATAATTGAGTCAGGTGTGTGCGATTCAGCATGGGCACATATGCCAGCTATGTGCCCCTCACCTAACAGATCAGCTCCACATGGTGAGACAACAAGTGCTATGCTTTGCTGTCGACAATCAATGGGCTATGTCACAGTACATCTGAACAAATGTCACATACAAAACACACACCTCAGTGACTAGTGAGGATAGATGTGTTCGCCAAATTACAGGTGTTTGTAAGTTACACACACAGGGATCATGTCTTGCCACATGGACACTGTCATTATGTAACATATGAAGTACACGTACCAACACTAACATTAAATACACATTATGTGATAACAGGCTTGTTTGCAGGGCATACATTGATATCTGTGACACACAGACACAACAGCAACTCACATGCCCAAATCAGATGGATGTTGGAAAGGATTCACATTCACAAATTACAAATAGGTACATGTGCGTAGCACTATACGCAAATAGTCAGGATGTACCCCACAGTGGTAGCCCAGGAACACCCTGTAACACACAGTACATTTCATGTGCAATTTTGGGTGTATGTAACATGTCTTTAGACAATGTGCCCCTGTAACTGTGCCCAGGCCATGGGTGTTGATGGTGACTGACGCGAGTGAAAATTCAAAAGAGGCATCGGACACTTTTGAACCAAGACGTACGCGGGCATTGACCATTGACTGTAATGGTGACTGACGCTGGTGAAAAATCAAAAGACGCATCGGACACTTTTGAACCAAGACGTATGCACGCATTGGCCTTTGAATGTAATGGTAACTGACGCGGGTGAAAATTTAAAAGACGCGTCGGACACTTTTGAACCAAGATGTACGCACGCATTGACCATTGAATGTAATGGTGACTGACGCAGGTGAAAATTCAAAAGACACGTCAGACACTTTTAAACCAAGAGGTATGCACGCATTGGTCATTGAATGTAATGGTGACTGACGCGGGTGAAAATTCAAAAGACGCCTCAGACACTTTTGAACCAAGACATATGCACACATGTGCAGACAGATTCCGTTGGCTTACTGCAACAATGTTTCAAAGTCAATGGTGTCATGATGCGGAATATTTGAAGGACGCTGAAGGCGTGTCCAATGCGTTCAATGTCATGGATTGGGCAATTTCGGATAATGCGAACGACTCTGACCTATCTCTTTGACCGCATCGAACTGATTCTGCCTCAGCAGCACAGATATAAGGGTGTCTGTTCCCCAGAGCCTACACTTGCCTGCACTACATGCTACAGGATTTGAACTCACAACACCACTGCTGCTGTCTCTGCATCCTTTGTGTTCTGCAATGGCACGTACTGTGGAGAGAGCACCATCATTCACAGAGGAGGAGAACCAGGCCCTGCTGGACATCCTCCTTCCACACTACTGCAAGCTGTATGGGAAACCAGGGGAGCAGGTGAGTGTAGAGTCCACTGCCTTTTCAATTGTACATGTTGTCTGAATGGCACTACTAGCATTGTGATCACAAAGAGCAAGCATGCCCACTGAGTAAGTTTAAGTCTCAGAGTGTGTAGATGCATGTACTGTACTGGTACTGTGATTAAAATGTGTATTTTTGCATGGTTGTGTTTTGCAGGCACTGTTCAATGTTGTGGATGCAGGCTTGCACACAGGACAACTGCCCATGACCATAGTTGCACTACCTGTATACATCATATGCACTGCTAATTTCTACATGTATGTCCAACTATGTGATTGTGAAACATGGTGCATGTGTAGTGATGGTGTTTCACTTTGTCATCCTTACAGGTTAATGCCCATCAGAAACATGAGATTTGGCAGACCATCGTCCGGGCAGTAAGATCGGTGGGGTCTTCAAATGCCGCATCCGCCACTGCCAGAAGAGGTGACAGGACCTTCGTGGCTGGACCCGGAGGATTGCAAGAGTCCAGCTGAATCTGTTGCCTCCTCGCAGGAGGGGCGGGCGACGGACCCTGACCCCCCACATGCTCTGTATTCTGGCGGTTTTCTTCCCAGACCTGGATGGGCAGTTGAAGGCCAGACAGCAGCAAGGAGGGGGTGAGTCTATGCGTTATTGGTGTATTGTGTATTACCTGCAGTTTACACTCCTTCAGCCTTGTTACACTCCCACTGTTCGTCTGTCTGCTGAGACAAGAACCATGGTGCTAAATTTGGTGATGCCCCATTCTCATCTGATACCCAGGTGTGTCCCTTCCCCTCTTTGAAATGTGTCACTTGGGTTGTGTGTACTTGCTGTTGTCCAAGGTAATGCTGATAGTCACATCTGCAACAGGTGCATTGAACTGTGCATCATGAGTGAGGCTATTGTGTTACATGTGTCAGCACATTGCCTGATAAATGACCTGTGCTCTGAGTGGGGTCGACATATATGCACTGTTAGACCTGGCACCATTGGCGTGAGTCTCCCTTCCATTTTTTCGCTGTGCCTCCTCTGTTTTTCTGGTGATAGATACTCTGGGCGCTGTGCCACTGCCATTCAGTGCCACAGCGCGGATGCTCCCTGTGTAAGGATGACATATGAATTTATGTATCCCTGATTGGCTTATTTGGTCTACCTGTTAGTCCCTAGTAATGTGGCCTGTGTGTGCCCAGGGCTGGTAAACCAAATGCTGCTGGTGGGCCTGCAGCACTGGTTTGCGCCACTCACAGAGGCAGCTTGTAAAGTGTGTCTCAGACCTGCCACTGCAGTGTCTGTGTGCAGTCTAGAACTGCCATCTTGGCTGTGAAGTGCACCCACTTCCCAGCCCCTGAACCTTCCCTTGGCATCATGTAAGCCGCCCCTATGGTAGGGTGCATTGTATGTGTAAGGTAGGACATGAATAGCATGTCCTGGTAGTGAATTACACCCAATTTCGTATTTCACAACTGTAAGGCTACCTGTTCTCCATAGGCCAGAATGGGAGGTTTGGCTATTACAGTCTATAGTCCTAACTGACCCATAGAACATGGTAGAAAAATGAATTTAGTATGCCTGAGCTCAGAATATTAAAATACATCTTTTAGTGAAGTTTATTTTTATATTCTGTGTTTGAAAATACCACTTTTAGAAAGTAGGTATTTTCTTGCCTAAGCCTTCCAGTGAGCTCTGCTGTTATGTGTATTGGCTGTCAGGTTTTGGAGGGACAGGGCAGGCTGAGTCAGACCTGAGTTGAATAGAGAGATCTGCATTGGAGTGTGGGGAGGGGTAGCTCCTGAACCTGAATAGGGCTGTGCCTGGCAAGGTGAATGCTGGCTCCACCTCCCACTGTGTGTCTGATGGCAGATCCCCTCTTTCTGAAAGGAAGGATGCAGCCTGGTAAACAAAGTGCTCCAGGGCTGGGCAGAACTGGTTCTGGCTGGGTTCAGTGACTTGTAGCTTCTGAGAACAAAGACTTTTGGGGTATAAATATATGTGCTGAAACCCCTACAAATTGTGTTGCCCCTGGATCTCAAGACCAACCTCTGTCCGTGGAACTGAAGGAAGCTGCAGGAAAGGACTGTCCTGGTGTTGGGTGCTGTTCCCTGGTGGAGGGAGAGAATGTGGAGGAAGTGATTGATGTAGTAGGTGGTAAAGCGCTTTCTAGCCTGGGCACGAGTGTGTCGGTGAGGGGTCTGTCCCCAGAGGAGATGGAGGACAGGGAAAGAGAGAGATGCCATAATATGGAGATGGCTAAAATGCAACTAGAAGATCAGAGGAAGAGAGATCTTGAGAACAAGAAGCTAGAGTTTGAAATGATGAAAATGAAGCTTGAGCATGAGAAAGCATTGAGGGAGCTGGAGATTAAGGCAAAGAATGGAGAGACCTCCAGTCCCTCTGGTGGCAGCATACTAGTAGTACAGACAGAGAGCAGAGTATACATTCCTAAAGAGGTTATTAAGGATTTCCACAAGAGTGATGATATTGGGCAATGGTTTGCCGCTTATGAAATAGCTATGGTGTCCCACCGGGTCCCTGAGAAGGATTGGGGAGTGGGGTTGTGGAGACGGTTTGTGAGTGAGGGGAGAGACACCTTGTTGGATCTGCCCCCAGAAAGTAGAATGGTTTATGAACACATGAAAGAAGCTCTGATAACTCGCTATGGGTTGACCCCTGAGATGTACAGACAGAGGTTTAGGTCCTGTAAGAAGTTGGAAGGTACCACATGGGTGGAATATGTGTCTTTTTTTTGCAGAGCAGTGGAATGCTGGGTAAAAGGTAGCAAAGTAGAAACGTTTGAGCAACTGTATGATTTGATTGCATGGGAGCATCTATCTGAAAACTAAACCTAGGAAGCTTGCTGAGGAGGCAGACGGCTGGGTCAGCACCAGGGTCCACAAGGGTCCAATGGGAGACTTCGCCAGAGGTAGGTAGGGTCCCCAGCAGAGAAGTGGGGGGGACAGGGGTCAACCAAGGGAGTTCCACAGAGGGCCCCAAAGTAATACCCAAGGGAACCAAGCAGTGGTGTCCCAGCCTCCCCAAGAAAGGAAGTCAATGCCCCCGACAGGTAGGCCTGTTCACAGGGGCCCCCTACTTATTACATTGTGGCCAAGTGGGCCACCGGTCCTTTGATCCCCAGTGTCCTCAGAGGTCTACTGCCGCACCCCCCTCGTGCGCCACCCCGCCAGATGGGTAGTGTAGCCTTGGAAGGAGAGGAGATGGATGCCCAAGAGGGGTGGGACCCTGTAGAGTTAACCATTGCCTCCCTAGGAGACTGCGAGATGGTCCCTAAACCTGCACTGCCTGACAACACTAAGAAATACAGGCAGTGGTTGACCATCAATGGCCATAAAATGGAGGCTCTCAGGGACACAGGAGCCAGTATAACTGCTGTCAGCTCCCAGTTGGTGTCCCAGGAGCAGATCATTCCCCATGCATTCTGCCCAGTAGTGTCAGTCGACAACTCAGAGAGCCAATGTGAGGTGGCTCAGGTTCCCTTTGAGTGGGGGGAGGGGTCTCAGGAACTCTTCAGGTAACTGTGAGGCCCGCCATGCCTGTAGACTGTCTGTTGGGCAACGATTTGGAGATCTCCCCATGGGCTATGATGGAGAGGAGTTCTCACTTTGAAAAGCTGGGTCTGCCTGAATGGGCGTGTGCCACCACTTGGTCCATGGCAGCCAAAGAGGGTGTTGAGAAAAGTCTGGAGCCTGAAAGTATGGCCCAGATCCCTGCCTTAGAGAGAAGGAGCAGGGGGCACGGGAAACCAGCCCCCTTAGTTCCCACGGCCCAGGAAGGAGCAGCTCTTCAAGGGGATGCCATGGAGCCTATTGGGGAGCAAAGCACCAACTTGGGGGACCTGCCTGAGCTGACCTATTGGCAGCAGGAGGGGGGGGCCACCAGGGAGGACTTTTGTGAGCAGAAGAAAGTTTGCCCTTCTCTTGAGGGTATGCGGCGTCAGGCTGCAGCCCAGGCAGCAGGTGTTATGTCTGGTTCACATCTGATCTATTGGGAGAACAGTCTCCTGTATAGTGAGCCTAAGACTGCTGAGCCGGGGTCGGCCCGTGTGCTGGTGGTACTCGAGTGCTTCAGAGCCTTCCTAGTGGGGTTGGCTCATGACATTCCGTTGGCAGGACATCTGGGGCAGACCAAGACCTTTGAGAGGCTGGTCACCCACTTCTATTGGCCCCAGATGCACAAAAGTACAGATACTTATTGCGGGACCTGTGAGACTTGCCAGGCAAGTGGGAAGAGAGGGGGGAAGATCAAGGCCCCACTCCAGCCCTTTCCAGTTGTGAGTACCCCATTCGAGCGAGTGGGAATTGACATTGTGGGGCCTCTGGACCCCAAGTCAGCCTTGGGCAACAGGTACATCCTGGTCTTGATGGACGATGCCACCCAGTACCCTGAAGCCATCCCGCTCAGGACAGTGGCGGCCCCCGTGGTGGGACGTGCACTGATGGGGATCTTCTACTATGTGGGGTTCCCCAGAGAGGTGGTGTCTGACAGGGAAACCAACTTCATCTCTCAGTACATGAAGTCTCTGTGGGAGGAGTGTGGGGTAACTTATAAGTTCACCACTCCTTTACACCCCCAAGGAAATGGTCTGGTTGAAAGGTTCAACCGGACCTTGAAAGGTATGATTATGAGCCTAGAGGAGCCCCTGAGGCGTAAGTGGGATGTCCTCTTGCCATGCCTGTTGTTCGCCTACCGTGAGGTGCCCCAGAAGTCCTTAGGGTTCAGCCCCTTTGAACTACTCTACAGTCACCCAGTCAGTGGGCCTCTGAGTCTGGTCAGGGAAGGCTGGGAACAATCTCCCAGGAAACCTCCCCAAGACGTATTTAACTACATCTTGGCCTTCAGGAACCAGACTCGGCGTTTCAGAAAGATTGCCGAGGCAAATCTGGAAGCCAGTCAGGAGGAGATGAAACGTTGGCACGACCAGAATGCCACACTGGTCGAGTTTCAACCCGGTCAGAAGGTTTGGGTACTGGCCCCAGTGGAGCCCTGTGCGCTCCAAGATAAGTGGACCGGTCCATTTGAGGTGGCGGAGCGCAAAAGTCAAGTTACCTACTTAGTGGACTTTCAGTCACCCAGGAACCCCCTGCGGGTCCTGCATGTGAACCGCCTGAAGCCCACTTTGCGAGGTCTGAAGTGGGCATGTTGCTTGCCACAGATGCTGAAATTGAAGAGGAGAGTGAGCCTCTTCCTGACCTCCTGTGCGCAGAAGAGAAGGATGGGTCAGTTGAGGGTGTGGTCCTCTCCACCACGCTGACCCATGAGCAGCAGAGAGATTGTCACCAGCTGTTGGCACAATTCTCAGATTTGTTTTCCCTAGTGCCTGGTGTCACTGACTGGTGCGTCCATGAGGTAGACACCGGGGACAGCCCCCCTGTCAAGCATAAGGCTTACCGGGTGTCTGACAGGAGGAAGTCTCCAAAATGTTTGCCCTAGGGGTGATTGAATCCTCTAGCAGCCCTTGGTCCAGCCCAGTGGTCTTGGTACCAAAGGCTGCCGCTCCTGGTGAAGCCCCTGAACTAAGGTTCTGTGTGGACTACCGAGGTCTCAATTCGGTCACCAGGACGGACGCGCACCCCATCCCCAGAGCAGATGAGCTCATTTATCGGCTAGGGGCTGCCCGGTACCTCAGCACGTTTGATCCAACGTCTGGGTACTGTCAGACCGCCTTGACTGATGGGGCAAAGGAGAGGTCAGCATTCTCCACCACAGATGGGCACTACCAGTTCCGTGTGATGCCCTTTGGGATGAAGAATGCCCCTGTCACCTTTCAGAGGTTGGTCAACCAGGTGTTGGCTGGGCTGGAGGATTTCAGTGCCGCCTACCTGGACAACATTGCAGTGTTCAGTTCCTCCTGAGAGGATCACTTGCGCCACCTCTGGGAAGTGTTGATGGCACTGCGCAGAACAGGCCTCACAATCAAGGCCAGTAAGTGCCAGATTGGGCAGGGTTCTGTGGTGTACCTAGGACATCCTGGCTTGGGAGCCCCCAAGGACCCAGACGCAGGTGAGGGCCTTCTTAGGACTCACAGGGTACTACAGGAGGTTTGTCAAGGGGTATGGCAACATTGTTGCACCCTTGACTGAGCTGACTTCCAAGAATGGAGGGGATGGACTTTACGGTGGAACACCGCCCTGGTACAGAGCACGCCAATGCTGATGGTCTGTCCAGATTTTTCCGCCTTAGTGATGAGAACTTTCCAGGGGATGGGTAATTCTCCCCACATTTCAGCTAGGGGGGACACGTGTTAGACCTGGCACCATTGCCGTGAGTCTCCCTTCCATTTTTTCGCTGTGCCTCCTCTGTTTTTCTGGTGATAGATGCTCTGGTCGCTGCGCCACTGCCATTCAGTGCCACAGCGCAGATGCTCCCTGTGTAAAGATGACATATGAATTGATGTATCCCTGATTGGCTTATTTGGTCTACCTGTTAGTCCCTAGTAATGTGGCCTGTGTGTGCCCAGGGCTGGTAAACCAAATGCTGCTGGTGGACTGCAGCCCTGGTTTGCGGCACCCACAGAAACGGCTTCTAAAGTGTGTCTCAGACCTGCCACTGCAGTGTCTGTGTGCAGTCTAGAACTGCCATCTTGGCTGTGAAGTGCACCCACTTCCCAGCCCCTGAACCTTCCCTTGGCATCATGTAAGCCATCCCTATGGTAGGGTGCATTGTATGTGTAAGGTAGGACATGTTCTGATGTGTGTAGCATGTCCTGGTAGTGAATTACACCCAATTTCGTTTTTCACTACTGTAAGGCTACCTGTTCTAAATAGGCCAGAATGGGAGGTTTGGCTATTACATTCTATAGTCCTAACTGACCCATAGAACATGGTAGAAAAATGAATTTAGTATGCCTGAGCTCAGAATACATCTTTTAGTGAAGTTTATTTTTATATTCTGTGTTTGAAAATACCACTTTTAGAAAGTAGGTATTTTCTTGCCTAAGCCTTCCAGTGTGCTCTGCTATTATGTGTATTGGCTGTCTGGTTTTGGCGGGACAGGGCAGGCTGAGTAAGACCTGGGTTGAATAGAGAGATCTGCATTGGAGTGTGGTGAGGGGTAGCTGGCCTGATCATCGCCCCGCACGTTTTCAGGCCTCAAAATTGTCGCCTACACCCGTTAGCGAGCGGCCGCGACCAAGAGCGTGAGGAAAACCATCGCTATCCCGCTGTAGCAGTATTTTTGTGGATTATTGACAACAACATCCCGGAACTGTGAGTAAAAGGGACACAGAGACTCTTGCCCTGAACTGAACTTTGCATTCCCCATTTGAACTATTTTTGCAGCATCCAGAGAGAATTATTTTTGCCGAGTATTGTGGATTTCTCGTTATTGGGTCTTGTGATAAGCCTATATATAAAGATAACAATTTTTTTGACACCTACCTGTGTTGTGTCCCTTTGTAGTGTTCCTCACTGTATTGCTGTGTATGGTCATAAACGCTGCCTCTGAGATTAGCCTAACTGCTCGTGCTATGTTACCACAGGGTGGAGCAGGAGTTGTCAAAGGGGTGCAGCCCTTCACTCTGACTTAGGAAGAAGGGTCCCTGCTTGGACAGTGGCCATCCACTGCCAACCAGAGAACCCCATTTCTAACATGCACAAATTGCTGTTCTGGGTCAGCATAGGAGTGTGAGGTATCGACTACACACCCATACAGCAGGCATGAGCGATGTTGAGGTCTCAGACAAATGATGTGGATGAGTGTAACACATGCATAGTCACATGCATAGTGCTCACGGTCATCCCATGTATCAGAGGGACCATGGACAGGTGTGCCTACTCCGGTCATCTGAGACACTCTGGCTTCCTAATCTTGGGTGTGTTTGCCCATTGTTAAATTATTTATCATGTGTCTGACCCTGTGTCATGGTGCGCTGGCATAGCTTTTTGTATTCCAGAAGTCTGCAATATGTTTGTCATGGACAGACATCTAACATATGGCTAGTGGATCTGCACACAGGGCAAAACATATGTGTGTAGACACATGACTGCGCATAATGGTGGATTCCACAGATATGTGTAAGCAGCCTTACTATGTTCTTGTGAGCCCCTTATGTATTCATGTATACAGAGTTGTTGACTCACAAACTGTAATGTGTCATATTGATTACGTGGGATTATCAGATTCTTTCAAATGTGTGTAGCATGTGGTGAACATGTATACTTGGCCACTACAGAAGTTACATTCACAGTGCAAACATGATTGTTACACGGTGCTGACTGTGGCGTGGGTATGCACTGCCACTGTGACAGGAGTTAGTACTGACTGATTGACCAGACAGGCCTGTGGCCTTGTGTTTCACACTAAAATATGGAGCATGCAGTATTGTAACTTGTCTGTTGTCCTGCAGCCACACCGTTGTAGCATTGTGGTTCAAGACAAGAGGCCATCATGGTTTCTGGTAATGGAAGTATGTTCATCATATCAACAATGAGTTTGACCATCACAATTGCTGTCCCAATTGCAGAGTCACTGGCCTGAGATGAGACATGTGTGTGATAACACATGACAGTAACGTTCTTTGCAGATAAGCCAACTGGGTATTCAGGGAATGCCTGCCCATGTGATGACTGACATCATACATACTAGGGACTGATGGGTCCATTGCCAACATGTGTACAAGAAGCATGGTTTACTGGCAGACTGACAATTGCCAGGTTCACATATGTGTTGTCAATTTAGCTGTGACTTTTAAATGATGCCAGGGCTTGCTCAGTGATGTGTTGCAATTAAAGTCATGTGTCCAGTAAATACAGGTGACTGATGTTAATCTGTATCTCCTCCTTGTCTACATCATTATTGGCAGATACTGGAGGGGACAGCTCCACGGACCGAGAGGATGCGTAGAGCCAGACTGGTTCCACTGTGGAGGTGTCGGAAGGACCCAGTGTCTGTCCCCGCCACCACCACCATCTCCACCCTCCCAGCTGCTCCCATCCCTGATGTCCGTGGAGCCTCCGGTGTTAGGGAGCATTTCTCCTTTGGCCCAGACACTGCACCCTCTGCCTCTGTCTCCCCTGCTACCCTGAGTGTGGAGTCTGTGGACTTGCTGAAGCAGATCCATGTGGGCAGACATCGATGCTGAGTGTCCTCCATGTGCACACCGGTCTTTTGACCCAACTGGTGTCATACAGGGAGGGCATGTCATCACACATGTCTACCCTGCAGTGGGCCAGCCAGTCCATGGCCTCCTCACTGACGGCAGCAGTGTCCCTCCTCCAACAGTCCCTCACCCCTCCTACCTCTGCCCCATCCACAATCCCCACCACCCAACCTGTCCAAAACACTCTCAAACAGGCACATGCATGCACCCCAACAAACCCAAGCAGCACACAGCAACATCAGTCAAAGCAATCAATCAATCAATGCATTTGTAGAACGCACTACTCACCTGTGAGGGTCTCAAGGCGCTAAGGGGGAGGTGCTGCTTCTGCTCGAACAGCCAGGTCTTGAGAAGTCTTCTGAAGGTCAGTGGTCCTGGGTCTGTCGCAGGTGGATGGGGAGGATGTTCCATGTCTTGGCAGAGAGGTGGGAGAATGATGTGCCGCGGGTGGTCGTCCGGTGGATGCGTGAAACGGTGGCAAGTGCGAGGTCAGCGGAGCAAATCTGGTGTTCGGGGTGTAGAAGGTGAGTCGTTTGTTGAGGTATGCTGGTCTGGCGTTGTGGAGTGCTTTGTGAGCGTGGGTGAGGAGCTTGAAGGTGATCCGCTTGTTGACTGGGAGCCAGTGCAGGTCTCTCAGGTGGGCAGTGATGTGGCTGTGGCGGGAGATGGCGAGGATGAGGTGTGCGGAGGCGTTCTGTACGCGTTGAAGCCGTGGTTCCTGCGTAGAGGGTGTTGCCGTAGTCCAGTCTGCTGCTGACGAGGGCCTGGGTGACCGTCCTTCTGGGTCTGGTGGGGATCCATCTGTAGATCTTGCGAAGCATGCGGAGGATGTTGAAGCAGGAGGAAGAGACGGTGTTGACTTGCTGATGAGTCCAGGATGAAATCCAGGTTGCGACCGTGGTTGGTGGGTTTTGGATGCAGCTCCCAGTGCGGCCGGTCACCAGGAGTCGTCCCAGGTAGAGGGAGTGGAGCCAAGGATGAGGACCTCAGTCTTGTCTGAGTTCAGTTTCAGGCGACTGTTCTTCATCCATTCAGCGATGGTTTTCATTCCTTCATGGAGGTTGGTTTTGGCGGTGGTGGGATCCTTGGTGAGGGAGAGGATCAGCTGGGTGTCGTCAGCGTATGAGACGGTGTTGAGGTCGTGCGCTCAGATGAGGTTGGCGAGCGGTGCCATGTAGATGTTGAAAAGGGTCGGGCTAAGGGAGGATCCTTGGGGTATGCCGCAGGTGATCCTGGCGGCTTCGGATCGCAATGGAGGGAGGCGGACCCTCTGGGTTCTGCCGGTGAGGAAGGAGGTGATCCAGTCCAGGGCTTTGTCACGGATCCCTGCGTCATGGAGGCGTGTGTGCAGGGTGTGGTGGCAGTCAGTGTCAAAGGCGGCTGAGAGGTCCAGGAGGATGAGGGCCACGGTTTCACCGTTGTCCAGCAGGGTCTTGATGTCGTCGGTGGCGGTGATGAGGGCGGTTTCGGTGCTGTGGTTGCTGCGGAATCCGGATTGAGATGGGTCCACAGTGTTGTTCTCCTCGAGGAAGTGGGTGAGTTGCCTGTTGACAATCTTCTTGATGAATTTACCCGGGAACGGGAGCGGGTGATGGGCCGGAAATTCTTGAGGTCCTTTTGGTCTGCCTGGGGTTTCTTGAGTAGGGCGTTGATCTTGGCGTGTTTCCAGCTCTGCGGGAAGGTGAAGTGGATACAGTGGTGGTCAGTCCAGTGGAGTTCAGTGGTGTGGCTGAAGGTGAGGTGGTTGCTGGCGGAAAAGATGGGGTCGAGCGTGTGTCCGGCGGAGTGGGTGGGTGCCGTGACAAGCTGTTTCGAGTCCAAGGTTGTCGAGGTTGTCGAGCATAGTGGTTGAATTGCTGTCGTTGGTGTTCTCAAGGTGAAAGTTCAGGTCTCCAAGGAGGATGTAGTCTGTGGAGGCCAGGGAATGCGAGCTGACGACAACTGCGATGGAGTCGCTGAACTGTGGCCGGGGTCCGGGGGGTCTGTAGACGAGGGTTCCTCTGAGGGTGGTGTTGGGATTGATGTGGATCCGGAAGTGCAGGTGCTCGGCGGTGCTGAGGGTGTCTTCGGTGCTGGTCGAGATTCTGAGGGTATTCCTGTAGACAAAGGCGATTCCTCCTCACGGTCTGTTGGTGCGGTCCCTGCGGGTGATCTTGTAGCCGTCCGCGATGGCTATGGCGATGTCGGGCACCGATGAGGGGTTCATTCAGGTCTCCGTCAGGAAGGCAATGTCCGGGGAGGATGAGTCGAGTAGGTCCTAGAGTTCGATGGCGTGCTTGTGGACGGAGCGGGTGTTGAGTAGAATGCAAGTAGGTGTTCAGTGGCTGGTGCAGCTTCGGCAGGAGAAGGGTCCGTGGGTGTGCCTCAGGGGGCCTGGAAGCAGGTGGGTGATCGGCCTGCGTTGAGTTCGTGGAGGATGTTGGCATCGCAGCGGCGTCAGGCATCGTGGTGCTCGCGGGGGGCAGGGGGTCTGGCACTGGGCACGGTACAGGTGCGGACGGGCGCAGACGGGCTTGCCTTAGGCACGGCAGCGCAGCGCGGCCATTAAGAAGGGGAGGCGGGAGGGAGGAGCAGCTGTGAGGCAGGAGCGAAGGGGCAAGCAAGGGAGCGGGGACGCAGCGGCAGGGAGGAGAAGTGGCGGGAAGCCAAAAGAAAAGTAAAGTAAAGAGCAGAAATAGGCCAGAAGTCAAGTAAAGTAAAGAGAAAGAGAAGAAGAGCAAAAATAGGCAGAGATAGGTGGCAGATTAGGCAAAAGCGGCAATCAGGAAAAGACAGAGCAATCCTGACAGCTCGAAATCGCAGCAGCAGCGAGGCGGGAGCACGGGCTCAGTAAGGTGGGGCTGTGCGACGTGGAGAGCAACCTGCCTGGAATAAGGGTCAAGCACAAACAAACTCCCACTCACACTCAGGGGACTGACAGCACACCCACAGGGGATAGGGTGAGAAAGCACACACATGCATCCACTACCACTTCTCAGTCCTCAGATACCTCTCCCTCCAAAACCCCTTTCCCTTGACTCTCCAAAAGCCCACTTCCAAAGAGTACTTCCTCTGTGACCTTGGTCTCTTCCCCACAGATCCATCCAAACCAACTCAGAAGGGGAAGAGGAAGTCACCACACAGAGAGAAGAGATCCCCCACCACACGCACACCCTCCCCCAAGAGCAAGAACACTGCACCCCCACACGTACATCCCCCAGGACCAGAAAATCCAAAACCCCACCACAGCCCAACACTTCCACCACACAGTCTCTGTCCTCCAGACCCCAGGCCACCCCTCCCAAAGTCCCCACACCACACCCTGTCCCAGGTTCACCAACACACCGGTACGTCATCCCCAGGATACTTAGGCCCTCTCCCCTTCCACAAGCACTTACACTCCCACGACACCACACCCTCGGCCAGTTCTTGCAACTGCATTGGAGACCGTGTCCCCCCAAACTGTCCTGGATACTGCAGTGGTGCCCCCACCCACTCCATCAGACATGGTCACTGCAGTGGAGACCCCACACACTCAATCAGACACATCCACTGCAGTTGCTTCAGAGACCCCTGTACCCACCACCCCTCCCCTGCCCCATTCTGGTATCCCCTGATCCTGTCCCTGCAGTGCCTGGCCTGCCACTATAGATGCCCCTCCAAGGGGAGATTTCCCCTACTCATGTCAGTACAGGCAAGCAATGGGTGACAAATTGTCACATACCACCCATGGAGGACTATTGACATGGACTGGCCATTGGCCTTTTGTCATTCAGGACTTGGAATCATTTTCTTTTTTTACCTGCTGAATAAAGCTTATTTTTGTTATTTACTTGTATTGCATTTCATGTACATGATGTTACTGATGAGTGTACTGAAGTTGCTGTTGTGATATTGTTTGTTGACAAAACTAGATATGTTGTTGTGATGGACTGCATGTGGGCCATGGAATATGTGTCCTATTACAGTATGTCTCCAAATCATCATTGGCTGTGAATTCAGGTTGTCATGATCCCAATACTTTTGCACAGGGAACATAACATCCTTTGCAGCACTTCACATCTTTGGTTTCCACTGTTGCACATATGTTGTGCTGACATTAGTGCACATTTTACTTTTTTCTGACTAGACCCATCTCCACTGGCCATGCATTTTAACGCATGGATGATGAACAAGTCATCTGTGTCATCAGTGAAACTTGCTATACATTGTCCTAATATATATTTGAGGCACTGTCAGCCCCCATGGTTGATGCATGTATGCACATAATTGAGTGTATTTTTGTAGGCACAACAATGTTTTCCTCAATATATCTAGGTTTGTGTGTCACACAACCACTACTTACTCACTACATTGATTGTGTTTTTGGAGCCATCATACCAGATTGTTGGCACATGGTGGTATTTTGAACACCACACTTACATCTTGATCACTGCAGGGAGGGGGGTTAACCCCATTTCAACATTAATCCTAACATTGGGGGGAGGGGGTTGAACCCCACACTCACATTTTGGTCACTGCAGTGAGGGAGGCTTTCACCCCATTTCCACATTAATCCTGAAATTGGGGGGGGTGGTTGAACCCCACACTCACATTTTGGTCACTGCAGTGAGGGGAGGTTTCACCCCATTTCCACATTAATCCTGACATGGGGGGGTTGAACCCCACACTCACATTTTGAACACTGCAGTGAGGGGGGGGGGGGTGTTCCTTATTTACACTTTCTTCATGACAATGCTGGGGGTTTGAACCATGCAATTACCTTTTGGTCACAACTGTGATGTGACTTCACTGTGGCTGGCATTTTACATGCAATTTACAATATGCCCATGATAGTGGTGGATGAATATTAGGTCATCCACCCACTTATGGGCTGGACAACACTGGCAGTGATATCCATCCACCCCCTATGGGTTAAGTAATGCTGGGAGTGACAGCCATCCCTCCCCCTGTGGGCTGGACAATGCTGGGAGTGATAGCCATCCATCCTCCTAGGGGATAGGGACTGCTGGGAGTGATAGCCATCTACCCCCCTGTGGGCTGGACAATGCTGGGAGTGATAGCTATCCATCCCCATATGGGTAAAGACTGCTGGGAGTGATAGCCATCCATCCCCCCATGAGCTGGACAATGCTGGGAGTGATAGCTATCCATCCCCCTATGGGTAGAGACTGCTGGGAGTGATAGCCATCCATTCCCCTGTGGGCTGGACAATGCTGAGAGTGATAGCCATCCATCCCCCTCTGGGTAGAGAGTGCTGGGAGTGATAGCCATCCACCCTCCTATGGGTAGGAACTGCTGGGAGTGATAGCCATCCACCCCCCTTGTGGCTGGACAATGCTGGGACTGATAGCTATACATCCCCCTATGGGTAGGGACTGCTGGGAGTGATAGCCACCCACCCCCCTATGGACTGGACAATGCTGGGAGTGATAGCCATCCACCCCCCTGTGGGCTGGACAATGCTGGAAGTGATAGCTATCCATCCCCCTATGGGTAGAGACTGCTGGGAGTGATAGTCATCCATCCACCTGTGGGCTGGACGATGCTGGGAGTGATAGCTATCCATCCCTCTATGGGTAGAGACTGCTGGGAGTGACAATGCTGGAAGTGATAGCCATCCATCCCCATTTGGGTAGAGAGTGATGGGAGTGATAACCATCCACCCTCCTATGGGTAGGGACTGCTGGGAGTGATAGCCATCCACCCCCCTTTGGGCTGGACAATGCTGGGAGTGATAGCTATCCATTTCCCTATGGGTAGGGACTGCTGGGAGTGATAGCCATCCACCACCCTATGGACTGGACAATGCTGGGTGTGATAGCCATCCATCCCCCTTATGGACTGGACAATGTTGGCAGTGATAGCCATCCACCCCCCTATGGACTGGACAATGCTGGCAGTGATAGCCATCCACCCCCCTATGGACTGACCAATGCTGGCAGTGATAGCCATCCACCCCTCTCTAGGTTGGGACTGCTGGCAGTGATAGCCATCCACCCCCCTATGGGATGGCCAATGCTGGGAGTGATAGCCATCCACCGCCCTTTGGGCTGGACAATGCTGGGAGTGATAGCTATCCATTCCCCTATGGGTAGGGACTGCTGGGAGTGATAGCCATCCACCCCCCTATGGACTGGACAATGCTGGGTGTGATAGCCATCCATCCCCCTTATGGACTGGACAATGTTGGC
Source organism: Triturus cristatus (assembly GCF_964204655.1). Lineage (NCBI taxonomy): Eukaryota > Metazoa > Chordata > Amphibia > Caudata > Salamandridae > Triturus > Triturus cristatus. The sequence continues at coordinate 354,267,718 of NC_140593.1, read as the reverse complement.
AGTGATAGCCATCCACCCCCCTATTGACTGGACAATGCTGGCAGTGATAGCCATCCACCCCCCTATGGACTGACCAATGCTGGCAGTGATAGCCATCCACCCCTCTCTAGGTTGGGACTGCTGGCAGTGATAGCTATCCACCCCCCCTATGGGATGGACAATGCTGGCAGAGATAGCCATCCATCCCCCTTTGGGTAGAGAGTACTGGGAGTGATAGTCATTCAGCCTTCTATGGGTAGGTACTGCTGGGAGTGATAGCCATCCACCCCCCGTTGGGCTGGACAATGCTGGGAGTGATAGCTATCTATCCCCCTATGGGTAGGGACTGCTGGGAGTGATAGCCATCCAGCCCCCTATGGACTGGACAATGCTGGCAGTGATAGCCATCCACCCCCTTTTGGACTGGACAATGCTGGCAGTGATAGCCATCCATCCCCCTGTGGGCTGGACAATGCTGGCAGTGATAGACATCCACCCCTCTATAGGTTGGGCCTGCTGGCAGTGATAGCCATCCACCTCCCTATGTGCTGGACAATGCTGGCAGTGATAGCCATCCACCCCCCATGGACTGAACAATGCTGGCAGTGAAAGCCATCCACCCCCCTATGGACTAGACAATGCTGGCAGTGATAGCCATCCACCTTCTATAGGTTAGGACTGCTGGTAGTTATGGCTATCAACCCCCTATGGGTGTCGAACTTGCCATCTGCGGAGTACGTGTCGATTGCTGTTGTTGATTCGGTCATAGACGTACAGTACAGGGATGACATGCGCGATTGGATACATGATTTGTTTATCTCGTAGGCGTTGCTCGATGGTCCGTGTCGTGGGCGTAGGGCATTGGTTCGTCTCGTAGCCTTCGATCATTTTGTAGAGAGAATCGGGGCGGAGAGACTGCTGTTCCGGATGCTATGACGGCTGTAAGTGGTGACCTGTTCGGCGTGTAGGAAGTGCGCATCATACTTGACCGGCTGGAAACTGCTGTGAAAAAGCTTCCGGACGACTACATTTCAGCGATTATGGCTCGTACGAAAAATGCTGCTGGTTTCGGAGCACACGTGTCGCACGGGATTTGGACAAATTTGCGCATCGTACTTCCCGGTCCGTACGGACCTGCTCCTGGAACGAGTTGGTCGTAAGGTAACGCTACGGACAGCTCTGGGAGGGCTGTCCGAGCAAGATCGTAATCGACCGCATTATTGGAATTATTGCAATAATGTCAGAAACAAGCAGTGTGGTGGTCACTGTGATAGGCCAGCAGATGATAGTGTGCTGATCACTGTGGTAGACCAGCAGATAACAGTGGCAGCATATAAACCAGTAAAGCAAAAGCAAAAGCAAAACACTGCTGAAAACAGTAGATAGAGCTGCAGGAATAGCTGACAGAAAGTAGTATGCTGTACAGGAAGCAGAGTTGATATGAAGCACTGCAAGCTGAAGAACACCGCTGGCAAGAATTCCAAGAATTCGAGCAATTAGAGCAATTTGAGGAGGTGTGGGCAAGCAAGAGCGGAGAAATACACTCCGACGCAGTTAGGCGTTCCCAGATGTTTAGCGTGTAAAAAAAATGTGCTCTGACGAAATTTGCTCTGCACTCACAAACGGGTGTTCCAATGCCCTGCATGTAAATAGAATGCATGCGCTCAGTTTATGAAAGTGCGAGGTGTCCCATGTGCCAGGAGAAAGAGTGCGCTCAATACAGAGTGATGCTGCCGCATGCCAACAGTCGATCATTCCTTGCACACACGCCAAAACCCTCCTTTAAAAACACAAGGTTATCCCGAAATGTGCCAAATCAAGACCAAAAATATATAAAGATCACTAGAATCCTTGGAGTATCTATCCTCGCAAATGAGGGGAAGAGGACCCCTAGGTCCCTTAAAAAATATAAACACAGTCCCTGAAAGTCCTGGGAGGCCAACAAATGTTGCCCAGCTTATCTCCAATTTTGTAGTATCCAAAGAGAGTCCACAAGAAGTGAATTTGATATAGCCCCCTCCAGGCAGTGAGTCATCCCGCTCCGCTCCCCTTCACCGTTTCCACCAATTGCGCGCTTTTATCTTAAATCACCACTGACAACATTCTTTGGTGCCTGAAAAGCTCGCAGTTTATTCATCAACATAACTGTATACATTTCGACCGTTCATGGTCATATCCACGCTTATTGACCATGTTATATATTCACATCTATTGCTCGTTACGCTCTTTCTCTTGCATTATGGACCCAGCCTCCTCAATTTCCTGGGAGGGGAGGGGCCCCTTTTTCTGGGCTTCGGATTCACGGGTCTAGGCTTCAGCTTGCTACCGATTTGGAGGGTGTCCGTCTGGACCTGCCCGGGCTGCAGGTATCATCCCGTTCACCCTGTAACCCTTTCGTGGGCCCTCCCTTCTCCCAGCGATCCCTGCCGTGTGGCCTCCCAAGGACCTTACTTGAGCATCTACTCTAACTTTCCTGAGGCTGAGTCCTTGCCATCTTCTCCCTCAGTACCCCTGCCGTGAGGCATCCCAAGGGTCCTGCGGGAACATCACATCTACTCTTTCTATGGCGGCATGCCGCCCCTTGGCTCCCTCAGTGCCCTGCCGTAAGGCATCCCAAGGACACTGTGAGAGCCTTCCATCTACCTAGTAAGTTTTCTCTTTTTATTAACTTTCTTGTGTTTGTTCCGCTTCCCTTCTACCCTCACGGCTGCGACTCCCGAGATTTAGGTGTGGGTGGGTGGAATTTTTCTCATTCCTTCTTGTGATAGAGGGGTGAATGTGTTTCCTCGGGCCGTTGGCCCCTTCTTATCCCCCCTCGCCCTCACTAGCTCGTCCCTGATTGGGGGGGGTCACTGTGTTTAAGGGGGGTCCAATCCTGGCCCCCCCGGCCTATTTGGCATGCAAATGGGGGTGGCGGAGGGCTCCCACCTCCGGATGGTGTTTCACCCGTGCCCCCATCAGGTCCGGCTTCGCCTTCCCGGCGCAGCTCCTGTTTTATTGTATAATATCAGACTCAGCTTCCATAGTACATCAAGGCCCAGACGATCCCCACAACTGACTGACGATTCAAACCAAAGCATATACACATTCTAAAAGAAAACGAATACATGACCATTAACATGGCAGTAAAATAGCATCAAATAACAATAGAAAGGTAAAACATGCAAGATACCAAATGTTGTTTGGGATTGCACCACTTGTATTTGACTTGTGCAGTCGTGATTCATTACATTACTCATTTGTACTATGTTAGAAGGTTAACATGGTTCTTTCGCTGCAACACAGGAGTGTTCTGATCAGTGGTGGAACTCCATTAAAAAAATATGGGAGCTGTGATGCTGTGCGCAATGAAGCGGGTGAGTGACAAGTGGGCGGGGTGAAAGGCGTGGCTGAAAACAAAATAGTCTCTAACTTTTTTTTTTTACTGTCAGGTAAACAGGCATAAATTAATGCACAACTTAAATGAAAAATGAAGGAAAGTTATGTTAATCAAACATTATGAAACCTCTGTTAGTTAATGCACTACAGATGTCTGTACCTGTAACCAGAGAGCCACAGACTTGAATCCTGGTTTGTGCAGTCGAGAATGGTGACTTATGTATGCTTGGGATTACGATGTCCCAGTCTGTGACAGAAAACACTGTTAAACTTGCATTAAACAGCCTGGGAAGGCTTGTTTATCTATCTGTCCCTCCCTCGGTATCACAGCACAGGAGACTCCCTGCGTTAAACTTCAGCTGAAGGATTTTAACTCTAGAAATTAATCGTCCCAAGATGGTTGTCTTCTCACAATAAGTAGGGGAACTGTTTTTCTTGAATGAAAAAAGTATGGGCACGTGGTGCCCTTAATTATTATTATTAAAGAGCTTATAGAGCGCTCAGTAACGCCATCTCGGCGTGTCCCCGCGCTAGAGCTACCAGCAGTCGCCGCAAGAGCCTGTGACCTACACAGGGTATAGATGTGTTTTAAGCTTGGACCTGAACAGTGCTTCACTGCTCTCCAGTCTCAGAGCAGGAGGAAGTTTGTTCCAGTGTAGAGCTGCTTGACACGCAAAGGATCGTCCACCCATTCTTGCCTTCCTAATTCTGGGAACTGTCAGCAGCCCGGCACCCTCCGACCGAAGGGTCCTTGTAGGTTCATAGCGACTGACTAGATCCCTAAGGTAGGCGGGCGACCTGCCCCAGACAATACGGTGACAGATGAGGAGGCACTTGAACCACACACGTTTCTTCACAGGCAGCCAGTGAAGTGCATCCAGTGCCATTTGCGAGTTAGCCCTCCTAGGTCTTCTTAGCACCAATCTAGCGGCGGAATTCTGGATAACTTGCAGGCGACCCAGGCAGCCCTCGGTGGCCCCTAGGAACAATACGTTTCCATAGTCCATCCGAGAGGTCACCAGTGCCTGCATCAGTGTCCTTCTGGCCGCTATGGGTAGGAGGTCCAAGGTTTTGTTTAGAGTCTTTAATACTCCAAAACATTTGCCCACAAGACGCCTTATGTGGCCATCATAGGAGAGAGAGGAATTCATCCAGACTCCTAGATTCTTAGCCTCATCACAAGGTATGGGGGTAGGGCCAAGGCATGTAGGCCACCACTCGGCTGACCAGTTTTCGCTTTTACCCCCCACCACCAACACCTCAGTCTTAGAGCCATTGAGTTTTAGGCAGTGGGAGTCCATCCACTCAGCTAGTGCCTGCATACAGGACTTAAAGTTGGTGGGGGTGTTGGCGGTGTCCTGTGATAAGGTCCATCCCACTTTGACCACTGGTTCTTATCCTGTGCTCAGTGCCTGGCCCTGTATTCATGTCATCATACGATTTTCTCTGTTTTCTGGTGCGGCTCGGTGATTCTTTCCGCTCGGCGAGGCATGTTCACCCTCTGCCTTTCTTTCTGTCACTTATATACTGATCCTATTTCCTAGCTGATGGGAAAAATTGTGTCAGTTGCAAAGCTTTAGTCTGAACATGCTGTGCAATTTAGTTTTTTTCTGACAATACCTTATAAGCATAAAATGATTATATTTTAGTGAAATAAATGGAAGAATGGTGCCTAACTGCTCTTATTTGTGCATGGTGACAATTTGGTGTTCTGGCTACCGGGTTCAACTGTTCTATTGTTATTGTATTCAAAAGTGGCATATATCTATATATATATATATATATATATATATATATATATATATATATATATATATATATATATATATATATATATATATATATATATATAGTTAAGGTAACTGTTCAGAGTATTGTCAAAGTAACCCAAACAAATGAGGAGGAGGAGGTGATAACGCCCTATTCATGATCCCAATGCAAGCACAAACAATTGGAGTGTGCTTGAACATATTGATCCTGTCACTCAATTTAAATTTTTGGGTTGCTGTTTTCAATTTGCTAATTATCTACTAAGTAATAAAGGCTGAAAAGGCTAAGTCTCTGTCACAATTGTAACCTTCACATAGTGTTGAGAAAAAGAAGCACAACGCATTAAAACACACTACCCTCACGGACAGTGCAGCTCAGGGACCGAATAAAACGCAGCTTGATCAGCACTGTTGAATTAGTAGGGAGCATGGTTGCAGGAGTTAGGTTGACTAAAAGTTCCTTTGGGATGATTTTCATGATCAATTTGTTTTATTGGGTTTATCCTTGTGAGAAGTTAGCCTGGTATATGCTGTCCACTAATTAAAGTGGGCACCTTGCACCAGTCCAAACGACCATTATTGATGATTAGGTTGAAGACAACCTTTATTGAAAGCTATCCTAGTGGTAGCAGGCTAAGTCTCGAAGGAATGTAAAGCAGCTTGTTTTACCAGATCAGAACCTCCTGAATGATCAAATGAAAGGAGAAACACACAAGAGTAGTATGTGAACACAGGCCCGAGATTTATACAACTCTATGGGAAAGTCGCAGTTGGAATTTTTGAGTTTAAAAACACATCGGAGAGGACTTTAAACAAACCCCTTGGAAGACAGAAGGTTCTAAGGCCAGCACCCTTGAGAGTACCAAGATACCCATGTTACCTATCCCAGAGGAGCCGGGTGCATAGGGGTCAAGTGGTGTCGGAAACCTTCGTTGTTCTCAATGGCGTGATGTGAAAAAGTGCTGCTGCCGGGAAGATGCAAAGTGCGCAGTGGAATCCAAGCCTCGATCCGAGGTGAGAAGAACCTGAAAGCAGAGGGGACAGAGTCTGGGTCACTTCAGGGTGACCAGGGGCTCAGTAGACGCATGCCCACCGATGTCGGGTGCTTCAGGTGAGAAGATGCGATGCTTGACTCTGCAGCCACGTGGACCAGGAGATGTCGACGATGCCCAAAGTCCAGAGGTGAGCTGTCCCACAAAGGATGTCGAGTGCTGGGGGGGTCAGTGTCCGGATTGAACACCAACAAGCCTTGGCAACTGCAACCCACATGGGCAGAGGAAACAAGCTTCGGTGAGGACCAGCAAGGTCCTGGGGACTCTCCAAGCAATGGAGAGTGAGGGCACATCTGGAGCAACCAGGGAAGTCCAAAGAAAGTCAAACTTACCTTCACAGGGACCCACAGGTCAACGGACCATGGATCACGAAGGGACCTCGAGCTGTATCACGAAATACCAGCCCACGGAAACTTGTGGAGTGTAGGCCGGAAATCTTCGGTGGAGATACTTCTTGGGGTCAGGACTATAAGTAGCCCAAAGCACAGCTTCAGGGATTGCCAAAAAGCATATGCTGCTGCAAAAGTACACTGTGCACAGGGGTTCAGGTTGCACGGTCCCTACGAGGGATACTGGTCTCAGACTTGCTGAGGGAACAGATTGACCTCAGAGACCTTGGGAACCCATCTCCTGTGTTGCAGAAATCTTTGGAGTCCTCAGGAGCTCGGGAGATGCAAACCGGTCAGATGCGTCAAGGTGCCTGCTGCTGCAGGGGAGTAACTCCTTTACTCCAAGGGAGATTCATCAGTTGTCCAGCGAAGCGTAGATTGTCGAAGTACTTGGTTTCTGTAGCAGTTTAGTCCAGGTAAAATCTAAAGTCCTGTAGTCAGGGTTCCTACTTTATACCCAAGGAAGGGGTGGGACAAACTCTGGGGACCCACCTATGGGAGGGTCAGGACAGAGGGGTGGCTACACCCATGTCCTTCGTTCAGCTTCACGCCAGAGCAGGAGCAAAGGGCTCCTGCAACCAGTTTGAAATCTGCACTGGGGGCACATTTGGTGTCCCTGTGAATAGTCCAGTTCAAACACTCTCAGAGAGCACCCACCCAGTCCCAATACACTAAATCCTGTCTCGGAAGTGGTCACACCTCCCTGTGGCAGGCAACCTATTGTCATGCCTTCCCCTGCTTGATCTTGGCTCAGCAGCAGGAGGGCAGACTTGTGTCTGTGGCTGGCAGCATCCATGTTGTGATGCCCAGGTCGAGAAAGCTGGTCCCGGTAACACGGTGACCCACAGTAGTGGTTCTAGAAGGGAGGAATCATACCTCCCACACCAGTTACTGGTGTGGAGGTATGATTCCAAGGTGTTTGACACCAAACACGACATGTTTCTAAGCCGCCGTTTTAAAGTTAGCATTTACCGCGAGGTTATAATGCACTTAAACATATATGGTTGGCTGCATCACAAACAACCCCGGAAAATAGGTTCCGAAGGCTGCAGTGGGGCTCTGCTCATGCAGGGGCACCCTCTCACATAAAACCCAGCACCCTGCCTTCAGGATTGATAAGGCCTGCCATAGGGGTGACTGATAGGTTTCTATGTGCAGCGATTTATAATAGATATAGTGAACCTATATTTAAGTAAGGGGTGCATGCACCACCTTACACAGGGTGCAGTAGCAGACCTGTGGTGTCAGTTTGAATGGTCTCTCAGGGTTGGCACAATACATGCTGCAGCCCCTGGGAGGCCTTTGGGGTACCTATGCCCTGGGTACATAGTATACCATATACTAGGGACTGATAAGGGTACCCCAGTATCCAATCTGGAGTGTACCTAAAGTACATGCACAACCAATTTAGGGAGAACGCAGATAAACTGGGGTCCGGATTAGCAGGATCCCTGTCAGACTAGTCAAAAACCAGCAAAACACCAGGAAAAAAGTGGGGGTGAAAACGCAGTCAGATTCCACCTTCCTACAATCCTAATGCTGAAAAAGATCACCCTGTTAAAGATTTTTTTGACCAAGAGTACTGTTAATGCTTAGCTGCAATGACTCACAAGGAACCAATCCTTGTGTTTTTCCCTCTTTTGAAAGACTTTTTGGACTATCTTTGACCAGACAGAAGTTTGTTATTAGATGGAGATTTTAAGACACATTTTATTAGAAAAGGAACTAGATAAAACAGACAACTTTCCAACCCATTCAATGGCTGCTGTCACCCTTGTGGGTAACCTCACGCCTCTCTCAAAGTGCTGGGAACCCTCCTCAAGGCTCCTACATGTTGTCACAAATATATTGTCCTGTTGGACACATAATGTGTATTCTGGCATGTATTAATTAACCAGCCACTCCGTGGGGGATGGTCTTCGCTCCCACACTCATTCAACACATGCATCACAAGTGACATGGGCCTGCCAATAAAAGGGCCCGATCAAATGTCCTAGGGGACAGTTCAGTACAGTTACTCTCTGTGTCTGTGTCATTATTTGTACAGCATATGGGCCTAGAGCCCAGAACATTAAACTGGTGATGAGGGGTCTGACTACACATACCGTGCTGCTCGTGCCTCAACTGTGGTAAGAAAGGAGGAGAGAATGGAGACTGTTTGTTCATTTGCAAAACCTCAGTGCAACCACTGCCATCCGCCTGCTGAGAGCCTGTCTGAGGCAGGTAGTGCTGAGAAGAGCAAGCAGCACTATGACCTGGCCCCTCAAAGTGAGAGTGGAACACCAGTAAAGCCACGGTCAGAGAATACAATGTGGCATCCACGCATGAGGCGCCTGTACACTGTAAGCCTACTGGGGAGCGGAATAATCCCCATCGTGCCAACCCAATGTGTCCCAAGAACAATTAAACAAAAAGAGAAGTGGTGATTGAGTTGGGCTGGAGGCCCAAGACATTACTGCCGGCTTGAGAGGTCTGAGAGCGAAGAGAATGCGGAGCTGCAGCAACGTTACACATGTTTCCCCGTCCCAATATCAAGCATCTGGGACCAGAGAGGAGTCTATCGGCTCAAAGAAGTGCTGTAGGCCGGCAAGAGATGTATCGTCGTGTGAGCCTGCTGCCGGCAGTTGGATATAGCATCTCCTCAAGTGAGAGATATATAGCCAGACCCGCTCATCAGTGATATTATGTGGCCACGCGCCACGGCCTGGAACAGGACAGCAATGAGAGCACGCACACACTTGGCTGCTAGTGTGGGCCGGAAGTCCCGAGCGACCTCCGCCCGTTTATTTAAGCTCTCTGGCCACGCCTAGCCAGAGAGTGATACAAAGTATGCGGGCCCTTCCGGACCAAGGGTTTAGGGTCACTTCAACGTGCAGCCACTAGACCGCTACAAGGGAGACTGCTGCGGCATGAGTAGAGTGGTGGCTGCAATGCCATCTAGTGGTCACCCGCGTGCACCGCATCCCAGTACGTGACTTGTGCGAAGCGCCCCGACAGGGGCTAACATATTTGGATAAAGACATGCCGTCCTGCCACCTGGCATAAACACAAAGCCATCCATTCCCCTAGACCTCGCCGAGAGCAAAAGCAAAAGAGACTTAGAAGAAAGCCACACTGCAATGACAAACACTGCCCCCAGCACAGAATCAGCGGGTGAGAGCAGTATGGGTGTGAGGATCCAAGTTTGTGTCTCTGCCCCCAAAATGCGTCACAATACAGAGTCATGAATAGCTCTGTAGTAACTATTCAAGAAGAGATTAGTGTGGAAGGTAGTTTATTGGAGTAAGCAGGTACATCCTTTCCTGACAGCTTCTCTCTGTAACTGCATGTCTCACACAACAATCTAGAACCCTGATGAGTATCTGGTAACAGTAACTATGGTAATGTCAAGGTGATGACGAGATACCACATCTCCCTCTTTTACAGAACAACATAACATAAGTTAAGATAAGTTACAAAGTGTCAATACAAAGCTAAAAGTTATACATAGTATTGTTCTTAATAATTCTTAAAAAGAAAAGAAATAAGTATAGACTTAACTAGGAAAAGTAGGTTTATGAGTAACAGGTTTCACGAGCAGCCCATTTCCCTTCTTTCATTAAGCACAATATAGTTTTGGTATTTCATCGGCATAATAATTGCTCTACCAGCTTGTGTTGTTCTCCTCACACCACTTGATGTTCCAGCACCATCATTGGTGGATGCACTTTTGGATTGTGTCACATTATTTCTCACATCACTGACATCAAGACCAGGAACCTCATCCCACAACCAATTCATATCTGAACTGATTCTTATAGGATCATTGATTTTACTTGAAGTACTACATTTTGAAAGTCTATTGTAATGCCAAATTTTCCCATCACTTAACTTGGCAGATCTAGAATACGTGGTGACTACCTGTAAAGGTGTAGAAAAATTGCTTTGACCTTTTCTCACCTTGGTGGCCAATTTAACGTTAACCCAATCACCAACATTTAATGAACAATTAGAGGTGTGATGAGTTTTGTCAAAATTAATTTTGTAAGTATCATGCATTTTCCTTAGATTGGCTCTGACTAATGCAGGTGACCATTTTCCATAAGTTTTCATGTTAGACCATGCAACATTATCTTTACAAAATGGTTCTCTACCACGTAATATTCTAAAAGGACTATATCCTGTGCCAGTTGGAGTGATTCTATATGCCCAAACTGTGCTAAAAAGTTCTTTTTTCCAGCTTTTAACGAGGCTTGTACACTTCCCATAATAACCCTGTTGAATCTTTCAACAATGCCATTACTTGCGGGGTTGTATACAGGGGTTTTCTTCTCACAAATTCCGTTCCTTTCTAAAAAAAATTTGATCGCACCATTACTCCTAAATGTGGAGATAAAAACAAAATATTGTGGCAATGGATTAAATATTTAACTCCTGGCCGGATATTTTTACAATGAAGATAACAAGCAAATTCATATTAAGGTGTGCATGTCACCGTGAATGTAGTCTTTTTATGTGAAGAAACAGAAAGAGACGAAATGAAAATTAAGGTTAGTCTCACGTTTATGTGGCTTCTGTGCCCTTCCGAGTGATCTTGACGTTTAAATTTGTCGGATAATCTCCTTCGTGTACCTTTTTCCCTTCTCTTTTTTTTTATTATTTGGGCTTCAAAATGGCGGCTTCGTAAGGTCACGTTGCGTGACCTTACGCAATGACGTAACGCGTGTTGACGTTTCTAACGTCGTCGACGATCGTGCTAGGGGAGTTCGCTGGGAGCCACTGTCCACACTCCGGTCATCTACATCTTGCGAACAAGATGCCCAAGGGTGATCGCGGACTGGAACTTCGTTCTTGGAACACTGCCGACCCAACAAACGAGCTTCAATACGAACGCTCTCCTCTGCTTATATTCATGCGCTCCTACTCTTCACGACCGTGAGCTGGAACGCAAGTTCTGGAATGTCCTCGCCTTTAAAAGATGCAGCCACAGTGTCAACTGTATCACGATGAGCAAGATCGTGATTTGATTTTTTTTTTTTTTTTTATTAAATTCTCTGAGCAATTATAATCTTTTTGACTCACATGTGTAGCGTGCTGGGATCATAAATCCAAATCCAAGAAGAGTTTTCAAATGGAGATTTAATCCATTAAGTAAAAGCATACAAAGAGCTCACGGCACAGGAACAACCGCCGTTACTCAGCCAAGTGTAATCATCTCACAAGCCGTAGCATCATAGAACACAAACAGTGGAATGCATGACATACTATAATTCTAACCTAAAGAGTTCTGCACTTAAAGATACAGATACAGCATACTACATACCCCCCCCATTATAGCAAACAAAAATAATAAAATAAAAATAAATAAAACTAACAGAGTAAGACAGCAACGCAGTTAATATACAACATAATCTTTCAATTTTACAGGTGGCCCACAAACACGATGATTACGTGCATTCACATCAGATGCTGGAGAAACAGCATCTGAAACAGGTGAAGAATCTACATACGAACTAGAATCTACATACGAACTTGCAGTAGAAGGAACATTTCCAAAATCAGGACCAAAAGAGAAATCAGAGTTATCATCAACACTCCTGTTAGCATATACTCTGTTGAAGATATTGACTTGAGGTTCAGAGATTTTGACCACACTATTCTTACTCCACCACCCTCCATTATCTAAGAACAGTGACGGTTTGCTAACTTTAATGACTCTAACCGGCAAAGAAAATTTGGACTGTCCCTTGCAAACTCTAAACGGTTTTTTAATTAGAACCCAATCACCAGGTTTATAATCAACTAGAAACCTTGAAGTTTTATCGTGACACTCTTTTTGTACTAGTTGTTTCCTAGATACAGTTTCTCTAGTTATGTGATAATCAACTGGCATGTTTCTTTTTTCCTCCAAATCAGAACCAGCAGCCAAATTGTTAAACCAATTAGGCATTAAATTTGACTTAGCTTCTCTACCTCTGAGAGCTTTAAACGGGGTGACATTGGTAGTAGAATGAGGTGTGTTGAGATATGCCCAAACTTTGTTTTGTATGAAAACGCCTACATCAACATTAGAAGCCAAAGCAGTTTGTACACCTTCTTTTATGAAGCGGTTAGCCCTCTCTACCAGGCCATTCGAAGCCGGGCAATACAAAGCAACTTTGAGATGTTGTATATCATTGCTATGTAAAAATTCAGTAACCTGATTTGAAAGGAAATGTTGACCATTGTCAGTAACTACATAATTTGGATTGCCTTCAATCTTAAAAATATTTTTTTAAAACAGAATTTGAATTTTGGGCATCCACAAAGGAATAATAAATCCATTTAGAGTGATAATCAATTGCAACAATACAGTACCTTTTCTCTGCAGGAAGTAAAGAAAAAGGACCTGAAAAATCAATGGCAATTTTATCCCAGGGAAGGTTTGGAAATGGGACTGGATATAAAGGCTTACTATGCATTTTCCAGTGTTTGTCCGAAACAACACAAACCGGACAGTTCTCAATGAATGATCTTACTTGTGTGTCTAAACTAGGCCACCAATAAATACTCCTGAGTTTCTTACATGTCGCTGAAATGCCCAAATGGCCCTCATGTGCGAAATTTATGAGTTTATCACGTAAATCCGTTGGAGGAATGAAAAGCCCATTCCTAAGGCAAACTCCATTATCAAATGAAAGTTCTTCACTGACTTGTGCATAAGACCTAAGCTCATTGTCTAACTTCTTAAGATTTGGCCAACTAGTTTTAATGAAAATTTCAACTTTCTCCAAAGATTTATCCTTAGACATAGCAGATATCCATTCATCCTGTGAGATCTTGTTGGAGCAAGTAGCAACAGCATCAACTAAACCAACTACACAATCTTTTGAGCAATTGTTCTCACCTTCGCTTGCATCAGGAAGAGGAATGCGAGATAAACAATCTGCCCGTACATTTTTCCCACCTTGGATGTATTTAACATTGAGGTTATATTCTTGAAGTTTAGAAAGTAATCTAACCAATCTGGCAGACGACTTACCTAAACCATTACCAGATAACAAAGAAACCAATGGTTTATGGTCTGTAAAAATTTCACACGATATACCCCAAATATATGTTTTAAACTTTTCAGTGGCCCATACTATAGCTAGTGCTTCTCGTTCAATAGTGCTATAGTTTGTCTCAGTAGGTGTTAAAGCTCGGGATGCAAAGGCAATAGTACTCTCCTTGCCATCCACCCACTGGCCGAACACCGCCCCAAGACCTTTTTGACTAGCATCCACACACATGAAAGGTTTGGCATTTGGTACAAAAGGGTGTAGTGCAGGTGCATTAATGACTAACAGTTTGACTTGATTAAAACACTCTTGGAGTGTGTCATCCCATGTGAATTTTGAACCTTTCTTGAGTAAGGCCCTCAATGGCTGGACAATTTGTGCGTAACCAGGAACGAACCTAGCGTAATATTCACAAAGGCCAAGAAAAGAACGCAACGCGTCTTTGTCTGTTGGAGGAGGGGCATTCCTTATAGCTTCAGCATTACAAAATTTGGGTTTGATGCCTTCGTTGGAAATGAGGTGACCCAAATATTCAACCTCGTGGACTAGTAACTTGCATCTACTAGCCTTGACAGTCATACCTGTCTTGTGCAGTATAGTGAAAACCTTATTAAGGATAGCTGTGTGTTCCTCCTCAGACTCAGTGTGGACCAAGATATCGTCTTGAAATGCCTGGACTTGTTGCAAATCACCAAATAGGCTGTCCATGAGCTTTTGGAACACACTTGCAGCCGATGCTAAACCAAACGGTAATCTCAAATATTTAAAAGCACCGAATGGTGTTACAAACGTAGTAAGTGGTTGAGAAGTGGATGATAAATGAATCTGATGGTAAGCTGAATGTAGATCTATCGTAGAAAAGAATTTAGACTTACCAATGTTTGCAAGCATTTCATGAATGTGTGGTAGCGGGTGACAGTCTACAAGAATGTTCTGGTTGAGGGATCTAAGGTCAACACACAACCTGAGGTCGCCAGTTTTTTTCTTCCGTAAAACTACCGGAGAAACCCATTCGGAAGCATCTATTGGGGCAATGATACCTTCCATTTGTAGGTTGGATAGGAGCGTTTTTAAATCCTCTCTGACACTAATAGGAATTGGTCTTACTTTGTGTACAACCGGAACAGCATGTTTTTTCAAAATTATAGAATGTTCGAACCCCTTAACAGTACCCACACAATTTTTGAACACATTAGGAAATAGTTGCGCAAACCTGTCAATGATGGAAATCTGATTAGTAATAGACAAAACATCAGATGGTAGATCTCCTAACACAATAGGGGGATCTTGACCCGGACGTAAAATGATACCTAACAAAGCTAGATCCTTCCACCCAACGATGTCTCTGCCCTTGATGGCTACGTAAATTTTGGTCTTAATTGATCTGCCTAAACAAGACAGTGTATCCCAGAAGTAGCCTATTAAATCAATATCTTGTTCTCCAAATGCTTTTGGATTTATGTCAGGAGGAAGCAGAGGGAACTTGTTGGGCCATAATCTATAAAATGTAACATCAGCTAAAATGGTGACTGGTGCACCTGAATCCGCCATAGCCAAGACAATTTTGTTATCAATGCATATATCTGTAAATGGCCCTTTAATGGGTTTGTCAGAATTCTCAGGAATGTCAATAGTAACCACTATATTAGAGAATTGGGAAGTGCAATCTTGAATTTCAGGAGAGTCAAGAGTGACATTTGAAATTCTAATTCTATTGGGGTTAGTGTTAGTATTATACGAGGTATAATTTGACCTTTTGTTGCAAACACTTTGCAGGTGTCCAAATTTTTGACATTTACCACATTTTTTCCCTAAAGCCGGACATGAAGGGTTATTACCAATGTGATTCCTTGATCCACAACGGAAACAAATTAATTGCGTTCTAGGGTTTTGGTTTCTCATGAACCTTCTATCAGTGTATTGCCTTGGATTAATGGCACAAACAGTATTCTCATCAGAAATAAAATTCGTGGTTTGAGGTAAAACTTGTTGAGGAATACCTTGTGTAAGTGACTGCATGGGTTGAACACTAGATAAAACTTTGGACGTAACAATTGACCTCTCAATGCTTTTCGCAATATCAATTGTTTCGCTCAAAGTGGGATTACAAGAAGTGAGCAATCGTTCCTGTATTTTCTTGGAAAAACAATGAAACACGAATTGATCTCTTATGTGTGTATCAACATTTGCACCAAAATCGCATTTCTCGGCCAATTCTCTCAAATTCGCAATATAATCTTCTACTGAGTCATCTGAAGCCTGTTTACACATCGCAAAATTGAATCTCTCTAGAAGAACACTTGTTGAGTCAGGGTATTGTTTCCCCATACGTAGTTTTGCTTCCACAAAAACGTTCCAAATGGTGTCTTCGGACGTAGGAGCCGGATAATGAGGAAGGTTCTCGAAGACTCTGCGTCCAGCAGCACCTAAATGGTTGAGAAGTAGAGCTAATTTCCTGGTAGGGGCATAAGCATCCGCACCTATGGCAGTAAGGTAATTCTCGAAATCCTTTAACCATTCAGTCCATTTTAATTCAGGTTTGCCTGGTTTTAGAAGAAAAGAAGTAGGCTGAATGACTCCTTGAGCAGTTGCCATTTTAAAAATATTGAGATAAAATAATGCACTTGAGAGAAAACAAGGTTTCGAATAAAACCGTGTGAGTATTGAAGATGAAGCTCAATGAGTAAGTTGCGCCGAGATTTGAGCATAGGATGAGGAAAAACACATTAAAACGCCAAAACGAGTGTTGTACTGAAACTGATCGAAGAAAAAGCTTCGAAACTTAACCAAAATGGCCGCCAGCGTATGACGTCATCACGCTCCCATGAGGCTTTGCGGTCTCTTCTTGAGAGAGCAGACTTGAACCAGCAGAAGGACGGATCGGGAGGTGGAACGCCTCCGTGAATGAAATTCTGAAGAGGCTGAACGCTCTAATAGAGCTCGAGGCGGATAGCGCGAGCATTCAGTGACACGCAGGTTAGATAAAATTCAAATGTAACTGCCGAAATGACAAAGTCTCGAAAGCGCTTTTTTTTTCCAAAATTGTTAACTAGCGCTAGCGCTTAACCCACCTCAATGATCCTGTATTGTTCCGGTGGGCAGCGAGTAAGAATGTGGACAGCCGTGAGCTCTTTCAGTTGGTCAGAGTGCCAACTGACGAATCTCCAATCTTTAAAATTGACCCCACTCCTGGTACCAAGAAATGTAGCGTGCTGGGATCATAAATCCAAATCCAAGAAGAGTTTTCAAATGGAGATTTAATCCATTAAGTAAAAGCATACAAAGAGCTCACGGCACAGGAACAACCGCCGTTACTCAGCCAAGTGTAATCATCTCACAAGCCGTAGCATCATAGAACACAAACAGTGGAATGCATGACATACTATAATTCTAACCTAAAGAGTTCTGCACTTAAAGATACAGATACAGCATACTACAACATGTTTGTAGAATTCCTTCCTCGGTGAACTTGTGTCATATCTCCCATGACAAATCTTCATACATTCAAATAGGTCCAAGGATTAATGTTGGCTTCACAAGGCGATAAAGGCTTTTCCAGACTGAGCGGTTCTTCTCTGCTTAGTCCACTGCATAGATCCGCTCCTGTAAAATTTAAAAATTCTCTTTTCCTTCTCACTATAACTTCTTTCTGCAATTAAGAGAAACATTTCCATATAAGATTTGAAGAAAAGAATCCTTAAAGAGTTTCTGATCAGGTCGTATCCAATCCTCAGTCGCCAATTTGTAGTAACTATTCAAGAAGAGATTAGTGTGGAAGGTAGTTTATTGGAGTAAGCAGGTACATCCTTTCCTGACAGCTTCTCTCTGTAACTGCATGTCTCACACAACAATCTAGAACCTTGATGAGTATCTGGTAACAGTAACTATGGTAATGTCAAGGTGATGACCAAGATACCACAAGCTCCAAGCCTGAAAGTAAACAGAGACTGTCCCAGTAAGAGCTACACCGTTCACCCCCACCAGGCCCCCGTACCCGCAGTGCTGGGAGCAACCTCTAGCAGGGGGTGGACAGTCAGTGACGGGTGAGAACAGAGATGCACACCTCCTATCGGCTGTCTGACGCCGCCGCAAAAGAAGAAAAAAAACTGACTGAGCTTTCTCTGTGATGGGAGGGTAAGAGCATGGCACGCCCCCTGGTGGCAAGTGGCCACCACTACAAGAGAGAAGAGCAGGCATACAGGGAGCCAAGAGAAGGAAACAATGACATGACTCCTGACAACAAGATAAGTAAGGAGCTGTCTGCAATCAACCTCACACATGCATACAGCCTCACCAATGCTCCCCAGAGGCAAGAGGGGAGAAAAAGCCCAGTGTGGCCTGAATGCAGGAAGGAGAGCATCAATTTAACAACTGCAGAAGCACTGTCCTGCAGCGGGCCAGAGACTGTTCAGTGAGTGTCCTCCCCCACACTGCCTTAAGACTGAGTCGCTAACTGACCCATTAAAGGCACAAGGAGAGTTTCACGTCACCTAGTGTCAAGGTGCCACTGCAAATGTAAGGAGACCCTTGCCTCCCACAGTGATCATGAGCTGCACCCTGAATACCTCGACCAGGAGGAGAAAGATATGGAAGAGGCTGCAGACCGGGTCTATGAAAGCAAAACTACCTCCACTGCCATCCACAAAATGACTGATGCACTGGTGAGAAAATGCCCAGTCCTAACGCTAGGAAAGGACCTTTGAGTGGTCCAAAACGCGACAAGTTACGCAGTCCTATAGACAGGCCGGGTCAGACAGGAGGTGCATGTGAGGAAAATCAATGACATGTGACCTGACACCACCTCATAGAAAATGAAGAGCAGAACATGTGTGACACGTGGCAGGATGACGCATTACAAGCAAGAGTTAAATAGGAGAGAAGAGTGTGTGGCCAGAACTGTCACACTAAAGAACCTGATGACCACAGATGCGCAAGAGCAAAAGTTTAAAAGATGAAGAGACCAAGGACTCATGCCACTGCCAAAGTGTGCACCTACAGACACAAGTCAGCCACTGAGGTGCAGCGACATTCATGGTGACAGCTAGCAGGAGAACCAAAAGTTAGCCGCCTGCTTGCGCAAACTGCGTATCTGCCCCATGCTTCCCAGTAGGAGCATCCAGTCACCGTCACTTACTGCGTGATGAGAGATTAAACCCAGATCAGTTGACTGGGGGTGAGTGCTTGCAATGTTCAACACTCCGTCCATCATCCCCCTTTGGTTTTGCTTTGTTCGCACTAAGTTGGCAGGGTATACCCAGACGTGGGTCCCTTGTTCACTTTGCCACTGGATTCAAGCTAGCCTGGATGATGTCGGCTAATCAGCTAGAAACCGGTCCCAGGATGCTTGTTTACGGTCCAGGGAAGACATGGCTTGGCCGTTCGGGCTGGACTGTTCCCATGAGGCACGGGGTCAGACTGACTTGCATATGGCCATGTCTGAACTGGGGTGGCGGAGTGAGCTAAAGAATGATGATGGATTAAACCCAGATCAGTTGACTGGGGGTAAGTGCTTGCAATGTTCAACACTCCGTCCATCATCCCCCCTTTGGTTTTGCGTGATGAGAGATGGCATCCCTGCTAATGAACCACACATGCCAGAAGGAGAAGAACAGCACCAGCAAACACACTGAGCTATGTGGATGTGAAGTCTCAACAGTCACCCTTACTCCCTGCAAGTCCGTATCACATGTCATCCAGGTCATCAAATGGTAACCACACCATCAGTGCCATGTGCATCACTCGAAACAATGAAAGAGTATTTCACCACCAAGATGGAGCCTTACACCCGCAAACATCAAGAGACCTAGGAGACACTCCTGGCGACGTGAGAGAGCAATTGTCCAGATCCTATCTGATAGCCCCATCCACATCTGGGTCCAGTTGGCAAGCACACCGACCATGTTTCATCCACCCTTGCAGTTACACAATTGACTTGGCCCTGGTTTCTGTCAGTGATCCCGCTGCAGCCCACATGCAGCCCTGCACAGTCCACACAATCCCATGACAACCCATCGGAAAGAGTAACAAGGGAATCCCTACACGAGAGATAGTCTGGAGGCGGCTCCGCCAACAGGGTACCAGGTGGAACTGGGGCATGAGAGGAAGGCATCAAAACATTGTCAATGTCATCCTAGTCCTAACAACATTTTCCTTCACTGAGTTAGGACACCCCCAAGAGTAAGATCGGTGGCGGATTCCATTGATGCTCCTTATTCACCAATTTTGAACTGTTGACACCAACCGCATCACCGCAAGACCATGCAGGAGCGACCAACAGGATGTGAGTGGACATTGACCCAACTGACATGCTGTCAAAGGATCCCATTTCCATCTACACAGTGTTTGTGCCCAGAGGTATGTGGTCAAACCATGAACGCCTGCTGCACCTGTCCACTGCCATCCTGCTGACTGCCTCTCGAGTCTGAGAGACTAAGTGCTAACTAGTGTGTTCTTGTTTTAATCCCAGAGGTTGGACTCACCCTGTGTTTTAATAATGTTTGGGAGGAATGTAGTGTCCTGCTGGACACATACGTGTGTTCTGCATTGTACCAGTTTCCCAGCCATCCCCAAGGGCTGGCCTTTACTCCCACCCCACACCCATCCAACAGAGGTGTCATGAGTGACGTGTGCCTGACAATAAAAAGGGCCTGAGCACACGTGCTCAGGGTCAGTTCAGTACAATGACTCTCTATGTCTGTGTCATTAACTGTACAGCATGTGGGGCTAGGGCCCAGAACATCACAATAAATTGTCGAGTGAGACCACATATATGTATGGATGATAAGGGCACAGAGCTGAGCATGAATGTACTGTGGTCCTGTGCAGCTGCCCAGGGCGTTATGTAGGTAATGTGGAGTTCCTTGCAACTCTATAGAAGACTAAGAGGAATTCACCTTGAAACTAAAGTGTTCGTTTCCATAATGGTGCCCAAGTCACAACTGTATACTAACATGTTGTATAGCTAAATCTTTCATGAGGCATGCAGTTAATGGTTGTTCGTTTATTGGTACTTTTTTCAATGTAGAAAAGAGTTTATGATGAGAATACGTGTGCTTTGCAGACAATTTGCTTCCCCTTTGGATTATTTTGTACATCTCTGTAGTCACCAGCTGAGTGGTGAAAGTTTGCCATTTCCCATGAAGTTATTATGTGTCAACTATTTGTTTTTAAATTTCTCTTGAAGTCTGATTGTGGCTGGTAGAATTTATATCACGTTTCACTTCTTCACACTGCGGCAAACTCACAAAACATGCAGCTCATAATAACGTGGCCCCGGGCAGGACTCTGCTTGCTTATTTTCACTAGCCTAGCGGTGACGGGCATCGAGCCGCTGGTTCCTGGCACCTTCCTGGGTGCGCGCGCGCGCTGCAGCACCATGAGTGGAATACCGATGAGCTCACCCGCGCCACTTGAATCTCTGGCGCGGCCTTCGCTCCAGCCTCACTTACTATGATATACCCAATGACAAATCTCCCCTAAAACACCCCTTCCTTGTTTATTTTTAGCCTATCTCTCCGTCCAGCGCTACAGAGCTTCAAAGACTGACCTCCTGTCACCTGATTACACACCAGTTGCAATGAAAATCTGACCGACGGCTGACCTTCCGTGGCAGCGGTGACGGTCTATCTTTAGAAGCCGAGCTAAGAGACCCTTCAACTCCCTGCGCTGCCTGCAGTCGCGGCCCATGAACAAGTCACACATCATATAAAGCAGAGCAGGGTGAGGCGTCTCCGATTATGAGGAAGTATTCGGTGTCTCGCAGTCTGGACAGCGGGTTGCACTTTGTCATTCCAATGACCTTTCCTCGTAAAGAAGCGAGGTCTAATGGTCTATGTTGACGATTCCAAACTGGGAGCGGAAAAGGATGCGGAAAAAAGGGAACGATTATCTTTCAGCAGAGTTCAGATGTGCCAATTAGCGCCTTAGCATATGCCAGGGCGAAATGAGTCTGAGGCAGAGTTGGCAGACTGAATAAAAAAATAAAAATAAACAAAAATAGCGTTTCTACTACCTTAGCAAGGTTGCCAGCGGCCCTGGTTCAAACAAGGAATATGATCCGTTTTCTGTTGGGATAGGAAAATATAGCAACTGCCTGTATTCAATAGCCCCGGTGCCATTGCACCCGCTGCACTAATGGCAGCCACACCCCTGATTGTTTTGGGAGACACATGCTGTTACACCAATGATGGGCTCCTCTCTAAAACGGCTTGACAAGGCTCGCAGAGTAAATCACACGAAAACATGGAAAATGCTTTATCAGTGCTGAGTTTGTTTGTGCACCTCTTCGTCTACCCTGTGCCTCATATTGGAGTGAAAATACTTGAGGCAGCATACATTTTGTGCAGTGTGTACTTCAGAATGTTCCCACTACTCTTTAATCTATTTGTACTTAAGTAGTGCTTCCGAACCAAAGGTATGGCTGCAATTTACAATTCAAAGTAAAGAGCTACAAACATGAGAAAGGAATTACAATGTCATGTATGGCTCTCATGCAGAACCAGTAATATGACTACCACAGTCAAAATCGAGAGACAAACTGCTTTTACAACCAAGTACTGTTGACGGGTTGCCAGGGAAAGCGCTCACTTTCCCAGTGTTCCCACCAAGTGAATCTCCAGAGACCTGAGCGAAGGGAGGGGGTGATGGCTGGCTGTCTCACCCCCTTCTCCCAATTCTCCAAAGACCAAAGCAAGACTGTGCTCTGCCACCACCTTTCCCTATCAGGTACGGATCTCTGCTCGGTCATGGATTTCAGAGCTGCACTGACATGGCGCCCAGAGAGTTTGTCAGGGTAGCACCAGCCCTTTCAGTGGCGTAGCAAGGTCAGGTGGTACCCGGTGCGGAAGATTTCTTGTCACCCCTGGCTTGAAGGAGAAAGTGTTGCGTGGTTGGAAGGACACAGGCATATTTTTTTACATTTGGGAGGGGAGGTGTGTGAAATTTTGAGGGTGGTGTGAGAGAGTGGTAGGCTATCAGGTGTGTTTAGTGAAATTTGGCTGTGGTAGTGTAGGGATAGGTAGGGAGTGTTGTGAAGAGCACCATCTGCAATAAGCGGTGGGGGTGCACGCAGGTGAGGCCATGATGTGGTCAGTCCCTGTGAGAAAGTGAATTATTGTTGGGGTGGATGGGAATTTATCACACGTACAAATGTCACTATCTTTTTAGGTCCAGAAAGGGTTTCAATAATTTAGACCTGAGCTCAACCCCTGGTAGCTATGGCACAGACCAGACTGTCTTCACCATGTGTAAAGCATTTAGAAGCCCCAAACTAGATAAAAATCTGACAACAAAACACAATAAAAAAAATCCTACTCCAATATAGAATAAAAATAGAATAATTTAATTAACAAAATGGCATCGCATCCAAAAATCCAATACGTGGAAACCAGAGATATGATTTCTTTAAAGTTTTAAATAAAAATAGTGCCAAAAAGCATTGAGTGTCAATATGGTTCAACAGGTTGCAGTAGACTAGGACCTAGGCGTGATTTGAGGCCGACCATGGCAGAGGGTGGGATGAATACACTAACCAGGTTCAACCCAGTCTGAGATTTTACCCTCTGACCTAGTCTTGAAAATTAAACTCAAAGTCCTTCAGCCTGGCAAAGCAGCAGGCAGTATGGCAGTATCCAAGAAGAGTTACCATTGAAGCTGCTGGTTTAGGCGGGAAAAGCTCCAAGAAGGGAACGTTCAAAACGTGCACTAAGGGAAATCCTCTCTTCAGCCGGATAAATCTTGCACCTTCTATCTTGGACACTTATTAGGAGCTTGGAATCCTCCAGCAGGCAAGACTGCAGTCTGTAGCTGAAGAAGACTCCACCAGAAAGGTTCAGATTAAACAAACTTGCCGCTGCAGAAAAGCTTTAAGCAAGGAAACCTGAATCTTCCGCCCAGTGGCAAAGTACCTTGGCCCGATCAATTGGGCCCTGTTCTCTGAAATCTTAGAAGACAAAATGTTTCTAAGTCTCAGGATGCTAGGAGGAGTACACTATGAAACAGCCAAGGGTCACAAGACCTCAAGAAACGACATTTGGGGGTCAACTCCAGCAGATCCCCCAGCAGGGTCAAGGGTACTTTTAGTTGAAACTGGCCAGCTGGGCTCTTTAGGAAAAGGCTTCTGGCAGGTTGTTGTGGCCATGTAGCTTAAAAAGAGGCATGCCAACTAACCCTTGGAGTCCGCTTCTTAGACCAGAGTACAAGTGGGAGCATATCCAGCCCTTCAGGTCTCCTCACAGGTCTCAAACTGCAGGTGCAGTACTACTTCTGTGCTTCCACGGGTTCAGAATGTTCTGAAAAAGATAACCTGTGGTGCTACATTTATGTCTGGCACTAGCTTGGGCGTTGAGATGTCTCCTGGCCCCTCCTTAACTAATAGAGTAAAGGTTACCAGGGGTAACCCTACCAACATTTGCAGCAGTTTCTGTGTCTCTCTCTGTCTCAATAAAAAATGCTGAAAACCTTTACCCCTTGTGCGGAGCGTGTGCGCCCACACCAGAAGGCGTGTGGCCATGGTAATGAGCAACATCTCCTCTGCGGTCACTTCAAAACAGTTCTGGAGCTAGCCCCTTCTCTGTTGTGATGAGAATCTGCCTGACTGCGGGAACAAAGAAAGGGGTCTGCCGAGGTCGTAGTAATCATTTGCCTGTGACAGGAAAGGCCTCTTTGAAGTTAATTAAGCTCCTGGGAAGTGCCCAAATGGTTATCCTGCCAGCCAAACAAACACCTCCCCACAATCAGGCTTTTGCCCCTTTTCTGGGAACAGTTTTCACACCTCATCAGGGCTTGAGCACTCAAAAGTCTACGGCTGAAGCCTAAAGCAGATTAGCATCCAAAGGCTATATGCAGGGAAAAGATAATTTTCAGTTCCTTCATATTTATTTAAAACCAGTGAATTTGGCTTTTAATAAATATTATAACGAATCCAAGAATTACATTACTAGGTTTTTCGTAGCTGCTGATATCATGATTATATTAAATAGTGCAGCCCAGTACATCCATATGGAAAAGCCAGCTTTGCTACAGTGAAAAAAGCTTTTAGGTGTTAATCACTGTAAGGTCATGTTTAATGTTTACTTCATACATGTCCTACTCTTAAATGCCATTCTCTCCGTCTTATGGGCTATTGTCTAATGGCTTATGTTTAGAGGTCATTTGGCAGTTTGTAACCTGCCTCAGTCAGCTTACAATGGCATGCTTGAAGCTATAGTTACAATGTCACTGTAATGGATGGCACAATTGGTACTGCCGTCCATTAGAAGTATTTAACTTACAGGTCGTGGGTACGCTTTGTACCATATAACTGGGGGCTTGCAGGCAAGTTAAATATGTCAATTAGAAGTATAAGAAATGTCAACATGTTTCAGGGGTCAGAACGCATGCACTAGGCAGTGAACAGCAAGGCTTCAGGGTGCAGAGTCTAAAAACGAGCAGTAAAATACAGCAAAAAAATGAGGGGTGGTCATGCTAGGCAGGACATTTTATCACTATCCCCATGAAGGTTCTACATCATGGACAGTTAATGAGAGCAGTGGAAGGGGACATAAATACATGTGTTCAAGTTTAATTGTCATTACATTTGATGCATTTCACTCATGGTTTCTATGACAGTATGGACAGGTCAAACTTCACAATTGTTGACCTTTCGATATTGCTCAGAACACTTTAGTGAAAAACACCATCATTATTCTCAGCCACCATCTATAGTTCTATATTTGGAACATAAAACTGAAGGTATTATTGAACTACGTGCAGGCCAAGGAATTTAATTGCCAGTTGTGGATCTGACTGATGGACAAATATGCTTCTATCAAATGTTTGATAAAATAAAGGTGATGGGTAAGAATATATCCTAATCTTTGGGTGTAATCATGAAATAACCATCACCATTGGTGGTATGGACCTTTGTTCGCCAATAAAGAAAATTTGAAAGGAACAATTATTTAAATTAATCTTTCAGTACCAACAATTGTTTTGTAATTTATAAGTCAATAAAGAGAATTTGTGTGAGTTAAAGGGTTTTATTAATAATTCTACTTAGTTAAATTATTTTATTCAGAAGGTAATAGTTGCCTGCCATTGTTATTGCAGATTCAAATAAACCATCAGTTGATGTTTCATAACAGGGCAAAACACAATATTAGTAGAAATTATGGTCAAAATAGAGATTATACAACAAGCGTGTTCTATAAAGGAATTTCCCTAATGTAAATACAATTAAGAATGGAGTAAGGTGCCAGGTCAGGCACTCATTTAAGAGGTCTGATGAGAGAATAATGCATTAAGCATAAAGCCTTTGCACTTCAAATAAAAGAAAACTATTATGCTGGTAAGCATCCTCAGCTATAAATCAGCAAACATCTAGTAAAAGGGAATGGGCCCAAAAAGTAATCTCTCATGAAGAGAGACATTGTCTCAAGAAACCCAGGAAAGGATCTCCAGTATGTGGCAAACTGCTTTAGGAACTGTGAGAGGCTGGCATGGTATATGATGTCCAATAATGTAAGTGGGCACCCTACACCAGTCCACATAACCCTTATGGTGATTTAAGAGGTCTTAGGCAACCTTAGAAAGCTCTCTAAGTGGTAGCTGTGGAGAGCATCCTTCAGGATTAGTCCAGAAGGAGTGTAAAGCAGCTTGTTTTACCAAAATGCAATCTTAAATATATAGATTGAGTGAAAAAGAACCACACAATGTATTTCTAAAATTATGTATTTATTATCTAACACTCACTAATACGTACATATATTTCCTACCCGGAGATATACACAATGCACACAATACTTTGCGTAGAAATCCGGTAAATAGCACAGAATACACAGCGGACCCCAGGGGGGAACCAAACCATATACTGAGAAAGTGGTGTACGAACCACGACCCGTGTCAAGACAATGTCCAGAAGACGTGGAAGAGCCAGGGATCCAAAGAACCACCTAAGGTGAGCGACTAGGAACCCCATGAAGATCGTGTGCAGTGTGGAAACATGACTGCGTTCTCCGTACAAATCAACGTGTAAGTCGCGATTGCAATTTTATAGAAAAAGGATCCTTCCCAGTGGACTCTGAAGAAACCCCATAGGAGGTTGGAGAGCCACCCCACCCGTGGATACCCTACTACCCACATTACCTACACCAGGGAAGCAGGGTGCATAGGTGGGAAGTAGTGTCAGAAACCACCATTGAACCCAATAGAGAACCTCAGGAAAGTGCCGCTGCTGGAGAAGAAGAAAGTGTCCGGTGGAATCCGAAGGTGGATCGGGTTGAAGAGTGGGGACAGGTGTGACCCGGAGACCTGGAAGACGAATGCCCACCGATGTCAGGTGTTGCAGGAGAGTTGACTGTGACCTTGACTCTGCAGCTGTGAGGATTAGGTGATGCTGAGGAAGAACAGGAGCTGTGCACAAGCTGTTCCACGTCAGATGTCTAGAGCTGAGGGGTCAGTGTCCGTCGGGAGCACCAACAAGCCTTGGCAGCTGCAAACAACATGGATGTTGAAGAAGGTGCAATGTCGGGACCAGCAAGTTCCAGGGGACTCACCACAAGCAGGGGAGCCAGGGCAGGCCCTGACCAATCAGGGGAGCCCAAAATAAACAAAGGTGCCCCTCAAGAGGACCCATAGGCCGGAGACACTGGAGTCGCAAGAGGACCTCAAGCAGCTCACCAAAAGATGCAGACTACAGTGCAAGAAATGTGGTGTGTAGGAATATTCTGGGTACTGGAGATACTTGAGGTTGGGGCTACTTAGAGCCCGACGATCTTGCTGGAAAGAAGCCAATAAGCCTTTGCAACGGCAAGTCAATGCTGTGTACAGGGGTCCGGTTCCTGCGACTCCCACGAGGGATACTGGCCTCAAACTTGGTGTGAGCGCAGGGCAGGCCTTGAGAACTGTGGAGAACCACCACCTGTGTTGTTGAACCTTTCAAAGTCCGGAGGAGCTCAGGATAAGCAGACCAGTCAGCTTAGTTTCTGTGCTTGCAGATTCAGGGAAGTGACTCCTTCAATTCATGGGAGATTCATTCAGGTGTCTTGGATGCCCACAGGCCTTGGAAGGTTCCTGTATGGTGCACAGGCACAGATGATACAGCAGACTGA
This sequence comes from Triturus cristatus, assembly GCF_964204655.1. Classification (NCBI taxonomy): domain Eukaryota; kingdom Metazoa; phylum Chordata; class Amphibia; order Caudata; family Salamandridae; genus Triturus; species Triturus cristatus. Next base: position 354,240,045 of record NC_140593.1, on the reverse strand, counting down.
AATGGGGAGGAAGTCAAGCACAAACAAAGTCCAGCTAAGTCCAGAGTCCCCAGACGCTAGAAGTTGAAGTGGTGTCTGAATTTAATCTTGTCCCATGACAAATCTAGGGACCTACACCCAGGTAAGCCCTTAAGTACCCTAAAGAAATGGTTGGGACGATTCAAGGGACCCTCCCAGGGGAGGGTTTGGACAGAGGGGAGGTTACTCCCATGTCCTGTGTCCAGTTTCGCACCAGAGAGGGAGCCAATGGCTCCCAAAGCTGGTTTCAACTGGACTATTGAAGGAGGCACCAAATGTGCCCATCATGCAGACTGAGTGGCGCTGGCAAGCGCGCCCACCCGGCCCAAATACACTAAATCCTGTCTGGGGGGTGGTCGCACCTCCCTGTCACAGGATACTTATTGTTATGCCTTTCCCTACTCGAGCTTGGCTCAACAGCAGGAGGGCAGAATTGTGTTTCTGGTCGGCAGCAGTTGTGCTGTCTGGTTCTAGCAGACTGGTTAATAATCATAAACAAAGACCTGCTCTAAACCGGGATAAACATTGTGAGCATACCCAAACACCACATCTTGGTTCAACTGCTTCTGTACCAGCTAGTAAATGCTGTACACTCAGGGTGCTCCTATCACTTACTTAACATTTTTTTTTTATGTGTCTATACCCTGTAGAAAGATAGATTGTGTACGTTTCTCCCACCCAAGATTTTCGAACACCATAGCCAATCAAAAAAGTGTGAAGGAAGTGGAGGCACCTCATGGACACACCACCATAGGAGCTACTGATAGGTTCTCATCAGCATGCTCCTGTTATCATCATTGGTGACCTCCATAACCCAAATGAAAATGTTTAAAAAAAATTGTGCTAAAAAAATTGAAAGTGTGAAAAAGGTACAACCTGCACCACGAAAAGTACTTTGTGTGCCTATCAATCCTGACCCCTACTGTCAAAGCAAAAAAATGGCTTTTTCTTTGCTTTAACAACATAAAAACGAGCTAAACAATAACTGGCACCACTATCAATTTTAATCTCTACCGTGTGTTTGCTCAATTTAAAAACAAGACCAACTGTTGCACTCCATCGGTTCTTTATGGAAAGCCAACATGTTTCATTGCCTTTTAACAAATTTCCGGCAATTTCTTCAGGGCTAGGGGTCAGTCCTCGCCGTGAGTTCAATAATGTACCTGGGGATAGTAGATAAAGACAATACACAAACACTTAGTTAGACACAACTCATGGTAAAAAGTCACGTCACGCAACGCGTGTACTTATTTAACTCGTTGCTCACATATAAGGAATATTTACCCGGTGGTTGCCCACACCTTGCTTACCAGCAGCCATCTCTTTCGGGTATGTGTATGCGTCCACAATACCCAAAACGTATTTATAGCAGTTGCTCTCTGTCAACCTATAGGTAAAGTATAAGCCTTAATCACTGGTGGAAAAATAAGGGACATTACATGTGCAGCGCAACCCCTACATGAATCCACTCATACACGCAAAGCCAATTACAGGGAACTTAACCACCTCAATATGCCGATTTAAACATGGTTCACTAATGCCACAACCACTTGCCTGAAACAACTTGCAGCATAAGCGGCCCAGCTCCCTTATTTCCCTCTCATTCGTAATTGCAACCGTAAAGTTGTACCTTTCTGCTTACTGCAAAATGGTTAGCGTCTGGCTCAAAAACTCAACGCTCACGACTGCTGAGCGCTTGGATTCTATTTCAATGTTTCAAAAACAGACGCGTGTCGATGCCCTCCCGCTTCCGCTATGGGACAATCACCTGATCATTTCTGTGAGTGCCATCTTGGAATGGTAAAAACGTTCCTAGATCTAATTGTAATTCACAAGTGATTAATTCGATAAATATGTGAAACAGTGTAAACACTCATGGATACATTAGTGGCACACAAGTAATTTCGTCAAATAAAAACGTAAATTTCAATTTATTAAAAAACAATTCTCGTGAGGGAACATGGTTTAAAACAACTGTATTAATATTTATACAGTTTTTCACTGGGACCACCCTTGTTCGATTGGTGCCCCCAAATTCTGGCAATAATTGGCATACCACTCTAAAAACTGATGTGCCAATCCTCCTTGCAAGTTTTAATGGCATTCCAAGGTTGACTCTATCATTGTAACCCTATTGAAATACAACTCCTGTGTGCATCCGAATTATTGACGTCTACTGGCTCACTTTACCTAAGTTTGGGTCCCCACCTTATTCCATTCAATAACGTCGTTCAAGCCCTGTTGATCTACCAGCTCCTGGTCGATCCAACGGGCCTCTTTAGTGTCCAGTCTATTTTCAATGTTGAATGTGTCTCCCAACACTTTCTCTAATACAACCCACTTGATGTCTTTATAGTGGTGTCTCAGTTCGCGGAAGTGGCCCACTAGGCGTGTAGTCAATTTGCCCGCCTTCAGGGTACTTAGATGTTCTTGGATTCTGATTTTGATCTTCCGTGATGTCAACCCAATGTAGTGCAACCTACACAGGCATGTCAATCTGTAAATTATATTTGTTGTGTTACAATTGGTAAATTTGTTTGAATCCCACGTTCTGCCATTTACCAGTTGTACACTTTTGATAGCTGCTGTAAGTTTGCATACAGAACACCCACCACATGGTGATGTCCTGAAGGGAGCCCCAATGTTTTCGGCTCCTGCCTTGGGCGGGTATATACCAACTGGTCACGTAGATTTCTGGATCGTGTAAAAGCAAATCTAGGTGGTGGCATTACAAAATCATTTGTACTCAACAAAGGCCAATGCTTCCTAATTAATGATTTGCCGTATTCTAGTAGAGAGGGGATCGAATGTAGTTACCACCGGTAGGCAGTCCCCTTTCTCCTTAACATTTCTTTCCAACAAGGCTGCTCTGGGTGTGTTCAGCGCCCATTTCCTAGCTCTATTGACTACTTTCTTTGGGTATGCCCGGCTTTCAAGTTTCACTGTCAGTTCCGCTGCCTGCTCCACAAATTTCTCAGTAGAACTACAGTTTCTGCGATAACGCAGAAACTGACGTACGGGTAAATTATCCCAGAGTGCTCTGGGATGAAATGACCTGTAGTGCAGGAGAGAATTTTTATCTGTGGGTTTCTGATGTACATTAGTGCAAAGTTGATTTCCTACTGCACAAATGTCCACATCAAGATAAGTAGCTGTATGAACTTGAGACATTCATCAAGTCCATTAAGCCAGTCCAAAAATTATTTAAGGCTTGACTCAGTGCCTGACCAAATGCAAAGCACATCATCTTTAACTCGTTGCTCACATATAATGAATATTTACCCTAGCAGACTGGTACCAGGAGCACTGAGAGCCTAACGGAGGCCCGTCCCAGTGCTTGGAACCATACCTCCCACACCGTTTACGGTGTGGGGGTATGATTCCAAGATGTTTGATAGCAAACATGATAGGATTTGTTGCAGCCAATTTCGATATTTTCATCACGTAATTATGCTGTGCCCCTCTATATGGTATATGGCTGCTTCATTTACTACCCGAGAGAATGGACTCTGTAGGCTGTAGGGGTGTCCTGCTCATGCAAGGGCACCCTCACACTTAGAACCAAGCACCCTGCCTTCAGGATTTATAAGGCTTGCTATAGGGGTGACTTATAGGTTTTAAGTGCAGTGATCCTGGAAATAGGAAACCTATATCTTTCGTACACAGGATGCAATGGCAGGGCTGCAGTTGCATTTTCAATGGTCTCCCATGGGTGGCATAATGCATAATACAGCCCTTTGGGGAACTCTGGTGTACTTATGCCCTGGGTATCTTAGTACCATATACTAGGGACTAATAAGGGTACCCCACTATCCAATCTGGGATGTACCTAAGTACTGACCACAACAATGTAAGGGAGAAAACAGAGAGACTGGGGTCCTGATTAGCAGAATCCCAGTCAGACTAGCCAAAAACAGCTTAGCACCAGGCAAAAAGTGAGGGTAACCATAAAAGCAGTTCCTACTTTCCAACAGGAACACACGTCAATATAAACACAGTGAATTAATAATCTAAACAAATAACACATTCTCCCTTCACAGCATCCAATAGAAATCAGTAAACACCTGGGAGTACGTAGTTTCTCATGTGTTCACAATAGGCCATAGATACAAGTCCTTGAAAAGAAACTTCATTCACATTTTGAGGTTCAGCCAGTTCCTCCCATGAATCATTCTTCCTGTTGTCTCCTCTCCTCCCAGTGAGAGCCACACTATCAGTTGTCTAATAAATAACTAATGCCTATTCACTAAGCAACAGCTTCTGGAAAGTTACAGCATCTGCAGTGGAAAGAAAAAAAACATCTCAAAACCCTGGTTGTATGATACGAGTAACACGTGTTGATCTAGGGGTCCAAATGCTTTTATAACCAGTGCTTGGACTACCAGCACCTGGTCGGAATACAATTCTTGTAATTGTCCCCTCTTCAGATGAATGTTGGCAAATGGATTGTAGAAGGTCTCTTGATGAGGAATCAGAAAATTTGTATTGGATAACTATTTTTTGAACTAGCACTCTTCCTGCACTGCACAAGCACTTTGCTGCTCTCACATCTGCAAACCCAGTTTTTTTGTTTTTGTTCCAATGTATTCTTTTTAATGATTCTGTGTGATATAAAAAATAATGTATACTTTTTTAATGAATTGGGCAACACATTCCTGAGCCTGTTGGTCATCATTTAATGTATTGGGTACCAAACAGGTTGGAAAAAAGATTATTGCATTCCTGACAATAATGTAAATGTTGTTAAAAATTATTTTAACAGAACAACATATGTTTACCCTGATTATATACCCAGGTTCTTAGGAATACAGGGTTTCCCCATTAGTTGTTATGTCTTTTAGAACAAACATGTGCCTTTACTTGATTTTAGTTTATTATTGATCTAAAAAATGTGAGTGGATTTCCACAGACCTGGTATTAGCATTGTATTTGCTTACTTAACCCAGGTAATATGGGGAAAAGCCTTTTTGCATTTCAGCTATATTTTTCACCTTTCCCCCCCCCACAACTAGTGCATTTTCAAGGTCTTTTGACCCAATCAATCAATCAATCAATCAATCAATCAGAGGTTTATAGAGCGCGCTACTCACCCATGAGGGTCTCAAGGCGCTGGGGGGGCGGGGTGAAGCAGCTCCGGGTCAGTCGAAGAGCCAAGTCTTGAGGTCCTTCCTGAACGTGTGGAGGGTCGGGGAGCGTCTGATGTTGACCGGGAGCTCGTTCCAGGTTTTGGCTGCAATGAAGGAGAAAGCTCTCCTGCCGGTTCTGTTTCTGCGGATGCGGGGGACCTCTGCCAGGGCAAGGTCAGCGGAGCGGAGGTTCCTCTTGGGTATGTGGATATATACCCCGCCGTTGAGGTATTTGGGTCCGATGTTGTTGAGGGATTTGTAGGCGTGGGTGAGGAGTTTGAAGGTGACCCTCTTCTTGACTGTGAGCCAGTGGATGCTTCGTAGGTGTTGGGTCATATGTTCGTGGTATGGTATCCTTAGGACGAGCCTGGCTGCGGCGTTCTGGATGGTTTGGAGCTTGTGTAGAAGAGTTTTGCTGATTCGGGCAACCCAGACGCCTTCAACAGGGAATGGTAAGTAGCTACCACTGCTGTTCATAATTTCTTTGACCCATTGCTTGGAAATTAAATTTGAGTTTTTCCTATAGGTCATTTTCCTGTTGACACATCTGTAGAAAAGCCTACACATGCCTCTGCTTAGCATTTATTGGCTTTGAGGTAGGAAGTACACATATTAGGGTACCATAGAGTGAAATCTCGGAACCATTCCCACTTACTACACTATGTTGGTTTTTAGGTCTCGCCTGACCCAGCGGATGCGCTGGTCTGGCGAGACATTTTGTGAGGGCTCCAAAAAGTGCTACCAGGCCAGCCTAGACCTACAGTGCATGTGCGCGGGTGCGCGCGTCGCCCTTTACCGCTATTACTTTCACATTCGCGGCCACTTTGATGTTTGATCGCGATCGCGATCACTTTCGCGGCCGCACAGGCCGCTTTGATGTTCTCCGTGAGGCTTCCATAGATTGCAGCAGTTAAAACAAGCATTGGCACAGCCAATAGGGCTCGCTTTTGGGACCTTATAAGTGTTTAGTTACGCAACTTTTGCATGGCTAAACACTTATAAGGTCCCAAATGCGAGACCTATTGGCTATGCCAATGATTGTTTTCATTGTTCAGGATGTATCCACTTCCTTTGTTTTGACACACATCATACATTCATATGGGTCAAAACGTCGACACTGAAACAAAGTATGTGGATGATGGAGGCTGATTGTGTTAGGGCAGAATATGACATTCACTGTTTCCTAATTGACTCTGCCTAAAATGACTTTCAAGCTCTCTTTGATACACCGTATTTTGGTTGTGTGTTCTGTTATGATTTCACCTTCACAAGTACTGTGCTGCTTTTCCCTTGTGGAACACCCCTATGTGAGGATTTTTTTGCTTCATATGTTTAAATATATTTTGGTATAACTAAGTGGTGGGATTCTTGAATGAATAATACTCCTGACCAGAAATAATTTTTTTTTTAATGTAAACAGATCCCCGACAGAATCACCTTGTGAGAATATATTTTTTCCTGCATTAGCATCATTTGAATGAATCTTCAATGAATCGATTTCTTTCTTTAACCTTGCAAACATCTATAGTTGGAGAAAAGCCGAAAACACTTGTTGTGTTATTTTTCAGATAGGAAATACCAGATATAATTCAGGTACATATTAAGCTATCAGGAAATGGAAATTAGACAGTATGACACAGAAACAGAAGTGTGGTGCTCAGTACCCGATGTTACTTTGGTTCCCATACAATATTGGGCCAGATGTACAAGGCATTTTTGTAGTCCCAAATGCTCGATTCAGAGTTTGTGAATGCAAAAGAGGGAGAGGAGTGTGCCTAACAGCTAGGGTGGTCGACCTCGAATCTGGGGAACTGGGTTCAAGTCTCGGCAATGACGCTGAACATCCTGTGATTCTGGGCAAATCACTTAATCTCCCCGTGCCTAACAAAAAATGAATATGTCCTCATGTAATGCAACTGGTGCTATGTTAAGCGCTCTGATACCCGATTCAGGTCAAGTTTGCACTATATAACAAGCATTGGCATAGCCAATAGGTCTCGCTTTTGGGACCTTATAAGTATTTAGTTATGCAGCACAATATCCTTGGTGCAACAATATCAACTGTTGCATGGCTGAACACCGATAAGGTCCCAAAGGCGAGACCTATTGGCGATGCCAATGCTTGTTCAAATGTGTTACCAGTAGCTAATTTGTTCTAGAGTGGGCGAAGGGCCAGTCTGGTCAGCACTTAGCCACACTCTGTGAAATGGTAGCTTGTCACAGTTATTAACAAAAGATAGTTACCTCTATATAACCTTACCTGGAGCATATTTATCTTCATAATTGCTTTATTATGTACCCTCATTCAAAGTTAGTCCGTATTAGAAGTGATCTACTCCCAATATGTCATGAGTACTGGGTATGAGGCTATAGTGATTGCTGTTTGGCATTTTGCTGGAAAACATGCAACAATTTGTCAAAGGACGCTACGGCGTCCTGTAACAGTTATGTAGAAAAAATGGCGTAAATGGCAGGATTGCGCGGGGACTCAGCAGGGCAGACCATACTGGGCATGTGTAATAACTTGGAGTAATAGGTTTTGTCAGCGTGTGTACTTTACAACATAAAATTCCTTGTAATTTTGCAACATTTCTGACGAACAGTTAAAGTAAGCATTTATTATTGAGGTTAAGAGTTTGGGGCAAACATATAATCTGGTCGGAGTAGAAGCGTGCATCACATGGTCACACTTTATCTCACAGCAAGCCCGTCTTTAATGGGCAAGCAAAACTACATGTCCCAGAATGCAGAGCGCTGTTGGCTGGAAAAAACTGTATTTTCTCGTGTCACACAGAGGTCTAGTGGAAGATGTGCTTTCAAACCAGACAAGACCAAACAAGGTAATCTGATTTTTCTCTACTTAAAATGTCACACTTAAGCACACCGAAAACATGGTAATGTCACACATAGGCATATTGAAAACTTGGCAGTTATGTCCTAGAGACAGTGACAATTATGTTAAAACGTACATTTTTAACACATTCCGCTGCAAAAAGTAACAGCAATAACGGGAGTAATTGTATTAGCCTTAAGAGGGAATTTAATGGGGAAATTAGATGCAAACTGCTGCCGTGCTTGAACGATGGGTACATTCAGGTTTTGCTGTTAGTATTTAGATTTCAATGAATTAGAGCATGTGTACAGAAGAAGGTAGGGGGCATCCTTATCAACCAATATGATAATATTCTTCTACCACCACCGTTGTCCTCGGGGATGCTATTCCTTGTATTTTGTTTACCGGTGACTAATGCAAGCATCGTTTCGAAAATTACTTGCCAGCTTGGGAACTGTAGTCTCCTGCAGCAGGTTACATGCACGCAGCTCACGTAGGCAAACTCTGGACTGAGCTGGCGGAGAACTTGCGGGCATGCTCAGTACAACTGTGTGGGAGTAGAAGCTCATGTGTTGGCTCAGATATCGCGTATAAGACTCCAGAAATGCCCGGAGTCGTTCCGACAGTACGTGTGCATCTGCATAGGCAGAGAAGAGGCACTCTATCAGTATGTGTCAGAGGTATTAAGTAGACCGTCGATAGGTCTCTGAGATTCTGTGAGACTGAAGAGACAGCTAGGAAGCACCTTGACAGTCTGCTCTTCTGAACAGACAGTCCAGAGGCACTGGGACAATGTGTGAGTCTAAAAAGACAGCACAGAAGACTCTGATGGAGCCTGTGTGTGTGTGTGCCGGGGGCATTGATAGAAGCGGCTTCTGAGACCACATGTGAGACAGGAGAAAGCGCCTAGAAGCTGTCTGACAGTGCTGGAGCGGGTAGTAAAAAATGTTGTATACTCCCCCCATTCTGCTTGTTTATATTAATCAGAATAATCAATTAATTGTAATATTATTAATTTGTTTGAAGTGATAACTCACCAACTATATTGACAAAAGAATTACACGTGAGAATTGCACTTTGCATGGCTATATTAATTGTGAATTAAACTTGTGTAGGAACGCTATGACACATATGCTACGACGACACGCTCTTCTTTGACGAACTCGATTTCCTGACGTTATGCTGATGGAGAAGACGGTGACACTGCTGGACAGCTGTTATCCTGAATCTATAAGAGACTGAATTGCGACCTAAACTTTGCTGAATAATTTCTCTTTGACTGACTGACTTAGAGGACGACTTTAGTCAGAATAGGTAAATATGATGCTCTGAAATGCTAATGATGATTTCTAACATTTCTTTCGATATTTCTTAGATAAAGAATAATTGATTAATTGACAAATGTGTTGTGTTGATTATTTGAAGAAGAAGATTAAGAGAAAAGTAATAGAGCAAAGGTAGACGAGTTAATCATCAATTACCAATCCAACTAAATGATCTATCTCTGTATGGGAGGGATATCTTAGGTTTAATGCCAATGTGTTTAGGGTAAACGTAAAGGTATTCCTCTCATGTCAGCGTTGCGAAACGTATTTCCCTCAGAAACAGGTCAACCGAGTGAAAGTATACTGGTGTTATGGGCCCCACCAATGAATGTATGTGAGTGAATTGGATGCCGAGGTAGTTGGTCTGTGCCGAAGGGGGAATTTCACGTTCCGCGCTGCATCAGTTTTCTGGTAGCAAGACGACGGTTTTTATTGTTTTGGTTTGGTGAATATTGCTTGTAAATAGCTTATTGATTATTGGTTATTATTATTGATTTATGTACTAACACTCTTTGTCGAGTTGTGTTGACTTTTATGTTGTTTGCACGGCTTCTGGGATGTAGGAAGTCGGAAGTCCGTAGTAGAGCAGAGGTAAGCGCTGTTCTCGGGAAAGACGGAATTGTTGTTATCCTGTAGGTACACAGGAGAAAACGTGCGACGATTGAAGTTTCACGACGCATTGTCTGGGTTCGATTCGGTGACATCACTGTGTGTTGCCATTAGAGACATTTTCTGTGTGAGAGAAGTGTGTATGAAAGCGAAGGTTACCTGTGAAATTCTGGTCTTAGGTACCAGGGATGTAACTGGCATTCCGATAACGCTTATCACTGGAAAGGTAATAGGTACTCACTGAGCTTGTTAGAAGGACAAAGGAGAGGTAAGCGCTGCTTTGTTAACGTATGTCATAATTCTGTAGTAGAACAGACTGTTCGCTGTTCTCGGGAAAGGCAGGATTCTGCGTGAATGTACTACATTTTCTAGTGTGAAAGCGCGTGAACGAAATAGCATTTGGGTTAATTGCGAAACTCTGGGTTTATTTCTCAGGAGCATTGGGTCTCCAACTATGTGTCTTAAATACTAGAGAAACAGTTAGCTAATACTTGATAGAAGGGTGAAGTAGAAGGATGTGCTACTTTATCAATGGAAGTAACGATTCCGTAGTAGGGCAGAGGTGAGCACTGCTCTCGGGAAAGATGGAATTCTCGTGCGAAAGGTCTATTGCTATTCTTTGGTTAGCGAAGCGGACAATGGAGACGTTTTTATGTTGTTACTAACAGAATTGTAGAAATTGAAACAAAACTTACTGAGCAGATTTGTAAAGGAGGGGTAGACAGGAGCAGGAGCTGCCGCAGCGGCTGCTGACATCAGAACGACCGCGCTGGGATTGGACAGTTGGTCAGAAACGTAAAACGCTCCGGATTGGTGCGTTAGTGTGCGTCACGCTAGGAGTGGAGAAATACAGGGTGACGTAAAACGTTTCATATTGGTGCGTCAGCGTGAGTCGCGCTTGGATTTGCGGATTGTGACAGTGACGTAGACGCTCCGGATTGGTGCGTTAGTGTGAGTCACGCTGCGATTGGACAGAGCAGTGGTACAGTTGTAGGGAGAAACTAGTGAGACACAAAAAGAAAGGAAAATGTATTACGATCCACCAGAAAAAGAGAAAAAGTCATGGTTTGGTAAAATTAAGAAGTGGTTTAAGAAGGACAAACCGGTCAAAACTAGGGAAGGACAGTCACTTCCTCCACCGAAAACCCCTGCATCCTTAATGATTGCAAAATATGGATATCACACCTGTATTTGGTTAGACAACTGGGTTAAGTATACAAAGGAGGACGGAGTATTAGCTTTTCCAGAACACGGTTCATTTAATTTGGCTGTTTTGAGAAATTTGAGAGAGAAAATTATGAATTTAGAACCAAGACCTAGACCGACTCAATTTGAGGCTTTGACGGAATGGGAAGATGAAATGCATGACCGAGAAAGACGGAGAAATGGTAGAGGATATAGGTACTTGTTTGGCAGATCGTACGGACATGAGACGCATGATTATCGAATGAGAAGGTGGCGGAATGCGAGTAAGACAGTGGGTTTGTTTCCCGTAAGAACTGCAGGAGAGAATGAAGGACGAAAGTGTGTAGAAAAGAGGCATAATGTGGAATCAAGAGGGTATGGAATAAATGAGTCCGAGGATGATGTTCTTGATGATATGTTCTATAAGAATCCACCACCATACCGACCAGAACCAGAAATATTAACTCCAAGTGCCCCAATGAAAGAAACAGTACGAATCATAAAATCGGAACCAGAGTTCCAAGATTTGGGAAGAAACAATCCTATTAGAGAGGTAGAAAAGAAGTCTGGAGGAAAATTGGATGGAGAAAATTCGGCAGAATTAGCCAAAACAACCCTAGAATTAACTGAAAAAATAAGAGAATTGACTAAGAATCTGGAAGCAGTAACTGTACCAGTAACGATAGGTCCAGTAATGACTATTTTTGACAAACAGAAAGACAGCGAACATTGTTTGACAGTCCCTTATAAAAGTAATAAACCGGTTGAACAATCAAGAATGAGTTAGAGTGAGAATCCATGGAGACAGACTATGAGTATGATTGAACCAAGTTTTTCAAATAATCCATTTGTAGGTCAAAACTGTGCAGAGAAAAGTATGACAATGATAGAGACAATGTCTGAAAATCAAAAGGATTTTGGACAAGGAAATGTAGAGAAGCCAGTAGGACCATCTACAGAGGAGCTGAGTGAATAGTTGAGAAGCTTGCAAAGCAAAGATAAGGAATCCCAGTCAATAGATGTAGCTAAATTACGAATGGTACTGGAAGAATTAATAGTAGGAACTATCCCGACAGAGAAGTTAAAGACGTACCAAGATGAGGAATTGTTATTTCTGTGCAAAAGCGTAACATGGAGAGCGAAAAATCTTCATGAAAGATTAGAAGAAGTGGCAAATGAAATGGGTATTGATATTGAAAAGGTAAAAGCCTTACAGAAACCCTATTGAGTAGATTTCACTGAAAAAGACATTGAAAACATGAATACCACAGGACGAATAGGTCAGATTAAGGATATAATTATTTTGTTGAGAAAATGGGGAGATGTGGACAAATGGAAGAGCAGATGGTATCGTAAGCGAGACGAAGTATAAGACAAAACGTTTTCAGCCTATCCTATGAGAGAAAAGGAGAAGGTTGTGACAGAATACCCTATGAGAGAGATTCCAGGAGGAGGATATGTGCATGTCCCATGGAGTAGACAGGATATTTTGTCATTTACGAATGACTTCCCTCGACTGCGTGAAAAGCCCGTCAAGTGGTATAGACAGGTGGACAGATTTGTGAAATTATCCAAAGTATTGTGTATTGATTTGAATAGTCTGTTTGATATAATCGTACCAGCAGATCTATGGACAGAATGTAAAATAGTAATAGATTGGCCAACACAGGAATACCCAAGGGATCCTAAGACAGGAGCTCCTGACCCTGAGGTAATGAAGAAATACGAACAGGTTATGGCATTTTTGAAGAACAAAGTACCCCCTAAAGAGACAGATTGGGTGAAAATTGGCAGAACACATCAAGAAAGCAAAGAATCAGTACATGCCTATTATGAGAGGTTAATTTTAGCCTTTAAACAATTCAGTGGAGATGAGAATTTGAGTGACAAGGATTTGAGTCATTTCGTATACAGGTTTGTATATGGTCTTCGTCCAGAAATTAGTGAAATTATAAAACAGCATACGGTAGATTGGCAAAATAAGAAAATAGACGAAGTATTGAGACATGCTAAATATTTCAGTGATGAAATTGAAGCAAAACAGCGAAAACTGAAAGAGAAGGCAATGTGGGCGCAGGTAAAAGTAGCAGAGAGACAGGAAGCACAATTAGTGGAACAAGCAGGGTTAAAACCAAGATTTAATCCTGGGAAAAATAAAGGGAATATTGAGGAAGCTAAAAAGAAATTTCCGTGTCATAATTGCGGTAGGATAGGGCATTGGAAATCTGAGTGTAAGAATCCACCAAATACTAATGATGAAAATTAATCCTTGAATCCACAGGTGCAGAATGAGGTGAGTGGTCAACAGCAACGACAGCAGCAGGGTGTAATACAACAGAATCAGGTGCCAAAACCACCTTTTCCACAGAACAAAAATTGCCAGAAGTATAGTAAGGAGAATGGATTCTACAACGAAGAACAGGTAAATAAGCCACAACGCGCTAGCGCTGTTTCGCAGTATTGGCTGCAACGCGCTGAAAGCGATTCAGAAGAAGGTTATTGACGGTGCCGAAGGGAGGAAGAAGAGTGCGTACTTGGCGCACTCTAGAAGTAGACCAGACAGGCCCATTTGTAGATGGAAAAGTTAATAATGAAAATATTACTTACCTAGTTGATACTGGTGCTACACGATCAACTGTTAGATCAGCTGATGTTAAGAATCTTCCTCTCTCGGATGAAACGATCCAAGTAGTTGGGGTCTCCAACAGACAGATTAAAACTTATCTTACAGAACCAGTGAAAGTTAGTATAGGGAAATTTTCTGAAATGCACAGATTCGTAGTGTGTGACACTAGTCCTGTGAACTTGTTAGGTAGGGATTTATTGTGCAAGATGAATTGCACTATATTTTGTACTCCAGATGGAATAGCCTTTGAAACGCCAGATGATGATGTGTTGTATAAAATGACATTAGCAAACAGAGAGAAAGAGGTTACAGGAACATATGCTGTATTCCACCCTGACGAACTACCAAAAGAATTGAAACAATCAGTAAAAGCAGAAGTTTGGGACTTCACAGGAGAAAATGTAGGATTGATGAGGAATGTAGATCCAGTAAAGATAACCGTAAAAGAAGGAGTATGTTATCCAAATGTCCCACAATATAAATTGACCCCTGAAATAATTGAAGGAGTTACTCCTGTGATTGAGAAAATGATAAAAAAAGGAATTTTGAGAGAAATAATGAGTAGCCCATGTAATTCACCGATAATGGGACTGAAAAAGCCTAGTGGGACGTTCAGAATAGTGCAAGATCTGAGAAAGATAAACAAAATTGTTGTACCATGTTGTCCCATTGTACCGAATTCATCTGTGATTTTATATCAGATTCCTCATGACGCAGAATGGTATACAGTGATTGATTTGTGCCATGCATTCTTTTCCATCCCATTGCACCATGACAGTCAGCACATTTTTGCATTTCGTTTTGGCGAGCGTATTTTGGCGTGGTGCCGAATTCCACAGGGGTATACAGAAAGTCCCTCAATACTCAATCAGCTACTGAAAAAGTCTTTGGAGAGTCTAGAAATGCCTGAAAATTCAGTACTAGACCAGTATATCGATGACCTACTTGTGGCATCGAAAACTCGTGGAGCTTGTGAGGTAGACACGGTAGCTTTGTTAAATCATTTGGCAGATGGAGGACTAAAAGTGTCACCATCAAAATTACAATTTTGTAAAAGAAGAAGTCCAATATTTGGGACACAGCATTGAGAAAGGACACAGGAAAATAACCATAGATAGAATCAGGATCATAAAAAGAATGAGTTCACCAATGACCCAAAGAGAAGTGAGAATGTTTCTGGGAATGGTTGGATATTGTCGTCAATGGATAGGAAATTTTTCCTTGATTGCCAAACCTTTGGTACATCTGACAAGAAGTGATGTGAGAGATCCAATTGATTTGAACAAAGAGGAGTTGGCAGCATTTAAGAAATTGAGAGAAGGATTGTGTGAAGCGCCTGCATTAGGGATGCCTGACTATGACAAGGAGTTTGAGTTGTATTGCAGTGAGAGAAATGGATGTGCACTCTCTGTTCTAGTACAGAAGCATAGAAAACTGAGGAAACCAATTGCATATTTTTCATCCATGTTGGACCCAGTAGCTGTAGCCCTTCCTGGGTGTCTGAAAGCAGTAGCTGCTACATGTCGAAGTTTGGAACAGAGTGAAGGAATTGTGATGGGGTATCCTGTGAAAGTGTTTGTGCCTCATGATGTGGCAATTCTTTTAACAAGGAGTCGTACTCAGTATATGATGCACAGCCGACTGACTAAGTATGAAAAGGTCATTTTGGGTGCAACAAATGTGAGTCTTGTGAGATGCGTGAATGTGAATCCTTCAACATTGTTGCCTGATGTAGAGCATGTGGAGGTAAGAGATGAAGCTGATCATGATTGTTTGGATGGACTTGATTTTTGTACAAAACCAAGGCCTGACATAAAAGATGACCCTTTACCAGAAAGTGATTATGTCATGTTTGTTTATGGATCTTGTTTGAGAACAGATGATGGAGTGCTGAGTGCAGCATATGCAGTATGTACAGTTGCAGCATCATATTTGAAAGGAGTAAGGTCGGCCCAAGTAGCTGAACTTATTGCCCTGACCAGAGCATGTAAGATTGGGAAAAGTGTGAGAGTGACTGTGATAACTGATAGCCAGTATGGCTACGGGGTAGTCCATGATTTCGGCCAAATTTGGCTGCAAAGAGGTTTCCTGACCTCAAGTGGGACTCCCATTAAGAATGCTGAAGTGGTTGGAAAGTTGCTTGAGGCAATACAGCTGCCTAAGCAATTGGGTGTGGTAAAATGTGCTGCTCATAGTCGCAGTGGTGATTACATTGCCACTGGAAATAAATTTGCCAATGACATGACACAATATTGTGCACGAAATCAGAATTCAATCAATCGGGCAAAGGAAAAGGAATCGATTTCTTGTTTCCCAATGTTTACTAACACTGTGGGATCATGGGATGAGGTAAGACAATTGCAGGAAGAAGCAGGAGAGGAAGAAGTGGGTAAAAGCAGGATGCGCACCAAGAGAGAAAGATCATGTGTGGGTCTATCGAGATGGAAGACCAGTTATGCCTGATAGCATGATGTCTGCCATGGCACGGATGTATCATGGACAGGGACATATAGGGAGAGACGCCATGATTAGGTCTTTTAAACAAACTTGGTATAATGCCAAGTTCAGGCTTGTGGCGGAGAGTATTTGTCAAAGATGTCTAATTTGTCAGCAATACAATCCAGGAAGAAAGACAGTGGTGAGTCTAGTAACAATAGGTCGAGAGGGAGGGCCTTTCACCAGAATGCAAGTAGATTTCATTGAAATGCCTCCTTGTAACATATTGAGGTATGTTTTGGTGATGGTGTGCCTATTCTCCAGGTGGGTAGAGGCGTTCCCAACATGTAGAAACGGACAAACATTTAAGAGGAGAAACGAGTCCAACTATGGCTTTAGATTGGCCTCAGAAAGGGAAATTGTGTATAAGAAGGAATCAGACGGCGTATGACAATTATTTTCTAGGGAATAGTGAGTGCCATGATACATACCGAATCATGGGAGGATGGGGATTTAAAGGTGGTAGAGATCCAGTCTTTCCAGGACTGTATTTCATTTGTGGGAACATGGCATATTATCGTTTGCCAGACCATTGGTATGGCACATGTTATGTTGGCCTGGTTTTTCCAAAGATTTTTCACATGGATAGAGGAGAAGATGGTGTGCATAGTTTAGGTAGTTATTTAGCACGTAGTAAGAGAGAATCTTGGGCTGAAATTGTAGGTGAAATTTTTGGAGCACTGATACCCGCAGTGGGAATATCTCTGAATGCGAACAAAATTAGAAAACTTTCAACAGTAGTGGATAGCTTGTCAACAAGCACCACTGGAGGATTCTTATTGGTAAATACTGAAATGGTTGCCATGCGTGCTATGGTAATGCAAAATCGACTTGCCCTTTATATTTTATTGGCAAAAGAGGGTGGAGTCTGCGGAATGCTGAAAGTTCAACATTTTTGTACTTACATTCCTGACGAAAGTAAAGATTTGAAAATTTATATTAAGAATATTACAGAATTGCATGACGAAATTGTACCACTGGAGGTTGAAGGTGTTTGGGAAAAGATTGGTAAGAAAATAACAGCTATTAAAGACTTTGTAGTAAAACTAGGTAGTACATTTATAGGTAAGATATTATTTCCATTAACTTGTGTGATTTCCTTAGTACTAATAATTAGACTAGGTTGTATTTGTTGTAGAAAGAATAAAAATCAGAAAAGAATAAAAAGAGAAAACTTAAGGAGAAGGGCTAAGAAACAAGAAAGAGAATTTGAAGAAATAGAACTGGAAGAGTTAAAGGACAGCATGTATAAAACAGCAAAAAACGGGGGAAACTGATATATGAATGAAACAAGAAATCAATTCAAAAATTTCCATAAAAGTGTACAAAATGTTATATTTGTGTGGTGATATAATCACCAAAGGGGGGATTGCTGGAGCGGGTAGTAAAACATTTTGTATACCCCCCCATTCTGCCTGTTTATATTAATCCGAATAATCAATTAATTGTAATATTATTAATTTGTTTGGAGTGATAACTCACCAATTATATTAACAAAAGAATTACACGTGGGAATTGCACTTTGCATGGCTATATTAATTGTGAATTAAACTTGTGTACGCATATTAATAGTAGAAAATTAGAATATTGCATGTTATATGTTGCTTTAAGTGATGTATTTGTGATTTGTGCTTTATTCAGTGAGTATAAACTGCTCTGAGTGTTGCTTCTGCTAGATAAATACACACACATATGGGTATTAGCAAGGGGATAACCTTTTATTAGCCATTTCTATGTTTAATTACGTTTTTGTGTTTCTTTTGCTTAAGTTGACCATTTCGGCCTGAACAAGATAGCTGAACGAGACGTTAAACGTGACTGTTCTGACAACACGAGGTTTTGGGTGAAGTGCGCATGCGTCACCGCAAGCAACAGTAGCCTGGACCTGACCCCGGGAGAACATGTACCCTCCAAGGTCGTTCCGGGAACCCATCCAAAAGAAAGGACAATGCTTGATTGAAAAGCCGGAACAAGCAAGTTTGATGACTTCATCATTCGACACCCTGAGAACTGTACCCCGCAAGTCAAAGTTGACCAATAAGAACTCTCTAAACCCCGATCTTGTTACATTTTGTTATTATTTTCATTATAAAAGTAGGTAGGGAATTAGGATAGGAACGCTACGACACACATGCTACGACTACGCGCTCTTCTTTGATGAACTCGATTTCCTGACGTTATGCTGACGGAGAGGACTGTGACACTGCTGGACAGCTGTTATCCTGAATCTATGAGAGACTGAATTGCGGCCTAAACTTTGCTGAATAATTTCTCTTTGACTGACTGACTTAGAGGACGACTTTAGTCAGAATAGGTAAATATGATGCTCTGAAATGCTAATGATGATTTCTAACATTTCTTTTGATATTTCTTAGATAAAGAATAATTGATTAATTGACAAATGTGTTGTGTCGATTATTTGAAGAAGAAAATTAAGAGAAAAGTAATAGAGCAAAGGTAGACGAGTTAATCATCAATTACCAATCCAACGAAATGATCTATCTCCGTATGGGAGGGATATCTTAGGTTTAATGTCAATGTGTTTAGGGTAAAAGTAAAGGTATTCCTCTCATGTCAGCGTTGCGAAACGTATTTTCCTTCAGAAACAGGTCAACCGTGTGAAAGTATACTGGTGTTATGGGTCCCACCAATGAATGTATGTGAGTGAATTGGATGCCGAGGTAGTTGGTCTGTGCCGAAGGGGGAATTTGACGTTCTGCGCTGCATCAGCAGTACAAGTATCTAAAGAGGCAGCCAAGATTACTCCGACAGTTTATGTGAGTTTTGAAAACCCCAAAAGCTGCCTACAGAGCAGTTCATTGACCCACAATATTCCTAAAACGGTCACCACGCGCTCTTGGAATGAATTCTATTGTCCCGGGGCCTCCCTGCGATGGTTTAAAGGTCTCTGAACCCGGTGACGCTGACATGCAGTCTACAATGAGAGGACGTCACATCAGCTGGGTTTCTAGCGGGCTCCCCGCAGTTAGAAAGGAACACAAGCTGTTACCATCACGCTTACCCCTGCGCTGCAATCAGAATGATAACACATTTGTCAGGACAGGCGGCTTAGGAACAGCAAAGAAAGCCCTGGCGCTCAGTGTCCCACAGAGGACAGAAACCACAGCAATCATTTTAAACAGCCGCAACAGTTTAAAAATAAAAAATTGCGATCTCGGAACGGTGGTGGGGTGGGCAAACGGGGCAGAAAGCGGGCATGGCGTGCTGAATGTAGCAAAGCACGTCGTGCCTGCAAATAAGAAACAAGCTGTCGCCATCATGCTTTCACTTTAATGAAAACAAGTGAAAGCAGCGCGGAGGAGGGGCAGAGGAGCGTGAAAGCAAGGTTGGTACTGCATGTAAGAAACGAAAGGAGAGAGGAAAGAAAAAAGGAAGGCGGGCATTAGGGAAACGAAAATAAATCAGGACATGGGGCAAGGTGAAAATGCAAGGGAAACAAGCATTGGCCGCACGAAAGTGAAAGCAGCGCGACGCGGCGGGGGAGGGGAGGGGAGGAGGAGCATGAAAGCAATCAAGTGAGAGGAAAGACAGATGGTGCCTGATCGGGCGCTGAAAGCTGGCGGTTGCGCGTGTGCACACGCACGTGAACACAAGCGCTTGGCCAGCCAAAGCAGCTTGTGGTAGTGGTAGTGTGAAGCCCCTACTAAATGTCTCGCAGAGCAGCGCATGCGCTGGCTCTAGCGAGACCTAAAAATGGCTGTTTGGTTTTCTCATCCCTAACAAAATCCACTACTTCAGTTCAAGTTAATGAGGAAAATACATTCCTGATTTATTTTCAAATCTCCCTTTTATCTAATGTTGCCACCTTTGCCATAGAAGATGTGGCGAGAAGGGCAGAGCTACCTACTTGGAAAATGGGGAACAAGGTTCAAGTCTCGAGGTCTGCTCAACATACAATGATTCTAGGAAAATCACTTCATCTTCCGGTGCCTACAAAAACATGAATCTGACGTTGTGTAATGTGACTGTTGCTCATGTGAAGTGCTCAGATACCTTTGGTTGCGTTTGCACTATATATTTTTTTTAATGCTGGCCATGTGATCAAATTCTGGGATTCTGCAAAGGAACAACATGATTCCTAAGTGGAACTTTATATGAAGTGGTCTGTATTCATTTTTAATATGGCATTTATTTATCAGCCAAAGGGCATTCTGGCAGATGTAAAACACATTTTGAAATGTTTTCTTCTATCATTTACTACTTAAAGTATGTGCTTATAAGGGGGAAATATATCGACTTTAGGTGATATTTCTAAACTATGTACCAGGCCAGCAGGAAATTATAACACCAGTCACGCCCTTATAAAACCAATCAGGTGGCCACTGTATTCTTAGCTGTTGTCAACGTTGTATATTTTCGACATTTAATCTAGCCATGTCACGTGAGTAGTGAGGAATTGGGAGTTATTATAATAATTTTACGTTTAATTGAGGAGGTCTTATTCTTTCATTGAGGTCTTCTTGTGACACCATTGGTTTCAAGTCCTCTGACGTCATCAGCTATTCTATCTTTGTTCGTGTTTTAGAATTGCAGCCATGAAATCCTTAAAACTGTTATCTCTGTTGAAAGAATGAAATTAAACGTTGCGTCCCTTCTGAGGACTTTAAGGTGAAATCCCCTTTCCAATATGGCCGTCTTGAAAGTCCGCATGACAGAGGTGCGCCCCTTGGGCACTATTGAGAGACTATTTCGGTACCTTTAGCTTGAGTCAGCAGTAATCCTTCGCTCACCCTTAGAAGTCCCCCGGGGTAACCAGTGAGCGGTTATTCTGGGCCCGTGACCGGCTTTATGAATGAAGCCAGGGGGGCGGGGTTATTCTAATGAGGTAGACCTGGTCGAGCAGTAGGGGATCGGATGAGGCTGTTTAACAGTAATACAGGGTGTGGTCACGATAATAGAGTGGGAGGAGTTTGCGGGAGACGGTCATTCTTTTCAAATAATGGAGAACATGGCAGCAGAGGGAGTGATAGAACAGGAGGCAGAGAGTTGGGGACATATGTGGAAAGGAAGAGTCAGTGGAAAGTAGGGGCGCACACATGAGAGCGTGAAAGAGACTGTGGGGGAGGGAGACGCGGGAGGTGGGTGGGGAAGGAAGTGGGCAGCAGGTGGGTAGGTGAGAAGGGTGGGGGAGATGGTTTGTATGGAAAATAGAGGGAAACGGGTCGGGGTCATGGATGCAGGGAAATAGGGTGAAGCAGAGACAGGGGAAAGAGGAAAAGGGGGCAATAAAAAAGGCTCGCAGGGGAGAGGGAAGAGGGAGAAGTTAGAAGTAAGAGAGACAAGTTGGGAGGGATGGGGAAAGGGATGGGTAACATTAGAAGGACAGAGATGGGAAACCTAAGGGTCAGAAAAGGTGGAAGGAAGGGCATGACAGAGGGAGGAGAGGGGAAGGAAGGGAGAGATGGGAAAGTGTGAAGGGAAGAGATTGAGGGTAAAATCACACGAAGAACAGGAAGGAAGGGGTGTGGGAGACAAACAAGGTGTTATAGAACAGAAAAACCAGCCCGGCTTCAAAAGTGGTGCGCGCGCAAGCAAAAGTGAAAGCAGCGCGACGCGGCGGGGGAGGCGAGGGGGTGAGGAGCGTGAAAGCAATCAAGTGAGAGGAAAGACAGATGGCGCCTGATCGGGTGGTGAAAGCTGGCGGTTGCGTGCGTGCACGTGCACGTGAACGCAAGCGATAGGCCAGCCAAAGCAGCTTGTGGTAGCACTTTTTGAAGCCCCTACTAAATGTCTCTCCTAGCAGCGCATGCGCTGGCTCAGGCGAAACCTAAAAACTCTGTTAAAAAAATGCTTTTTTGCTAATGGGTTCAGAGATGTATAAGGAAGCTTGTTGTAGGCGTCCCTTCCAAATACCGATTCCTATACATGTGTTATAATGGTCTAGAACCAAATTAGCATTCGTTCACCTTTAAAAAGTTATTGACCCTAAAGATAGGGCGGTAACCCATTCGCAAAAAGGAAAAGCGTCCTATGGGGCCCTTTCCCTATTGTGAATGTTTAAAAACAATTTGTTGTGGAGTAAGTAGACAGCGGTCCCCAGGGCCCCTGCTGTCAAACTTTTAAAAAAAACGTAAACTTTACATTACAAATTCAGCCCCATTTCCTTTCAGGAAAATGGGATGCAATTGACTTACCTAGCCATCCCGTGAGTGCTTTCAGTTACTGGGATTGCAGCATGATATCCGCTAAGTTATGAATAAGGAAGGGCAACTAAAATGGTAGGCAGAGACTCAATCAGTGTATCAGGGAATGCTGCAGGCTGGAAGTAAGCGGTCAAACTGATTCCTGGTATCCAAGATGGTCACATGGTTGTTGTTGGAGCTTGAATAAACAGCAGTTGCTCATAGCAAAGGCTGGAGTATGGCTGAATCGTCCACGGGCCTCTAAAGTGCCAGTCTTAGAGTATGCTTCCTTTTGGCTTCCTCCTACAGAGAGGAAAGTGGACTTATGTTTATATTGAATGGGACGTCCTGACGGCCTCTTTCAATCAATCAATCAATTGATTTGTAGAGAGCTATATCTCACTTCTGAGGGTATTCAGGCGCTTTCAGCATTGATATGCTTGTTAGAGGAGGGGTGTCAATATATCGCGGTGGGGCTCCTTCCCTATTGTTAATGTTTAAAAACAATTGTTTTGGGCGTAGAAGGTGGGCACCATGGCCACTGCTAACTGGCAAAATGTAAACTTTTTTAAGCACTGTTCCATTTTGTTTCAGGGAAATACTTACTACCAACTTGTCATTATCAATAGAGCATTTCCATGACCTTTCTCTATAGTTTTTCAATCCTTCTGGAGGCCTGATTTTTACTGGTCCTCTTCTTCTCAGAGGACATATATCCTTTCCTGGCTCCTGGCACTTCTTCTGGATCCACGGTCATTCTTACCAGAACCAGTTATTTATTTATTTATTATTTATCCCAAGGACCCCAAGGCAAAGTGTCCTTTCCGACTGTACATTCGAGGTCCCTCAGCCTCCTTACTGGCCATTTGCAAATCATCTGGGGCAGTGGAATTCAGGGCCCCTCTCCTTTTAAAGGTCACACTCCTTCAGTACTACTCCACAGGAGAGCTAGAGGATACCTACAGGGTCTCCCCAAACAGGTCCATCCATCCCAAGGGTTTAGGAGGGCCAGCACCTCTGGCCTTGGAGAAAGAAATCTTAGGCCCCGAATATCAACTAAAGTCAGAAGTCCTTAAATCCATCCTTGTGGTATGGGCCAGAAGTAGTCTCTCTTACAACAGGGCATTCCTCCAACTTGCCTTCCCTCATCTCCAGACTGTTCTCAAGTCTGTCCCTTGTGCTTGGGGTTTTAAAAGGCAGTGGATAGTTTCAGGTAGGCACTTCTGCCTAATGATAGGGTAACACATCACCTTACCTCTCCCCTAACTCTCCGGCACAGTATGTTGTCAATATGCAAGATGGTCTCACTAATTGGCCCATTGAAATACCTTTTCTTCGAACCTAAGCCCTGCTCATAAAAGCCTCTGCTGTCTGGTCCCTCTCCCAGGGCCGGACTGGTAATTCCGAGCCCCGGGCAATCCCCCGGTAGGCTGTATGCGGTGGGGGCCGGTTTTTGGGGTGGGGGCCGTTTTTTTGACAGGGGCTGGTTTTGTCTGTCCTCCGCTCCGTCTACTGTCTGGCCTCCGCTGCTACTACTCCACTTGACCGCTCTGCTCCGTGCGGGGAAAACTATCTGCATAATAATGCTTTCAGGGAGACTGGTGCTGCACCGTCCGTGTCTGTGACCCGGTGGCTTTAATCATTTAATAATCAGGAGTCGAGGTGCCGCGCGCAGCCCGCAGATGTCACTGCCGCTGCGTCAACGTGGTCTACTCTTCACCCTTAGGGGTAGCGGTGATCATGCACATTGGGGCTTTGTTAGATCTGGGGGTCTCTAGTTGGCAGGGTATGTACCACTATCCAAGTAGGGACCCTTGCTTCTAGTCAGGGAAAGGGGGATACACAGTTAAGATAGCCCCTGCTCACCCTCTAGGTAGCTTGGCCTGAGCAGTCTAGGCTATCAAAGGCAATGTGTAAAGTATTTGTACCAACACTCACAGTAACACAGTGAAAATACCACAGATTTACTCTACACCAGTTTTAGAATAACTTCACAAGACCAAATACTACAAAAAAACCAACATACAATTAAAAAGGTTACTTTAAAGATAGTTCAAGAGTTTGTAGAAAGTACTCCAGGATGTAAAAATCAGTGTCCTGCACAATGCAACTCTCAATGCACAAAATGCGACACTCTCATGCCAAACAGTACCTGTAGTTGTGCTAAGGTTCCCAAAAGCTATAACAATGAAGATGGCAAAGGCGATGCGATACTCCTGAGACCTTGGGGAGGCTTTGCAGCAGCCCTGCTTCACGCAGCAGAGGTGGATGCACCGGCTCCGATCTGTAGGGGAAGGATGCGATGACTTTGGCTTTCGTTGCGTAGGTTTCTTAGGGGGAAGCTTCACGCACAGGTACGGTGCGACGCTCTTCGATGGGGCGCGATGCATGGCGTTGACTTCTGGCGACGCAACCCTCGATGCGCCACGGGACGGGACTCTGCGTCGACGCACGCAGTGACTGGATACTTTCACGCACCGGCAGTGGTGCGGCCCACAAACTGGTTCTGCGACGACCATCGCAGTGTCAGGAATCTTCACGCACCGGGACGATGCACGACGCACTCGGCGATGCGGGGACTCCGGGTGCTGCGATGACGCCACGATGAAATTCTTCTCGCACTCTCGATCTTGCGACTCGCAACCGGATGATGCGACCCTCAAACGGATGAGGCAATGGGTGCCAGTTACTCTTGTTCACGCTTTCTGCTTTCCAGCTCCCAAACACAGCAAAACGACCTCCTGAGGCCCCAAGAATAGGCAAGCACTCCAAGGCAGGGCAGAACTCCCTCAGCAGAGTTCCAGGGGAGCCGGTGGTGAAGTCCTTTTGTTCCTGGGACTTCTTAACAGGGAGCCAGCTCTCCTCAGGCCCTTGGAGATCAGAATTTAAAGACGGGGACACAGCAGAGTCCTTCCCCTCTCCTTGGCAGCAAAGCAAAACAGCAAGCAGGCAGTCTTCTCCTCGTCAGTTCCTTCCAGCTTTCTCCTTGGCAGAGGTTCCTTCTTAGTTCCACAGTGATCTGAAATTTAGGTGTCTGGGGTCCTCTTCTTATACCCCTCCAAGTCTTTGTCTCTCTTTGTTTCAGTGGGGGGATTCCCCTGCTCAAACCGGTTCCTGGGTGTGCTCTGCCCTGGAGCACCTGGTTCCTTTCAGAGTGAGGGGCAGGGTCGTTGGACGCTCAGCAGGAGGTGGAGCCTTCTTTGTGCTGGCAGAGGCAGAGTCCTCAGCCTGGCCAGCAGGGGGTGGAGCCGGCATTGTGCTGGCAGAGGCAGCCCTATTCAAACCCAGGGGCTACTCCTCCCACCCATCTAGAGCAGATCTCCCTATTCACCCTACTGCTGACTCATCCAGACTCCTGGAAGGTTAAACAGGAGAATAGCTACTTTCTAAAAATGGCTATTCTCACACAGTGAATTTAAAAACCATCTTTCTAAAAAGATGTATAATTAAATTATGAACACAAAAAAACCAAACTTGGATTTTCTATCTTGCCTTTAGGGGAAGATAGGCATGTAAACAGCCTCCCCCATTCTGTCCTATGGGCAAGATAGCCTCTCAGCAGTGAAAAACGACAATGGCTGTAATTCACTACCAGGGCATGTTACACACCTCAGTACATGCCCTACCTTTCAGATACACTGCACCCAGCCCAGGGGGGTACCTAGGGCCACCATAGGGATGCCTTACATGTACAGAAAGGGAAGGATAAGGCCTGGTCAGTGGTTGCACTGGCCAGGTCGACATGGCAATCCTGGACTGCACATAGGCCCTGCAAGCAGGCCTAAGACATAATTTTAGCGCTACTCCTGTGGGTGGCACAATCAGTGCTGCAGCCCACTAGTAGCATTTGTACTACCAGCCCTGGCACTCTCAGTGCACTTTACTAGGGCCATGCAGGTAGAACAAATATACCAAACATGTATAGCCAATTACATCACAATTTCCCTAGGGAGCACTTGCACTTTGACACTGATCAGCAGTGGCAAAGTGCCCAAAGCATCTATACCAGTAAAAACGACATCCAGCATAGCATCAAAAATACAGAGGGTAGAGGCAAAAAGTCAGGGGTAACCACGCCAAAAGATGCCAGGTCTAACACGTGTCCCCTCCACCTGAAATGTGGGGAGAACTACCCACCCTCTTGGGAGTTCTCATCACTAAGGCGGAAAAACCTGGACAGACCGTCAGGGTTGGCGTGGTCTGTACCGGGACGCTGTTCCACCATGAAGTCCATCCCCTGTAGAGAAATGGACCACCTCAACAGCTTAGGATTCTCACCCCTCATCTGCATCAGCCATCTAAGGGGCCTGTGGTCTGTCTGAACCCAGAAGTGAGTCCCAAACAAGTAGGGTCTCAGCTTCTTCAGAGCCCAGATCACAGCAAAAGCTTCCCTCTCAATAGCACTCCACCTCTGTTCCCTGGGAAGTAGCCTCCTGCTAAGGAAAGCTACAGGTTGGTCCAAGTCCTCATCATTTAGTTGTGAGAGCACTGCTCCCACTCCATGCTCAGAAGCGTCTGTCTGCACTATGAAGTCCTTGGAGAAGTCAGGCGCCTTGAGTACAGGTGCTGTACACATGGCCTCCTTCAGGGCATCAAAAGCTTCTTGGCAGGCACTGGTCCAAATCACTCTCTTGGGTAACTTCTTGGAAGTTAGTTCTGTTAAGGGAGCAACAATGGTGCCATACCCCTTGACAAAACGGCGATAGTACCCGGTGAGTCCTAAGAAGGCTCTCACCTCTGTCTGGGTCATGGGCGGTTCCCAAGCCCGGATGGTATCTATCTTGGCTTTTAGGGGCGCCACCTGGCCGCTTCCTACCTGGTGTCCCAAATTCACCACTAAACCCTGCCCTATCTGGCACTTACTAGCTTTGATAGTGAGGCCTGCACTGTGCAGAGCCTTCAACAGTGCGCAGAGGTGTTGCAAGTGTTCTTCCCAAGTGGAGCTGAACACAGCAATGTCATCCAGATTTGCGGCGCTGAATTGCTCCAGCCTGGCAGAGGCGTAGCTAGAGCTTCTGGCGCCCGGGGCTATCCCTCAAATTGCCGCCCATGGCAGGAAGCTGGGGGGAGGGAGGGTGCTGTGGAAAAAGGACGGCGAGCATTTGAAAGAGGTCCGAGAGACACGTAGTATCGCCGCTAGTAGTTACCTCGGTCATGCAAGTTACATGCACATACAGGACACGGTCCAAGGCTACACAGTAGGTAGAAAGGCACATATTTTATACATTTCATCAGCTCCCTCTGTGTTTTACACTTTTCAAAGAAAGCAGGGGATGCAGTTGGCACTCAGAGCCACATTATGCCAAGACCCCTCACTATTATCTCTTCCTTTCAAGCATCCTCAAGCTCTCTTCCTCTTTCCCATCCTGGTGACTCTTGTTGGACGGCCTTAACTTGTTTAGGACACCAAGGTAAATATTTGTAGAGTTTGGACTTGACGCTAGGGTCTGCACATATCACCGTCTATGTAATACATCATGAGAGAGGATGCAATACAGAGAACACAGACACTTGCCTGAGGTGGCTAACCAATTACATTTACTGTTGCATTGTACCAGAAATGATATTGACCAATGAAGGCACCCAAGGTATTCCTGTTGATCAGGTATGGTCAGTTCATACGAGTAAATAATTGTGCATGATAAAACATAATTCTTCTGAATCTAAAGTCTGTCTTCTTAGCTGTAAAATGCTTTCAAATTCAAATATAGGTCTGAATGTTGCTAATAAACAACAGCACAGCAATGATTTACATACATAAGCACAAGAGGTATAGTATCTTATCAAGATTGTCACAGGGCATTTGGCCCTGTGCCATAGAACAGATATGGCTATAGGCATACCACTGACTGGGTAAGGTATACAAAGTGTAAGGACAGATGCTTTAAGCAGCCATGTAGGCAAATCTCACGTACAGTAGTTTAATCACAGTATTGTGAAAAAAGCATTTTATAGCAAGCAGAACTGCAGACGTAGATCTGTTTGTGTAACAAGAAAATGCAAAAGGCATAGGATTCGTCCCCAGTTGTCCACACGTGCAGTCTCCGGGACAGGCGCTGTCACTTCACTGTTATGGGACATTGTAATTCACTTTTCCAATTCCACGAATTCTTCTAGTAATCAGCATAAGCAGGGGGTTGCACATGACAATGATACTCATTGCTCCACAGTGGGCACAACAGCCTTTGTGTTCACACCCTGTGATCATTTCCAAAAAGTAAATACTCAACTTGTGAGAGTTTGCACAAGTACTCATAGTGGAACAGGGCAATGTTCATCGCCTGAATCCATGGAGTTTACACCTGGAAGCCTGACCCCTGACGTCACATAGTCCCAGCATCTCCGTATCCCACTGCATGTCTGCGTGTTATAAAGGAGGCGTGTAGTACATCAAGACAGATGTGTGATGCTGCTAAGTGGACTCATGTCTAAAGTGGTGTCTATATAATAATATGCCGGAAGACAACACAGTGGAGTGTCAGTACACCAAATATAATGCTTTCACTAAAGATGTGCATCTCACAGCATCACACGAGGTTCCAACAAAAGCTGATGTTTTCTGTATCTGTCCTAAAGTGATTTTGAGAAGGAGCGAAGAGAGTGTGTGCCTTACATACAATACCCACACCAACTCGGAGCTTAAAGGAAGTGAAGGTAAAGAAGCTACCCCCGAACAAGTCCATAAATCGAATCTAAAACACTTCCCTGCATTCCTAAAGCGCTTTTACAGCACTACATAGAGATGGTGAAATGCAGCTATTAACAGAACGAGAGCTTTAGAATGCATAATGACAAATTGGTCATGAGAACTAATCCAAGATGTATTCCGTAGGTAGTTTCAAACTTACATGTCCATTAAAATATACATCAACCCTCTTTCTTCTGGCATACAATTATTACTGAAAGGGCGTTCCATATATTGGATGTCAGAAGAGTCACAAGCCCCATACGAGACACAAAACCAATGCATAAACCTACACTGTACATAACAATCCATGAAACTGAATCATTTTCCATTGCCCCTGCACCACAAGTACCAGCCTCACCAGTAATAAACGGTACTATAGCAAGATGGTTTATAAAAGCTATGCAGTTAAGTCACACAATGGGACAATCATTAGAAGTAAGGCCAAAAGATCATATAACAAGAAAAAAAGGCAATAGTAGCATACTTTGGTGACGTTTCAATCAATGACATGTATGTAGCGGCCAAACGTTGTCACTGCACAGATTTGCTAAACATTATTATTTGATCTTTATGATAAGGCTCCACTCACTCTCCACTCATCCCCCGGGAGGGGAAAACTCTGCTGTGTAATCGCTGCATAATTTGAATCTACAATCTGTTTATGGTGCAAAAGAAACTCGTTTTTTAACCAGAACATTTTTGCAGCATGAAATTGTTGGCGAGTCACAATTGACTCTCTCATCTCCTGATGAAGGAGAGAAGTTAGTACACAAGAAAAATAATTTAAAAACAATGCACAAGACAATCACGGCCACCTAGAGTCCTTCGTTGTGTGTTATTTTACCGCAAATCAGGACACAGACACCGTGGGTAACATATGTGAATCCTCACTGACGAAATCACTCTACATCGCATGAATGCGAAAGGTGAATAAAGTGATACATGTTTGAGCATAGGGCCAATAACACAGCCATCTGGGACTGAGACTCAAGCAAACTGGATGGAATCGTCCGATTAAATAACTTGTTCGATTTACATTCCTTATAGAAATATGTGAAAAGATTTAAACAAGAAGACATAAAACTCAAACAGTATTCCCAAGGATCTACACCTACCTGAATATGTGTTTTCCAAAAAAGCGGGATAGTGGTATTTTAATAAGAATTAAGGCCCTGCACCTTACGGCCAAGCAGGCGTCTCTCTGTAGAATAGCTGCCTTGTCTTGTATACAGCAGCTGGTCGGTCCCTAACTTCCAGAAATTGTTCGCGAGAGTGGAGTACGTGACGCGTCACTGGGGTTGGCCAAAAATGATGCCCAGGGCCGTCATTGGCAGCGCTTTCGCGCGCTACAAGATTGACGGCCCTGGGAAGCCAAGGAAGGGTTGTGTTGTAAATCGATTTCTGAGGATAGGAGCCGGGTGGGCCCCGTCTCTCTGCCTGCCTGCAGCACCCCATCCGGGGAGGGCTGCTGTCACGAGCTGACACCTGTCCAAACCAAGGCCTTGGCTGTGTCCAGGAGGTTGACGACCGACATATCCGCTTCCAAAGAGTGAAACCTGGCCTGCGTTTAGGGAGGAGGGAGTCAAGGCGCTCCCTCTTCTAATGGAGGCTGGGGTCAAGTGCCAATATTAAAATCAGGGTTATTAGTCCCACGGGCAACAGGGAGCCCCGAGAGAAACAGGAACACGTATGGCATAATAAATTATAAAGGCAGCCACGCGGCTGCCGCCTCCAGAACAGTGCCGCCTGGGGCGGTCAACCCCCCTCGCCCCCACCTAGCTACGCCACTGCAGCCTGGACAGTACCTGGTTGACCAGTCTCTGGAATGTGGCAGGGGCGTTCTTCAACCCAAAGGGCATGACACAGAACTGGAAGTGCCCCTCTGGCATTGAAAACGCAGACCTCTCTTTGGCCCCATCAGTTAAGGCAATCTGCCAGTACCCAGAAGTTAAATCAAACGTACTGCGGTAGTTGGCAGCTCCCAACCGATCCACAAGCTCATCAGCTCTGGGGATGGGGTGTGCGTCAGTCTTTGTGACCGCATTGAGCCCACGGTAGTCCACACAAAACCTAAGTTC
The DNA here is from genome assembly GCF_964204655.1 of Triturus cristatus. NCBI lineage: Eukaryota > Metazoa > Chordata > Amphibia > Caudata > Salamandridae > Triturus > Triturus cristatus. The sequence goes on along the minus strand of NC_140593.1, from coordinate 354,208,918 downwards.
TGGAGTGGCACCTGGCACAGCAGCTTTTGGTACAAGTACCACTGGGCTAGCCCAGGGGCTGCTGGAGGGCTCAATCACCCCTAGTTCCAACATCTTAGAAACATCCTTCTTGATGCTGGCCCTGACCTTGTCAGCCACCCGGTAAAACTTTTGTTTTACAGGCATGCTATTTCCAGTGTCCACATCATGGACACACCAGTTGGTGATACCGGGGGTCAGGGAGAACAGAGATGCAAACTGACCCAACACATGGCGACAGTCCCTCTGCTGTTCTGGGGTCAGGGTGGGCGAGAGGACCACTCCATCCACTGACCCATCTCGCTCCTTAGCTTCCAGGAGATCAGGAAGAGGATCGCTATCCTCCTCCATCCCTGCATCTGTAGCAAGTAGCATTGTTACTTCAGACCTCTCAAAATGGGGTTTGAGGCGGTTCACATGTAGGACCCTCATGGGGTTCCTGTGAGACCGCAAGTTGACCAGGTAGGTCACTTCACTCTTGCGCTCCACCACATAAAATGGCCCAGTCACTTGTCTTGGAGCGCGCAAGGCTCCACTGGTGCCATCACCCACACCATCTGCCCAGGTTGAAACTCCACCAGAGTGGTATGCTGGTCATACCATCTCTTCATCTCATCCTGGCTGGCTTCCAGGTTTGCCTGAGCGAGTGTCCTGAAGCGCTGTGTTTGGTTGCGGATGGCCAGCACATAGCTGAACACACCCTGGGGGGTTTTCACAGGGGATTTCTCCCAACCCTCCTTCACCAGACTGAGAGGTCCTCTAGCAGGGTGCCCGTACAAAATCTCAAAGGGACTGAACCCTAGAGACTTTTGTGGTACCTCCCTGTAGGCAAATAATAGGCACGGCAAAAAGACGTCCCACTTCCGTCTCATGGGCTCTGTCAGCCCCATGATCATGCCCTTCAGGGTCCGGTTGAACCTTTCAACCAACCCATTTCCTTGAGGGTGGTAAGGAGTGGTGAACTTATAAGTTACCCCACACTCCTCCCACAGAGACTTCATATACCTGGAGATGAAGTTGGTATCCCGGTCAGATACCACCTCTCTGGGGAAACCCACACGGGAAAAGATCCCCATCAACGCACGGCCCACCACCGGGGCTGTGGTTGTCCTGAGAGGGATAGCCTCCGGGTACCGGGTGGCATGATCCACCAGGACCAGGATGAACCTGTTGCCCAAGGCTGTCCTGGGGTCCAGTGGCCCCACAATATCTATCCCCACCCGCTCAAAAGGGGTGCTCACTACAGGAAAAGGCTGGAGAGGGTCTTTGCAGTTCCCTCCAGCCTTGCCACTTGCCTGGCAAGTCTGGCATGATCTACAAAAGGAACCGACGTCCATCTTCATCCCGGGCCAGTAAAAGTGGGTGGCAAGCTTTTGTCGGGTCTTGTCCTGCCCGAGATGTCCTGCAAGAGGCACGTTGTGAGCCAGACCCAGTAGGAAGTCTCTGAACCCTGCGGGTACCACTAGGGTACGTGATCCACTGGGCTCAGCAAACCTAGGCTCACTGTACAACAAGTCATTCTCCCAGTAGAGAAAGAAGTTCTTTGGATCAGCACCTGCTGCCTGGTCTGGAGCCTGGTGCCGCAGACCTTCAAGAGTAGAGCATGTCTTCTGCGCCTGGCAGAACTCTCTGGAGGGACCACCCTCTTGCTGCCAATGGGTCAGCTCAGGTATGTCTCCCAGCTCAGCTACCTGTTCCCCTGTAGGCTCCAGGGCATCCCCCTCAGGGTCTGCTCCTTCCTGGACCGTGGGACCAGCGGGGGTGGACACACCATGCCCCTTGCCCTTCCTCTTTCTGGCAGGGACCTGGGCCACTGTTTCAGGCTCCAGGTCTGCTTCAAAACCCTGTCTGGCTGCCATGGACCGAGTGGTCACACAGACCCACTCAGGCAAACCCAACATCTCCAAATGAGCCTGGCGTTCCACCTCCTTCCATGGGTAACTCTCCAGGTCATTACCTAGCAGACAGTCTACTGGCATGGATTGACTCACAACAACTCTTAGAGACCCTGAGACCCCCCCCCCCCACTCAAAGGGAACATGTGCCACCTTGCAAAGGCGCACGGAGATGTCAGCTGACACTACAGGGTGAAGTACATCGGGAATGATGAGCTCCTCAGGGACCCACTGACACCTGACCGAAGTCACACTGGCTCCAGTGTCCCTGAGAGCCTCCACCCTCTTCTCACTGATGGTCACCCACTGCCTGTACTTCTTAGTGTTATCAGGGACAGGGGTTTCCCGGACCATATCTGTGTCTCCTAAAGAGACAAGGGACATAACTGCTAATCCCTCCAAATCACTAGAAATTAAATCCCCACCAAAAGCTACACTAGCTATACCCGGTGTTGGAGCACCAGAGGGTGCCTGGGATTTCTTGGGACACACAGGGGATTTGTGACCCAATTCCTGACAGTGATAACACTTAATGGGACCCCTGTTATCCGACCAGCCCTTAGGGGGCCAGGTTGGTTTGGGTTTGACTTGGGGGGCTGGGACAGATTACCCTGGGAACTGTTTTGGGGCCCTTTTGAGAACTCCTTTTGGTTACCCTTGTCCCCCCCACTCTTCTGCTGGGGACCCTGTCCACCTTTGGCTGTGGTACCCACAAAACCCCTATAGACCCTGGTACTGACCCAGCGGTCCGCCTCCTGTGCAAGCTCAAGGGGATCAGTAAGCTTGCGGTCTAAAAGATGCTGGTGCAGCTCTGGAACACATATACTACTCAAGTGCTCCCAAATGATCAAATTCAACAACCCCTTATAATCATTCACCTTGCTGCCCTTTATCCAACCTTCCAGTGCACGTGAGAACAGATTTACACATTCTACCCAAGTCTGGAACCCCTCCCTCCTGGAGTTCCTGAACTGTACCCTGTACTGATCTGGGGTTAACCCAAACCTGAGGCATAAGGCCTCCTTCATATGGGGATAGGTCAGGTTACCTGCTGCTTCCAAGGGCTCTAGAGCACTCCTCCCTGAGGCCTCAAAATGCTTCCACAGACCTGCACCCCAATCTTCTTCAGGCACTCTATGCATCTTACAAGAAATCTCATAGGCAGAAAACCACCCATAGATATCATCCCTCACTCTGTAACTCTGAACCACATCCTTGGGGATATATACCTTACCCCCTTTCACTGGCTGTTTGCTGCCACCATTTGAGCCGGTCTCCACCTCTCTGGCTTTGATCTTCAGCTCCTTCATGCTCAACTCATGAGCCAAAAGCAATTTTCTTTCCTCAAAAGCAAGGGCATTCTTCTTCTCCTCCTTTGCCATTTCCATTTTCATTTTCATTACTTCCAGCTCATGTTCTCTGATTGTTTGATTCTCTTGTAACTCCTCTGCTGGGGAGAGACCCCTGCTGGAATGGTGGCTCCCCGCTCCGCTGGTGGGGTTGCCCACTGGCAAATCATTTGCCCCGAACCCATTCCCTTCATTATTATCATCTGCTCCCTCAGCCTCTTTAGCCTCCCACCAGGTTTTCAGAACCTTCTGCAACTCTTCGTTTCTGAAGTTGCTTTTTATGGGACAAGCAAAATCCTTGCAGAACCGCTTGAGCTCCTCCACCTTGTATGAATACAAATCCTCAATGGTGAACTCTAGCTCTCCTTCTACACTGGCTGCTTTCTCACTTGGAGCCATGATAATTCAAGAGTTACCTCAAAAATAGAACCAAAAATCAACAATCAGCAGTATGTGGCTGTGTAATGGTCTGCGCTCCTAGTGACGTACACCAATTACTGTGGGTCAAGTACAAATACAAGTTCAATCCTCACCGCTGACCACCAATGTTAGATCTGGGGGTCTCTAGTTGGCAGGGTATGTACCACTGTCCAAGTAGGGACCCTTGCTTCTAGTCAGGGAAAGGGGGATACACTGTTAAGATAACCCCTGCTCACCCTCTAGGTAGCTTGGCCTGAGCAGTCTAGGCTATCAAAGGCAATGTGTAAAGTATTTGTACCAACACTCACAGTAACACAGTGAAAACACCACAGATTTACTCTACACCAGTTTTAGAAAAATAAGGTATCTTTACTAAAAACTTCACAAGACCAAATACTACAGAAAAACCAACATACAATTAAAAAGGTTACTTTAAAGATAGTTCAAGAGTTTGTAGAAAGTACTCCAGGATGTAAAAATCAGTGTCCTGCACAATGCGACTCTCAATGCACAAAATGCGACACTCTCGTGCCCAACAGTACCTGTAGTTGCGCTAAGGTTCCCAAAAGCTATAACAATGAAGATGGCAAAGGCGATGCGATACTCCTGAGACCTTGGGAAGGCTTTGCAGCAGCCCTGCTTCACGCAGCAGAGGTGGATGCACCGGCTCCGATCTGTAGGGGGAGGATGCGATGACTTTGGCTTTCGTTGCGTAGGTTTCTTAGGGGGAAGCTTCACGCACAGGTACGGTGCGACGCTCTTCGATGGGGCGCGATGCGCGGCGTTGACTTCTGGCGCCGCAACCCTCGATGCGCCACGGGACGGGACTCTGTGTCGACGCACGCAGCGACTGGATACTTTCACGCACCGGTAGTGGTGCGGCCCGCAAACTGGTTCTGCGACGACCTTCGCAGTGTCAGGAATCTTCACGCACCGGGACGATGCTCGACGCACTCAGCGATGCGGGGACTCCGGGTGCTGCGATGACGCCGCAATGAAATTCTTCTCGCACGCTTGATCTTGCGACTCGCAACCGGATGATGCGACCCTCAAACGGATAAGGCGATGGGTACCAGTTACTCTTGTTCACGCTTTCTGCTTTCCAGCTCCCAAACACAGCAAAACGACCTCCTGAGGCCCCAAGACTAGGCAAGCACTCCAATGCAGGTCAGAACTCCCTCAGCAGAGTTCCAGGGAAGCCGGTGGTGAAGTCCTTTTGTTCCGGGGACTTCTTAACAGGGAGCCAGCTCTCCTCAGGCCCTTGGAGATCAGAATTTAAAGAAGGGGACACAGCAGAGTCCTTCCCCTCTCCTTGGCAGCAAAGCAAAACAGCAAGCAGGCAGTCTTCTCCTCTTCAGTTCCTTCCAGCTTTCTCCTTGGCAGAGGTTCCTTCTTAGTTCCACAGTGATCTGAAATTTAGGTGTCTGGGGTCCTCTTCTTATACCCCTCCAAGTCTTTGTCTCTCTTTGTTTCAGTGGGGGGATTCCCCTGCTCAAACCGGTTCCTGGGTGTGCTCTGCCCTGGAGCACCTGGTTCCTTTCAGAGTGAGGGGCAGGGTCATTGGACGCTCAGCAGGAGGTGGAGCCTTCTTTGTGCTGGCAGAGGCAGAGTCCTCAGCCTGGCCAGCAGGGGGTGGAGCCGGCATTGTGCTGGCAGAGGCAGCCCTATTCACACCCAGGGGCTAATCCTCCCACCCATCTAGAGCAGATCTCCATATTCACCCTGCTGCTGACTCATCCAGACTCCTGGAGCCACCTAGCCCATCACATGACACCAGTCAGCCAATCTGCACACAGGTACACAGGAAGGATAAACAGGAGAATAGCTACTTTGTAAAAAGGGCTATTCTCACACAGTGAATTTAAAAACCATCTTTCTAAAAAGATGTGTAATTAAATTCTGAACACAAAGATACCAAACTTGGATTTTCGATCTTGCCTTTAGGGGAAGATAGGCATGTAAACAGCCTCCCCCATTCTGTCCTATGGGCAAGATAGCCTCTCAGCAGTGACAAAACAACAATGGCTGTAATTCAACTACCAGGGCATGTTACACACCTCAGTACATGCCCTACCTTTCAGATACACTGCACCAAGCCCAGGGAGGTACCTAGGGCCACCATAGGGATGCCTTACATGTACAGAAAGGGAAGGATAAGGCCTGGTTAATGGTTGCTTTGGCCAGGTCGACATGGCAGTCCTGGACTGCACATAGGCACTGCAAGCAGGCCTAAGACATAATTTTAGCGCTACTCCTGTGGGTGGCACAATCAGTGCTGCAGCCCACTAGTAGCATTGGTACTACCAGCCCTAGCACTCTCAGTGCACTTTACTAGGGCCTTGCAGGTAGAACAAATATGCCAAACATGTATAGCCAATTACATCACAATTTCCCTAGGGAGCACTTGCACTTTGACACTGATCAGCAGTGGCAAAGTGTCCAAAGCATCTATACCAGTAAAAACGACATCCAGCATAGCATCAAAAATACAGAAGGTAGAGGCAAAAAGTCAGGGGTAACCACGCCAAAAGATGCCAGGTCTAACAGGCTTTATTGCGCGTGACTGGTGACAGAGGCGAGGTCGAGGACGCATCCCAGAGAGACGAGAGAGGCATGATAGGCACAGTCACCCTGTTTAAAGTTAGTACACTATATAATGCATGAATACCAGCCATGCCACGAACGAGATACATCGAGAATATACCGTTTTGAGACGGACCGGCCCTCTGATACCATCGGTAAGCGTTAATTTACACCGAATGCGCTTTTAACTTCACGTGTTTTTAAACTGCAGCCACTTGCGTAAAACAGTGAACTCTGCAGCACCATAGATCCCCACTAGACCACATCGTTAGCGGTAAAACACACTGAATGCACTCGCATTTCACGTGGTTTTAAACTCACGTCACTTGTGAATCGGTAATCTCTGTAACAGAGTAGAGCCCTACTATGCAACGATCTTTGGGGCATATTTACAAGGGCTTTATCTCCGCTTTTTTGGCTTAAAAAGCCAAAAAAGCAGAGATAAAATATCGCCCTATTTACAAGAGGGTGCTAACATGCATAATCGCATGTTAGCACCCTTTTTCCCACCGCCTCCCTTTGCATCTCTAATAAGATGCAAAGTGGGCGTCACTGGGCGTTCCCCGGATGGACTACCTTGCAAATATCGCTGATGTTCACATCACAATATTTACAAGGCAGCCCACAGGATTTTAGCACACGTTAGATTTTGGTGAAAACGGCTGTTTTCGCCAAAAACTAACGTCTGGTAAAATCCTGACCTACCTATGCTTAACATAGGGGGTGGATTATGCTGATACGGCCACAGGGTCGTATCAGCAAGGTTATCGCCGTTTTGCAGGGAACATCTGGAAAACCAGCGATGTTCCCTGCAAAAGGGCAATAACCTCGCTATCTCTGGAATTTTTATCGCCCTGGAGAAATGCGTTGTTAATAACGCACTACCAGGGCGATAAATTCCAGAGACAGCCTGCGATAAAAAAGTTATCGCTAAGCACGGCCAGCGATAATTATCGCTGCCCGTTGCTAATATGCCCCTTTATACTTACGGAACACCGGCAATCGAACGAGCATTTCACAACGTGCGTTTTTAAACTGACAGCACCTTGCTCACATTGCATGCAACCATCTGTTTACTCACGGAGTATCGGTGAACTTGATGTTAACCCCTTCGCTGCTGCGGACATTCCGCTGCAGCGCTGGGGGGGGCAGGGGGGCAGCGCGGTGGGCCTGTGCTCATGACGGAGCCGCTCCGTCATGAGCCACAGTTGAGCTGTGCTCATGACGGAACGGTTCCGTCATGACTCCGCCCATTTGCGTTGTCGCCCCGCACAGGCGGGGAAACAGCGCCGCGCAGGCGGAGCGGCCGCCAACAGGATTGTCATGACGGAACCGTTCCGTCATGAGCACACGCCAACCGTGGCTCATGACGGAACGGTTCCGTCATGAGCGGGGAAGGGGTTAAATCTCTCGATCAGGAATACACTCTAAACAGAGAGTTTGTTTAGGTTTATTCACAGGCACTTAGATTGTCACAGACATTTCTCTCGAGTTTTGTTCTTATTAGTTTGATATATATGTGCTTATCTAGAATCAGTGGCATTTCTTCTTTATTAATTGAATCCAGCTAAATTTAAATCTATAGATTGTCCCCAGATGAAGGTGAGCCGGCCGAAATGTATTGGGACTAATGATGATATACAAAAATCAGTAGTTATGCATTCTGGGAATTGTAGTTCAAGCATTTGGATTAAGTAAACTTTGTGTTGTGATGAAACCATACAAATTAACATTGAAGCCAACAACTGAAGTATTGCGTTTTATTTAACGTATGATAAACTGTTGAAACCTCATTGAAGGACAATTTAACCTGTGCCCGGGGACATACCACACATGATTGGGGATGCAAATAGGCACCTCATAGGGCCCATAATTTACTTTTTTTTAGCCCCCATTTCTGCAGTGTCCGTCCAGTCAGTCACTTTGCAATTAATCATCAACATGGCACTGAGCGGGCGTTGCGAGACTCGTGACCGCCGGGCTGCGAACAGGTACTGGTAGGCTCTGCGCAGTGGATTTGTAAGCAGGGGCCGAGCGGAGCAAGGTGGGGGCTTGAGTTGCGCTGCGCACCATCGCGGGCCGTGTTGGACGGTGGCTTGCTGCAGCCTGCAGGCAATAAATCAAAATGTGTAATCTTGATGATTGTCACCATCAGGGACCGTGACAATCTTCATAATTAAAAATTTTATTTGGTGCGCGCAGGCGCAGCGCAACTGGCATGGAACGGGCAGCTGTCACCGTGGAACGGGTGCCATGAAGGAACGGGTGCCGGCTGGGCTGGCCCAGTTTACGTAGTCCGCCCCAGTTTCTGAGGCTCTTGTGAGTACCAAATAACCCTCCTCACGTTGAATGACGTACCTTTTGTCAACCAAACAGTCAGTCAAGGTGTGATGGCAGCTCGAAAAAGCCGGGGGGTGGGGTTGGGAGGAGGATAGAAACTTCGGTGCGGGTTTGGGGGCCGGGCGGCGGGCCACTGCATTGGCTGCTGATCTCTGCTCTACCACTGTTCCTTTCTTTGAGATTAAAGCGCCCGGGCCTGCGTGACAGTCCTGCAGTGTTTACTCTTTTATATTTGTGATCACAACATTAGCTGAGTAGAGTGTAAGTAGCACGCAAATTAAGGTGGCAGTGTGTTAATCTGCCGACAGCACAGTGCTGTTTGTGTACTTCTTGGCGCCTGATCAGGAATGCTGCTTATGAGGCCAAAGGAACAGACCCTGAAGATGCTCTATTACAGGCAGAATGATGGGGCCCGTGTGTCAGTGTCCAGTTGTGGAATACCAAACTGAAGTTTTGGGCCTAGAGGGTTAGCCCCACTTCTCACAGTGGGAATACGTTTGCTAATCAGGAGTGGCACAGAACAAGTGCACAGCGAAGCAGCGCCTGGCTTTGTATATCTACTAAGGAAGGCGCTGAGTTGGCTTTGCACCACATACTGAACTGGAAAAAAAAAATGCCATGCACAGAGCTCACTCTCCTCTCCCATTAGCGTCAGACCAGGGCAAAAGGAGGTGAATCTACAGGACCCTCCACGGTCGGACTGGGCTGTGTGGCCATCTGAAGCAGAAGAAGGCAGGCCGCCTGACAGGTCATTGTGTGAGCCATTTTTTGGCTCTTTGTGGTTATATTTTAGGGTCTGGTTGCCCGGTTTTTCCTTTTAATTTTCCTCATATTACCTCCACAAACATTACCAACAGTAAGCACAAATGCATGCATTATCCCGTAACTTGCAGAGCACCTGTACAGCATGTCTTTACAAGTTCAAAACTGCTCCAAATAGCAAATGTGGGCCACAGTTTTAGGTCTTTGATTCACTAATGAGGGACACTTTTATTTTGGTGCCCAGGATTATTTTCTGTCCCAGTCAGACTCTGCGACCTTTTAATAACCCAGCCGTGGAAATTCCTTCTGGAATGAGGGCAGAATCCTCCACCCGTAAAGTCTTGTATATGTCATGATGTAACTGACCCATTCCTGTGCATTGAGGATATTTGACTTTCCAGCCAATGTATTTGGAGGTTTGCTGTTTTATGGCTGTAAGAACATAGCGAAAGGGAGTAACTGCAGCACTGATTGGGACACATTTGTCCGATGTAAAAAGGTATCTTTCACTCTTCCACTCACTCCTAGTCACCAAGGGTACAGAGCTGCTTTCCTGATAAGTTTTTTTTATTTTATTTTTTAGAGTTTCATATAGCGCAAACTAGACCCGAGACCTCCGGTATCAGAGCGCTTTACATGAGCACCTGCTTCGTTACATGAGGACACATTCCTTTTTGTTAGGCACAGTGAGATTAAGTGATTTGCTCAGAATCACAGGATGTTGAGCATCGTTGCCGGAGACTCAAACCTATTGCATTCTGAGACTTGTAATCCTCTTTCAGTTTGGATATTCAGTTGAATTAACAACCCTAACTTGTAAAAGAACAGCCCAGAACTATAGCATTTTATCAATGGTGACATGGCGCCATCTAGAACGGTAATATGATGTCAAACTAAGCAGTGTCAATTTGCACGGTGTTTTGAGGGTGCACTTCAGCTAGTAGTGGCTTTTTCAGCCAACAGTGCCATGCTTGCTGGGATATGTGGCTTCATTGCTCATTTTTTTAGTGTTCTCTGTAGGAATGTCTGTGATTTATGACTGGCTATCCTCGTGCTCCATAAGGTAATCGTTTACTATACTTTAAAACTTAATACAATCCAATATGTAATGAAAAATGTGTTGAAAAATGCTTTGTTTTGGCCTTTCTGTCTCCAAAATTTTCTTGGGGGGTGAACCCCCCCAAACTCCCCCTAGTAGTGGTTGCTCACTGCGCTTGCTTGCTACACACCATGTGGGGGCTGGTCTCACTTTACTTTGTTCTCTCTGATTCATTACTCGTGTCTATTTTTGGTGCTCTCTGAAAGGATGTCTATGGGTATATATGACTGGGTGGGTAACCTGGTGCTCTTTAAGAATGTCTATGGGTACATATGACTGGGTGGGTAACCTGGTGCTCTTTAAGAATGTCTATGGGCACATATGACTGGGTAACCTGGTGCTCTTTAAGAATGTCTATGGGCACATATGACTGGGTGGGTAACCTGGTGCTCCTTAAGAATGTCTATGGGCACATATGACTGGGTAACCTGGAGCTCTTTAAGAATGTCTATGGGTACATATGACTGGGTGGGTAACCTGGCGCTCTTTAAGAATGTCTATGGGCACATATGACTGGGTAACCTGGAGCTCTTTAAGAATGTCTATGGGTACATATGTCTGGGTGGGTAACCTGGTGCTCTTTAAGAATGTCTGTGGGCACATATGACTGGGTGTGTAACCTGGTGCTCTTTAGGAATGTCTATGGGCACATATGACTGGATGGGCAACCTGGTGCTCTTTTAGAATGTCTATGGGCACATATGGCTGGGTGGGTAACCTGGTGCTCTTTAAGAATGTCTATGGGTACATATGACTGGGTGGGTAACCTGGTGCTCTTTAAGGTCATCATTTACTATTTACTGTGCTTTGAAAGTTGATACAATTGAAAATGTAATGAAAAACGTGCTGTAAAATTCGCCATTTTGGTCTGTCTTTTTCCAAAATTTTCTGAGGGGATTACCCTCCCCCCAACCCACCTAGTAGTGATTGGACGGGGGCTGGTTTGGCAAAATTTGCCAGGGTGCTTTCAGTTCCCAGTCCGGCCTTGCCCTCTCCTGCAAAAATTAAAAGAGCAACGCTTCCTATGATTGGCTTAAGAGGTCCTTGGTTAAAAATAATCTAGCTTTCAAGGATTTCGTGTTGTCCAGAGTCCCGGACTGGGTTTTCATAACTGAGACCTGGGCAAAGGATTCCTCTGGTCCTGATCTCGTGGAGGCGGTTCCCGATGGCTATATTTTAGTCAGAATGGACAGAACGGGCCGGATGGGGGGAGGGATTGGTATCTTGCACAGGGACCATCTGACCTGTCACATCATTCCCCTAGATGATCATCAGGAGTCCTTTCAGGCTCTCCAATTTTCTATTAATGGGGATTATGGAGTGCCGTTTAAGGGCCTCCTGATCTACAGACCCCCAGGGAGCAAAGTAGACTTCTGTAGTCAAATGCTGGAGGTCCTAGAACCACACTTCGGTTGTGACAATCTCACCGTTTTGGGGGATGTAAATTTTCATCTAGAGAAGGTGGATTTGCCCGAAACCCAGTCTCTTTTGGATACTTTCTCGGGGTGCGGTTTGACACAGCTAGTCAGAGGCCCCACACATTTGGCTGGCCATACGCTGGATGGGGTTTTCTCCAACGACATGCGGTTGGTCACTGAATTGCCTATCCCCCTTTCATGGTCAGACCATTATGCAATTCCTCTGGTCCTTACAACCTCTCTGTCCAGTAATAGGGGTAATATGCCTTCCAAGTTTGAACGAAGACGTAACTTAAAAAAGTTATCCAATAATCTACTCGCTCCCAAGCTTGCAGGGCTTTTGATCGCCCCGGTGGAGGAGGTAACATCGGCGGTGGAAAGGCTGGAGAATGGGGTTACTTTAGCCCTGGACGAACTTGCACCGGCCACCTTGTGCTATTCGGCCAGAAGAACTCCATCCGCCCCTTGGTTCTCGGAACCACTCAGATTACTTAGGCAGGGATTACGGCGACAGGAGCGTCGTTGGCGGTCCAGTGGGTATGTGTGTGAGAGGGACAGACATAAAACTATGTTGAGGCTATATAAGAAGGAGGTAATAAAAACCAAACAAGAATATTTTACCTCTCTTACTGCCTCACTTTCCTCACCTAAAGATCTTTTTAAAATCGTGGACACGCTTACCTCACTAAAGATGCCAGACCCGGTGGTGAGCTCACAACAGCTGTGCAATGATATTGCACAATTCTTCAACACCAAGATTGTGGATATTTATTCAGCTCTGGAGCTACAAAGGGTGACTCTATCTATCCCCTTAGACTGTGTTCCGCCATCTTTATCTGAGGAGGTGCCCTCTGGAAGTTTGTCTAGTTTTCCCTCTCTCTCCCTACTGGATCTTGAAGGCCTCTTGACCAAGGTTAGGTCGGGTTCCCCATTAGACCCCTGCCCCCTTAAACTCCTCAAACAGTGTAAAGACTGTCTTCTTCCACCATTACTGGGTGTGATGAATGGGGCAATTAAGGAAGGGACCTTCCCCCTTCAGTGGAAGAAAGCGGTGGTCAAGCCTCTTTTAAAAAAACCCTCTCTTGACCCGGGTGTGCTTAAGAACTTCCGCCCTATCTCGTTGCTTCCAGCTCCTGCCAAGATGCTGGAAATCCATCTAAATAAGCATCTTGTTGATTTTCTGGAAGCCCATGATAAGCTGGACCACTCGCAGCACGGCTTCAGGAGAGAACACAGTACCGAGTCTGCCCTTACTATCGTGCTCGACACCATTCGCACTAGGGTTGATAAGGGACTGACTACTCTCCTCATCCTCTTGGATCTCTCGGCTGCTTTTGATACCCTGTCTCCCTCAGTATTAACATCAAGGCTGAGGGAGATCGGGGTCAAGGGCACAGCACTTAGTTTGCTGACATCCTTTCTTAATCAGAGGGAACAGAGGGTAAAGCTGGGGGATTTTCTGTCTCCATCCCTTCCTGTGCTTTGTGGGGTCCCTCAGGGGTCGGCTTTAAGTCCGACCCTCTTTAACATCTATGTTACCCCACTGGCCAGGCTTATTAGATCTTTTGGGATGGAGGTTATCTCCTATGCTGACGACACACAGATTCTGCTGTCCTTTACCCAACCCACTATCCAGGCTGCCTCCAATTTTAAAAACTGTTTGAAGGCAGTCGCTCAATGGATGGTGGGTAATTCATTGAAATTCAATGGGGATAAGACAGAGTTTCTGGTGTTCGGGGGAAAGGAGGATTTCTGGTCAGCTGACTGGTGGCCGCCCTCTATGGGGGTGTGCCCTACACCGTCGACCCTGGCCAAAAATCTGGGCGTTTTGATCGATCCCCTTTTGAGGATGGATCAACAGGTAAGCAGGACCATCTCCACCTGCTGGGGACTGATAAACATCTTACGGAGGATCAGGTACTATCTGTCTTTCCAGGCCAGGAAACAAATTGTCCTGGCATTGATTGGGTCCAGACTTGATTATTGCAATGCTCTTTATTTGGGCATCAATAAGGGCTTGGTGACCCGTCTACAGATGGTGCAGAACGCTGCCGCTAGACTGGTCCTGGACCTGCCTAAACGGGCCAAGACTCATCAGGCAAGAAGGACCTTGCATTGGCTCCCTATTGAGTCCAGGATATCCTTTAAGTCCCTGACTTTGATTTATAGAGCCTTGGCAACCAATCGGTCTGGGGGTATGAAGGATTTGCTGGTCCCCTACATTCCCCCCAGAACTCTCCGGTCGTCAAATAAACTTCTGCTTTCAGTGCCCAGGATACGTAAGGCTAGGTGGGGAGGTAGAGCTTTTTCAACTCTTGCTCCCAGGCAGTGGAATTCCCTGCCTTTGGAGATAAGATCTCTTCCATCGGCTCTGGCTTTTAGGAAGGCCCTTAAGACCTGGCTTTTTGCCAAGGCCTACGCTTAGATACGATCTGCCTCTTTTTCGAACTGTTTTGTTTAGGCGCCTTGATGCCTTCGGGCTAAGTAGCGCGATTACAAGTTTCCATTCATTCAGGTCTGGCTACCATCAGGTCTGGAGCAGTGTGAAAATTAATTAGCACATGCAGATTCCTTCCCCACCTTCTGCTCAGAAACAGAAGGGCTAATTACTGGCTAATGGCCCTATTGTGTGGGGAGGTCTTTGAATGCCTACTGGCCAGCAGGGTAATTGACTTGTCCTAGAATGGTAATTAAAAGGCCTGACTATAAATAGGAGCTAAGTTAGAGAAAAATTATAAATCTTGAGTGCCACATGGAGTGCAGGTATTTGGATGTTAATGTCAGAACTGTATTCTGTATCCTGATCTACTATAATATTGGTGAGTCAACCAAGTCTCTAAGCCGAATTATAGCAATACAGTAGTTTGGTGAAGATTTTGCCCATAGTTAATAATACAGAAAAGTAGTCCAGGTGTACATGCTCACACAGATTTTTGGCCTGCACAGGTCAGCACCAATTCCTAAAGAGTCACAGGCTACCTATGCACAGATACCAGGTTTAGCTAGATCGTAGTCTCACTTGCTCAGCCTGCACACAGTTTTGTAATAACAGAGCTTACAGTGAGTGAGACTCAGGTAGTGAGACTCGCGGCAGAAGACCATAAACCAAGCTAATCCAAAAAACTAAAAATTCAGGGGGATTAAATAGGGTAGAACTCATTTCTCCAATCATAAATTGCAGTCGGCACTAGTTTTATTGTTCTGTGCCAAGTGACCCTCCTAGGCTCACATTCTTGATGTGGGTGTGGGAGAAAATTAGTTGATTTTAGCACCAGAACATTTCATCAGTCAAAAGTAGGCTTTTATTCTTATTTAGGAATAACTTTCAAGATGGCATCATTTGAGAAATGTTGTGCATGAGTACAGTGCCTCCCAAAAACATTATTCCTAGATTATACTGGTCTAGACAATACAGTAGAGGAGAGGAACAGAAATTGTTGCTTTCACTATTGCAGACGTCATCATTAGCTGTCTGTAAGGTTTTTTAAGCAATTGTTTCACAGTAGCAGCCTGTCACCGGGATCAATACACTCATATTGGACATAGCGACCAGACTTTAATCTCTGTGTGATGTTCTAGCTATTGTTCCTAGTAAGAGCACTGACTGCTTTATTCTCAGTTTCACAAGGTGCCATAGCAGGTTGCATGTAATCCTTGGAAAAACAAAACAGCTTTGGAAAAGTGTTTTCCTAACCTGCTCATTTGAACCTGTTTTCTCTTCCCGTTATAGTGCTCCTTCTCTTAACTTTGCTAGTTTTTGTTCTCCTCTTTGGGTAAGATTCCTCCAAACCTACTCTCCATCCCTCTTTACCCTTGTCTGTATTTTCAAAAGCAGTGCTTTTTCATCTTAACTAATTGTCGGTTTCCTCACCCTTCTTCTTTTCTCCATCTTCCTCGTATATTCATGGTTCCTTTTTGTGGTATGAATAGAAAAAGATTACTGTGACCCTAAATACTTTTAAAGTTTATTTTACCTTACTCCCCATTTAGAGACAAAGGGTATTATCACAAACTTTCCATTTGATATTTTTAAGAGTTGTTTTCTGCAGTTTTTAACTGGACCTAATGCTTGATACCGACCCCATTCATTTATTTCTGTTTTTGGCTAATCTCTTTATATTGTTTTCGGATGTTTGTTCTCTTCAGTGGCGTCTCCTCCACTAAGGTCGAGGAGCATCGCCTCACTGCTTTTTCGCAGTGAAATTAAGGAAATATAAAATGATAATAACTCAAGGTTATTATCAGTTTATTTGTTCCTGCTGCAGCGTCTCTGTGGGGCGGTGCTGCTCTGCTCTCAGAGCAGGGAGAGGAGAGGTAGGCACACTCTGTAAGTGTGCATGAATGTTTGGCCGGCTGTCTCAGGCCGGCCAAACACTAATGCGCACTTTTGCATATGTTCTCCACCCAGGCTGTATTGCAGCCTGGGTGGAGAACATGCCGTGGCTCCCACTGCCTGTCTGAGCGCCAAACCACGGTGCTCAGACCAATCACAACTCTGCATTGAGGCGTTGTGATTTGCTATGGGGAGCCTGGGTGTGCTTCCTGTTCCAGCTGGAGGCAGGGACCACTAAGGAGAGACCAGCAGGAGCGAGGGACTACGGAGGAGAGACACAACGAGGAAGCGGCGAGAAGGTACGTTTTGTGTTTTACACCTGCTTCCCCGCACCCACCCCCTCCCCCCCACCTGCCTCCCCCGATCCCTGCCGGCTGCCACTGGCTCTGTCATTGCTTTTCTATAGCTGAACATACTACAAAATGCAAACATAATTTCAGCCTGTTTGGGACCTAGTGCTATGATTTTGGGCAGCAGGTGCCCTGTTGCTCTTAATGTGGCCAAGGACTGCAAATGCAGCTGCTTACTAACTGCATGGGCAAGACAGTGAGGGAATAGTGCTGGAGTATGTCTGTTCCAAAAGTGAAAGGAAACACCGAACACTCACTCATAGATAAGCAGAGTGCATATCCCAAGTAGTGATCACCATTGTGTGAAAGAGTAATTTGGAAATGAGTGTGACAAACAAGGAGCTGGGACAGAAATGGGTGGGAGGAGGACCATTTGCAGCCTTGCCTTTAGCCCCGCCTACCATGCACATTACATTTGGCTTCTCTGGAGAAGGGCATTTGTTTGAGAATCAGTTTATGCCTTCTACTCTACCTGCCATTGTCATCTGTTTGTGTGTATCTTAGTGTCAAAGCACTCCTCAGCCACCAATGACCCTGCTCAAAGTTGGATTGATACAGAACATGCGCCCGCAGGCGCCTGCTGCATAGGTACGTCGGGCCAAGAGAGTGCAGGACAATCCTCCCTAACGCTGGCTTGATCCAATGCCTAGACAAAGCTATGACTGATGCCACTACAAATAGACGTATCATTCAAACCGGTGTTGAAAAACAGCAATCCACCCTACTGACTGGGCTCTAGTAGCGTGCAGGTAGCTAAGATACATCCGCTGCATATACCCAAGCCATCTGTAGCACTGGGGACCAGGGGTTAGGGCCTCAAAATCGTGAGGTGCTTTGGGAATAAGCGACACCAAAGGTGGGGGAGGTAAATAGGATCTAGAGTGATCAAAGGGCGTACAAAGAGATATATTTTCACTTTTGTTACGTCCGTCTGTCTTCCATGAGCCGGTGGTAACTGCCTGTGAAAAAAATGAGAGCAAAAATAATTTGAACTCACATCCTAGTGCAAGAAAGTTCTAATAGAGGTTCACATACTAGATCTGTCTAATTTATCACTTGATCATGGGTCGAAAAGACCACACTGGTGTCTCCACAACAACCCTTGAATAGGTAGATGTGGGCAGGATGGGTGGGCTCAGTTATTTGGATTCCAGCATGATGCCTGCTATGCCACGGATAAGGAAGGGCAACTAAACTTCCAGGCAGAGACTCTGTCCTGGTAAGAAAGCAGTCTGGAAGTAGGTGGCTCAACTGCCTCCTGAGATCCGAGACAGGCACATGGTTTACACCGAGCCAGATCGAATCTGAGCCCCTGCAGGTGGGTCACTTTTAACATAGGAAGAAATGATGCACCTGCGGCGCAAGGGGCTTGTAAATAAGCCCCTGAATAAATAGCAGTTGCCACAGCAAAGGCTAGGGGAGGGCTGGATTGTGCGAGGGCCTTTACGGCATCAGCCTTTGAGCATGCCTCACTTTGACATCCTCCTACAGAGAGGAAAGTGGACTTATGTTTGTCTTGAATGGGACGGCCAGATGGCCTCTTTCAGCACTGATGCGCTTGTGAGATGCGGGGTGTCCATATATACCATATGGGGTTTAACTCTCTTGTGACATGTGGACATCAATTTATCCAACATTTTTGAGAAATCAGAACTCGTGGTCTATTGGAGATTAATATTTAATAATTGAACAAGATATCTGACGTCCCGTCCCAATCTCTTTTGACGTCTACAATGTAATTGTCGATGGTTTGTGAAATTGCTTCGAAATTATACTCTGAAATTATTTTGCACTGAATGGAACGATTGCACTCAGTGAACACAACTATTCACAATAACTGCTTTGCGTGTAGAAACATGATAAACCACAATAGATCACATGTGATCATCAGCTGACATTTGATCTCACTTGGTTCCCTTGAGATTTGACTTGGAAAGGCCAGGGATGGCACATAAAATAAACTGTAAAGCTGTGATGCCCAAACATAGAATATTATGTAATCTGTATTATTTCCAGCTCTAGGAAGGTTGGTCCAAGCACCAATGTCCAATCTTTATTAAAAGAATGTAGGAGGATTACAACATCCCTAGTGCGTTATATTTGAGATCTTTTTGTATGCCATCCAGGTGTATAGTGCACAGTCAACAATTTCAACAAAATAAACTGAATTATCACAGCCGTGGAAATATATTTCAAAAGAAAGTCCTAGCCTGACACCAGAGCGCCGATTCCTGTCAGCGCGTTCTGAAAATGACATCCATAATTGGTCGTCGAAATCACAAAGCCACGTGGCAAAGGTTAATTTGAGAACTACCAGATATGACCCGTGAGGTTAGCCTAAAGACTAAAATAAATCTGCAATGCACTGAAAATTATTGTTAACAGGATATTTAATTGAAAAGCATAAAACCTTAATGTATTGTGTCAACCTAAATTACCGTTTCCTGTGCAGCGCAGACACAAAGAACAAATGAAATTGAGAGAAAAATAAATACTGAACATACTTCACGATGCAATCTATAAAACATTTCTACCGTCCCTGTACAGTGCTCAAGGAAGGAGGGTTATGACGACAAACCTATTAGTGGGTGAGAAAAGCTATTAGACGGAAATAACACCAAAGGAAATTAAAACTATGTGTCTGAAAGTCACCTCTAAAACACACAGAAAACAAACTTTCAGAAGGCTATCATAAGTGCATAAAGAAAGGGGTCGCGTGGAGTGGGGTGATGGCCGAGGAGTCGCAAGGGGAGGAGGGTTGCTCGGGGAGGGGGGTTCAATAAAAAAAATAACTACCTTTCTGCCGGCCCGGGTCCCGCGTCTTCACTGCTTGGTCTGCTCCTGCTTTCCTGGAACAGGCAGCCTCCCTCCCCTCCCCTAAGCCAATCACAACTATCCAATGGAATGTTGTGATTGGTCGGGACGCCGCCCAGCCAGGTGCTGTAGGGGATTGCATGTTCTCTATGTAGGCTGCAATGCAGTCTGCATGGAAAAGTGCAGAGTGCGCATGACTGGTCTGGGCGGCCCGAGAGGGCTGACCAAACCAATTGTGCGTACTCAGGAGTGGGCAAACCACTCCTGCCCTGCCCAGGCAGGTCTGCCCACCCGTCTGCTTGCCGCAATGCAGAAAGAAACATAAAATGATAATAACCAAAAGTTATTACCATTTTATGTTTTGGCTTTCTCACACTGTGAGAAAGCAGTGGGGCAACGCTCCTCCACCCTAGTGGAGGAGCCACCTCTGTCCTGTCTACAATGTGGTTATAGTTTGAGAGCAAAGTCAGTTTTTGCAGTACTATTGAAGCGTCGTTTTTGCATGGTTGCCATTTAGCATTCGATGTTAACAACACAGCTAGCATTCAAGCCTAAACTGGTGCAGCCCTATACAAGCATGAAACTTCTTAGCACTGGGTCAACCTCTAAAAGAAAGCTGTAAACTGTGTCTACTATGTCCCCAGGAAGAAGATGGGTGTTCCATTTCTGCTTTCAATGCCCACATTTTATGTGTCAATATACCCAATAATAACATGGTATCATAAGACACGAGCAACGATAGACATGCAGACTAAGGACCAGATTTAGAGTCTGATGGACATGATACTCTGTCACATTTGTAGCGGAGCACTCTGGCCCTCAAATTGAAGGCCACCCGCTCTATTGAGATTCGGGCAGACCATTACGTTTTTGATGGAGGGGCCTGCGCTGGGTCTGCCATTGGAATCCCTAAATCAACACCCTGATTGAGTTGGAGATGTCAGTGTAGTTCCTTCAGACCGTCCACCATATTGAGACAGGACGGTTGCTGTACTTTTATTCAGGTCCACCAGGGAAAGCCTCGTGGTTCAGAACAGAACTTAAAAATGTCTCCCTCGTCTTGTGAGAAAACTCCCAGGTTATCCCTACTCTCTAGTGGAGATGGATATCTTTTCTAAAGCAGTCAATTTCTTAAACTCAATTACCATCACCTCTGGAATTATTCTACTTCATTGTAGCCAAACTTTATGTTTACATTGTCTTTCTTACATGGTATTGCCTTTATTATTTGAATTGGCTGCTCTGTTTGCTTTGTTATTTAGTTACGCAGTTCTCTCTAGCACAGACATTCAATTAGGGTTTTGTGCGCTTAAATTAAAGATAATAACTTTAAAGTGAAAATGAACAAACTTTAGCAATATCAATGAGAACAACATTTAACAGTCATAAGTTGAATAGAATGAAAAAACAATGTCAGGTTGAACCAAATAATAGTGCACCTTTTCCTTTCAACAAGTTAATCAGAAAGAGCATCCTAAAAAAATAACTAAGGAGCCCTGAGTAATAGAGAAAAGAGAAAGGACAATACCTAATGATCATAAGTAACATAAAAATGTGACTATGTTACAGCAAAGCAGCAAAAGAGGACATTGCAGTGTAGGGAGGCATGTAGAGAAACTAATAAGCAACATATTTGAACCAAGGGAGCTAGGTATGGGGGGGAGGGGCACTATCAGGATTTATATGTGACATATAAATGAATTATCAGAGGAAGTAGATAGCAAATGGAAAAAGTTAAATGGGCCTAGCTAAAAATGTCTTTGGATGAGAATCTAATTTAAGTATTCAGAAAGCAACTGTTCTCTTAATAAATTGTTCTACAAAGTCAATTTCAATTAGTAGTAGTAAAACAAGTCCATTTTATAATAGACAGCTGAAATCACTGTAAATGTTGGGGTGTTTATTCTTGGAATAGATAGATGGGGTACTTTCAGCGTATATACAAGCAGGGCCGGCTTTAGGGTGGTGCGACCAGTGCAGCCGCACCTGGTGCTGACATCACCAGGTTTTGGTTTAAAAAGCACCTGCTTCAGAGTTCCGTGTGTGTTCAGCAGTTTTCAGACAGCACAAGAATTATCAATTTAACTCTGGTGATTAATGTTCCTGCTGAAGAGAGAGATTGGAGTTTTGTCTAGTGGCAGGTTAAAATTCCAAAAATGAAGAAGTTCAAACTTTGTACTGTGAAAGCCCGTCGGACTAAAGGATGTACATAGAATGATCTTGATGCCATATAAAACTGGGGGATCTAAAATTCTTGAATTTGCTTTCTGGATTTAAAAATTGATAATGAAATTGGATTTAGCTTTGATAAAGAGGTAGTGTCTAGAAACATATGCTGGCAGTATTTTGATTGTTTTTAAACTGAAAAGGGAATAAAAGAAACAGAAATATGGTGCCCATCGTGATTTGGGGGTCATAATTGATGAGTATCCTCCCAGTAGGAAAAAAGCATAGGGTTAAAATGCCTGCTACATATGCTGAACGTGTACTATGCAGATCACAGAACTGTATTTTATGTGGATAGCTCAGGGGGTTTCTGCTTTTGTCACAGAGGTCATTTTGTTACTTGCAGTTCATAAATTGTGATCCTTATTTAGCTCAGTGAGCTATTAACTGTCATTAAAGAGTTGCATGCAAACTGGATAATGTAGGTTAGAAAAGTACATTTTTCCCCCAGACTTCCATTATCCTAATGTTGCTAAAAAGGCTTTTGTTATGGTGCTTGGCAGCGGGCAATGTTTTCTGCCTCGAGCTGCTCATGCAATACGGCTCCTTGCTCGCGCTCTGTGTGGCTCGCTCCGGCTCCTCGATGCGAGTACGTTGGGGACAGTTTACGGATCAGGAGATGGAGTGAGGCACCTGACGCAGTGGGAGCGATCTGCCGGATTATCGCTGTCCCTAGGGCTTATTTCCATTTCAAAATAAACACTTAAACTCACCTATGAGTCTCGTGTTATTTCAGTCTCAGCAAATTGGAAAAGAGGATGGGATTTGAAGCCCTGGAGTTTCCTCATCACGCATGCAGTACTGCTCACGCCTCGGTTTCTTACAGGAAAGAGATTGTGTTTTTTTTCTACCAAAACACATAAGGAGGTAGTTTGGGTACTAAACAAAGAAGCTAAGGATTCCTATTAATGTACTGTTAATTTACATTTCACCATCCTGTTTCTTCCATTAATTTAACGGCGATGCACACACTTGTTGTGCACTTCTGCACCAGACTGGAATTTTCTCTTATTGGTTTGTTTTCTCAAGGCTCATACAGTTTTACTATTATTTAATAGAACATTGTTGTCACGCAAGCAGTGCATCCTTCTCCACGTTTTCTAGAGTTGCCTGGTGAACCTGTAATTGCCTGGAAAGATTGGTACAGGCCATTTAATATATATTTAGTTGCGATTGATGGTTTGCAATTTCGCGCAGAAAGGAAAAAGTTTATTTTAGAACACTATTTGGGCAGAGAAGGGTAACGTATTTTTGAACACTTACCTATTTGTACACCACCTGATCAAGAAAATTTTGATGAATTTCAAGAGGCAGTTCTGAGAATAGCGAAAAGATTTGATACTCAAAGGAGTATTGTTGTTAGACAGTTTAAATTCTTCTCTAGAGAACAGAAGTAAGATGAATCAGTAGACTCATATGTGACTGCATTAAGAATGTTAGCAGCTAATTGTAAATTTGAAAAGTTTACTGAGCAACTTATATGGGACCAATTAGTGGTCAGATGTCACAATAAGTCTATGCAGGAGAAATTGTTATCTTTTAAAAGTTATCGTTTTCTGAAGCGATTGATGCCGTGTCTATGATTGAGTCTTCGCAAGCTGAAGTAAAGATTTTAAGGAAGCACATTGAAGAACCAATCTTGGGAGTAAAGAGTAAATTACAAGATGGCAATGTTATGACCCCTAAAGTTCATTTTAAGAAGGGTACTACATTCAATAACACATTATGTGCTTGTTATCGTTGTGGATCAACCCATCATGCAGCTAATTTCAAGTTTTGTTCTGCAGTTTAGAAAATATGCAGTCTATGCGGCGCAATTGCACGTTTGGCAAAAGTTTGCATGAAAAGAAGCCATCAAGTAAATGAAATACTTGACTATACAGAAGAGGACTCATTGCAAGCCAGTCTGTCTGATCTGGTTCTAAATATCACTTCATCGGACAATTATGACTGTGAAAAACCCACTGCTAACATGGGAAAAGGGAATAAGGTTGTCAGATTGTTGATGAATTTAGGAGCCAGAGTGACTATTATCACTTAAGATATGTTCAAACAACTATGGAAAGATGAGGCAATGGCAGATCCTCATATCAGAACAGAGTCTTTTCAATAAAACACTATTGCTCTTATAGGTTATTTTGTATCTATGATTTGTTTTCAAATGTGTGTTTCCCTGGTAAAATCTATGTCACCTTCAAAGGAAAGAATATTTTAGGTTGGGTACATCAAGCCATGCTAGATATTGTACTTCTACCAGTCAAAATTAGAAAAGTAATGTAATTTTCTGATCCCTCTCGTGAGATTTTACAGTAACACACCAATAGTATTGTTAATTTGTTGCAGGTTACTAATGTTGATTTTAATTTCAGTGCTCAACTTCAACAGCTGCTTAGAAATTGCAATGCTCTTTTTGTAGATAAGCTTAGTGTGAAATTTTTTTTTAAATTGAATATCAAACTTAAAGATAGTGTCACACAGATAAAACATAAGTGAAGGAATGTTCCCTTAAACATTAGAAGTGAACTATACAAAGCTTTTAAAGATGTGCAAGGTCTAGGTGTAATCGAACCGGTGGCTAGTTCACCTTGGCTTTCTCCCGTTGTCATAGCCAAGAAAAAGAACAAAGAGGTGCACATTTGTATTGATCTTAAGTCTTTAAATAAGAATATTTGGGTGGATGCCCACCCGTCACCTAGAATTGAAGAGTTGATATGAAACTAAATGGTGCAAAAATGTTCTTGAAGTTAGATATAAAGTCTGCTATCAACAGATTTAGCTGAATCCTCAAAACACCGTACTGCATTTGACACTCCAGATGGTGTCTTTTGATTTCGTAGGATGCCATTTGGTTTGGCATCTGGTGCATCAGTTTTCCAAAGGGTTATGAAACAAATTTTAGGGGTATGGAAAGCGTTCTTGTTTTTCAAGATAATGTTTTAGTAGCGAGTGCAAATCAAGATGAACATATCCACAAACTTAATGCTGTGTTTGAGAAGATCAAGGTTAATGGTTTGCAGTTAAGACAAGATAAATGTAGTTTTGTGCAAGATCAATTGAAGTATTTGGGGCACATTGTCAGTACAAATGGCATCAGTCCTAAACCAGGTATAGGTAAGGCTATTGAAGATGCTCCTTAACCTTGTAACAGAGAACAGGGCATGTCTTTTAGGGACATTTATTATGCTGATTCTAGCAGCTAACATATGCGAAAACAGCTCCATCATGTGCCGTGGCATGATGGGCCTTTGGTAATCTTTCCACTGACCAGGTGCCCACCATGCAGTTGGGATCAATTTGAGGGGAAATATTTCTGCCCCAACTGTGAGAAACTTTAACTTTTGCAAAACACTAGGAGGCTGATTTATTAACAAGTCACATAACGCAGAAAGACAATTTTCTGAGCTGTATTGTACTAAGATATGACGCAATCCTGCCCTCTCCCTACACTGATGAACTGATTGCAGCCTACCGCTAAAGAAGGCACCCTTGAGCCATGGTGCAGGGGTGCCTGAGTTACAGCCAGGATTGTTTTTGTGTTGGAAGGGGCACCTTCTTGCACAAAAACAATCCTCTGAGGTTTTTTTCTCCTCCTATGTGTGCTGCAGAATGCAGCACATGTAAAACAAGCATTTGCAATGCAATCGGTTTTGCCTTTGGGACCTTATACGTTTTTGGCTATGCAGCATATTATACTGGGTGCTACAACATCTAGTGTTCTTTAACGTGGAAGTTTTTATTTTTTTACACTTTATACAGCGCAAACTAGACATGAAGGTTTTGGGGCGCTTAACAAGAGCCTCAGTTACATCACGCAAGGACACATAGGCATTATATCAAAAGTACATTGAGAGGTATTTACTTAAAGTGTTATTTTTGTATACCTGGATGGTAAGAGCGCATTGCATTCATCCGAGGGCAGGCTGCGAGGAAATGGCACTTCCTTTCAACACATATGTGACAATTGAATTTGCCGCAATGCTGGGGGTCTGTTGATTTTTATACTGCAACTGTCAGCACTCGGCTGGCTGTGTGAGCAGCAGCCAGCGATGCAGGCCCCATTGCTGCAAACAGCCGCCTGTACTGTCTTGTGTATCCGAATACTCCTTCGTATCCTCGTTTTTGTTCCTTTCTTCATGTTTTTTTAATTTAGTTTGTTTTATGCTTAGACAGGTTGGGGCAGCGCGTTTGGAGGGGGAGGGGAGCTCATGCTAGTAGTAATCGGATCCCTCACCTGAGAAGGGCAGGAGGGGAGCATTCTTTGCTGCTAGCTGCTAGAGGAACGGGAGGATGTGAAAATGAAAGCCGGCATTAGGTTTGCACGGCAAATTTGCTGTGCAATCACTTTACCCTTTTCATCTTTTTTTGGTTAGGGTGTGCCTTCGATCGCGTGGAGACCGTAAGATACCACTTTGAAGAAAGGATCAAAGCAAAGGAGTCTACAAAAGAATTAAATAAATTGTGTACCCCGATGACAGTGTAAATAAGTGAAGCGAGAAAGATGAGCAAGGATAAAGAAGTGCCGTCTGCAGTCCGAGACGCTTCCAATTTTCTTCTTACTCTGGACTGCGGCCACCGTTGCTGTTGAGGTCAGAGTGTTCAAGTTTCAGGCTTGTGGCTCCATATTTCCCTCGCCTCTGCCCTAAAGAGTCTGTGCCCTGCAAGCTGCAGCTTAGTGCTTCAGCCCAGCCCGCATACTGGGAATTAATTCTGTTGGGGGGATGTTTGAGCTGGATTTGTAGACTTGCCCTGGAGGCCGCAAGAGCCAGCAGCGGGTGTAGTTGTGGCGGCGGAAAGGCGTTGATGCCGTGGTCATGAAGCCGGTCTCAGTGCTGGTCATAGTGAAGGTGTCTCTGTGTGCAAATAAAAGCGGGTGCAGTGTTAAAAATAAAGTGCCGTATTTCACATCTGATAAAATAAAAACATGAAACCCGTCGCGGTGCGAGGCAGCCCAGCACCTAAAACAAACCATGAAACCGGATGCCATGCAAGGCAGCACGGCGCCAGCTGTAGGAGAAACTCAATAAAGAAAATAATGCTTACAAGACTAAGTAACACGTACCGTGTAAAAACCGAAGTAAAGGTACCAGTAGCCATGGGAGGTTACAAAAGATGACAAGGCTGTACTTAGGACGAACTAACAAGCCTATTTACGAATCAGAAGCCAATATTTATGAAGGACAAAAACACAAGCCAATGACAAATATGGGTGGAGAGTGGGCGGGGCTTACATTCCATACTCTACTACAACAGATCGCCAGGGCAGCGCATGCGCGCTGACTTAGGCTCGACCTAAAAAGGAAAGAATTTGGAGAAATAAATACATTGCACTTCACCTGAGAAGGCGTAGCATTTTGGTGCATTCCCAAGTTTACTAGACTTAGTAACTCTGGGAATGCACCAAAATCCATGGTGGAATGCGTGGGAACCCTGATACCCCCGCCCCCCTAGGAACGCCTTGCCAGGGCAGAGTAACGCAAGGTAGCAACTTGCGCTGCCTTGCATTAGTCCAGATTTACTAAGCCATGCAGAGCCCTGCAAAATGGTTTTGCGTGGCTTACTATATCTCACTAAAGCCATTGCTTCATCTTGCACTGCCTTACCTGACGCAACAGCAATGCAAGGGCTTTGTAAATCTGGGCCATCATAACATCCTAAGTCTCTTACAAGCTCATTATAGCTTTTCACTTTGCTGTATTGTGTCTTGATAGGCTAGGTAAAGACCTTGTAGGGCTTATTTTAGGTTACTAAAAACATAAATCTGCTGGTTACGCATTTCCACAAATGTGATTCTGTCCGATAGTGTTACTTGGGAATGCTGATAGTATGACTGGTAAGTTTGTTAATATTCAATGAACTTGTTTATGTAATCCTTCTAGATAAGGCAAACATGGAAAGATGCCCTGTTCGAAATGGGTAACAGATGGACTACATCTAGTGCAGCTCTGCACTGGTGGTGTTAGCAATTTCTGTGCTCATTCAATACCTGTTTACAGAACTCTAGGTGCAGGGCTAAATAAAAACAATGCTGGTTGTGTTTTTTGGTTGTCACACAGTTCATGGACGGCTTCGTTTTATAGAGTTTTGTTGCGGGTATAAGATTTTCAGATGACTTTATCCTGAACATTTAGGAAGCTTTGTTTGAGCTGTGCTGGACTTCTGCACCATCAAAGAATTTGAAACTTTTCAACAACCAAAGTCCTGTGCTCTGTTAGACAAACAATATGCTGAGATTAAACGGCAGTGATATTTGATGAAAACAACGTGCCCTCCAATTGAACAGGGATTTATGCGTTACTGATGTAATCAGTTAGATATTCTGACGTCTGGAGTAAGGTGGGCAATAGGAAGGCACATGCCACTTTTACCATTCACCACCCAACTCTTTGATGCCTGTAATATGTGTATATCCAGTTCTGGCAGATTCAAGGTGTGCTCAATTTTATTATAAGCTCCATGTCCGAAGCAATTTGTATGTCTGGTCTTGGCAATCAATCAGCGATACCACTTGCTTAGATTATGTGCTCCACTACTTCAAGGAGTGTCCCTCAGCATGAGCTGAGCCACAACAGAGCATCAGGTCCAATAAAGTTTGACTTGTTACCACTTGACTTGCCTCTAGGCCTTCGAGTCCTTCCTCTAGTCTCACAGAAAATACAGAACCTAGGAATTGAATTTCACACTGAACGTTTGTTTGTTGCTCTAGTTAATGTAGTATTTAAGGTTCTCAATTCCAGCTCTCAACACTCCAGGCAATATTATTACTACTCCAAATTAAACACCGATTGGAATTGACAATGGGCCCTCCCTGATCATGGCACACTTGGATTTTTTGGAGCATCCTTTACAGTGGTCTCCACAAGAAACACTTGACTAGGCTACAAAGGCTACAAAGCCAGGAAGCCCGAATGTGTCTAAACCTCCACATGAGGAACCACATAAAACCACTCTAGGAGGACTCCACTGAATCCAGCTAGAGTTTAGTATCAAATTTATAGTTCTGTGCACTGTCCTTTTAACCTACTTGGGCAAAGTTTCAGTATATCTGCAGAAACTCAGATCACCTACAAACCAACCAGAAATCTCTGATCAGTATCCGCCCACCGGAACAATTAATGATCCTTCAAGATGAAAATACACAGAGGAAGTTTAGGACCCTAGAGTGAGGAACATCATGAATCTCAATTTTACACCCGTAGCCAGTCACAAGCAGTTTCAGAAACATCTGACATTAGAACTATTCAGACGTTCTTTTAATTAAAATCTGAACAGATCATTGTGCATCCTTACTTACTGAACTTTAGGGATTCTCATCAATCTCAGTGCTCTAAAGAAATCTTAAGGCTACACAAACAACTTTACAAAAAAATTCTAAATGAATATAAAAATGTGATGTATTTCATGAGAATACATTTCATGTTGTTTTGCCTGGTTTGAAGATTTTCATGAAGCATGTATCCAAGTAGAATGAGACTACAGATGGTGTGAAAACTGGAGAGACAAAGATGTCAGAATGGCATGAGCAGTGGGGCCTGGATGCATGGGCAGTGTCCTAGTAGATTAGCATCTCTCTCACTGTGCAAATTAAGCCTCAGTTTGCAAACCAGTGACCAAGCAAAAACCACAATTTCTTGCCCTGAAGGGGAAATTGGTCTTCACAGCAGATTCCTGTAGATATTAATGATTACTATATCCTGCAATCAAGTAATGCTAGGGAAAGTTAGTTTAATTTAGTTTTGTATTGATTTGGACATTTGTTTTGTGATTCTGTGAACTTCTTGCCTTTTTTAGGGATTATGACAGTTGACTCTAGTTACACTTTTCTTTCTTAAATTTGATTGATGCATAGCCTTCCAGTAATATTGTCTAATGCTGTCCATCATTATTGTAGGCTCTTCATCGAGGGTCAGTCACATAGGGTAGGAATCCAACTACGTCCGGAGGGTTGAATGGACACTATTTTTCTGAGCACCACCCAGCAGTGTTAACTTCAGTTGCTGTCAATTTAAAGAACTTTGACATTAACACTATGAAAGAATGTGTATTTGTGCATCATGCATCAAGCCCAGCATTAACCTTTATTACATCAGGTATGGTGGGCTTGCTTATAGAGAAGCCACAGCTAGCTCTGTTTCCAGGAAAACCATACATGACATAGGGAGGCCTCCCCTATTGAACCCTAGTGGGCATTGTGACGCTATATCAGTAAGCTTCTCTTCTGTGCTAGGAGCAACACCACATAAGTAAGTAAATACTTTATTCTGTAGAGCCCACACCAGATGTAGCAAGAAAACAGAGATTTAACAGCAGTTATAATATAATGCTCACTCATACAGGACCAGATCATGTGTATGTTAAGTAGAGCAGAATTTGGAATTAACAGGGCATGAGAGGAAACAGGGTGAAGAGAAGTATTAAAGAATATGACATGAAGAACATAATTGCAAGACCACAATTACAATACCACACTTTCGTTTACTGGCTTATCATGTACACAAGTGTAGTTCTGACAGCAGGATAACTGCAGACATGACTCCCTCTGCATCAGGGATATTAGTAGACCCGGGTAGAATTTAAATCACACTAGACTAATCAGGGTAATTTCAGTAATTCTGCCTTAATTTTTTTAGGCAGAATTACCGATAATAACGTGAATACTCCTGCTCGCGTAATTTGGAGTCATTTGGGGGAAATAAATCCTAAAGGAGAGCAAATTTTGCGATAGGCCACTCATGCTCACTGTGGAAAATTGGAATATTATATAGTACTGCTAGGTGGCCTTACCGTGTAACATTATCACAATACCCCACAGATGGTCCTTGGATTAACACTAATAAATTCTTAGCTCAATCCTGGTAGAGTGGCAAAGAGCATTCCAGATTTACTAGAGGAACATGTGTTAAGCATTTAAGAGTACCAACATGGATGATAAGTAATTGACACAACTCGAGAGAAATCTGAAACCATTTTAGAAAAATAGAGTGTATATTTATCTTAATTTAGATACCAAAATGAATGGGATATCATACATATAATCAGTTATAGATTTTTGAAGCAATATTAAATCAGTGCACTAAAAAACACAGACAAAATAAAATTACGGCCAATGTCAAAATCCACTAGTGACTATCGGTCACTTGCAGGTCGAGTAACTTGAAACCCTTATAGGGATACGGTTATGCAGGCCCCAGGACCAGGCCACAGCAGTCAGATAAAATTTGCCGAGCTTGTGTCATCAGGGTGCAGAGTTGTTCTCGGGGCGTCCTTGGTGCTGAACAGCCTACCCCAAGAGCACATCTAGTGGCGCGAGCTGCTGCTCATGCTCCCTATTCGTGTTCTGTTGCATTTAGCACTATTTTACAGAGCAAAATGTATCCTCCCATCCATTTTTATTGTAAGGGTGCATTTTGCTCCAAGAAAAATGTTGCTAAATGCCAGCAGTAAGATGGGGGAAAATCCTATCCCAAGAGCACCCTTAACGTGGGCAAACAGCTGCTTCCACTCTCTGTGTTCTGTTGCATTTATCGCTATTTCTTAGTGAAAAAACACATGCTCGCATCCATTTTTGATGCCAGAGGGCATTGAGAAATAGTGCAAAATGCAGAATTACTCTTCTTGCGAGAGTTATGTCCACCTCTAGATATTAGTTTGTCTTCAGAGAATAAAATAATTGCCAACTGGTCTCATGCTGGGTGTAATGCCCATAAGTGTTTTTTGCCATGTGACTCTTGCCTTGGAGTTGGGAGCCACTTAAGTGAGAAAAAGCTTTTGGCTCAGTGGGTGGACCAACTGTTGATCTAGAGCTTCCACTCCACAGACATTGGCGTGGCCCATCTAACAACCTCTAAATGAGGCCCTAAATCTTCTAGGGCAACAGGGACATACAATATTGTGATATCAATCCTGAAAGACATTACTCCTTTTGAGGTTAAATATATTGAGACACTACTTTGTTATTTTCTCAGAGGAAAATACCAGAATATTAGCATAGTGATGGATTGTAAGAGCATACTCATCTGCAATATGCTTCTGTACGTTGTCTTCAATTTATTGAATACCTAAAGTGGTTGTGGCTGCCTCTATATGGAGTGGTGAGGCCGGGGGTTAAGGGAGAAGGCATAAAAAAAATAAAAAATAAACTTACCCTCTTCGCCGACGCACGTCTCTCCTCCGTCCTCGCTCTCTGCCACCGGAAGCACCCAGGCTCCCGGACTCTCCCATCCAATCACAACGCTGCAGGAGCAGCATCGTGAGGCCGCTCAGGCAGTACCTGGGAGGCTGTACATGTTCTCCACTGGGCTGTGCAACACAGCCCAGTGGAGAACATACCCAGTGCTCATGGAGCCGACCAAGCCGTCATGTGCACTGAGGGAGGGAGTGCAAACCAATTCTGCTCTCTTTGATGGCGGCAAGCCCAGCCCGCCCCGCCCGACTTGGCTGGAGTCCGGCAAAGAAAAAAGAAATGATTATTAATTCTTGTTATTATCATTTTATTTTTCAATGCTCAACAAGCAATGGGGCGACGCTCCTCCGCCTTAGCGAAGGAGCTGCCATTGTGGAGTGCTCCAGGCTTCTAATAGTCGGTAAAAGCCGGAGCGCCAACATTCCAATGTTTGTTCACAGCTATTGCTGTGAAGAAAGGGCCTCATGGAGCCCGAGGAGATTTCAGTCCCCTCGGGCTCCATGAGGCCTTTCTTTTACAAATTTGAACATTCTGCCCTCTAGGGGCAGAATGCTCTAACAGCCTTAGAGCCCTCCATAGAGGGCACTACCGGCCATTGAAGGCCCGCTCCCTTAATAAAGGCTCTCATAACGCTGGAGTGGGCCTTTAATGGCTCCGAGAGTCCGCTCCGGTGGGCTCTTAGGTTATATTGAAGCCTCAACAATATCTTCAGGCCCCCTTGGGAACCACATGATTACTCACTAATAAATAGCCACATTGACAACATGGGTGAAATATCCATGATGGCCATTTCAACAGACAGGTAGATTCAGTGGACTGATGAGGGTGTTGTATTATAGGTGCTGTAAGAGAGCAATAGGGCAAAGTATCTTTTATGCAGCCAAAATTGGTTGACAATCGGCCACAGGACTGTTGAGTGTTGAAGTTTTAATCCGGGACAAAAGGGGTAGGAATTCAGGAGCAATTGTTCTCACCTCTGGATGCAAGACAGACATTTTTCTAGGCCATTCAAAGCCCCTTCCACCTAAAACTGATTGTGGCAACCCCTCCATCTTAAAGTGTTACATTTCCAATAGTAGGGCAATAGATCCTTGTATAAATAAGCCTTTCCATTTCATTTAGTTCTGTTCTCCAAATTACAACTGTCCTATGATTCCATCCTATTAGAAAGGCATAGAATGGACAGATTATACTGAACCGCTGTGTCAAGCTGTGTGCGCTCATCCCATAGCTCTAGTGAATTAAAGTGACTTCTGTCAAGTCATTCAATGTAACTTGAATCCTCAAATCTAATGCAGGCAGTCTCCTAGTCACCTAAACAAGGCAACCATTCTCTATTCAGACGCCTAGTTTGTTGTGTAGTGGTAGTCAGATTCAAATTGGTAACTTCGAGGTTAGGTGTGGGCTTGGCCTAAAGATGCATTTTCAAGTAGTTGTAGTTTCCCCTAATATGGCATAGTTGGGGAAGGTAAATGCACCAAAATTATGTTCTCATGGATCATCGTCCTGAAGAAGTGTGATCAATGTACAGAGCGTGTTCACGTGTTACATTACAATCTGACAAAGGGGGACAATAAAAAAATAACACCAATGATAATGCTAAATACAATGCATCCAATCAAAATGGAAAAAGTTTTTCTTTTGGTTGTGTAGCCGCAGGTGTATTTCACCGTAGTCAAAGGAAGGGGAAACAGTCTCGATTCACATAGTGCGTTGGCAGAAAAGTAATGTATTTTAATGCACATTTTACAAACATAATGACGCAACGCAGTATATTTGGACCATTCCATGTGAGAGCTTGTGAAATAACCCAGCTCTCTAAGGGCTGCCACAGTGGTATTCTCTGCAGCAACACATATATTTGGTGCTGATCAGAAAATTGTGCATCCACAAAAAACACTGAATGCACAGGAAAAAACGTGCTGCTGGACACATTGTGCCCTAGAGAAAGGTATACCCACAATGAATCTTCTGCCAGGAGATACAGGGCCCATCGTACATTGGACAAGGAGGCACATCACATGGCATGCACTAGTAAACAAGTAATTCCTCTGGCAACCCTATTTGAATATTCCAAAGCACTGCCAAGAACATCAGGATGCTGCTCAGAATTCTAGGGTGCTGCTAGACGTTGAAGCGCTGCTTAGTATGTCATAGCGTTATGCAGTGTTTAATTTGTAAAAAAAAAATAATAAGTGGCGGGCCCTCGTCTGGAGGCCCCTACATAGTACACAACACATTGCAACTGCCAGCGCTGCCAATGACAATACCAACAAAACTACTAACCATCACACTCCTACAAGTGTGATGAATCAGACTATTCCACGTCCTCAAAGCTATTGAATGGGTTTGGCAACAGGTATCAGTCATTTTTAATGTATATTGAATTGATAAATAACTGTTGTTGTGCTCATCTCCAAATAAAACAAACTGTGCCAGAGTGTCATAAGGGTCAGTGTTGACAATGAAGTGCCAGTGCCGAGCACCTGGAAACCACTGGATCAAATTAAGCATTGGTGTTATCACTGACCTCAGGTTGCATAGTGGTCACATATTTAACTCCTGGAGACCATTCCCTCAAGCTCTTGTCACCTATTGTCGTGCCAAGCGCTGCCTCTTGTCAGTCGCTTTCCGGTTTGTGGAGAGTGGTGTGCTGAAGTAGTCGTATTCCCACCCCCTTTGGACTAGAACAGGACCAGTTTAAGAACAACGTTTCAAGCCCACAATCTAATTGTAGGTAGTGTTATGAATATTTGAGCCCAATGGGTTAACTTTGACCATTGTAACAAAATGTATCACTTAAACGAGCTGGTGGGCATGGACTACATGCATGGAATAAGGTTCCTGTAAAAGCTGTGGGTCAGGAGCGCATAAGCGGGGCTAGAGGTCAAAAGGCAAAGCCGAGGAGGCCCAACCATGACCCGTGAACAGTGCCCTTCTATTTGATTTCACTGTAGTGCATGGAATATGCGAGATCGGTTGGACACCAAGAAACATTGACTTTTTTTAATTTGGCTTGAGAAAGAAAGAAAACAGGTTCCCACCCTAGTAAAAATAGCTTAGAGAAAGAAAAGCGGTCAGGGTGAAAATAACATCTCCACACTGAGCTCACAGAGAGCAGTAATTCAAATGGCATGCAAGATATGTACACCTACCCCTGGCACCAGATTTTGTTTCAAGCTAGTCCAAAAAAATAAATATCTCACAGCACCTTCCTTATAATGGTCCTCCCTTCAGTGCATCAGGGCAGCCGAAATCTTCCATTTTCACAAGCCAAGCCCAGAAGCATTTGTGTGGGCACAGCCGACTTTCCCTCACTTTGATAGCAGTGAACAACAGGCCTGTCTGTGTTCTCGCAGACCTGGCGGTTCCCTCGCGCCG
Organism: Triturus cristatus; assembly: GCF_964204655.1. NCBI lineage: Eukaryota > Metazoa > Chordata > Amphibia > Caudata > Salamandridae > Triturus > Triturus cristatus. The sequence continues at coordinate 354,173,750 of NC_140593.1, read as the reverse complement.
CCCAGCCTTTCTGTTTTCATTGGCACGCGATAGGAAAGATTTCAGGAACCACAAAAAGAGCGAAGCAGTTGCTCACATTTTTTCACTGCAAGTGGTAAATTCTTCTCAAGTGAAGTATGCATTACATGTGAATGCAGAAACCAACCAAATAAACAGAGTGCATGAGTCCCGGGGATTGTTCCACAGCTTTGGGAAACCTTACCAGAACCTTATGATAATATCGGCTCGTTCCTCAAAGGATCATGGGCTGCGGCGAATACAACATCGAAGCAGTTTCGAGAATATTCCCTACTTCTATCATTCGTCTATAGACAACTATGGATACTTGAATATTTTCTATACAATTACATGTTGCACACATACAGCGTAAGGTACTGAATACTACATTTATTTTATGTTAGTGTTCATAAATAAAATTATCAATTCAACTATTTGAACTGTAAATTATATTTAGCATTTTTTAGATTTTGGAGCATATTTATATTACTCTTGTTAAATGGGACAGACGGCGAGGGATAAAAAAAAGTTGTTATGTAGTAAATGTGATGATGGGTTTTGCCTAGCTCACTGTAAAGATAAGCTTTATCTATAGTTTTATTTTTAACACTATGTATGCATGCGTCCCAGGACTGCTGACGTCACATTTCCAGAGCAATCTCTTCCCTTTACACTCTTAATCGGACAATACATGTGACGGAGCAACAGTGAGTAGTCTGCAGTTGCGAGATGATTTGCAGAGGCAGGCCCACAGATGTTTACCAAGGTCCACAGATGTTTACAACACTGAGGGCTATACTAAGTCTAAAATGGTGACTGGATCACTCTACAAGGACTGCTTGAGAATCCAGCTCTCACATTTCAGAGAGCCGACAAGGGAGGTGCGCTTGTTGTGATGGACATAGAGTTTTATGAAAACAGTGTCAGAAATCATCTATTGGACGAAGATACATACATGCGATTAGAACAAGATCCTACGCATGCTTTTCAAACTATTCTCAGAAAAATCCTAGATCATGCACTACAAATGGAATGGATTACAGATAAAACACACAAGTATCTAGAAATTAAATATCCCCGAAAACCTACATTTACATGCTCCTCAAGGTGCACAAAAACGCAATCACACCACCCTTCAGGCCAATAGTTTCCGCATGTGGTTTTATTTCAGAGCCCATCGGTAAATATTTAGACTGGTATTTGCAACCTCTAGTTCAGGATTGGGTTACTTATATCAAGGATACGACATCCTTTTTGAACAAGCTACAAACTGTCAGCACAGAAGACATAAAAGATTGGTGGTTATGTACAGTGGACGTCACCGCCCTATATACCTCGATCCCTCACAATTAAGGTTTGTAAGCTCTAGAATGGTGCTTACTAAGAAATGATATTGAAGATGTGAACAAAGTTTTTTTGTTAGAACTTATGCACTTTGCGCTTTACCATAGTTACTTCCAGTGGCAAGACATGTTCTTTGGGCAATGCAATGGAACATCAATGGGATTTGCTGGGGCACCGTCCTATGCGAATGTCTTTATGTCCAAATTTGAGTTCCAACACATCCTCCAGAATCCAGAGTGGATAAAGGATTTAGTGTTATTTAAAAGATACATCAATGATATATTCATCATATGGAAAAGCAATAAGAACACGTTACAAAAGAACATTGAAATGTTGAACTCACATCATGAACGCATAAAGTTCACCTATTCAATTGAAAAACATCAAATAGCGTTTCTGGATGTTCTGGTAGTCATCGAGAATAACACTATCAAAACCAAAGTGTACACCAAAAATACGTATCGCAACACCTGTTTGCATTTTCAAAGCTTCCACCAAGAATCTCTCAAAAAACATTTGCCTTTTTCTCAATTTATTAGACTCAAGCGCATAACTTCTGATCCCACTGAGGTGACAGATACCATCAACAATCAAGCAGAAAAGTAAATAAAGCGAGGCTACCGATGGAATATCATTGAAGAATCAATCACGAAAGTAAGCCAACTGAAGAGAGAAACTTTATTAACACCCAAAGTTCCCAACGAGAGATCACCAACCGTTTGTGTTCTTAAATACTCCACGCAAGCTTGTAGAATCAAGAATATCATTAAGAAACAGTGGACATTGATTCAATTAGAACCAGATTTGAAAAATATATTTGATGATAGAGTCACATTCGCATTCCAGAGATCAAAGAATCGAAAGGAATTTTTGAACACCAAGAAAGAAAAGAAAAAAGAGTCAAAAGGTATGCAAAGATGCGAAAATTGTGTTCATTGTAACAACGTAATTGTAGGCAATGAATTTATACACCCCATGAAAGGAAATAAAATACCACTACATCACTCCAGCACTTGCGATACTAAGAACGTTGTATACGCTATTAAATGCCCGTGCGGCAAAATGTATGTGGGCCAGACAGAAAGAAAGATTAAAATCAGAATGACAGAACATAAAAGTAATGTAAGAACAAAGAACATAAAGTCCACCATCAAATTGCGCAAATCAGATTTACCATCCTAGAAGCTATTCAACAACGCTGTGATATGGATCCACGTATACAATTGTTAAGAGCAGAATTCATTTGGATTAAGAAATTGAACTCCTTACAACCATTCGGAATGAATGATCGGGTGGAACTAGCGTGCTTTTTCTAAGACGCGCGATTAGATTGCATCAAGAAACTGTATATTTATGTCAGCTTTGTTGGACTCTGCATATCACTTTTGTGTTTATCACTGATATATGTTATTGAGTTACCCTCATTATTGTTCATTTGCCAAGAGTATGCATTTAATCACTAGGGGGCTGATAATTGTCAAGAATGCACATGTAGATAGCATTACTAGCAGAAATAACAAGAATAGATATTGACAGCTCACGCACTAGACTACGTGTAGGGGGCGAGCAGATTCAAGTAAGACGATTGGGCTATACCGTCACATGAGCAGGTGTAGTGACGAGGCGGCTATCTCACATCATGTGATTTAGGAAGCTTAAAAATTGGATGTCTATTGGTTCTCACTTTGTTTAGTATTGCAAGCTGAGCGGGAACACGGAAGTGTCGTTCTGAGGACTCCGCCGCGTCTCGCTACCGGCGCAGATTACAAACGCTTAAAAGTAAGTTAGCTAACTCTGAGTCATTTTTAAATTCTTATCCCGCAAACAGTAACGAGCAGTATCCCATAGAGATTGGTAGAGTTGACGGAAGAGTCCGCCGCACTTGGTTACCGACGCATATTTCAAATGCTATCGGCGTAGATTCTGAACGCTTGAAAATAAGTTAACTGACACGGGGTTATGTTCAGATTCTAAACCACTAAGCGGTCACGCACAGCGTCCCACAGAGACTTCGTACTTAGAGCTTACGACACGGTTGAATAGTGTATAACATTCGTTTACCATTTATCATGGAGATACAGCGGCAATATGTCACGCTAATGCTGATAGTACTATCCACATGATGTTTTGTACATTTTAAGAACACATATTTCCCCACTGAATGCTGGTTTTATTAATTTGTCCTAGACAAATTGAATTGAGTTAAATGCACAGTGTTTCGAGTGTCATACATCTGGTGAATTGCTGAAATATCTATTTCATGTTGCATTAAGAGTATATTGTTTTTATGTAAAAAATTGATAAAGCCTTACCTGGTTTTTTGTATCTTTTCTTTAGACCCCTGAGGAAGGGTCGATGTTTGACCCGAAATGCATTGGCTATCATAAAGAGCGTTATATTGTACAGATCATAAAGGAAGTTGGAATTAACTTCTCATGAATTTTTGGATGAAATATTAAATGAAAATAACGTATGAATTTTCAGAGACTTTGGAATTATTTGTTTAATTAATGTAGAGAGACGTTAAGAAACGCAACTTTTCAAGCAAAAGTGCACACATCCAAGGGACTGGTTTTCCTGACCCATGGAGCAAAACAACTGAAACCCCATGTTTACTGGTAAACCCTTTTGTTCAAGGAGCACAGCCCAGTCTAACTAGGAACATGAACCAGCTTACTGCTCTTCTGCTTCACTACACTCGTATCTCAAAATGGACCGATACAACAGAGTCTAAACTCATTTGGACGATCAAAATATGTTAGAGTTCCTTGCTGCTATGTAGTTCTGCCATCAGCCTCAAAAGAAATCGCCTGCTTCCAGTTATCTTTAAAATGAACTGGCCGTAAAAAATACCTGCTTTCTTCACCTCTGCAGCTAATTATCTACAGGTGCCCCAACACTCGTGCATGACAAAAACAAACAACAGACTCCGGGCGACATGCTGAACTAAAAACTCCACATCTACACTACAGATTTGATGACCTTATCGAGGCTCCATTTTCTCACATTTAACCAATGTGCATGGGCGGAGCGCATATCCAGTCTGCACGCCTCATACGCCGTTGAGCCATAAAACAGAAAAAGTTAGATTACTATTGAGTGCATTCTACCATTTCTGACTTGCATACTTTTAATAAGTTGACATTTTCCTTCTTTAACCATTCTGAGCCTCCGCCTGTCCCTAGAATATATGTCTGGGGTGGATGAGAGCTGGACTTTGTGAATTCCCTCTAGACAATCACACACAAAGGGATGTTGAGGTATGCCCTACATATCCTGATGGCCCACCACCAGGCTAATGAGTCTTCCTGGGCTAGAGTGAGAGGGAGAAGCTGACACTTGCACCTGAGTAAGGCTGTGCCTGTCCCCACACAAAGAGCTGCACACCGCCCTGTTGTGTATCTGGAGCCAGGGCCCATAAGGGCAGGTACTCGTGACCTAGAAAGACTTTTCTTTGAAGTCTCCCTACTTCAAAGACTAACATTGATATAGGTACTGGACCTCTGACACCATATACTCAGAACCCTTCTGGACTGAGGACATTCTGCTAGCAAGAACAGCTGTTGTGCTGTCAGTAGGGACTGCAATTTGATTTATTGCTTGCTCAGCTGTGTTGACCTGCTGCTTAAGGCCTGGGAGTCATCTTAGTGCATCTAAAGGTTCTCCAAGTGCTTGTTTGGGCTTGCCTCCTGTTTCTAAAGTTTCATGGATATAAAAGACGTCACCTGCATCTTGCTACCAGCACCTGGGCTCTTCTGCTTTGAGTCCAGCTCTGCCAAGTAATGCCTAATCCAGTCCTGGGCCCTTAGAAGTGAGTATTTGGCGCTGTAACCAAAGAAACCAATGCATAGACACAAAAGCGTTGTTCACAACCAACGCATTCCCTGCAAAATCAATGCATCACCAATGCTTGCAGACGTCTGCAACGCCCTGTCCCGACTCCAAAGCATTCTCTGCGTGGTGCAGCGTGGTTTCTAATCGATGCATCGTCTTTAGACCAGGAGTTCGAAATCGACTCCTCATAACCGATGCACAGGGCTCTTGACATTGACGTATGACTGACTTTTGCCTGTCCTCGGAACCAACGCATCTCCTGTAATGCCAACGCATCACCTCCGGATTTCAATGCATCGCCCTCGAGCATCGCCGGTTCTAATGTACTGTCAGTGGTCTGCCTGACTCCTGTGTCTGGCCTGTGCTCCCTCATGGTCTGACTGACCTTTTGGATTTGCCCCAGTCAAGCACGACCAGATAGACCCAGATGGAGCTATTGACATCTAAGCACTGAATTTTGATTTAATCTTGCAAAAGTTTTATCTTCACGTGTGAATTTTTGTTGTTTTGGTCTTGTTTTACTCAGACAAATATTGGCTATTTTTCTTAACTGGTTTGGAGTACATTTGTGGTGTTCTCATTGTGTAACTGTGTGTGTGTGCACAAAAACTTTACACATTGTCTCTTTAGTTTATTCTGGCTGCTCTGTGCCAAGATACCAGAGGGTGAGCATAGATAAACATTTAGTGTGTAATACCCACACTTACCCTGACTAGGATTGTGATTCCTGCTTGGAGAGGATGTATAATCTTCCGACTAGAAACACAATTTCTAACAGTACACTTTTTCTGTATCCCAAAATGCATCTGAGTGTGGCTGTAGGAACAATGGTGAAGGTGTACGTAATGAGAGTTTACAAAAGCAGGTTGAAGCAGTGCAGGAGCTACTTCAAGGTGCACAGATCCTGCACGAGAGTATACAGTTCCAGATGAAGGTGAAATGAGAAAGGATGACTTTGTCCTGACCACGCCTGAGGGTGCAGAGAGCATTCATGGATGTAAGGATGTTCCGTGTGACTTGTGGATGCAGAAGGAAACTGAGAGTGTGCAGAGTGAGAATGTGTGGAGAGTGGCTGAAGAAGTGCAGATTCAGGCTGTAGGTGAAAGGACAATGGTTGATACCAAGGTAGCTTGGAAAGTAAGTTTTGAACAAAACATTACGGGAATTCATTTTTCCATTTGCTTATATTGAGGTGACAGATGCTTTAGGCTGAAGAAAGCTAAAATACCTTCAAGTTTAGATATAAAAAATCGTACGTTTCTTGTCTAAATCTGGAGTGGTGGCATGATGAGAATGTGAGGTATGTAGCTAATGTCCAGAACATGATGAAAGGTGTGCAAAGCTTGACCAAGTATGCAGAACATGGATGTATGTGTAGAATTCAATTCAGCTGTGCAGCTCATCAGTAGCTGTATGCAGAGCATGACTGATGCTGTGTGGAGCATGGGTGAGCATGGGTGGGAACTTGCAGTGCATGGCTGGCTGTGCATTGCATTGTTGAGGCCATAGAAGCAAACATGGTATGCAGAAAATGGAAGCGTGAGCAAGGAAAAAGTGTCTGTGGTTAAATATGTGTAGTGAGTGTCTCCTAAATGATTTCAGACTCACAGTCTTCTACCAGCTGGTAACATCTTAATCTCTGACACTTGGCCTGGTAGAGTCTAAGGTGACATCGCCATAGGACCAAGAAAACTTGATAGAATACCAGGCTTTTCATGACTTTCTGAAGAAGTTTTTGAAGTTTTTCAAATTTGAGGGGAGAGATTTCAACAGAGGGAGTCATCCTACCTGACAAGATGCTCTTTTCATTGTAGCATAAACAAACATAGATATTATAATAACATTCTTGTCAGCTGATCTTGAATGATAAGCAAAATGTACAGTGTTTAATTTGGGGTGATATGTATTTTAATCCACTTCGATCAATGATTTTGTACACAGTGATAAGGATATTAATTCGGGATATTTGTTTGAGTTATAGTCAGTGGAGGTTTTCCCATGGTCAATGTTGGATAGACTTTGTCCGGGTCTGACATAAGTCAGGCACTAGAAGTCGGTAGTAACTGCAGTTTCACAAGACACTTTCATTTATGCTCTTTAGTGGGGGTATGCAGTAGCTTAGTTTGGCTGAAAGGGTGATAATAACAGCCAGGAAGTTAGCCTAATGTAGGATTTTTTTGTTACAGCTCTCATTGAGATTCTCTACAGTTAACACCGGATTGCGAATCAATGTATTTATTGCTATGATGTTACAGTGGACAAACAAGCGCTCACTACTCTGGTGTTCCCTTGCCTTTCCAGAGCAAAATGACAGTCAGATGATGGTCTTACCTGCCTTACCCTGCCTTCCTTTGGTCTTCACAGACCTGAGGGAGGCAGAAGAATGCAGGTTTATACACTGTTTCCACCAACCACCCTCTCTCCTGTCAGCGACAGGTCTCTGCAAACTCCTGCTAACAGGGAAGTCCCACGGACAGGGTCTAAGCGAGCCACTGTCAGTGCGCCTCTGAATAAGGAGGGCGAGGGGAGGCCCGGATGGTGGTTGGGAAGGTTGGGAGGGTGCAAGGACATTTTTAAATTTATAAGTGAGAGGAGAAAAGTTATGGAAAAGAAGGTGATGTAAATCGGTTGCTGATTACCATTTTTTTAAAAAAGTGTGTTTCCAGAAGAATTTTTTTTGCTGTTTGTCACCGAGGAACAGTAAAAAAAAGGATGATCCTCCCACACCGTGAGAATTTTCTCCCAATGGGTGGAACCCATTAATTTTAAATTTTGGACTAACAAACCCCCGCTTTGGGTGTTTGTTTTTAACAAAATGATAAACTTTGTGAAAGTTTGAAACGCAGCCATTATGTTTGACGGAGCCATCCATCAAACTTTTACAACATTGTTAGCAACCATCATGGCAGCCAATGTTAAGAGATGTCCGCTTGGCTGGGGGATACCTCTAACTTTGGTAGAAGCCATGTCCTTCAGGACGACTGGATATTTTTCTCTTCCACCCGCATGGACATACAACCATCCGCCAAACTATAATTCACGCCCCAGGTTTGTTTCCATAGGAATAGTTGGAGGAGTGGGGGCTGGTAATGCTTCTGATGTTGTGGGAGAGTTGTAGGATGCCAATATTGTTTTTACTATTGAATGGGAAAGGGAGGCTGGCCAGACTGTTAAGGGTGGATCGCAGGACAGCGGGTATAACACAGTGCTTGAGTGACTGAGGTAAGTAAAACCATGTTGGGCATGGCTCCACATGTCTCTTCTATACCTGCAGACATGATGGGAGCAGGTGAAGGGGAATTGGGAGGGCATGCATAACATAACAATGTAGTGGATAACTGTTAATAAAGGGAATGTTTTTACCTCTGGCTTTCCTTGGAATCATTTAGAACTCAAGATTTGCTCGCATTGTTTATTTGCTGTCACTCTCTGAAAACATCTTTTATTTAGCTACCGAACTCTAACTGCATATATTCTGCAGAGGCCAAAATGTTCTATTAAATGCTGTTGCTGTGGTGATGTTCTACTGTGAGTGCCAGGTCGAGTATCACTTTAAGAGTTAACTTTCTGAAAGTATGAGATTCCTTGACCTCTATTGCAATTTGCTTCACAGGTCTTCTTTTGAATTAGTAAGTGCATGAACGCCATGTTTTGCACATTTTATCGGAATTTCGGAATTTGATAATGCAGTAGAGAAGGACGCTGACTTTACAAAAGCAGAGCCTGAGCATTCACTGGGTAATATCCTACTACAGAAGTTAATAGAATTCAACATATTGGTCTCATATAGATATTAAACGCACTGTGGAAGAGGACTGAGAGAGTGCTTAATTTGTAAAAATGTAAGTGCCAGGAGTCTACCGGAGTTTGCACCACCCAATGCCACTGCCAGCACTGTCAATGCCAGCACCAATACAACTACTAAGCATCACACTCCTACAAGTGTGACAATTCAGAGTATTCGAGGACCCCAAAGCTATAAGAACGGCTTGGGTGGCAGGTATTAGGTTTTTTTAATGTATACTGAAATAATACACAACTGAAGTTCTGCTCATCTCTATTACACACAGGGCGCCACCATGTGGCAGCTGTCATAAATGCCAGTGTTGACATTTAAGTGCTGGTGCAGAGCACCGGAAAACAATGGCTAAAATTAAGCACTATGTTGGCAACTTGTACAACTGACAAGAGCAGACAAAGAGGGCACATGACAGTGAATGAGTGTGTGAATAGGGATACAGGAATAAGGGGATTTTGGCATTATATACCATTGGCTTACAGGCCTGGGGCAACATTTGATATCCACGGTAGCGATTCCTAACCTGTCATCCAGGGTCTCCTGGGGGTCCATGACGCCTACGTGGGGGGGGTCTGTGTCTGTTTAGGAAATGACCTAATATTAACTGATTAATAAAGTGCATGTAAAAAAAGAAGCACAATGTAAAATTGAAAATTTTGAAATGTTCAGTAAATGTGAATGAATTTTCATTTGGAGGTTAACAATTAAGAAGGTGTCCAGAGATTAATTCGTCAGAGTCATACAAATGCCCCAAACAGAATATAATAGGGGGATTAGTAGCCTCAGTTGAAGTTAAGAAAAGACCCAAACTTACCACTAAAAAGAAAATGATTTTTTAAAAATATTTGTAATTTAAATAAAATATATCATAATTTATGTATTTGTTTGATGAATACTTGTTTCAGAATTGTGGGGTATCAGTTAGTGGTTCCAAATATCAAAATTACTTTAGCTGGGATCCCCAGCTGCTTTTAATGGCTCACTGGGGATTCCCAGATTTAAATACTGATTCAGTGGGGGTCCCCAGATTCCAGTGTTGACTAACTGGGTGTCCACAAAAAGTCAAAAGGTTAAAGACCACTGATCCAGGGTATTAAACGCCACAGACACATCGAGGATGATCAGAAGGATGTAGCCCCTCACAGTCATGCTGTATCCAAATGTCGTTGGTGACTGCTGGAGTGTAAATTTTTCTGTGTGTATACGTGAACCTTTTCTTGCATGTCCATTTTTTTGTAGCTCTCTGTTCACGTTCATTTGTTTTTATTATGAAAGTTCGCAACTAACTAGGAGTTTGACTACTGGGCACATCTTCCAAACGTCTTCTATGTCTAGAGAAGGTCTTTTGACTGGAGGGGTCATCAAAGGTTCTGCACGGTAATAGGAACAATGCAGTCAGTTAGGAGGGCACTGCAAGATTTATTCAGGGTGCGGCAAGGTTTGCTTTGTTTATATTGATTTGCAAAATCTAGTATTTCCTCTTAGTATAATACATAATACATAGCTTCAGCGATGAATTGAAGTTAGATAATTGAATAGTAGTTTGCATGGTATTCTGTATCTAGGGCTAATCTTTTTAGAGGGGGAGACGTCACGTGAGTTTAAGGTGATAAAATCAATCCTTGTCGGAAGATGTTACAGTGAGGGAGGTACAAAGCTTACTCCATTTTCCTGAATGAATGAGTTTTGCTGAGTGGTAATTGATTACCAGGTCATCTGAGACTAGGGTGTGAGGTGAGTTTTTCTGAGCATAGGTGTCACCAAGATATCTGTTAGGTATTTCGGAACTATGTCTTCTCAAAGGAAAGGCATTGCAGAATTTAGTGAATATGTTCAGCTTTGCTTTTCCCCAACCAGATAGCATCTCCTTGGGTGTAATGAGCATTACCTTAAAGTTGGGCTGTGCAGCTACTAGGATGATTGAGTTGAGTTGATGGCAGTTGCACCCAGGCGCACAACCACCTACTCGCTGCTTTAAGACAATCCCCTAGTGATCAGGGCACGGTGCAGAAATGTCGATCTCTAAATAGAGATGCCTTCAAAACCAGAAAGATCACTATCAGAGAGGCAGAATTTTCATCACTGGTCAAGGCAAGCGAACTCAGGGACTGAAAGGCCTTGTGGGAAACAGTTAATCGCAGCATTTTTTAGGCAAAATGAGAACCAGGCATTGATACTGTTATTCCATCTGAATCCTGGGTTGCCCATTTTACCAAGCTTTATGCTGTCCCAAACTCAGGTACCCAGGAGAGCCCGGATAATCTCTTACTCAACAGAAGTCCAAATGGGTCCCAGCGTGCCGCAAGGCATCCTGCAGGTCCAGTTATTGACCCAGAAGAGGTTATCCTGGCTGTGGCTAGCTGGCAGGTTGGGCGTGCTCCAGGCCCAGATGGGCTACCCTCAGACATGTTTGAAGCTAATTTCTTATTGTGGGCCCATTTATTGACTAATGTCCTTAACGCTGCTTTAGTGACCGGCCCTCCAAAGAACTGGTCCCACTCGACCATTGGTCCTATTTTTAAAAAGGGCTTGGAAAATGACCCCGCTGCTATCGCCCTATCTCATTAATTAATTCCACTGCAAAGATCATGGGTCGAATTCTGTTGGACCATTTGCAGCTTTGGGCAGAGAAACATAACATACTTTTGGATCTCCAATTCGGCTTCCTCTCGCGCCTTGGCACAGTCGATTATACCTTAAATCTATATCTGCTAATTGTCAAATACACTGTGATGAAGAGTTGCAAGTTGCATCTGGCTTTTGTGGACTTGAGTTCTGCGTTCGACTCTGTAAGAGTGATCCAGACTCATATGACCTTCCACAGGGCGATCAAGACCTGGCTCTTCCCTGCCGTTGTATAATCGCCTCCCGCTTCAAGCTCTCTCTCGTGTCTCTGATCGCACTGGGACGCCCCATTGCTGGGGCAGCTATGCGCGTTATAAATCTGTTAAATAAATAAACAGATCCAAATTGTGGGACATCATGGTTGATCTCTACATCATTAACTTTCTTAGAGATCTGCACAATGATGTCGCTGCCAGTGTAAGGTACCGTCTAGGCGGGGAAACCACACCATCTTTTAGCCTGGCTAGGGACGTACGCCAGGGCTGTGTACTGACCCCTTTTCTGTTTTCCATTTACATAAACATCTTGGAGGATAAACTGGTTAATCTCAGGGTTGACTGTCCTCATATAGGTGCTCGAAGTATTCCCACTCTAACTTACACGGATGATACAGCCTTAATTGCTAGGACTGCAAATGGTCTACAATGTCTGCTTGATGGTTTCTGTGAGTTTATGGCCACCTTTGATCTCATGGTCAACCAAAACAAGACCCACATAATGATTTTTGGGGGAAGGAAGGAGGATATTATTACCTTTGTAGAGAACAGCAAGAATGTTTGCTCGGTACCCACCTTTACCTACCTTGGCATCCCCTTTGACACTCGACTCTCATGGGGACCACTGAAGACTAGTAGAGCTGATGCCTTCTCCAAATCAGTGGAGGATGTCCTTAATTTTGCCCGTAAACTTGGTTAGAAACCAATAAAGGAACTCTCGACAGTCTACATTGGAAATTGCTGTGCCATTGCTTCGTATTGGGCAGGGGTGTGGGGCATTGAAGATTAGGGGGCTCCGGAAAAAAATCGACAACAGTTTCATTAAGAGATTGATTGCTGTCCCCCAAAGCACTAGTACCTTTGTTTGCCACACGGAGGTAGAGATTGGTTACATCAACGACCTTATTAAAATTCAACCCCTCCTTGCTGGCTTTGAATCTGGACCAAAAACCAGACTTCTTTCAATAGGGCTGTGCTTGCAGACTGCTTAACACTCGACCACTGTTCAAGTATTCCTTGGTTGAAGAATATACAGAACTTGAGCCTCAAGATGAGACGGGAGGACTTGTTTTCTTCTCCGAGCACTGTTTCACCCACCTCCATTAGGACATTTTATGCATTTCTAGAGGGATTTCTGGAAGATGGAATACAGTGTTTTGCAGACAAACCAATGATCCAGTCCTATATGGGGATTTGCCAGGCTGAAATTCCCACGCTTTACTTAGTATGGGTGGGAAACTTACACCACAAATGTTTATTGATGAGGCTTAGGCTTTGCACGGTGCACTTTCTTGCTGTTTTTCCGTCACAAGGCACTTGTTTTTCACAACTTCCTTTATGCCCATGTGATGACCTATCCCCACAGACTACCTTACATTTTATTCTATTCTGTAAATTTTATTAGTTGTTGAGGAAACGCTATTTGCTGCCCATCCTAAGGGTGGCCAACATTTGTTACTGTAGAGTCACTTTTAATTATCTGCAAACCTTATCCACGTTAAAGATCTGCTTCTCCGCTGCCACTTATATTGATCGTGCTATTAGGCAGAGGGCTACAGTCCTTATATGATGGGTTATGACTCAAATGTTTTTGGGGGATTTCATTTTATTTTTATGATAGATCACTGTGTTTTTAAGTGTAGTATTGAATGTTCTAAATATGGTTGATTTTCTGCTTAGATAACCAAGGGGGCTTTAGCAGACCCCTTATGAGGTATTCTTTTATGACTCTTCCGAGGTTTTTGTTCCTATGGTATCATCCGAGCTTTGTGATATTCATTTGATGATTTCTGCTGTATGACTATCTATTGCTATAAGTTGTGATTACTATTTTAATGTTTTAATGATGCATATTGCTCTGCACTGTGCCCTTGTATGATTCAAATGAGCCGTAATAAAGTTGTTTTTTGGATTTGGGTTGCATCTGGTTCATTATCATTAGCAAAGGGAACATTTTCTCAAGTTTTGTTTATTGCTTCTATGATGTAGGTTTGGGTTCTCCAGTCTGTTGTGGTTGACATTTGTCAGACATCTGGTTAAACATGGCTGCTACATCAATAATAATTTTAAAGGGTTGTATATATTCTCAAATGCTTTTGTTGTAGAGGTAAAAACTCTTGAAGAAATGTAATGAGCTTTAAAATATTTTTGACTAAGCTATAGGTGTTTGCTTGTTAGAGGATTTAGATATTTCTAATACAGAGAGCCAATCTTAATAATCCTAAGGCTAGCAAGAAGGGTTCCTCTGGGTTATGGGTAGTGACACATTTTCAGGGAGGCTGGAGAAAGAGGAGAACAGTGCAAAGTATTTTTTTAAAGAATATTGGCAACTGCTTGAAATACAACTATTATTGCTTCTCTGAAAAGAAAAGTAAAAGAAAGAATGACAGCAAGAAAGATAAAAAGAAATAAAGAAAGGAAGGAAGGAAGGAAGGAAGGAAGGAAGAAGGAATGAAAGAAATAATGAAAGAAAGAAAGAAAGAAAGAAAGGAAAGAACTAAAGAGGAAGAAAAAGGTAAAAAGAGGATAACTCAAAACAGAACAGTTTCAATCTAGTATGCTGCAAAATAGCAGCAGTCAGAAAAGTAAAACATTCCAAAAGGAATTAACAATAGTATTGGCAGAAGATGGGATTCAATAAAGATGGAATGTGCCCTGTGTTCAAATCTGAAGTGTCCTGCTATCACATCTGGATGTAAACCCAAAGGCAACACTATAGTAATTATAAATTAAAAGCAAAAACACTGTCACCGAAGGGAACAAGCTTACTTACGCATGTGCTCCTTGTGAAAGAGCAAAATGCAATCCCTCAAAGTGAAGTTGAACAGTGGCTTAAGTAGGCAGAACCATCACCCCATGCTTTTCGCGCAGTGGCAGGAAGCAACATGTGAATGACACAACAATAGTTCAATGGATTGAAGACCCCTATATGTAAGTATATTATACATTTTTTAAGTAAAATCAAAAGGACTGGGTTAACACCAGTCTTGAAAATGAGCAAACAATTCTAAAGGAACTTTTTCTCTACAGCCTTGATCTAGTCTGGGTTAATTATTTGCATTAGTAATGTTCCCTTGTGGAATTCCCTACCATTATATGTGAGAATGGCATTAAGACTTAATTAAGTTTAGGAAAACATGAATGCTCACATATCCTCTAGGGTTTTCAGATGATCCAACCTTTCTTCAAGACATTCCCCATCGCTGGTCCCTAACGTTCTGGTTGGTCAGTCATGCATTCTACCTTAGGGGAAGTTCTTTTGTCCTCGACAATGAGGATCTGGTAAGCACTACCCTGAAACGTGCTACTTTTCAGATGAACTCACTACAAAGGCACCAGTTAGTGGTTAGCAGCACCAATAAATATCATATCCTTAAACTCCCTACTTTTATGGGTGGGGCTATAAAATGTCTGCCATAACCTAGAGTGCATACACTTTAAAGATTTGCAGTGAGCTAGGAGACAAATACCTAAGGATATACTCAGAAAGCTTGACTACAAATGATTCAGAACTTTGGTTAAAAGTGTGAGTCAATTGTTAAGCTATTTGTTTCTCACCACTCTGTACTTTATTTTCTTCTGCCTTGAACTACCCTTGAAGGTTCCAACTTGATGATTTCTTTGTTAAATATTTAGACAAACATTTATACTCAAGGGATAATTGCAAAATAATTAAGGATTCTGAAAGAACAAGATATTCTACAAATATAAAGTCAATTACATCCTGCAAAGGAGACTATTCATTGCTAGGTACTAAGGAGATATGATGGCAAAAAAATAAATGTTAAACAAACATACTCAGTATGAATACTCTGGTAATGTATTCAAACAGTTAGTTTATCATAAGAAGGCTATTTCTAAACAGAAATATATTTTGAAGGTGAAAACATTAGATTTCAATTCAAATGGCGGCAACCAATGATCTAATCAGAAAAGTCGTTGTTGATTATGAAGAGCCTATGCTGAAATTATGTAAGTACTGGGTCATCAAATGCATGAGATTACATTTTTAATAGTGACGTTTCTTAAAATCAAACAAGTGCTTCTGATTGGAAATTTCAGGAGCTAATTCATGAAGTTCTAACTGGCTTAGTGACTGGCAAAGCAGCGCATATATAGATGGTCTCTAAGCAGAACTCTCTTAGTGAAGATTTGAGTCTAGTGTTTTATGAAATTGAGGATACTTTTCCTATCTGGACATTTTGCCTTAAAGCACTGGAGTGCCATTCGTTGATAAACAGCAATTCTCTGAGTGAAATCAAATGCTTTATTATCTTTGTTTTTTCAGCTTTCAAAAACAGGATGTTAATTACAGCCAGAGATGCCCGGATCTTCCTTTTGAGACCACATAGGCATGGAAACAGGTAAGGCAGTAAACTCTCAAGAATGATCCTTAACAGTTGCCCATGACTCTCTTGCATCTTGCCAGAAGGATGCTACTTGGGAGCTATTTAACTTGTAAATTACCTTCAGTATTGTTAGGAGGAATTATGCCGCAGCTTTCTTAACCAATATCATTGAATACAGTTAAACAGGAGAGAATTCTAATCAATATTATGCTTTTCTAATCTCCATTGCAGCTGAGAGACTTACATGGATTTGAATCCAGTTGCCAATGACAATTAACCATCACTAATAGCTAAAATTTTCACTTTATGTCAATGTTTCTTTATATACCATAGTAATGCATGTATCACACTAGATGTTAGAAGACATGTTGATTATGATTCACTTGTGGGCAAGGACACAAAGTTAGAGTCGTTGCTCAATGATGAAGGTAAGCAACTAGTTGTTCCGGAGTCTCATTCTCACCAAGTTATGGGCAACAGCTGAACTAAGGGGTGATTTCTTTTGCCCCCATGCAAAATAAGTCCCATGGACTCTGGTACACAGGACCCCTTGTGTTTATTTTTTTATGCATGAAAATATTTGAGAACATAGAGGAATTGACGTTGAACTAATGATTATGAATATCAGAATGGATACAAGGGGTGGAGTGATTGTGATCATCGCCGATATACCTGTCTTTAGGGTTATATTTAGCTCAACATACACATCTCTTTGTCCAGTTTGTTATTGTGAAGATATCTGCATATATTTAAGATGCTAATAAAATGTTAATAAATTGCAATAAAGCTACATGAAAGTCAAGGTGGTTTCACTCTAGACTGGTTACTCAGCATCCCAGTGAGTAGGCCATAGGTATAAATCTCCCGGTGATACCAACAGGTTGTCTTTGTACCTTTAAGGCTGGAGCTAAAAAGCTTAACAACTAGATAATTCATTTGAAAGGACACTAAAATGTGTCCTTCCTGGGAACAGTACAGACGATATTTTATTTTGCCAGGTTTAATACAATCCCTAGTCATTCCATTTTGCTGTCAATAGGCAGGTTGCAAGACTAATGGAGCTGAAAAAATGCACGCAGTCAGGGACATGTCATACAATTAATCAGATCTTGAATGCATTCCAACAAGGTGCACTCCATAGATTTAGTCAAATATTTCTTAAATACAATAATACATGTCATATGTCAAGTAGGGGTGGGCGGAATTTGCGAAATTCACTTTCGCAAATTATCTCGAAAATGTTAAAAATCTCCGCAAACACGCGGAAATATCGCGAAGATGCGGAAGTTTTTTTCCCGCCCGTTCACGGTGTTTTCTGCGTGGTCGCGGCTCGCCAACTTACCCATGCGGTTGCTCGCGGGCGCTGCCATCTTGTTTTCACTAGTCTCGCGGTGCATGATCGCGAGAAGAAAGACGTGATCGGCGACGAATGGCGTTACTGCGGGCGCGAACTGTCGCGAGACAGCGCAAATGGCTACCAACAATCCAACATCTCGTGGAGAACGCGACCGGATCGGGAAAACTTGTCAGCGAACGCGGGGATTCAGGTAAGGCGATCGCGCGCACGCGAGAATGTATTATTTTACAGCGCGAGCAAGCAAAAAATTTCCGGTAAAATGCGGATTGCCGAAATTTTGACATTTTCGCGCTCTCCGCGTAACGTGAAAATGTCAAATTATCGCAATTTCTGTGAGCGGAACGAAATTTTAGCCCAGGCCTAATGTCAAGCTTGCAGACTTCGAATCCTTTATGATAAGATGGTAACCTGGCACATGATTGCTCAATTTATACCACAGTGGACCAGACATCTACTCATAAGATAACTTCTACATAACTTTAGCTCCTTTAGAGCTGTTACTCAATTTCACATTTAAAGTCATAATATATACGTTCTTAAACCACTGTTTTTTGTGTGTCTAAAACACAACCTCTTCTTCAAGCGGTTCCATGGAAATGACCATGCAGGTAAAGAAGTATGAAACGTGGAAGGAAGTATTTATTTCCCAGCACACTTGCTCGTGGAGAGTGAGGGAAGGAGATACTGACTGTGTGTTTACATTTATAATCCACCTCTGTGGTCTGATATATGTGTGGGTGCCAGGCTAAACTTTATCGAATCCCATAACCTAACTGTAAAATAAATGTTGTTTGAGGTGAGATTGAAAAGTAGTGTACAAAGATAATAACCGTGAACATTTTGTGGGATGGTTCCATAAATTTGGCCCCAGCGCCCAAACCCTCATATGGGCCATGGTCTCTCAGACTGTCATAACTTTCCTCACTTCACCCAGCCCCGGATCATAAATATGATTCAAGCAAGTTTTGTGGGACACAGTGTCAAAAGAGGCACTTAAGTCATGTAAGATCAAGGCCGAAGAACTGCCTTTTTTATCAGTCAATTAAGATTTATCAGCCACTTTAATATCCCTTCTCTTATGCTTGTTTAATTTATCCCAGAAAGAAGTAGTGCATATGCTGGGTGTGCATGTTGGAAGGGTTTTCTTAGGCAGCTGATGTAGAGAGGGTAACCCTACTTTAACTTCCAAAAATAATTTGTGTGGTTTCAGAAAGGGTGTGAATATATAGCACAGCTTATTCTTAAGTTTACGACACGAAATAAAATGTCATTAAATCTTATGTCAATATCTCAGAGCTTAACTCCAGATCTAGAAAGATTTTTTAATATTTGGGCATAGCATCATAACAAATCTATCTGCAAAGCTAACAGGGACAAAGGTACAAAATGTATTAAAAAACTAGCACCACACTACGCTCAGACCCCGCAATCAACATCTGCAGACCTGATCAATTAAGGATCCTTCGAGAGAATGGAGCATGGAGCTAGCTCTCTGGGAGTTGAAGGCGCTAGAATACGGAACCTTACAATCCGTACCGGAGATCTGAATCGAATCATTGTCGATTGAGGAAACTCTGAAAGCGAACCTATTTAGACTAGGCTTCAAGTTAACTGGTCACAACAGAAGAACCTGAGAAATGGTTACTCATCCCCCCGGTCAGATTCTAACTTCCCCTCCATTCTTAGCAGTTTTTTTCAAAACTATTTTCAGCGCTCTGAAGTAACTGAAAGGCCAAGGGCAGCGCTTTACAAAACTGCTACCTAAATACATACTTAAATAATAACTTGCAAGTATCACATAGAATAAGAACCTATTCATCTTGATACCTGTTGTTACAGTGGTAATTTCACGGAACACATTAAGATAACGCCCCAAATCCCGAGAGTCCATTTATGTTTTGTAGTCAATGCAATATTTATAGCACGTCCACGGGTCTATATTTGGAGGCTCAGATGTTCAGCCGCTAAACTGACAGAATCCAAAATGCAAAACATGCCAAGCCCGGTCACTCTCCGAGCCAGGAATCTCTTGCTGAAGTGTGAAACGTGCATTAAATCATAAACTAATTATGCAATACGTTTTATATTACATTTGTGGAGCAAGCAGTTTCTTATGAGGCAGCATTCCAGCGGCTTTTCACATTAAGAAATATGAGCTCTCATAAATCATCAAACTCTCTTTTCTGCAGGTACAGGCTGCGTTTCATATTTGGTCCTCGCTTGAAATAATGTGCTGTTATGAACGGAATTTGATCTCTTTCCTTTGATGTATATTTGCATATGCAACTATCTACCGTTTCAACTTTATTTCAAAAAATTGGGGTGATCCTGAAGCCCTAGCAGTAGGTAAGCAGCATGCTTAATATGTTATTTTGTCTTAGGTGTGCATTGCCCTATAGAAAAATCCTTACTTTGTGTCATCATGCTTTGACCTCTTAGCAATATTTTCCATTATTCTAATACCTTCTTTCTTGTGTCACTCTTAAAGTAATAATAAGGTGGCTATAGACACAAGGGTCCAAACAAAATGAGTAACCCTGCTTGTTCTCTACTAGTCGCTGGGAATGTCCGTCAAGGACCGCATCTCCTACATTGCCCCCACTGTTACTGCGAAATTCACCCGACAGGGTGGGAGATAAACATGTGATAAGGAGGATAAAACAGTAGTGAAGATTAAAGGCATGTAATCACGACATTAGCTTCCTTCCCTTCTCAAATTATTTTTTAATCATCAGGATGCATATCAGCATTATTCTCTTGCTCACACCCAGTACAATGCAAACCACCTTCAATGCTGAGCATGGTACCCCTGACGTAAAACAACTGCGAGGGGCGCTCCCCCGAGCAGCACCAACTAAAATACCTTTGTTCCATGGTCTTAAGCCTTCACTGTTTCCACCTGGCATGCATTAGGGATGGAAGGTGGAGGTTACCAGTGTGGATGCTACTAGACGGATGCCTGAACTGTATCCATCTATCTTCCCAGAAGGGAAGGCTTAAGGTGTACCACTAGAACCCCCTCAGGTTTGGCTAAATAAATAAGCGGCGGCTGGTACCATATTTTTCCACGCAAAGTGTAGCTCTAGAATGCTCAGCGCCATTCCAGAAAACCCTGTTTAGGACTCAAATATCACACAATCACTGGCGGACATCTTCGAAGTCATCTAGGCGCCAGCAGCTTGATGGATGTCCTGTGCACTGCAGTATGAGATTACTGTTGTATTGAAAAGATGTCCAGTAGTCCAGGGTAGATTATGAAAGATGTTGAGAGTCAGTTGGAGAATAGGCTGAGCAGCAGGAAGGATGCTCCTGGTGGGGCTCCTCATGACATCTACTTAATAAACATTTTACATAATCTACCCTGGACTACTGGACATCTTCTCAATACAACAATTACCTGCCCAGAGATTGCCCACTTTGGGATTGGAAATAATCCTACACCACCATTAGACTCTCTTCTAATCAGAAGCTGAGTACTGCAGATAAGAGACAATTAGGGATAAAATAGAATACTGCCTATAGGGAATACAAAGGGTTTCCAGCATTCTGACACTTTCCACCAGACACTGGCAGGAGACCCCAGCCACTAGGCCCAAATGTCCCAACTGCCGGACAGATTTCTCTGAGAAAGGGAAACCCTGTTTAAATAGCCTGCCTGCGTATTACCTAATCCTGCCAGAGGCTGCAGAGCGAGCTAGTAAATGAACTGCCGCTGAGAGACCAGTGCTACATAGCAAAGTGCAAGAGCCGCCTGGGACACTTTTTTACCAGAGATATGGATTGAGATGGAGAAAGCTCAAATTCACTACACTGATGGCAGGAGAGACATAGTTCAGCGGCACCTCCTGCCCACAGAATAGCCATTAGTGGAGAAATTACCTCATTTTCATCTTAACTTCCTTGATAACACCTAGCTCTAACATTACCCATAGTCCTATCCCGTACCAATAATACATATAAGTTATTTCAGTATCAACTGTTATTTTTAATTGAAATAAAATGCAATCATGCACCTAATCCCAAGTGCTAACTACACTACTACCCCTAAACTATGCAACCATTAAATTATTAGTATTTAACTTTATGCAATTCATCTTAATTACATTAAATTCAAGTTAATTATTTTGTTCTTAGCCCTTGACTTGTATGGTAATTACTTTTTTCCAAATTAAATTAAGAAACCCTAATCGTAATGCAAATGCTAACTCCAACCCAAAATAGTATACATATATAATTAAATTAAATGAAATTAAATTCAAGTTAAGTGTTGCACAATATCACACTTTGACACTAAACCAAATACAAATTCAATTGCTGACATTACGCAAAGTTTATTATTTAAGTTAATGATTTGAATTAAATTACATTAAAGTACTTTCAATTGATGTTTTTTTTAAACTGGGAAACTTTACACTACCACTAAAAATACCCATAAATCAAAACATAACCATTTCGCTTACCACAAGCAATGATAAATAGATATATATATTTTTTTTAATTTAATTCCACATTAACCTAATCAAATAACAAACACATCTGTGCACATACCAACCCTAGTAAAGCTAACCCTAACATAACAACGACCAATGGTAATACATTTTTCATAATATTATTAACTGCCTTTCATTTAATATTTTAATTGTTTAATTGCATTGAATTAAAGAAATGTACATCAAATATGTATTTTCATGCTTTTGGCTTTTACAGGAGACTGGTGTTCAATTTAATGGCAAATGAGGCAATGGTGTTGTTGATGTTATTGTGTTGAAGTAATGGTCAGTAGATTGTTGGGCAGGTAATGATATGCCTCTCCCACAGATAATCTAAGCCCCAGCTCCCACTTACCTTGGACTGGTTCCACGACTAGTCTTCAGCCTTCAAATCAAGGACCCATCCTGAGAAGGATCATCTCCTTCCTCACTTACAGAACTCAATGACTCATACTCCTCCATACACCTCTGAACCCAAGAAGCTCGTCTGTGGAGTCCCCAAGGGATCCTTCCTCAGCCCAACTCTTTTCAATGTGTACATGACACCCCTCGCCTGCATCACAAGAGCCCACATCAGCAACATTGTCTACTATGCCGACAACACACAAAGCTCATCCTGTCCCTCGCCAATTGGAACAACATCACCAGGTCTAACTTCACCTCCTGCATGACCAATGTGACCTAGTGGATGAGGGAGAACTGCCTAAAACTCAACACGGACAAAACTGAGATCCTGATCTTCAGAAACAAGAGCATCCCATAGGACTCCTCCTGGTGGCCATCCAAAGTAGGACTCAAGCCCACCCTCACAGACCATGCCAGAAAACACAGTATCATCCTATACGACATACTCAAAATGAATAAGCAGGTTAACACTGTGACCGCATCCTGCTGCCTCATTCTCAACATTCTTTGCAAGATTTCGAAATGGCTCCCCATGCACATTAGATGCACAGTTACTCAGGCCCTCATAACCAGACAACTTGACTAGGGCATCACGCTCTATGTTGGCATCTCCAACCAGCCCATCCAAAACATCGAACTGAAACTCATCCTAGATGTTTCATGGAGTGCCCACATCACTCCCTATCTCACTAAGCTACGCTGGCTACCCGTCCAGAAATGTTGCCAATTCAAACTGCTTACTGACACCTATAAAGCTCTCAACAACACTGGACCAGCTTATCTCAAAAGCTAACTTCAACTCTACCATCCGTTCAGACGGATATGCTGAACCTCACTCATCCTTGCGCGGGTCCCCCGCATCCACAGAAGGGAGCCAGGAGGGTGGTCCTTCTCCTTCATCGTCACCAAGTCCTGGAATGAACTTCCTCAACACATCAGGACAGCTCCCTCACTACTCAACTTCTGCAAGAAACTGACGACCTGGCTGTTCAAATAGGAACTTCACTCAGCCTAGGTACTTGCTCCAGCTCCTGGATACTCTTACAGATGATAAGCTGCACCATACAAATCGACCTGACCATTGCATAGCATTACCAAGAGACAAGAAAGTCTACATTGTGCCTTGGTTTTCTGTGCCCAAAATCCAAATCTACCCATCTTGTGTCTTAAAGAAATCTTTGGAAACCCTTTAGAAAGCTGCAGCACATGAGGACAAAAGTTGCAGTACATAGGCATTTCCTGGGCAATCGAGCTGCTAGTAAAATAAAATATTGGCCTTCAGCAGTTCTCGAATGCCATGCTGAGCATTACAGTTCAGCACAGCTGAATGAATACACCACAGGTGTGGAAAACACAAAGGACAGTGGTCAACTGACCAGTGCTAGCTGCTCCCCTTATCAGTAGGTGGCATTGTAGTGCTCCACATACAATCAAGACATTTGATTCCATAGAGGGGGCACCCTCCTTTTTAGTAAATGTATTAAATCTTAAATAAGACATTGATAAAAAAGTCTATACAAAAATATTTATTCCAAACACGTATGATACCATTATAATTGTGATTTGAAATTAACAAACTTCACATAGTAGGTACTTCAATAGGCTCATAAACAGGGCATAGTGGAGATTTATGTTTAGTTTGGATGTCATAAGTATTTTGATACATATTCCACTTTTACATCTCCTATAAATAATGTTCATCATTACACGTAGATGAATTACTTATATGTGGGTGGATGCAAGACTGACTATTGGAATACTTCTTATGATAGATTTAACTTTAATCACTACCAACAGATCTTATATGTCATATTTTGTATTGTTCAAGAGTTTTCTTTCAAAGATCATTCAGAACGTAATTGTATTATTATTGTAAATTAGTTACTCTCTTCCAAGTGTGATTCCCTTATTTGGAATGAATCAGATCTGGCATGAACGTGGTATGCGGTGCACTTCAAATGCATTTATGAATCACTATTGCACATGTCGATATCCTTCAGATTGATAATCATGCTAAAATTCCAATACCTTATGGACAGGAAAAACATTAGCGTACTCTCCCTGTTCTTGCTCACATGTGGGAACCTGCAAAATGGTTCTGTTGTCCAATAGACCCTACATTTTGTTTCACAGGAACAATTTCCTGTCTATGTTGACAAGCTGTGGAGTGACTGGTAAACAGATTGAGGAGGTAAGGCAAAAAAATCGACCTTATAGCCCGATATAAAATTTACAAAACCCACAGTTCTGTTCCAGGTGACAAACCTGTCTTGCCGCTGTTAGAAAGGTCTAAAAAAAAGCCACAAGGTATTACTTCCCACAGATTTTGCTAGTTGACTTGGATCTGAAATCCCCCTTTAATTGACCAACAGGTGATGAAGAACACAACTCAGTACCCTCAAGTAGGATAAATACTTAGCAAACGCTCAGTTGTCCTGGGCTTGCTTATTAAGTGTAAATCCAAAATGGATCATGATTACAACCTGGAAGCTGAAAGCTTCTGCAAGATGTTTTCTGGATGCGGTCTGCCTAGCAATCATCCAATCCTTCTTCCAAATCTGCTACTCTACCATGGGGTAGGAGCCATGCAACTATTGCAAAGGTCAAGAGGCTATTAAATGGCCGAACTGAGAGAAATCAAGCTTGAATCTCCAAATTCACCAGAGTCCCTCCGAGTGAATCCCCTTATAGAGTGCCTCAGACAGATTTTGAAAGTACCTCACTGGGCAATGGGGCACATAGGTGGTGTAATATCCAGCCCACATGGTCGAGATGAGTTGTATGTTGAGCCTAACCAGGGCTGAGTGGCCTTGTTGTTCAATGGATCTGCTGGTGAAAAACTCTACTATCCTAGGTAAACACCAGGTTTGTCAGTAGACTATCTATATAGCCAAATTATAGATTGAGTGCTTCCACACTCCTCCACCCTCATGACACAAGTGGGCCATACGTTTAAGGCTCACAACTTCCTCCTGTGGCTTTCCTCTACCCCTTAAGCAGAGGGTTCTGGACCTCAAGATGAATGGGAAACTTCAATGGTGTTCACAGTCAGAACTGTTTGAATGGTGTTCCGATAGATCTGGCTTAAGGGCCACCTATATCTAAGCCTGAAAGCAAGCCATGAGAAAATGAATGCCCTCCTTCTAAAAATACTTACATCTTGGACCAGGGTCAAGAGCATTAGTCTCCAATGTTTCTTCCTCATCAAGTGCAAAGGCAAGGGTGATGAAGAGTCCGAAGAATGCGAGGAGTGAAGATTAAAATTCGATGTCTTTTTCTGAGCCTTCATTCAATGGGGCTAATTTTTGTTTAGGAACTCTGATAAGCTTTACCTCATTATGCCCCTGGAGAAGACTGGGGCAGACACAGGGGAGCTCTATGAGCTTTACCAGCCTGCATTTGGTTCTCTTTCGTAGTGATGTATTATGGAAGAATGGAGAAATCAGACTTAACAAGAAAAGTAGGACTCTGCAAAGTATTCACCTTTAAGTCACCCCCACTTCTCACCAGTTCATAAATGTTGCCATGACGCTGTCAGTGAGGGGAGTGGGTTACGCAAGTATAAATTGGCCAAAAGTCCTGACCACCATTATAAAATATGCCCAACGGTGATTGAATTGATAATATTCCACTTCAAGACGGCCACACCTATGACATGCATAACAACAACTCTGGTCCACCTTCCACCTGTTCCTCACCTGTACAACAGGACAGAAGAGAGGAACTGGATTGTGGCGGATAAGACCAGCGCTTCCAGCATCACGCATTTCCTCCTGGAGGACTGCCAGTGAGAAGGGTGACAAGGATGATGCTTGAGAACCTTTCCATCTCCATAAAGAGATGGAAAGCCCCTGGACCCGCCTTCCAAAATGGAGTCCACACAACAGCCTTCCGTCTCTCTCAGGACTTTAGCTTGGCCTTTCTGTACATGACGATCATTCCTTGGCATCCATCAGGTCACCAGAATTAGAAGGCAGCGGCAGTGCACCCCAACGTTGAGAGTGCATCCCTCTGCAGTCTCAGGTTCTGGAGACCTTTTACAGATGGCCACACACAGAAAACTATCTTATTCAACACAGAACAAGCACTTGGGTGTCAGGGGAATAGACCCTATATGGCCCGTCCCTGGGAAACGTAGGGAGAGACCTTGACCCAAGACTTTTTTGGTGGAGTGTGGGGGGGTCTTGTGGGGGCCTGTCTCATGAAGCTGGGACAGTTCTAAGGTGAAGAAGCACGGGAACTAAAAATGGACACGAGGTGGTAACAAATATGCATGATGTGTCCCCATTATTTACTTATTTTTCACAGATATCAGCGCCTTGTGTTGCTTGATCTCTGTTCACAAGATATAGCGCTTGAATGACTAATGCATTTTCTCTCGATGAGATAGCGCCTACATAGGCCTCGTACGCCAAGAAACGCACAATGCGTATTGTCATCTTTTTGGATAGACAGCTTCTGCTTTAAATTGCGCATGCAGTGTATATTTCATCTGTTCTCCAATGTCAAATGTGTAATTGTACCCTCCAAAGAGGGATTATCTCAGAAGAGAATTTGCAAGGTTAAACAGTATCTATAAAGAACATTCAGCGGCACCATAGCTTGACGTTTCCATTGAATATCATTCATCTTCACTACCTTGCCAGCTTATAACTGCCTGAAATACATTTGCTTGCCCCAGAATAGCTGACTATTTCATATTGTGCTTTTCTCCCCATGAAGGTAAAGGCGACCTTGCTTATTTGAAACGAAAGGTATATTGAACCAGTTAGAATCAACACTGTTCCGTTTCATTTAGCCTCCACTAAAAATGTGAGGAGCGAAGCTATTGATCGCTTTTATTTTACTATATATTGCCTCATTTGAACTTTACAAAGTCATTAGGCACTGAGGGAATCCTTATCCCCCCGCATAATCTCTTATTGATGGCATGCTGAAGAAATTGCCTTGGCTTTATTGATTGTCAGCTCGGGGTACGTGGCAGCATCTCAAGTGGAAAGATGCATGTTTTGCTACATTCTTAGAGATGGGTTTCCTTGAAAAGAAATGCACGTGTGCTTCTGTAAAATTAGCATCAGCTGAGTCAAAAGGATTACATTAATTTAAAAATGTTTCAATTGATTACATATGGTGGCTGACAATGGAAGTTTTAGTAAAGGTTGTGCCTAATATGCTTAAGAATGTATGGGGATTAAAGTTGATATATTCCATTGCACCTTCATTGTGTTCATCTAAAATAATCGATAAGGGGTGTTTCGTTGAGCGATTTTTGATTTATATACAAAATAGTTTGTATCTCTTGAGCATCTTGGAAACATGGAATTGACCTAGGTCTTTTCCCTGCAGTGATGGGTGGGTTTCTCCATATCAATAAATTACCTCCTGCCCAACGCACAAAGTGCAGGCCGCAAAGAAGGCGTTGAATCTGGATGTATAAATCTGTCACACCAGCAAGCCTCCTTTTGCAAGGAGCTTCCAAAAGTCTTACCTCAATATTATGCATGAGTCAGATTTCCTTTTGCAACTCGTTGTAAATGGTTGCAAATGCTTGGGTAGGGGTCTGCAAGGGACAGCAGACCTCCTTCACATTCACAGAATGCCCATTTAATTTTGTTTATTCCAGCCCATGTCCTTTAACGGGACAGAGTCTTAATTCCAAAAGTAAAATAGCCATTCTGTGAAAGGCATCACAGAAGAACATGCAGTGCTCCAGATGTGATTCACAAAGTAAAACTATGTCCATCACAAACATCATCCATGTTGTGAATCATTTCCACCTGCTTTGACAGGTCAGTAGCATGAACAGTTTGTAACTCCAATTATGGTTACAAGGCATTGTCACCTTGCATTATGAATAAGAATGAGGAAGGGAATGCCTCGTGGTATGCCAAGAGCCAGCCCCAGAAGGAAGGCCCTGTGGCACTGGGGGCCACCAGACACTTTATGTTCAGAGTACAAGACGCCATCATTGAGGGGATCTCCAGAGGTGGCACCAGCTGCCTGAGCCTCAGCTTGCTGCCTCAAGCCCTCCAGAGTTGGGCACTCTTTCTGTGCCTTAGATAATTCTTTTCTGGTGGGCCCAACATAAATTTGCCATCCAGCAAGCTCCGGCAGGTCTCCCAGAGCAACAATGTCCTCCCAGGTAGGCTTTGTGGCTTTCTTCTCAGGCACCCAATCGACCTGGAACATGTGGACTTTGGTGGCTGCTTTCCCATCCCCCCCACCCTTCCCTCTCTTGGCAGCTACCTGGGCCATTTGTCCAGACTTCTTTGAATCCCTCCTGGGCAGCCATGGACCTGGTGGTGATGCAGACCCACTCAGGCACCCATAACATCTAAAGTTGTGACCCTTGCTCCACTTCTTTCCAGGCAGTGTCATTGCCTAACAGATAATCTACAGGCATAGCAGAGCTCACAGCTACCTTAAGAGAACCTGAGAACCCCTCAACCCACTCAAAGAGTACTAGAGCCACTGGAGTGTGACTCTCCTGGTTGTCTGCCACCACAAATTGGTGAAATGTATTTGGTATGATTTCCCTGAGGACACCAGATGACACATTACAGCAGTCATGCTGGCTCCTGTGTCCCTCAAGGCCTCCAACCCCTGCCCATTGATGGTGACCCACTGCCTATACTTGGAAGTTTTAGAATGCATGTGGGCTTTGGACACCATCTCTTTGTTATTCCTAGACACTAGGGTAACCTCTGCTCTCTCTCCCACACTAACTGGGACAATCTCCTGTCCAAGTGCTACTCTGGCTAACCTGGGGGTCTGTCCACCAGTGGGGCAGCTGTTTCCCCTTGGGAAACTTGGCATCCCCTTTCACATGCCCACACTTGAAGCACTCTTGGCACCTAGGCCATACTTACCTGCCTTCTTATTCCTGAAGATAGTGCTTGTTTGATCAGAATGGGAATAAGGTTCCTTCCCCTGAGAACTATTTTGAGGGTCTTGACAGAACTCCTTGTTTTTATGTTTTTCACCCCTCTTACTTCTGGTGGGGACCATGACCACCCTTTTAAGAATTCCCCCCTCACATGCCCAGATGCCTTCTTAGACATGCTAGTGATAACCCAGAAGTCTGCCTCTCTAGCAAGCCCCCTGGGATCAGTGAGCTTACTATCAACTAGCTTTATAAAATAGGTGTTGAGCATGTACTCTCTTAGAATTAGATTGCACAGGTCAATATAGTCATTAACTTTGCATACCCTCAACCAGCAGCTTAGTTCCTTCATAGTATAATCTAAAAATCCACCCATGAATGGTTTGGGAGTTTGTGGCTGTCGCTGAACCAAAGGCAACACTTTTTAGGGGTCTACACAAATGTTGCAAGTAAAATGGCCTTCATCGGAGCATACTGCATCTGTTCCCCCATTCGTGTTAGAAGGGTTACCCTCCCCATCGTGGCATGTGTTTCCAAAAGCTTGCTCCTCTACCCCTCTGGGACTGTGTGCATTCTGATGGCTACCCCATATGTTGAAAAACATTTATCTATATCATCTTCCACCACATAGCTGGGCACCAGGTCTTGCGGTATGCTGAGTCTCCCCTCTCCAGTGGACACTGGGGGTACACTGCCACCATTGTCACTGTACTCTACTCGCTTGGCCGTGATATTCAGCAACCTGAGACTTACCTCATGGGCCACTCTCCTTTCTCAGTGGCCCGGGTGGCCTCCTCTGTTGCCCACTTGGCAGCAGACTTTTCATTGGTCTGCCTCTCTTCTAGGACCACATTCCTTTCCTCAAGGGCCCTCTTGGTAGCTGCCTCCTTCTTGCCTGCCCCCGATTTGCATCTAGCCAGCTACAGCTCGAATTCTCTCTTAGGCCTTCTGTCTCCCAACTCATCTGTGAACAGGCCATTGGAAAACACAAACAATCCCCACCCTGACAGGGTACTCCTCCTCTCTGGGGTGCTGCAGTTCAGGAGCTGTGCCAAGGTCCTCTTTATGCTCCTCCATAACCTCCTCCTCCAGTCTAACAACTGGTGGGCCTCCTCATAGGCGACAAGTGACTTCTGAAGCTCCTCTTTTTTGAGCTCCTTTTAGCTGGACACCATCCCCTCTTGCTGAAACCCCTTGAGCTCAGCTGCAGTGTAGCTCTCCAGGTTGCGGAGCTCAAATCCATACTTGTACAGTCACAGACACAGCCAGTCAGGTAGAATGGGAGTGAATTTGGTAAAAGCAAAATGGCCAACTAAAGAGAATTACAAAAAAAGTTGAATCTGATATCAAATTATTTATATGAGATTTTAGTGTTATACTAATCATTGTTTGCTACTGCAAAAACACAAGTACTGTATCTCACCATTGAGCACCAATGTGAGAAATTGGGTTGTTGGTTGGGAGTAGTTGAAATCCTACTCAAATACAGCCACAATCCTTGTCAGGGTGAACCACAAAAAGTCACTAAATGAACATGTGCTTAACCCTGTTGTAGCTTGGCACAAAACAGTCAGGCTTAACTTAGAGGCAATATGTAAAGTATTGATGTAGCACTTAATCAGTAATAAAGTGATAACACCACACAAGAAAAATCCCTCACCAATTTAGAAAAATAGAGTAAAGAGTAGTACATTATTTGACACCAAAACAACAAAAATCAGTACAACTGAAAATATGCAATTTTAAAGATGTAAGGTGAGTATAGTGCCTAAAAGTACAAAGTGCCGCTCGCAGCAATCTGGTTGTGTCAGAACTGGTGAAAGTCACTAGTTCAGGCTGCCTGGGATGGAGTGTGGGCCAAATACAGGGACCAGGTCAGTACAGCTGAAAAAGTTATCTTCTAAAGTCTAGCGCAAAGAGTTTTGTTTGTGGTGGAGGAGGCCACGAGGAGCAGAGAGATCATTGTGGATAGTCGTCGCTGTAGCGGATGGCTGCAACTGAACGGCATAACTGTCAGGCATAACTTACGTTAAATATTTTTGTTGGTTGTATATATTTGTTAATTTTAAATTGACTTTAGTGTTAATATTTAAAATTAAAATACGTTTAAAAATGTGGGTGTCATTATGATGTTGGTGGGACCAACACCGACGGTGCGTTGCTGTTCAGTCTCACCAACATCTGAAGCAGCGGTCAGACCACCACATTACAATGAGGTCAGTCCGACCGCATGTGTGAGGGACTGACTGCTGTGGTTCTGATGGGCCCAGGGGCCCTGTGGTCAGAATGACCCGGTCAGTGATCAGCTCTTCCCCCACAGCTCTGCTCGTCTGCGCTCTGCCCTGCGGTCCTGACTTGTTTTGCCCATAACGCTGCCTCCGCATAATCTCTTCTCTCCTGCCGCATTTTTCCCCCGCAACCCTCCCCGATCCCGCCTCCCAGCCGCACGCCCCTCCCCTACTTAAATGGCGACCGCTGCAGGGAGCGCGAGCTAGCCCCTGACCCCCGGTCAGTGATCAGCTCTTCCCCCGCAGCTCCGCTCGTCTGCGCTCTGCCCTGCGGTCCCACATAGGCAGGGTTCGAGACCTCTCCCTGCTGGGTTCCACATTTTTGCTCATTTAATTTTAGTAATTCCTGGCTCCTGACTTGTTTTGCCCATAACACTACCACTGAGTAATCTCTTCTTTCCTGCCCCTCCCCTTCTTAAATGGCGACCGCTGCGCGGTCGCGCCGCGGGCACGCCTCTGGCATGCCTAAGGGAGGCCCATCTGCGCCCGTCCACGCCTGGACCACGCCCAGCACCAGACTTCCTGCCCTCATGAGAGCCACGACACTCGACAACGCTACGACGCCGGCTTCCTCCACAGACTCAACTCCGGTCGATCATAAAACTGCTTCCAGGCCAGCCCGATACTCACCCACGGACCCTTCACCTGCCATAGCTGCAGCTTCAACAACCGCTACACACCGGCACGCACTACCCCACCAGTCAGAGCAGAACGCAACCACCTCAGATGCATACTACTCAACACCCGCTCCGTCCACAAGCACGCTGTCGAACTCTGGGACCTACTCGACACAGCCTCCTCAGACGTCGCCTTCCTAACAGAGACCTGGATGAGCCCCTCCTCGGCACCCGACATTGTCATAGCCATCCCAGATGAATACAAGATCACCAGAAGGGACCGCACCAACAGACCAGGAAGAGGAATCGCCATCATCTACAGGAATACCCTCAGAGTCTCGAGCTGCACAATAGACACCTCCAGCACCACCGAACACCTGCACTTCCAGATCCACACCGACCCCAACACCACCCTCAGAGAAACGCTCGTTTACAGACCCCTCAGTCCCCGGCCACAGTTTATAGACGCCATCTCCGACATCATCAGCACGCACGCTCTTGCGTCCACAGACTACATGCTCCTCGGAGACCTGAACTTCCACCTCAAGAACACCAAGGACAGCAACTCCGTCACTCTGCTCAATAACCTTGCCAACCTCAGACTCAAACAGCTCATCACGACCACCACCCACACCGCTGGACACACGCTCAGCCCCATCCTGTCAGCCAGCAACCACGTCACCTTCAGCCACACCACCGAACTCCATTGGACCGACCACCGCTGCGTCCACTTCACCTTCAAGAAACCCACCGCGCACCAGCACCCGCTACAGATCCCCTACCGCAGCTGGAACAAGGTCACGGAAGACCATCTCATCACCGCCCTCGCCCGAGACCCACCGACAAACACCACCGACACAGCCGCCAGCAACTTCAGGCAATGGATCGACGAGTGCTCCAACACTATCGCCCCAATCAAAAAACCCTCAAACAGATGCACCAACAGAAAGGTCAGCTGGTTCACCACCGAGCTCCAGGAATCCAAGCGGTCTTGCCGAAGACTTGAGAAAAAGTGGTGCCACAAAAAGACACCGGACATCCACGCAGCCCTAAAGAACACCAGCCGCAAGCACCACCAACTCATCCGAGCCACCAAAAGGACCTCCTTCAAGTAACGCATCGACAACAATGCACACAACAGCAAAGAGCTCTTCAACATCATGAAGTAGCTCTCCAAACCCAGCTCCAATGACATCCCGCCATTGCAAGACCTATGCAACTCCCTAGCCACCTTCTTTCACCACAATATCGCAGACATCCATGACAGCTTCAACACAGAGACCCTCCATACAGCCGCTAACACTGCAGACTCACCGCCCCCCAGCCTCACCAACCACCTGCTCTCCTGGACCCACATCAACGACGACAACACCATCATGACCATGAACACCATTTACTCCGACTCAACATCCGACCCCTGCCCTCACCACATCTTCAACAAAGCAAACCGCATCATCGCATCCCAACTTCGGAAGATCATCAACAGCTCCTTCGAGACTGCCACCTTCCCGGAGAGTTGGAAGCACGCCAAGATCAATGCCCTACTCAAGAAACCCACAGCGGACCAAAAAGACCTCAAGAACTTCCGGCCCATCTCCCTTCTGCCGTTCCCAGCGAAAGTTATCAAAAAGATCGTCAACAGGCAACTGACCCATTTCCTTGAGGAGAACAACATCCTGGACCCGTCCCAATCCGGATTCCGCAGTAAGCACAGCACCGAAATCGCCCTCATCGCTGCCACGACAATGGTGAAACTGCGGCCCTCATCCACCTGGACCTCTCCGCCACCTTCGACACTCTCTGCCAGTACATCCTACGCACACGCCTACACGACGCAGGAATATGTGACAAAGCCCTGGACTGGATCACCTCTTCTTCTTCCACCGACAGAACCCAGAGGGTCCGTCCCCCCTTTCCTCTCCGAAGCCACCAAGATCATCTGCGGTGTGCCCCAAGGATCATCCCTCAGCCCTACCCTCTTCAAAGTCTACATGGCACCGCTCACCAACATCGTCCGCTCACACAACCTCAACATCGTCTCCTACGCCGATGACACTCAACTGATCCTCTCACTCACCAAAACCCCCACCACCGCCAAAACTAACCTCCACAAAGAAATGAAGGCTGTCGCCAGCTGGATGCAAACCAGCCACCTGAAACTTATCTCAGACAAGACAGAGGTCCTTATCCTCGGATCCACTCTCTCCACCTGGGATGACTCTTGGTGGCCAGCCGCCTTGTGATCTGCACCCACGCCCACCGACCCCGCACACAACCTGGGGTTCATCCTGAACTCATCGCTCTGAATGACCCAGCAAGTCAACACCGTCTCCTCCTCCTGCTTCAACACCCTTCGCATGCTGCGCAAAATCTACAGATGGATCCCAACCAGGACCTGTAGGACAGTCACACAGGCCCTCGTCAGCAGCAGACTGGACTACTGCAACTCCCTCTATGCAGGAACTACTACCAAACTCCAGAAAAGACTTCAATGCATACAGAACGCCTCAGCATGCCTCATCCACGACATCCCCCGCCACACTCACATCACTGCCCACCTGAGAGACCTGCACTGGCTCCCAGTCAACAAGAGGATCACCTTCAAGCTCCTCACCTACGCCCACAAAGCACTACACAACGCCGGACCAGCATACCTCAACAAGCATCTCACCTTCTACACTCCGAACCGCCAGCTTCGCTCCGCCGACTTCACCCTCTCCACCATCCCACGCATCCACAGGACCTCCACAGGCGGCAGATCCTTCACTTACCTCGCTGCCAAGACATGAAACACCCTCCCCACACAGCTGCGACAAACCCAGGACCTGCTGACCTTCATGAGACTTCTCAAGACCTGGCTGTTCGAGCAGTAGCTGCACCCCCCACTCAGCACCTTGAGACCCTCACGGGTGATTAGTGCACTCTACAAATGATTGATTGATTGATTGATTGAATGTAATCCCTACAATGAGGGTGGTGCCTGCTCAGGTGCTGCCATAGGAATTACAATGGCCCGTTCCGACGCGCTTCCATTTAAAGGCTGTCGGAAACAGACTTTGGGGGGCCCTAGCAGGGCCCCCATCCCTCCATGGCCTCTGTCATAAGGTAAATAGCCATGCCCAATGTGGCAGGCAACATGAGGGTGAAGGGATGTTAAAAAACATTCCTTTTGGAATTGGGGCTTGTGGCGGTGCCCTTTTCCTGTCCGCAGCACAAGCCTCAATGCCAAAAGGCATTTTTCCGACCGCTTCCATGGCAGTCGGATCCTAATTAGGCCATCAGGACTGCCGACTACCTGTCAGCCAGTCCCTTTACCACAACGATGCCAGTCAGAAGCTCGTCCGACCCGCTACATAATTAGGGCCTATGTGTTTATTGTTGAATTGCTTAAAAATATGATATATGTGTATAACTGTACTGTATATATATTTATATAAACATTATAACACTTTTAAAGAATAAACTGTTTTAAATATACTAATTTACCTGTATTGGTTGATATTCATATAATCAAAATTACTGATACAATATTTATGTAGTTTACATTATTAGTATAGGACCACAATATTTTTGCTAACAATATTTTTTATGCAATATTTGTGTCACTTGAAATCTATGCTCACCATATTCTGTCAGTGATCTGGGAAGGGAAGTTGAGTTGATGAAATTAATATAAAGAACTCTTCTATGAAAGTCTCAAAAGAGTGCACAAATTTCATTCAAGAGAGCTCTATTTAATTTCCAGCTCCTTCATTTTTATATGAAAAAAGAAATATCTAGAGAAATAATAACAGGAGCATGATCAAAAATTACAATAGGTCCCCTTTTTGCCTCTATAAGGGACTAGGAAAAAGCCTGACATACAATAAATACACAATTCTTCGTTGTGACTTATGCACAGGGGAGAAAAAAGTATATTTTTCGCCTAATGGATAACTGTTCTCCAGGCATTTACCAATGAGCAATGTTAAATAGCACTGTGAAATTGCTTTTTACATAGTGTTAGGTGTATATTTAGACTTACAATTTGTGTTGATAAAAAAGTCATACATGTGATCGCAGTCTGCTCTAAAAATGAAATCATTATCTGGGTACTTCATTAAAATATTTGTAAAATTTCAGAAGAAAACAGTACCTGGTTGTGTCGGTCAATAGACATCATTAATGATAACTGCGTTTTTTATTAATAATTAGCTTTACAATTAGCCATCTGCCAATTCAATTTGATTCTTGAGAAATGACTGTGATATGTAAATATTCATCACACAGAATATTTTGCTATTCTTTCTGCTGTGCGTAGGTGAGGAAACACATGACCAAGTCAACTCTTTTTAAGTTTTCCAGCCTCTTCACGGGGGAAAATTAGTTTCTTGGAGAAGTACAATTTGAGTATTGCAGCTTGTCAATTGTGTGAGCACAGTTTTCTCTTAATAGTTTTAGCAAACCCCTTAACAAACCAAGAAACTGCCTTAAAGAAAATAATAATATAAACTGCAAATACAAGGAATCCCCACTGGATCAACAACCATCAGTAAAAAAGAAATACAATCAGTAATACGAATAACAAGAGAGACAGAAACTGTATTAACTAATTGCCGAAAAACAACAAACTTCAGAACAGGAAAAAAAAAACAGAAAAAAGATAGAAAGAAAAGGAGGTACTGAAGAGTGATATAAAACAGAAGAACGGCAGAAAAAATTAACATTTAACACTAATGCCTACAATAAATACAGGCTGAAATGGGGATGGTGAAGCAAGCCAACAAATAAAACAAAGAGCACACAGCTTCACCCTATGGGAGATCAGGGCAATAACAGATAGATAAGGGTGAACCGGCTGAAGGATACATCTAAAGAAAAAAGAAGTAAAATAATAAATGTAAAAAAAGAAAGTAGGCAACAAACATAAGAAATAACCAGTATGGAAGCATCAAGAACCCTCAGTACCCTCTGATTAACCATAGATTCTTAGGTTGTTCCACCTATTTCTGTTTTTAAGGTCTTCAGCCAGTTTCTTCAGAAGATCAGTTTTTTTTTGTGTTGAATCTGTATTCCATCCTGTATATCACTAACTCTCAGCTCAACTTCTGCAACTCGTTTGACTATGAAAGATAATTCATCATCCAAAGGCTGATACATCTTTATGGTCTCCTCCTCATAAGGCTAAGCACTCTAATTTCCTTTAATAGGAAATCCATTTATGGCCCTGTAGTTGTGGACTTAATTAGATCTTTTTTGGGTCTAATATATACAATGGCATTTGAAGCATGATGTAGTAATTACTACTAGTGTTGAGTCTTGTGTAGGCTAGATAGGGCCACTTATTGCAGGAGGGTCTGCAAAAGTACTCCACACCAATTTAGAAAACTAGCCAATATTGAGTAAAACACAACTAAAAGAACAAATATGCAACATACACATGATGAGATATGAATTTTGCAAGAGTAAATCAAAATACAGTGCTTAGAAATCAATAGCTCCAACTGGGGCTATTTGGTCGAGCTTGACCGGGGCAAATCCAAAGGTTTAGCCTGACAGTGATGGAGTGCGGGTCAGATACATGAATCACGCAGACTCACTGACACTACCTTGGGTGCGTCGCTGCTCGGAAGGATGCACTGAAACATGGAGATGATGCATTACAGGCGATGTGTAAGTTCTGAAGAGGAGCGAAGTCATTGATGCATCGATAACAAGATCACTGTGCATCGATTCTGAGGTATTGATATTGAACCGCTGTGCTCAAGGCAATGTGTTGATTTGAAGCCAGGCAGGAATGCGTTAGTGTCGGGGACGGGGCATCACAGACGTTGGTGATGCATTGTCCGAGGGTCACACAGCAGCGGTGATTTGGAGGCGCTGCATTGGCAAAGTCAGAGAAGCTTTATACGTCGTTGCATCAAGCACTCGGCAAGCGGTGTCCACGGCTTCGGTGCAAGCAGCATCAATGCATTAATTTCGCAGGTTCCGATTGACTCTTCGGTGTTGATGCATTAGTTTCTTGGGTTGCAGTACGAAACACTGACTTCCAAGGGCCCAGGACTGAGATTGGCACTACTTGGCAGAGCAGGACTCACAACAGAGGAGCCCACGTGCTGGCAGCAAGATGCAGGTGATGTCTTTGATATGCTTGAGACTTCAGTAACAGGAGGCAAGCCAAAACAAGCCTTTGGAGAACCTTTAAAGATGCAGCATGCAGAGAGTAAAGTCCAGTCCTCTCCCTACCCGGCAAGAAGCAGCAGGCTGCAGGCCATCACAGCAAAACAAGCAGCAAAGTGATAGTCCCTCCAGGCAGCACAACAGCTCTTCTTCCTGGCAGAATGTCCTTAGTCCGGAGGTGTTCTGAGTGTATGGTGTCAGAGGACCAGTTTTATACCCATTTTAGCCTTTGAAGTAGCGAGACTTTAAAGAAAGGTATTTGTAGTGCACAAGACTCTGCCCTTCCTGGCCCTGGCGCCAGACACTACAGAAGGGTATGCAGCTCCTTCAGGAGGACAGGCACAATGCTATTCAGGTGCAAGTGTCAGCTCCTCCCTCTCACTCTAGCTCAGGAAGATCCATCAGCCTGGTGATGGGCCATAAAGTATGGGCACGTCATACTCCTCAAATCCCACCCACTTTGACCTCAGCTTGACTCATGCCTTCCCATTTCTTTCATTCCCCTGGCCCAATGCAGTCTGGCAGTGAGAAACAAATGTTTGGTGTTTTTACAGCCAAGTCCAACTCAATTTTCTGTAAAATATTGTAAAGATAAAGTAACCTTCAGTGGGTTTTAACCATATGCTGTCTACATCTAAATCTAAATGCAGACCTCTTTAATTAAAAAAAAGCTGATCCCAATATCAGAGGTCTCTAAGTATTGAATGAATGGAATTTATGTAAAACATTGAGACTTAAAAATTGAGCATCTTGTTTTCCCTTTGTAGCAGGCAAAGCATAGGTTTTTGGCTTTCTTTTTAAATACAGTACCCATCTAATTCCTTTGTGCCATTTCTATTATCAAGGCAGATTATGTTTATCTTTGGTAGAATTACAACGCAATGCTTTTATCATTCAGTTGTAGAAAACCCACCTGCAAATGGAGCCCTCTGTAGTGACCGGCTGGTCACTGTTCTAGTGTTCCGAGTTGTATGATTGTACCAGCCCAGAGGGCTGGCTTACACCACCACCCCCCATCCATCCATCACAGGTGTCACAGGACATGTGACCCTGCTAATAAATGGGGCGGGGTGCACATGCCCGGGGCAAGTTCTAGTAAGCCTATTCCGTGGAAGTGTTGTTACTCTTACTGCATGGGGGTCTAGGGACCCAACCCTTTACATTGGTAACGAGGGGATTCAACCCACGTGTGCAGCCGCCTTCATGTTGGAAGAGTATAGCCTGTGTTGAGGGCAACTCCTACCAGCAGCAGTGATGCTGTGGCAGAGGGGAGGAGTCCCAAGTGACCCGCTGGGCAAGTGGTGAGCCAGAGGGCCTTGGGAGTGCTTAAAGGAATGAGACCACTGCTGGCTCTAAGAGAGAACGCCTGTCTGCACCACCAACTGACATCTAGGCCAGTAGATGACTGAGGCCAAGCACCTGAGTTTTTCCAATTGCCGCAGCCCGCGAGGCGAGAGAGGCTGTCCCACAGCAGTGGGAGCAAGCGAGGTGCTGGCGGGCAGCCATCGGCTGCACAGTGAGAGGGCCGTGCAGCAGTGCGCAGGAATAGTGAAAGGCCCACCGGCACCTCCCTCACCCCAAAAGAACCCCTGTGGGCAAGAACCCTACAGCACTCAGTGTGGGGTGGACGATGTTCCAGTGAGATCAGCTTCTTCTGCTTTTGGAGCTCCCAGTGACAGAGTAGAGCTGCAGGCTGAATGAGGTAGTCCTGCAAAGAGAGCTTGCTACAGTAGCTCTTCTCCTCATAGGAGAGAGGTGCCAGATTGAGGGAGGGCCGCATCAGCATGAGGTGAGACTCCTGCGTGCCCTGTGAATAAAGAAAGATAGATCAAATTACTGCCACGGCTCCATATGACAAGTAGCAGCGTGAGGTGGCTCGCGATATCAGAGAGATCTGCCGTGGGTGTTTAAGAAATGGAGGCTCTCCGTTGGCAGCTTGAGCCCCACGCAGCCCATGAGGTAAGAGAGGCTGCTGCAGAGGGGTGAGGGGGATTGGAAGGACAGAGAGTGGTGTTTGGCCACACAGCAGTACATTTAAGTAAGGCCAGGAGGAGAAATTATTACCCTCCCCCACACCAAGACACTGCCGAGGCCTGGGGTGCCCTCCTGCACTAAAAAAGTTCTTACTGTGCAAGGGAGGGGGTGCCACTGCTAGGGTAACGTCCCTTGCAGTGTATTGGGGCCGGTGGCAGCCTTCAGCAATGGGGCCCTGCTTGCGGGTAGGGCGAGCACGTGGTTAGCGGGAGTGCTGGAGCAGCATGAGGAATCCTGACAAGAACAGCCTGCGTGGAAGAAGAGGTGGCAGCGGCTGAAAAAATAA
The DNA here is from genome assembly GCF_964204655.1 of Triturus cristatus. Classification (NCBI taxonomy): domain Eukaryota; kingdom Metazoa; phylum Chordata; class Amphibia; order Caudata; family Salamandridae; genus Triturus; species Triturus cristatus. The sequence continues at coordinate 354,133,068 of NC_140593.1, read as the reverse complement.
AATAAAATAAATAAACCCTGATGCAATGAGAAAGAGACTGCAGTAAATGATGCAGCGAGTAAGAGATTGCAGTGAAGGAAAAGACATCTGTGACCCACCATCTGAGTGGGAGGGTGCCTTTCCATGAAGTGAAGGGGCAGCCCAGGTGAGGCCGCATCACCAGGCCATGTTTGTAGGGAGGGCGACGCTTACTCCTCAGTGAATAACCTTCATGGACCTCAGTGGACAGAGAAGCAGGGGCATATAGAAATGATGCGGTGATGCCTAGTGGCCAGGGGTGGTCACTGCATGTAGTAAAATATCCCTGTAGAAGAGCAAGGCTTCAGTGGTTGGAGGGCTGCCTGGCACAGAGATGAAGCTGGTGGCATCACTAAGAAAGAACAGGAATGATGTGTCACCACTGGAAAAAGAACCCCAAGTAGCTTGAGGCTGGCCGAGCAGGAAACAAGAAACACCCCTAGAGTACAGGCGGGAGTCACGGGCAGAGAAGAGACGGTGGAGTGACCCATGGCTCCAGAAGAATGAGCACCCTCAGGTGAAGGATAGAGGGCACAAAAGGCCAAAGTGAGCCAAAGACTGTGTCATAGAAACTGATGGTATGGATAGGAGCCCGAGGGTGCGAGCCCTGCAAAGAAGAGGGCCCTGGTTGTCAAAGGGAGTGACAGACCATGCACGGCCTACTTGAGTGGAGGCTGAAGAGTGTCCCAACGGCATAGCCTTGAGGCACAAGGAGTGCATCTTTAAGTGAAGAGGAGACCTGCGAGAGGTTGAAGAGGAGACCTGCGAGAGGTTAAAGAAGAGACCGGTGTGAGGCCAGAGAAGAGACCTATGAGAGATCGGAGAAAAAGACCTGTAAGAGGTCAGGGAAGATGACCTTTAATAGTTATGAGAATATGGCCTGTGAGAGGTCGGAGATGATGACATGTGAGAGGTCGGAGAAGAAGACCTATGAGAGGTCATAGAAGATGACCTATGAGAGGTCGGAGAAGATGGCCTGTTATAGGTAGGGAAAGATGATCTGTGAGAGGTTGGGGAAGGAAATTTGCGAGAAGTCAAAGGGAGAAGACCTAGGAGAGGTCATGAAATGAAGAAGGTCAAGATGAGAGGTTGGGCCACTGGACTTTTGGACCAATTTGGGGCGTTTATGGGTCAGCTAGATTAAAAAATTAATGCCAAAAAATCACATACGATGATGGTAGGCAACTGCAGGAGTAGAAAAAAACTTGTCGTTTTTCTGCAAGGGGGAGCGTGTCTCTAGAGTCACGGTCTTCCCTTATCTGGGCGTCCTTTTTGATGATAAGGGATCTTGGGGCCCCCAGATTAAGGTGAAGAGCGTGTCTGTGGCTTGCTCTTCTTCAGCCCTCATGGGCTTCTCACGGAGATTAGGGTCTCGGCCCATGGAGGCCCTCCTGAAAATCTATAATATTAAGTGCCTATCAATCGCCTTCATATGGCGCATCTTTGTGGGGTTATGCACAGCTGGACAGGATCCAAAGAGTGGAGAATAGTTTTATTAGACAACCTCTCTCTCTCCCCAAATCTTCTCCCACCTTCGCCCTACACACGGAGGTGGGACTGGATTATCTTACGGATAGGTTGAAACTGGCCCCCCTGATTCTCTGGCTAAAAACCTGGCTCAACCCAGAGTTAACATTAAACCACGCCATTTTGTCTTATGTCAGGGGTTTGGACCGAGCCCATAAAATTGCATGGATGTCCTACCTGGAAAAAACTTTTTATCAACTAGGCCGTATTGACCTTTTTAAATTGCCTGCCTCTATCAAGAAGGAGGATGTCAAGTGGATTAAAATTAAATTCATGGAGAGGGCCAGACTGGAGCGGGAGGCAAAGGAACTGGAGAAACCCGCGGTTAGGGCTCATTTTATGTTAACCTCTTCCCCCTCTTTGGAGCCCTACCTTAAAATTGTCACTAAACCTTTGCACAGGTTTTTGTTGACTAAATTCAGGTTTAATATGATCCACCAGATCCTAGGTAGTCACCCATCCTGGATAAAACCTGAACTAGGGCCCCCCTGTAACTGCGATAAATTCTCGCAACAAGACACTTTACATTTTATTATGTTTTGTGAGAGTTTTAGGGATATAGGGAAAAGTTATTTGGTCCCATTATTGAAAGAGGCTGGCTTCATACAGGTTAGGCCTGCTTTGGTTTATCTCCAACATCTGGGGTCTACTCGTATTATTTTTTGTGTGGCAAGCTTTTTAGTGGCAGCACTTAGGATTAAAAAGCAAACTCCCCTCAATGGTAATAATGAAATAAGTGAGGTTTTAAACAGTTTTTAAACAATTAATCAATTCGCCCAGAATTTTTTAGGCTTCGTTCATTTTTACGTAAAATTGTAATTGAATGTTTACACATGTATTTTGTGATTGTATATTTTGTATTGTTGTTTTTTAAATGTCTTTTATGAGTCTAACGATTCGAATAAAGAGTATTTGACTGACTGACACTGGACGAGGAGAAACCATTGAACTAGGGATAGGACATAGCCAGGGAGACCTGTGTGAAGTGCACGTCGTATGGAGAGGGCTGGTCAGAAAAAGAAGAAGAGTAAGACAAGAAGGGACCAGACCGTGTTGTGAAGTGAAAGAAGAGGAGAATGAAGAAGTGTGGCATAAGGTCACAGCGTAATGAGTCCAAAAAAGGGAGAGAGGAGTGTGTGATAGATATCTGGCACACCGCAAGGTACAGAAGATGACTGAGAGCAAGAACATCTTAGGAGTGTTGAACATCGTGAGTGAAGCCCAGTACCTATGTAACATCTGTGGCACCATGAGAGAGTGGCTGTCCACAAGTCTTCGGTTACAACAAGCAAACATGGCTTCTGCAGATGAGAGTAAGCTGGACCATTGTATCATCCACCTTTGGGGTCGCCCGTGAGACTGGATTGTGGTCCTGCTCAGACGTCCTGAGAGGCCTCGATCGTGGGCTCTAGAAGAGGATCCGATCAATCCACACCTGACCATGGTGATTCAGGGGCAAGGGCCTCAGGGATTACCGGTGAGAGAGGGATCCCGACACGAGAGATGCATCTGCAGCAGCTCTCGCGCAGATCCCTGGAAGCACAAAAATCTTTTGTCGGAAGCAGTTTACCCCAAAGACTGTCCTATCAATGCCGGTACACCAGAGTCTGGATGGCAGGAGTAATCCGATCTGAAACAACTACCCTCTGGAGCGAGTGACTTGGAGGTGGGGCTCGTAGTGATTCCTCTGTGAGCCTAGAGTATGGCATTGGAGTGACACAGGGAAGTACACCCAGTCCAGTGGAAGCCTGGTGAAGAGGACCTCAGGGGTATTCCAGTATGAGAGGGGAATCCTGGTGAGAGAAGGATATTGGAAATTACTCCACCATTCTGAAGCTGGAAGCACTGCTGCATCTGTGGAAGACACTGCAACAATAAATAGGAGGTCATCCGTTGGAGGAGGCATGATGTTCATGGAGCAATGACGTCTTTGGGAAAACGTAAAATACACAGTCTTCACTATCACTCCACATGCACCATCACAGTAAACTGCGCATATCGACCTTGGTTGTAAACTTCCACGCATTAAGTCCAAGGTGGACAGGATCCACAGTGCACCGCTGAACTGTGCCAATTAGAACTGGTGATCGCCCTGTTCTGAAAGCAGCCGAATAGACTCTGTGTAGTTTTCTATTGTTGTTTTATTCTCTCCCACAGGTTGGACTTGTTGTTCCAGTTTTAATAAAGTTTGGGAGGGATGTAGTGACCAGCTGGTCACTGTTCTAGTGTTCTCCGTTGTATGATTGTACCAGCCACTCCCAGAAGGCTGGTTTACACCACCACCCCACACCCATCCATCACAGGTGTCACAGGACATGTGACCCTGCTAATAAAAGGGGCCGAGCGCACGTGCCCTGGGCCAGTTCTAATAACCATATTCCGGGGTCTGTGTTGTTACTCTTACTGCATGGGGGCCTAGGGCCCCAACCCTTTACACCCTGGTCAATTCCACTTAAAATAATGCCAAGCCCTTCTTAGCAACATATTCAAAAAGGTATACAACTCGTTGACACTGTAGTATTAGGAGGAAAGAGAACTCCCAAAACTAATCTCTTGGAATCCAGTATTCTCGGCCACAGAGCAGCTAGCTGGCCACAATGTTTCTATATTGTTGGGGACCGTGCAGACTTTGTTTGGCATCAGACACTCAACTTCTGCCTTTCCTGAAGTGTTTATGGGTGTCTGTAAGTGATGCTGCTCTTTCCTCTGTGATTCAGCAGTTACTTCAGGCACTTTCATGATTTCCCACTTCTGCATGACAAATGGCTTCGTTGCTATGCATGCGACATTACATTCTCATACCAATCTACTTCAATTTACTTTTATGGCTTTCACAATACAAAATACATTACTACACATCGTAAATATATTGATTATAAATGAAAATTGGTTATCAAAGCTTGGCATTTTATATTTTACTTTTAATCACTAATCTTCTTAATGACTCTTTAATCATTATTCTAACCTACAAAGACGACTGTCACGATAATCTATTTTAATTTCCTCTGGCAATTTTCTGAAATCACACAATATTTACTAACCATTTTGTTCCAATCACCCTCTAACACAGCTATTTTTTTTTGTTTAAACATTTTTTATTGTTTTCTTACCAACAGCCCAATACAATTCCCACAAGAGCACCAGCAGCTAACCGATGCTCTAACACAGCTATGCCCTCAACGCTGAGATAATGAACAGTAGATGATGCAATTAGGATTAAAAGGTAAGTATTGACAAAACCAATAGGTCTGCCTGCCCATTTTAAAAGTGTAAGTACGTATTTGTTGATTGGTGAGTTCATTTGGGCAAGTGTGTGTGTTCGTGTGTGTGGGGTGTGTGTGTGTGTGTGTGTGTGTGTGTGTGTGTGTGTGTATATGGTTGTAATTGATGCATGAATGTGACAACAAGTGTACCGTTAGATGAATTAGTGCATATAATGAGTGAAAGACTGTGGGCATGGATAATTTATAGTCAAGTGTGTTCATGGATGGATTGGGGAGTACATGGAAGAATGGTTGAATATTTGAATGATTCGATGAATAGGTAATTGCATGAAAGGATACGAGGGTGAATGAGCACATGAATGGTTGCATACAGGTGACGCCAATCTACTGGCAGGGACCTCAGACAGCAGTAATGATAACAATAATAAAATGCCAAGAATTGGAAATATTATTGCAGTGCAAGCATTACACCAAGCTGAACGCCACTGTGCCAGGAATGTCCACAATAAATCTTGCTACTGCAAGAATTACTCCAGAGATGGCCACTATCGCACAAAGTGCACCTACCAAATATCAAGCATTACCATCATTGGCGGAGCCATTGTACAAGAGCTCCAGCATTACTGTCATCATGTCAGTGGAACCAATTTACATGAGAGAACACCTCCTTTCCAAGAGTTCTGTCAATATGTCATCATTATGCATCTTCAGATTTGCCCCTTCACACAGTAATTCGTGGTCTATGTTCAGATTTGCACCATCACCCATTAATCCTAGATGAATATTTAGTTTGTTTTCACAACTCTCAGAAATCCTCAGTGCATGTTTAAATTTGCCCTGTCACCGGTAATCCTAAATGCATGTTCAGATTTGCACAGGCACATGTTAATCATGAATGCATGTGCAGATGTTTATCCAGTAATCTTGAGTGCTGGCTTCATTACTTATATACCTTAGCTTCATGGTAACATTTGCAAGATTACTCAATAATTATTAGTGTACATTTAGATTTTCACCACCACACACTAATCGTCATAATGTAGCCAGATTTGCACCATTGTTCACTATGCATTAGCGTATGTTAAATCTTGACCTATCACTCAGTAACTGCCTGATCAGATTCCTACCATCATTTATTAATGTTGAATTCATGGTCAGACTTGCACTCAGAAATCTTGAGTGCTGGCTCGGATTTGCTCCATCCCTTAGAAGCCCTGGTTGAAAGGCTCCATGGGCACCATCATTCTTTAATGGAAGCAATCACTCAGCGATCCTGTGCCATTTTTAGTTTGGCAAAATCCAAGATGATGGGCATGTAGGATCTCCTGCTCGGAGCAGTCCATCAGAGCTCATGTTGGGACGAATGGAACCCCCACCTTGACTTTGGCCAAGGGTCCCTCTACAGGTCCTATTGCTGTTTGTGATTTCCCACTCTCCCTGGCTCAGAATTCTGGCCTCTACTACTCAAGTGGGCCATTGAACCACTGCTATCTGGGACACCATTCCAATCTCCTCTTCTCTACTGGGCTAATGAATTGCTGCATCAGCACTGGGTCCTGGTGCCACATGGGCTCTGTGATGTCGAGAATAATGGAAGCGTACCTCCCTGGACTGTGACCTGAAGGGTCACTCACCTGTTGAGCTGTGGACCTCATCTGTCCTTTTTGTGCCTTACCTGTGGCCCCGCAGAAGTCTCTGGAAGTCTTCCGGTGCCACAAGGATCCTGGAAGAGACATGAGTGGAATTCTTGGTGCCTTACAGCGGGATGAGGGCAGAGGCCCATGATCATTGCAGAGGCCCGTGATCCCATGAAGATGGCCCATGATAACCCCTCCCACACTGTCTCCAGCCCATCTTGCAGATGAACCACTGTCTTCCTCCTGCTTGCAGGATGGGGATCGTGATTCATTATGCATGACGGCAGCATATCTTGGTGCCATGATTGGAGGGGCTGGGCTGAACTGTTTTCGACTGCACCGTACCTTGTCCTCTCTTTCCACCCCGTGGGAACTTTGGGCGGCCACCTTTGGTGAGGAGAGATTATCTCACATGAAAAACAACAAACAGGGCATGATCTGCATTTCATGATCATATAATCTAAAGATACAGCTTGTTACTGAGATTTTGGAATAATGTGGGTGCCAGCTGCTCATATAGGGGATTGATATGTTTCCCAAGCATAACCTTCTCACCTTGAACTGATTTAGCAGGATGTAACTGTTCTTATGTTTTTATGTGAACTTTTTTAGCTGGATCTAACTGTTACTATGGAAACTGCTCTAATGCGGTTGTGATAAACGTATGAGAATGCTCATACTAAACTGTCCTTGAATAAACAGTTGTTTACTTAAAACTGTTATTATGTAAAGCCCTCCGATACCCATTGGATCTAGCTTGCGCTATGTTAAACCGCAAAAAAATAACACCCTGAATAATCCTCACTGCATACCCAGATTTACACCATTAGTAATAATCAGTGCATGCTGATGTTTGCACCAACACTCAGAAATCTTCTTGTATCCCCAGATTTACACCATCACTCAGAAGTCTTGAGTGCATGCCCATATTTGCACAATCACTCGTTAATCCTTGGTGCATGCTCAGATTTGCCTCATCACTTGCCTTGGTGCCTGTTCCGGTTTGCACTCTAACGTTATAATACTTGCTGCATGTCCAGATTTGCCCATTTGCTTATTGATCCTAAATGCCTGTTTTGATTTGCACCATGAATTAGTAATCTTTAGTGCACATTCATATTTCACAATTCAAAATGGAAAAGTATGCTCTCTGATAGCACGGGCAGACACATTGTGCGCCACGGCACGGTACCCCAAGTGCCTCTAAATGTTGAACTAGTACCTTGTGCAGCAGCAGCAACACCACTGTGTTCCCTAAATTAGAAATGAGCAGTCCATCAGCACAGGTGCTGGGTGTTTTGAATGTGCAATTCACGTAGAGCAGTAGCAGTAGAGGTGTTGTTGTAGGTAGGTTCACTGAAAGTGGACCGCCTTCTGTTTTGCAAATGGCGGGTACCTGTCCAGACTGGCTTACTGGGCAAAAACAAATAATGAACTGGAATCTGGCCCGAGAAATTACGGGTGGTTGAATTTAGTTGATGCATTACAACGATTACTTTATGTTTTTCTAAGTGAAATACCCTTCATTTGATGAGGGTGCCCAGATGTTTGTCCAGTACTCACTGTGCCACAGGATTCAAAGCCATACATACTTATGAGGCCCAAATAGACTGAAAATGGGTCTGAGGTTGATTGTTCCTGAGTGGGAGGCTCCTAGTTTGGTTGGCTGGCCAGGACTCTTCCCGTTGAAGCATAACCAGGCATAATTAGCAAATTGTTTCCGCCTACAGTGCCATAGCGGCAAAAAATCTTTGATGTTCTAAAATGTTGTCCAAGTAAGACCAGTGCCTGCAAGTTATTCAAGTATTTTTCCTCATTTTGTTTTTGTGAATGTGGAGTGGCCACACTGATGCAGCAGAGGGGAGCTGTCAGTGTGCTGAATGTGGAATTAGTGCTCAGTAGCATCAGGAGCTAGGCTTCTAGGCACTGTGAATGAAGCAAAGACGCCACTGGGTGCTCTGGATATAGATAGTGTGGCCTAATGGCAGCAGTAAGGAAGCTGCAGGGGCCTCTGCATATGATGTCGGCTCAAGCAGAGAAGCCATTGAGCCCAGAAATTCTTTCTTTGATCAATCACCAAAGCAAAATGTAAATCTGCACATAATTGCATGCTCTGATCCATAATCTGAAGGACACCTTAAATAAGCAATAGCTTAAGGGGACTGGCCTTAAGGAAGCCAATGGCTGAAAAGGGCTGCTTTGTGTATGCTTTATGCACTTAGAGCGCCAATCAAAAATGAATCTTCATGGTTCAAGCCAGTGAGGTGGGTAAAATGTTGTTCACTTTGCATCAATGAATGGTCAGCATTTGCATTTTTTGTGCACGCTATTGTTGGCCGAAATTGAACACAGCAACTGTCACTGGATACAGGGACAAGGATGGTCAGAGAATACGGAGGAAGCTAGTGGCGGATGACCCATCTTACCCACCTCGAAAACTCACACTCTGGAAGGGGCGGCTCCTCTGCAAAGGCCAAGGAGCATCACCCCACTGCTTTAAAAGCAGGGAAGAGGAAAAATAAAATGATAATAATGGAATATTATTATCATTTTATTTTTCTGTTACTAGGTGCGGGGAGGGGCGGACCTGGCCAGAGCAGGGGCCAGGGCGGGAGTGTTAAGCACACTCTACGTGCGCATGACTGTTGTACCGGCCATCTTGGCCCGGCCAAACAGACATGTGCACTTTGCATGTTCTCCACCCGGGCCGCATATAGCCTGGTTTGGGGAACATGCACAGACTCCCTCTCCCCATCTGAGCGCCGAACGAAGGCGTTCAGACTAATCACAACACTGCATTGCAGCATTGTGATTGGCTTAGGGGAATGCAGTGGCGGCTTGTAGGAAATGGTGGCTGGGCGGGAGTGGTGGGGGGTAGAAAATAAAAAATAAAACTTACCTGCTGGTTGCCTCGCCAGCCACCACCTCTCTGTCGCAGGAAGCACCCGGGCTACTTATAGCTAATCACAACGCTGTAATGAAGCAATGTGATTGGTTCCCCTATGCCAATCACAATGCTCCACTGCAGCATTGTGATTGGTCTGAGCACTGTGGTTCAGCGCTCAGACGGGGACAGGGTGACTCTGCATATTCTCCACCCATGCTGTAATGCAGCCGGGGTGGAGAACATAGAAAGTGCACATGACTGTTTGGCCGGGCCATCATGCACACATAGAGTGTGCTTAACACTCCTCACCCCTGGCCCCTGCTCAGGCCAGTCCTGCCCCTCCTTGCTCCTTGGAACAGAAAAATAAAAATTTTAATAACGTTCCATTATTATCATTTTATTTTTCCTCTTCACTGCTCTTAAAACAGTGGGGCGATGCTCCTCCCCCTTAGCCGCCCCTGGGGGAACCTATCACAATGCATCATTGCAGCATTGTGATTAGCTTAGGGGAGCCTGGCTGCTTCCAACGAAAGAGAGGCAGCGGAGAGGCGACGGCTGGCGACGTGACCAGCAGGTACATTTTCTTTATTTTCTTTTATTTGCTACCCGCACCCCTACACCTGCAGCTGTTACCACTCCCCCCCCCCCCACTATTTCCTACTGGCTGCCACTGCACTCTGGCCCAGTTAGGGATTCTCCAATGAGATCTGACATATTTAAGAATAACACTATTTAGCATGCAAGGACCCTTGTGTGCTAAATATTGCGTATATTTAAAATATATCGTGAGGGGCGACAGGCCTCTTTTAGCCATCCATCATAAACTGCCAACCAGAAGGCTTTGCCAGGGGATCAACCTGCTGCTCCTGAGCGCAGAGTGTAATCTGCAACCACACAGTGGCGCAGCAAGCAGAGAGGGGGGGGCGGTCCGCCCTGGGCGGCAGAAGTTGTGGGGGTGGCAGCCTTGCCGCCCACATTTACATGAGTCAAACCGCAAGAATCCTAGCTAGCAACCCCCCACCCTCTCCCCACCCTGCTCTTAAGTGTGGCTGAGGGGGCGGGCAAGGCAGGGACTGCCACAGGCGGCAAAGTGCCTAGCTACGTCACTGCAACCACAAAACTCAGCATGGATAATGCAGCTTTTCAACATCCAGTAATGATGAATGCAGACCTACCAACACACACGGTGCCACGTGTGTCACACAGTATTTTCCTCTTCACACCGGCACCCCGTGAGGAACCAATATCACAGAAAGGAACGCAAGGATAGCTGGAAACCTCAGCTTAGAGTGGGTCGCTAGCTCGTGTAGGAAGATCAGCAGAACCAGTTTCCATTATGGGCTTTCACATCTCCCCAAGGCATGGGTGGCAGACTGAGAAGCTTTTTTTAAATTGTATTTTTAAAAAAAAAAAATTTAAGGGTAGCAGTGCGTAACAGGCAGTGCTCTGCACAAAGCCCACCACCTCCAAGGTCACGACACCCCTTCTCAAAAATACAGAAATGAGCAGGTCTGAGAGTGAAGTTCCATTCTGGTGGGAGGTAGCAACGATTTTTCTAACACTAGAAAATAGCCCAACACTGTTGTGGTCAAAAGTTTTATATAGAAAGTAAACTTAATAAAGTACATTGCCTGTCTCGTTCTCTAAAAACCAGGAGGAATTGAGCATGCCTTCGAATGAAATGACAGTTCCAATCTTGGGGATTTATGTTTCTGAAACGTTATGGGGTGATTGCCATTCTCAAACTTGGATTCTTTTTTTATTTTTTCGCGAGATGACAAGGGACCTGCAAAGGTCGCGGTTGCATAGACACCAAAGTTAGTTAATAGCTCTCTAGTTGAACTGTGTTGATACTGAGGGCCTTATTGTTTTTTTCCATCTAAAATGTTTAACCTCGGGCATGCTTTTAGTTTGAAACATTGTTAACGTACCTTATGTTAATTTTTTAATAAGAACAAATCTTTACATTTAGGTTTCATTGAGGCATTTGTTTTGGCAGGGTTCGCTACAGTATTAGGATTCCCTTTGTTTGGCAACAAAATACATTTTTCAAACGTAGTTAATAGTGGTGCAGATAAAAATCAATGTACTGTGTATTGCACTGTAAGCAGCGATGCCGAATTGTAATCCTTAGCTCATGCAGTAGCGTGCATAGTAAATTTCACAGTCAGAATATTGGCGGTACTATACATAGAGGAAACAATATTGAAGAAAACATTGGCAAGTAAGTGAGTCGAGATTTTCTATGCCCAACTACATACATATGCACCTCCGTGTGGCAGGTTCATCTATCTTCAAGGTATGTAGATATGGAGTTAGGAATAGTAAATCTATACTTCCATATACGCACTGTATGTCGATATTTTTCATGTCGATATTCAGTAGTGCAAACCTTGCGGCTTATCTTTAGGCAAAAATCTATAATCAATAAAAAGAAACAATGCCCTCGAAGATCCAGAAGGGTTAATTGCTGATACTAAAATAGCATAGCCCTCGTTCAAAGTTGAAGCAACATTTAGTTTGGGCTAGCAACTTCAGTAGCTGGCCGCATCAGCATTTCAAGAGATGCAGTATTTCTGCATGATATATTACCTCATATGGTAAAACATTATGGGTTTCTGTGATATATTCACCAGACACAGCCTTGCCACAGTTGTCTATGGAAACCCCCCTGTTAATACAGCAGTTCTGGGTAAAGTAACACGTTTCCACAGTAAATTTCCACCCAGGTGGCATAAAGCAGAATTCTTGGGTGACTATGCATCCTGAAATTAACAAAACCCACTCTGTCAGTCATTTCAGCTGCAAAATTACTCATGGGTCATGCAGATCCGCTTGGAATGGGGGCCAGGTGGTTTTACACTATGGCCATCTGGTATATTTGTTTAGCACAGCTTGTGGTATCTGCTTACCAGCCTCAGGTCAATGAAAGGCTGAGTCAGCCATTTTGACAATTTGAAAACTACCTTGAGATTGGAAACATACCTGTACATTTGGAACATGCTTCTGCGTGGTCTGACTCCGGCTGTATCTTTACCCTGTCTGACTTGTCGTGTGCAGACTTAACTCAAAACTGATTGGCATTCCAATCACAGCACACTGCTCCACGCCAGCAAAGTCACTTATTTGGCTGATAGATGCCTTCTCCTTCCAGGTTCCACTGACGGGCCTCAGATTTCCAGTTCTGTTACTGCAGGAGACGCCCGGCTGCCTGGAGAGAACTGTGACAATATTGACTCGAGTGATTCTGCATAATCAAAACGTGATATCATTGCTTAAATGTTTGTGAGCTGGGAAATTTAATTAACTTTTGCAAATACTTTTCATGGAAAAAAGTATTTGTGTAAATATTTAATGTCGCTTATGCCTACTTAGAAATTAAATAGTAGTTTGCTATTAGTAAATTATCAGTTTATTCATTAGTAATGAGCACTTTTGCATTTATTACGCTGCTCGCATTGTTTCTCTGTGGGAGGATTGACGAATTGATTTTTCTTTTCAACTGCACTTTTCTTACAAACTGCTCGCTCAAGGTGTTTAAAAGGCTAGCATTTAAAATCTTGTTACTAGGGCTTACTTGCTTTCTAACACTATGGGCACGTCAATCATACAGCATAGCAGGCATTGGCTGTTCAGTGTCAGTAGGCTGTGGAAGCAGTGGCCAATGTTCGAAGGGGGAGGACAATGAAGCGTTCGTCCTGGGTAATGTAACGTGACTCATCCATTTAAGACCAGCAGCCATGCAGACCTCAATGTCTCGAGAAGGGCTTGCCTAATATTTGGCATCTCTGCGGAAAAGGCATTTCTGTAATCCAGTCTAGCTTTCACAATCAATCCAAACACGATGGCCTTGAGTCTAGGGGTTTGGCATTGCATTATTTTCTTTGAGCATATAAAATGGAATATTGTGTTTTCGTTGTATCCTTCATCCAGCACTTAATTTCTGCCAGTGGTTGCAGGTGGTGGACACCGGTACACATTTTTGGGCACCAGGTATTTTTTCATGTCACACTTGGGCGAAGAGCAAAACAGAGCAAGATATCTGGTATAAAGTACCCCCTGCCATACCTTATAAGGAAATTGCAAATCACAGAGGAGTTCTATGGCCCTCCAGAGAAACGAGGCCAAGTGCAAAGTTCCTTTATGAGGTTATGGAACTCGGAGGTGGCCTGTAATATACTTATCATGTATGACAAGGGTAGTTTATTCCTTATAATACATGTTCCCACCATCATCTTTCTCACAAACCTCTTAAATGGATGGTGCTTAGCTCTTGATAGAGAGGGCATGTTTGCAAACATGAAGAATAAAAGTAGAATATCTAGTGCAAAACTGAACACATCAAAAAAGCTGGTAGATATTTGTTGGAAAAATATGCTAGAATCCGTTTAATACAAGTCATTTTGTTAAAAAAAAAAAGGTGCAATAGCTCGGAATGTGTAGAAAAATGCAGAAAGGTTCTAACTTTCTGTTTGTCAATGTACAGGAGCTAGAAACACAAAACAGAAGATAGAAAAGCACATTTTTGTGTATCTCCCTTTAAACAGCTGCTTTAATTATGCTCTGCAACCTGACTTTCCTTTCCATTTCGTTGCTGACTTTGGCAGCAGGCATTGTGATGGCAGAACTCAACTGTAATAAGTTATTACAGATGAGTTCTGTTGTCATTACTGTATAATAGGTGACTTACGAATAGGTGACTGGATGTGACAAGTTGCCAATTATAAAGAAATTAGAGACACTTTGTATACAGGGATTGCAGAATCCCATGCATTATAGAAAAGTAAAGAGAAGGATAAAGCTGGGAAAATCATGATTATCTGAAAAAGCAGGCATCAAAAGGAATCTGCAAGAGTGAGGTAAAGAGACAGAAATATTAGTGCAGGATGGATGGGGAAGAATGATGCATGAGGTGAAGTCAAGACTGAACATCCTTGGCATTTGGCAACCCTGCTAATGGACTGCTACGCTAAACTTTGAGCCCATGCACCTATGTTTTTACAAGTGTAATACTGGCTCCTCATTAGTATGTAGGGACTCAGTGTCATCCATGAAAACCCCTTGAGACAGGGCCGGCTTAAGGGCATTGCAACTGGTGCAGCGAACCTTGCGCTGACCTGGGTCACTGTGTTTAACAAGCATTAAAAATGCAATAGGTCTCGCCTTTTATTAAGTTAAAGACATTTGCTTTGCTATACAATACCATTAGCAAAGCAAATGGCTTTAACTTAATCAAAAGCAAGACCTATTGCATTTTCAATGCTTGTTTGAGAATTGCGAAAACCCTAAATGTGGAAGCGATGGAGGATGTGGGGGATGAGGTATGCATACAATACGGTGGAGAGATGAGTAGTGTCAGAAGGGGTTGACTTGGGTGTGCGGTGTTACTGGGAGGCATGCAACAAATAATCTTGACACCTCTATTATTTGCGATGTCCGCACCTACCCTTCACGATCTTCTTGAATGTGTCGTTATGCAGATCCAGGCAAATATCTAGCCATTGCCTCTACCTCAGCCATTGCCTCTACCTTTAAAAACACGTCAGCTAAAAATCTGTACTTAGCTTAGTGTGCCGCCTGACTTGTATTTTGCTGTTTCTCTCAGTGCATCCAGATACAACAAAAAAAATGATACCTACAACAAGTCAGGGCTATTGGCTTTGTCAATGGTTGTTAGTTGTATAAGATAACTAAGCAGCAACTATGGCTTGTATATAAAATTGAAAACTCTTCCACTTAAAGCCCTGGTGACACCACGACAATGTTGCTGCTCCTGAGTTTCAAAAAGAGAAGGGAAATCCAGAGATAAAATGACTCTTTAAAGGATTTCCCTTCACTGGCATGACGTCATGCTGTAACTTCTCCACTGGTGAGAAATGAGCAGTGTGAGCAGTGCTAATGATGTGCCTGCTGTCTGCAGTCCGGAAATAACGGACCGCCCATGCCAAGGAACAAAACAGAGCCCGTTTCGAAGCCACCTTAAAAACCTGCCAGTGCTCAGCACCGGTGAGATCCGGCCCACTTAAAGGCCTGGTTGCAGCTTATTGAAACGGCAAATCTGTGGCAATCAGCGCTATAAACAAATGTACTTGTTACTACTGTTATTATTAATGGTTTTCAGTTTTTATTATCTCAACAATGTCACTGCAGAAGGTCCAAGGTCTTCAAGGCTTTGTATAAATTTGAATCAATACTAATTAAACTCCGTTGTTTCTTTGAAAAGAAAAAAAAATATGTTTGTTACTATAGAAATAAATGTCCCGGTAAAATTTCCCAATGGAAATATAGAGTAATATTTAGAAACAAAAGGGGGTTCTGTTGTATGACTCAATGGAAAGTCTCTAGTCGCCTTAAATTGGCTGCTGCCCCCTATAGATCTGTTGGGGCTGAAAGTTTGCTTCAATTTCTGAAGTACCTGGTCAGATGTAATTAAACCTAGTAGACATTTCATGCCATCATTTTTATGTGCATTCAACTGGGGCTTCTATGTGTTTTATTCCGAACCACAAATGTCGATCAGAAAAAAACACAATATAAAGTATGCGTATTAAATCAAGGTGGCAACTAGAACCAACAGACATCATTGGGCATTAAAAGCAGTCCCAATGTACAAATGTAATCAACTACATGTTGTGGAATTTCCATATCTGTCGAAGCCCCACATGACGTAGTTGGGTTTGTTGTAAACCATTTAGAACTAGAAAAATGGAGCCCCACAAAGAGGCCCTTTAAATTTAATAATGCGCACTGGTTACATAGAATGTGCATCTCGCGCGTTTCATATTTATTTATTTGTTTATTTTATTTTTCTTTGTACATTGCAGCACACACCCAATTAGGACACACAGTTCAACACTAACTCCGCAAAATGGCTCCCACTGGGAGCAATGTTAGAGAACACACAAGTACATGTCCAGACATTTCCTGTCGAACTGTTGCAGTCAGAAGCAGGTTACATTACACAAGGGCACATTCAGTTTTTCTGAGGTGGGGAGTTATCAAATAATTTGCTCAGAATCGTAAGCTGCTGAACCAATGACAAGACACGAACCCAGATCCCCAGTTTCAAAGTGGCAGCTCTGGCCGTAACGCTCGAAAGGGACACGGTTGAATGTGTCTTGTAGCAGGGTTATTCTGGCATGGAGCCTCACACTGGGGTTGTGTGTTTCAGGTATAAAAGGCGTGTCCTTTATTAATGTGGCACCCACTGCGACAATGGCTTTTCAAAGGAAATGGCATCCACCACTCCACAGCCGCCCGTAATGTAAGGAGGTATTCGAAGAGCACATTAGGGGATCACTGCCCTGTCTCTCACTTAGCGCACTGAAGTAACTAAGGAGACTTTGAGCGCTCTCTTAAAACTTGTGAAAAATAGAGAACACGTGTTCGGTGACAACCTGCCCATACCCCCAGGGAGCCTAAATCCGCCCCCCACCCACCTCCGCTCACTCTGTCCCCAGCATAGAATGGAACGCTCTGCCCATTCCATGAGTGCAGCTAGACCCACGCCGCCAGCCACTCAGACTGGCATCTGTACTTGTCTTGTGTTTAATTGTTTATGACTGGAAGGGTGCCTGTACTCTCTGTACCTCTCTGTGCAGTGTTTTGCCGGTTCGTCTCAGGTGCAGCACCCTCACATTCTTGACCTGTTCACCCACACAAACGACCTCAAAGCAGGGGAATCGGGTTCGAGTCTCAGCAGAGACGCTCAAACATCCTGTGATTCTGGGCAATTCACTTAGTCTCCCCATGCCTAACTAAAATGAATATGTCCATCTGTAATGCAACTGGTGCTCATATAAAGCACTCTGATTCCTTTGTGTCGAGTTGACGCTACATAAAACTCCCCCAAAAATAAATACACAATTGCCCAAGGTTGGCAATAAATTGTTTACTGAAGAACAAAAATCAGAAGTCACAATGCCGATATGATACACAGAAAAAATATTTTGTTTAGATTTAAAACGTACTCCCGCATCACCGAGGACACCGCGCCAGGTGAAGATGTGAGGGTGCTGCAAAGTGAGTTGCGTTACATAGAGCCACCTCTCCTTGCCGCACGGATCAGGCTGCACACCAGCTGCACCAGGGCACAAGTCCTAAACAACCAAGCTTTCTTGTCTTTATTTAAACACATGGCCCCATAAAGATAAGAAAGCGTTCGTGACGCACGGAAGGCAGACGAGCCCGTCCAAATGGGACAGCTCAAAAAGCCACAGGAAAACATCATGAACAGCTCTTTTCCAATGGCTGGCCACCGTTTAGCACAAATGGTGACGACGGCCAATGGAAAAGAGGGGCTGGTCTTAAAGCCCTTTGAAGAAAATACCACAAAACGTTAAATCTCGCCAGCGAGACTGCGCATGTGCGCAGCCCACGCAGGCAAGACCTAAAAATAACTTATGGGTTTAAAAGCACCTGCTGCAGAGTTCCTTGTGCTGCCGCAGTTTTAAAGCAACAATAAAAATGTTAAGATAACTCTGATGATTAATGTTCCTGCTGGAGAGAGATGGAACATTTGTCTAGTGGCAGTTTTGCCTCATCACAAAGTAGGGTTAATGTGCCTGCAGCAAAGAAAGCGTACAATGCAGATCACAGAACTGAAGTGTGATTGAACTATGAGTAGCGCTATAAAAATTGAAATGCATGTCAGAGAGGGTCTATGGAGAGATGTGGGGCCTTGTTGGAGAGTGATAGAGAGGGAATTCAAGGAGGAGGGGATCAATTAGGGGAGAGGAGCAGAAAAGACTCCAGGTGCCACCCACGCTAAAGCGTCTCTGCCTTGAGATGTACTGAAGCCATATAGAACAAGAACGCATGACTAAATTTTGATGACTCAAATGAAATCAATGTCTCCAATAATAGACAATGAAGTAGTTGTTACACAGAGAAAGAATCTTTCATTCATTTACAACCAATGTAACTACTGGAAGTATTTTGGGCTTGGTTTCCTGTATTACATAAACAAGCAATAGCTTCAGTCAGGTGATGGATTGATCTACCGTGAGGGGGTACTCATTTTTCAGTAAGTATACTGAGACGCTGACAAGTGGGGACTACACACACACACACACACACACACACAAATCCCAGCTGGAGGGAGTGACTGCCTGTCACCATCAGTGGAGGGAAAGATATGTGTAGGGGCCTATTAACACCTCACCTAAGTATTCTTTCTGCAATATTCTTTCCGCGCAATCTTTGTCTTCGCAAAGATACAAACCACTGCCATGTCATGAGTGTGATCATCAGATCATCTGTTTTTTTTAAGTCAACCATATTCTACATGCTGTTATTTCTGATGGGAAGCATGAAGTTACAAGTCCAGCCAGTCCTGGTTGATTGAGGCAATCTCAGTATTGGGCCAGTTTGCAGCATGTTTCACGTATGATTTCATAAAGAAGAATCAGTAAATTAGGCCAGTCGCAAATGTGCATTTAGGAGACCACACGACTTGGATATTCGTGCAGGAAATCTTTCTAACATTTCTGAACAAACATGTTTTCTTACTTTGGTCCAGGTCCTACCAGGTTTAAATGCCAGCTAAACATTATGGTGCCGATTACGATCCTGTAAAAAAATTCCCCCGTACGACTCGTATTCGGTCTTTTTACCGTACGAATCGTACAAGTGCCGTACAAACTGCCAACTACGATTCGCATGGGAAAAAGTCCATACGAATCGCATTGGGAATAATTCCCCACACGTCCTCGGGTCAGAAAATGTGCCCGACACGTCTCCGGATGAATTACCGTACAAATGTGAAAAGTGAAGTCCGACCGCGGAAGTACGATCCATCCCGTGCGTCCGATGTTACAACCGGATGGGAAAAGCACCGTCCGCACCGAACTCCCATAGCAACCATGGAGACATGTGCCCGCATACGCGCCCAACACTCCCCCCAGCCCCTGTATGTACGCGCCCAACCACCCCCCCAGCCCTCCTATGTACGAGTCGAACCCCCACCCGTGTATGTACATCCGTGTACGTACGAGTCGAACCCCCACCCGTGTATGTACACCCGTGTACGTACGAGTCGAACCCCCACCCGTGTATGTACACCCGTGTATGTATGAGACGTACCCCCACCCGTGAATGTACACCGGTGTATGTACACCTGTGTATGTACACCCCCGTACCTACGGACCGTACCCCCACCCGCGTATGCATGGAGCGTACCCCCACCCCAACAGTGTACGTACGGACCGTACCCCCACCCGCGTATGCATGGAGCGTACCCCCACCCCAACAGTGTACGTACGGACCGTACCCCCACCCGCGTATGCATGGAGCGTACCCCCACCCCAACAGTGTACGTACGGACCGTAACACCACCCCGTATGCATGGAGCGTACCCCCACCCCAACCGTGTATGTACGGCCCGTACCCTCACCCGCGTATGTATGGAGCGTACCCCCACCCCAACCGTGTATGTACGCCCGTACCCTCACCCGTGAATGTATGGAGCGTACCCCCACCCCAACCGTGTATGTACGGCCTGTACCCTCACCCGTGTATGTATGGAGCATACCCCCACCCCAACCGTGTATGTACGGCCCGTACCCCCACCCGCGAATGTATGGAGCGTACCCCCAACCCAACAGTGTACGTACGGACCGTACCCCCACCCGGGTATGCATGGAGCGTACCCCCACCCCAACAGTGTACGTACGGACCGTAACACCACCCCCGTATGCATGGAGCGTACCCCCGCCCCAACCGTGTATGTACGGCCCGTACCCTCACCCGCGTATGTATGGAGCGTACCCCCACCCCAACCATGTATGTACGGCCCGTACCCTCACCCGCGAATGTATGGAGCGTACCCCCACCCCAACCGTGTATGTACGGCCCGTACCCTCACCCGCGAATGTATGGAGCGTACCCCCACCCCAACCATGTATGTACGGCCCGTACCCTCACCCGCATATGTATGGAGCGTACCCCCACCCCAACTGTGCATGTACGGCTCGTACCCTCACCCGCGTATGTATGGAGCATACCCCCACCCCAACCGTGTATGTATGGCCCGTACCTCCACCCGCGTATGTATTGAGCGTACCCCCACCCCAACCGTGCATGTACGGCTCGTACCCTCACCCGCGTATGTATGGAGCGTACCCCCACCCCAACCGTGTATGTACGGCCCGTACCCCCACCCGCGTATGTATTGAGCGTACCCCCACCCCAACAGTCTAAGTACGGAGCGCACCCCAGGCCCCAACACCAGCACCTTCACCCAACATCGCGCATGTACGAGTCGTACCAAGCCAGAGACAAGGACAGCACTGTACAACAAAATGGCCGATGTACACACCGTACACACGCTAAAAACACATGCACACAACCAGGACAAAGCAAAACAACACAAGAATACTCTATTCAAATCGCACAAAGCCACAAAACATGTCCAACAAGCACAAATACAACACATTCACTGACCTGCAACTGCCAAACTCCCAAACCGAGGCCCAAAACACAACCACTCCTTATAACACACCCACCCAAAGTTCAAACACAGCCACACCCACCTATGGACCAATAAAAAGGGCCCACAGACACAAACCATGAGCCTTTGCAACAGACTCACTGCTGCCAGACCCCACAGACAACCCACAGCACCATACTTGAACCTTAACTACACCTTACACTTGCTCACCTTCACACAACCACCTTCACAAACACACCCTCATCACATTCACACACACACCTGCACAACCACACCCACATACCCACAACCATCCACACCCACACCCCCCACAACCATCCACACCCACACCCCTCACCATGCCCACTAACAAGAATCCAAAGTTCACTAGCCAAGAGTTGGAGGTCCTTGTCGACGAAATCCTCAGAGTCGAGCCACACCTCTTTGGAACATTGGTCAGACAGACCAGCATTTCCGAAAAAACAGCCATGTGGCAGACGATTGTCGATGCTGTGAATGCTGTTGCGTCCACCAGAAGGACCAGGCATGAATGCCAAGCCAGGTGGTACGATCTGCGGAGGAGGGTCCGAGCCAAAATGACCGACGACCACAACCAGGCCAACATCACTGGAGGAGGGCCGCCCCGCAGACGCGTACAATACCAACCCTGGGAGGAGAGGGTTATGGCCATACTGCCGGTGCTGGCAGTGGATGGAGTAGAAGGACTCCGAGAGCCGGGTGAGTACACAAACAACTCACCTCACATGGGGGGAACGTCATCCACAACCAAACTCACAATCATGCACGCAACCACCCCAAGCTATCGCATGACTCAACCACACTCCATAAACACGCACATGCCACTAGCGCCACCATGCCCCATGCACCCAGCTGGACAATGCCAAGTCACAGGCCACAGAAAACACCAACACAAGACACGGTAACCCGGATGGCGGCAGTGTGGGCCCCAAAAATCACATAGTGCAACTCAGAAGCAGACAACAATGCCCTCTGCCCATATGACCTAGGTCACAGCCAGACAAACAGTGTGTCCCCACACAGGAAAGACGTGCCAGCAAATGGCGGACGCCTTGCACTAAGACATGGGGGTGAAGGCACGTTTTTGCACATGACAGCAGCTAATGAACAGCCAACACTGTGAAAGAGTGGCAGCACACACCACCACAGCAGCAGCGCAGACACAGACACTACACCCAATGGGTGCCTGGAGATCAGAAACAAACTCACATGAACAGGCCAAGGGCCATTCAAAGATCTGCAAAAAGTGTGTGCCTAGGAAGCTGGGCTGAGGTGACAGAGGGTGACACACAGAGGGAGGTAGAGGGGGAGAGAGAGGGAGGGAGACACAGGGAGATGGACAGAGGGAGGAGGCTGACACAGGGAGGGAGGGAGAGGGGGACAGAGAGGGAGTGAGTATGGGAGACCAATTCAGCCTTGGTTGGTGTGGGAAGGTCTGCTCGTCAGCAGGTGGACTGCATGCATGTAGACAAGGGTGGCCAGTGCCTGAATCCCCCTCTCTTCTCCATGGCAAAACACTGGGCCATGTCTCAACCTGTGCACGAGCACAACGCCAGCTACCTGCATTATATAAGTGTGTGGAACAACTCCATGTGCCCACGTACAGTGCAACACGGAAGGCGCCAATGCATGGCTCGCCACACCTGCTCACTCCACTGCTGACTACAGTCACAATTGACGCAGCAAGTAAGACTGTGTCACACATAGGTAAAGTCGCAAAAGCTGTGGCCAAGGGACATACCCATGCACAAGTGCACTGTGAGTGGAATGCAAGACATATCCAAATACCCAGAGGAAATGTGCCAACTTTGAAACAAATGAAACATGGATGTTGCATGGAACAAAAATAACATTGTCTCTCTCACGCACAGGTCAACATCGTGGATCACCCCCCAACACTGGGGGGGAAGACTCACAGTGTTGTAAATTGAAACAACGATGTGATTAAGCATTTACTAAAGACATTAATTCCCCTCTTATAGATCATGTTTTCTCTGTTATGTTGACCGAAGTTCGGACTCCCTTTTGTATTGTTATGCTTCCACGTGTTCCCCACGAGAAGAGTCCAACCTCTGTGTTAGTTGCTCTTGTAATCTGCCTAGTAACAGTCTATAAATAGCTCCTTTGTCCATCTGGCACATGCCCAGACTTGACCACATCTGTTATCAGTTAGCCTTGCTTGACCATGTTTTCGCGGGCTTAAGGAGTGTGTTAGCTCCGCCCACATATTGATTCAGTATCGAAAATGACCATAAATGGTAATGTTCTTCAGCCTCATGTTGTATCCACCCACTTATGAGCCCCTCTGTTGTGTATAAAAGGGGACCATGTACGAAAGTTCTTTGTGCTACTCTATGCAATACTGAAGAGTGTTGTGTGGATTGTAGGACCACCCTTAAGGGTTAATAAATGCTGTCTTTGTACTTTGCAGTTTCCGTGCCAACTTCCTTATAGATTCCATTACAGGAGAGCGAACCCTTGTGTCCTGCGGGCCTAGCTGGGGCCTGTATTCATCAATTGGCGCCCGTCACGTGGGGCTCATCGGCGACTCGGATGCTCGAAGGACTGGTCGCGACGAAGGTGAGGAATTTGACCGGGGACGTGATCACTGCCCGCGGCGTCTTAGCCCTGGCATCCCGAGGTTTTTCTTCCTTCCCTTCCGAGCTGACCGTCTGGGTGGCGCCGGTCCCCGACTGAGACCTCTTCTGTCGGTCCTGCCGTGAAAGCCGTTTGGGCGATTGTGGAGCTTGGCAGTTGGAATCTGGACTCTTGATTGGTAAGAACCGGTGTACGGTACTTGCTCCGAGTTTTTGAAGCCTGGTCCGGCTATTTGAGTTTGATTTGTGATGACTAGTCATATTTTGTATTTGTCTTTGTGAAAATATATGCGTTGCAACACATATAGGCAGGTAATGTGGAGAGATTTCTCCGGAGCTGTGTAACTTTGAACGGCGCAACGATTAAGTGCCATTTTTCTATAATACTGCATATTTTGCATTATTTCTGAGCATGCCTGCTTTCAGCGCACTCCGTAAGTGGTGTTGCTGTTTTGGGAACCGGTTGAACCTCGAGGAATCTGCTCCAGCTCCCCCAGAGGGGACTCCTAATAGGGATATGTATGTGAAGCATGGTCTTTCTTCCATAATGTACAGCACAGTATGGAGGAAATATACAAAAAAAGATCCTGAGTTACGATGGCCTTTGTATGGGTCGTTTGATATACGTAAGATTGAGTATGTGGAACAGTGTATGTGTAAGCGGCGTGCTCGTCAGGATATGTTTGAGTGTGTACGGTTGTGGGTGAAGGAGGTGCGTGAGCGAGAGAAGCGTGAGAAAGCGCTGTTTGATAAAGAACAACGGAAGAATGATCATGTGCGAGCACAGGAAGCGAAGCGTCGGGAGGACAGAGAGCAGACGGACAGGCAAGAGAAGGAGCGTAGGCTACAAGTTTCGGGTCAATATGCTGTTCGGCAGCCACTCTATCCTGTCCTTAATAATTTTGATGATGATTTTTATTTACTAGATCGCTCTCCGCCCCCTTATGTTGGCGCATCTGCTCCGAGGCCGCAAGATTCTGTCCCGGGTCCGGGTAAGGTAGATACGCGGTCCATGTTATCGGCTGAGCATATGGCTGAGCTTCGGCAAATTTCCTTCCGTGCACTTAAGGGTAAGGTGTCCGTGGACGAATTGTTCCATACTTGGGGGTCGTGGCAGGATAGAGAGAGATTGTATTTTTTGAGTCATTTCGCTGAGGAAGTGATTGCTGCTTTTCGGAAATATTCTAGTGTCTTTGAGCCTGAAGAAGTGACATCGGATGCTAAAGCATTGCATGATGGTGTTTTTTCTCCCTCTAAGGCTCCTGATACGGCTCGGCGGTTATTCGCCTTGCGGGACGCGGTGCTGGCCCATAGAGAAAAAGCGCGCCAACGAGCAGGGGAGGAGACGCAGTCGGATTCGTGTACCGCAGAAGGCCACTCATCCACCTCTCAATCAGATAAGAGCGATCTAGTGCATGCTAAGCCAATGCGCGAGGCGGCGCCTTTGTATGTTCCTCCTAAAGGAGCGGGGACTAGCTCGGACATTACCTCCGCCGATGCTAAGGGATATTTTGTGTATAATTGGGTTTATACTCCGTGGCATAGAGCTGATGTGATGGCATTAAAGAATGCGCTGCCTGACCCCCGCAAGAATCCAGCGGCCTTCTACGAAGAAGTCGAGGGGGCCTTGAATTCTTGCGTTATGACTTTAGCAGATATCGATTTGTTCTTTGGCCTTATTCTACCACCGGATATGTGGCGATCTGTCCGAAAGGTAGATGATGTAGTTGCCTTTAAGGCTCGGTGGTCTGACCTTGAGGATGAGGATAGGGAACGGAAGCCCGCGCAGAAACCGCCCCAGAGTATTTTAGATCTCCCCGCTGCTATTGTGGCTAAGCTGAAGACAATTATCCCCCCCAAAAAGATTGATTGGAATATGTTAGCTGCATGTAAACAGAAAGCTGACGAGTCAGTTGCGGACTTCTTTACGCGCTTTGAGGAGACGTTTCATGATTTTAGTGGCCAGTCGCTTACTGACGATACGGGCCGCCACCTTTTTGCGGATAAATATGTGGCTAATCTGCTGCCGGCAGTTGCGGCCCGTTTAAAAGCGAGCGAGAGTCCTTGGTCCTCCGCTACACCGACGGCCCTCCTGACTATCGCCCAGTATTATGAGCGTCAGGAGCAAGAAGCAAAGGGCCAGGAGGAAAAGAAATCGAAAGATCTGAAAACAAAGGTGATGTTGGCACAAGTCTATGGCCCGCCCCGGCGGGGTAGTAATAGAGGTAGGGGAGGATCTTATGGTCCTCCCTCGGGCCGATCTGATTTAAATAGGAACCAATGTGCGTATTGTAAGCAATCGGGTCATTGGGCTAGGGACTGCCCGGTGTTGCATGCATCGCGTCAGGGGCACACCTATGGTGGCCCGCGAGGTAGAGGGGGTTTCTCGAACTTTCGAGGGAATTCTAACGAACAGGTTCGTTTTGACTCTGCCGGACAGCACCGCGATAGATCAAACGTTTTTGATCGCCAGCATCAGTACCAAGCGTCGGGGATTGACCGGTCGGGGTACCATGACTCTCAGCATGCATAGGAATGCGTTGGATGGGGGTTAGAATCAGTTGAGGTGCCGGTCGATCAGAAGGGCCCTTATGTATCGGCTGAGGTTTTGGGCTCTACTGATCAGTTCCTAGTGGATACAGGAGCGACACGTAGTGCACTGTCTAAGCAATTGGTTCCGGGGGCTCCCCCATCCGGCTTAATGGTCACATCGGTAGGGTTTGACGGTACACTCTCCCGAAGCCCTCTTTCACAGCCCCTCATGTTTAAGGTCGATTCTTTTTCTGCACCCTGTCCGTTCCTGCTTGCCCCGTACACACCGGACAACATTATGGGCCTTGATATGTTAAAGCATTTTAGGGCTACGATCCGTTGCTCCCCTGCTGGTGTACGGGTAATATTGAATGACAATTACCCCCGATCAGAACGGATGTGTACGATGTCTGAGGATGCGCTGTTAGCTACCCTCCCTCGTGCTTTGTGGGCAACTTCGGATACTGATGTGGGACAAATGGTGATTCCACCGGTCCACATTAGCGTCAAGGAGGGGGCGGTGTTACCACGCCTCCCACAGTACCGTATTTCCCAGGAGGGCGAGGAGGCTCTCATACAGATAGTGCAGGATTTGATGGCGGTAGGGGTAGTGGAGGAAGTCCCCTACAACATTTGTAACAGTCCGATCCTTCCCATACTGAAAAAGGATACGGATGCCAGAGTTTATCGGTTTATAATTGATTTGAGAGAAGTGAACAAGATCGTGATACCTCAGTACCCAGTGGTTTCCGATATCACGACGTTGCTTACTTTGGTCCCGCCTACGGCGACCATGTTCTCAGTGATTGATTTGAAGAATGCCTTCTTTTCCATTCCCATTCACCCTGATAGCCGATATCTTTTTGGGTTTACATTGAATAATAGATCTTATCGTTTCTGTAGGATTCCCCAGGGCTATACAGAAAGCCCTAGCATTTACAGTCAGGCTCTGAAACGACAATTGGATTCCTTTGTACTACTCAAGGGGGTCGCCCTTATTCAATATGTTGATGACATCTTGTTGGCGGCTGACACCCTGGAGTTGTGTGAAAAAAGTACGTTATCCTTACTTTCCTTTTTAGCATCCCACAATCATAAGGTATCTAGGAAGAAATTGCAATTCTGTAGACCAAAGGTAACTTATTTGGGTCACCTTTTGTCTAAGGAGGGACGTGCACTCACACCGGATCGTATCCAAGTAATTCTGGATACACCGAGACCGTCCACACAGAAGGATGTGCGTGCATTTCTGGGTCTTGTTTCTTTTTGTAGACAGTGGATATTGGGGTTTTCACACATAGCTAAGCCATTGTTAGCCCTTTTGACAAAGGACACGCCTACCCCAATCCCTTGGTCAGATGAGTGTGATACTGCTTTTCAGCAACTACGGCAGGCCCTTTGTTCAGCACCAGTGTTAGGGACCCCTGATTATGCAAAACCCTTTTCGTTGTATGTGCATGAGAAAGATGGATGTGCATTGTCAGTTTTAGTGCAGATGCACGGCGATAAGCAGCGCCCTTGTGCATATTTTTCGGCTGTACTTGATCCTGTCGCCCGAGCATTACCGGGGTGTTTTCGCTCGGTTGCGGCGACAGCTGTGTCAATACGCCAAAGTGAGGGAATTGTGTTATCCCATAAGCTGTTGGTATTAGTCCCCCATGCTGTCGATGCCCTGCTTAATCAAACAAAGACGCAGCATTTGACCAGTGCCCGTTTAACGGGATATGAGTTGACGCTTTTGGCTCCTCATATTACGTTAAAAAGGTGTGTAACGTTAAACCCGGCAACATTGTTGCCATACCCCGAGACCCAGCCTGAGGCGCGGAAAGCGCATGATTGTATTCTCGTGACTGAGGAACAAACAAAGGGTCGTATTGATCTCCAGGATACGCCCTTTCCAGATGTAGATGGAGAACTGTGGGTGGATGGATCATGCCTGAAGCTACCAGATGGTACGACTTCAGCAGCGTATGCGATTACCACATTGCAAACGATAGTGGAGACAGCACGCATACCACAGAAATCAGCTCAAGCAGCGGAACTGATAGCATTAACACGAGCATGTGAGCTCAGTACAGGACTATGTGTGAATGTTTATACAGATAGCCGCTATGCCTTCGGAGTAGTGCATGACTTCGGCCTACTCTGGAAGGAGAGAGGGTTTTTAACGTCACATGGAGTACAGATAATGCATGGAGAGTTAGTTCACAATCTTTTAACCGCATTGACATACCCAAAGAAAATTG
Source organism: Triturus cristatus (assembly GCF_964204655.1). Classification (NCBI taxonomy): domain Eukaryota; kingdom Metazoa; phylum Chordata; class Amphibia; order Caudata; family Salamandridae; genus Triturus; species Triturus cristatus. The sequence goes on along the minus strand of NC_140593.1, from coordinate 354,104,933 downwards.
CTATCGTTAAGTGTAGCGCCCATAGGAAAGTAGTTGACAAAGTTGGAGAAGGGAATGCGTTGGCAGATCGAGTAGCACGGGAAACTGCGATGCAGCCCGGTACTACTGCCGTGTATGTAGTAAAGTCACAGGTGGAAAGATGGCATGATGCGAAGGAGGAAGTGCGAGAAATGCAAAGGACCGCTTCTGACAAAGAGCGGGAACAATGGGCTAGTGAGGGAGAATTGGATGATGAGGGTTGCTGGAGAAATAAGCAGATGGATAAATGGAAATTACCTACGGCTTTTGTACAGCCTATGGTTCAGATGGCACATGGGCTAGCACATGTTGGAGCCTCCGCAATTGTGAAATTGCTTACCCAAGTCTGGGAGCATCCAGAGATTGCTAGCACAGCGAAGAGGGTGGTGCAGACCTGTATGATCTGCCTGAGGTATAACCCAGGAAAGGGTACTCGAACTCCAGCAGGAGGATTTGTGACACCTACTGCGCCCTTCGAGGTTTTGCAGATGGATTACATCCAGCTTGAGCGCTGTAATAATTTGAAGTATGTTCTAGTAGTGGTCTGCGCTTTCAGCAAATGGGTTGAAGCGTACCCTACGAAAGACAATACTGCAATGACTACTGAGAAGTTGCTGCTGAAAGAGTTCTTCCCTCGATATGGCGTCTGTAGACTTCTGTGGAGTGATAATGGCCCTCACTTTGTAGCGGATGTTATAAAGTATGTCTTGAAGGGCCTAGGCATCACTCAGAAGTTCCACGCCGTGTTTCACCCTCAGTCTGCAGGCCTAGTCGAGAAGTATAATGGTACACTGAAGCTTAAGATCGCTAAGATTCAAGCTTCGACGTCTTTGACTTGGCCAGACGCTCTGCCACTGGCGTTATTGTCAATTAGATCGGTACCACACTCTCGAACTGGCCTTACACCTTATGAAATCGTTTTTGGACGCCCAATGAATATTTGGGGTCCACCAAGACCTAAGGCTGTGTATGATGTACCTTGTGTAATGATGAGCGATTATCTGGCACAGTTAATGGATAACTTGGTTTCTATTCATCAACAGGTCCGAGAGGCGCTCCCTGATCGGTCTACCGGTGAAGGACATGGTCTCCGGCCTGGTGACCATGTCATGGTGAAAGTTTTCGACAGGACGAACAGCTTGGAACCGAGATGGGTGGGCCCTGAGCAGGTCCTCCTCGCAACGAGGACGGCTGTGCGAGTCTCCAACCGAAAGAATTGGATCCACTCTCTGCACTGTAGGAAGGTGCCGCCCGGATTGGTGGAACCTGCCGTGCTGACCGATCAACGAGAAATCTTGGCTGCAGAGACAGGCCGTGCTGCGGAGCCAAACGCCACTGAGGAGCTCTTTCCGGACCACGCGACTCCTGGAGGAAGGCGATATCATTTTCGACCAAGGAAGTGAGTTTTCCAGTACCGGGACATACTGTCAGAACGGCCCTTGGGTTAGTGAAACGGAGAGCCGATGAGGCAAGGGGGGGGGGATCAGCCCTGCATTAGTGTAGCGACACCCGTCTTGGCCCGCTGGTGAAGAAATCAACCGCTGCCCAAGGGGAAGAGTTCTGACAGACTTTTAGTTTCAGGAAGATATTGGGTTTTATTTTTACCTTGACATGGAGAAAAAGAAAATCCTTTGTGCATTAGGGTTCATGTTGACAGTAGCCATTGTTGGGATAACCACATGGTTCGTGGAGGATGTAACTCCTGCTCGGAAGATTCTTGTGTTGACAACTCCGGTGCCTGAGGAGCACTACTTTTATACATTACCGTATCAAGAGTTGAAGCATCGACAGTCTTACTTGAATAACACTTTCATCCAGATGCTGCATCATACCCACGTTGCTACGAATGCTACGAACTGTTGGATATGTGGGATGATGCCAGCTCATCAGAAGAAAGGAGGAACGCCATTTATACCACTTCCTTTCTCTCATAATGGCTCTTGTAGAGCATGGTATACTTTGCTTTTTGCTACTCGGAAACCAACAGTGGGACGATTGCTCTTTAGACTCAATAAAGAATGCCATCAAGACAAAAATGGGTATCCACAAGCGAATGGGACAATTTGGGAGTGGGAAGAGTACCGACCAGACAATGAATCCATTCCCTACATCTTTATGAACACAAGAGACACTGTGGGAAAGGACAAGTTTGTAATTCAAGTAGCACAAGCTCAAGCGGACCTGTGTGTCCAGAGTGTGGGTTTTATTCCTGTTGGTGTTAGTGATTGCATTACTGTTTTGAATATTGATGGGTTGAACAATAGTACCTTCTTGGCCTCCCATAATACGTATTTTGTGTGTGGAAATAAAGGTTATTACCGTCTGCCAGCTGGGTGGTCTGGGGTATGCTATGTATCATTTCTATTACCTCCTGTATTCCTAGCACCCGCATCTTATCATAAGGATCTGAAATTATTGAATAATGTGACTGTAAATAGGTATAAACGTACTTTATCAATTGATGATGTAGATCAGACTGATACCAGTCTGCAACAGTATATTGATTTTAACTTAGGACTGTTTTTCTTTGTTGGAGCTGCCCTGAACAGTAGGAAGATCCGAAGGTTAACAAGAGTGGTAGAAGCTGTGACAAATCAGACTGCTGCTGCTCTTGGGAATCTTACGGAGGAATTGCAGATTACTAGAATTGTTGCATTGCAGAATCGTATGGTATTAGACGTTATGCTAGCTGATAGAGGAGGAGCATGTAAAATTATTGGAAGTAGCTGTTGTGTGTTTATCCCTGATCATACGCCATCAGTTTATAATGCCATCAATAAACTGCATAAAATTGCAGCTGAGATCCATACAGAAAACGGCACTTGGTCCTTTTCTGGATGGTTTTGGGCGTTAATTACTGCCTGGGGATGGAAGGTTCTAACTGGTCTCTGCATTATTGTAGCGGTTCTGTTTTCATGCTGTATCTGCATTCAGTGTGGTCCTTTACTCTGCTCATCATGTGTATCATTTTGTATCCCCGATAAGAAAGCTATTGCCAATGTCACTTATCAGAAACGTTTAGCTAAGGAAGTAGAAGAGATGATGATAATTGATATATATGATGATTATTCTAACAAGCCGGATGTCTTCAGTAAATGCTGAAAGGGTCGTCTGTTGTAAATTGAAACAACGATGTGATTAAGCATTTACTAAAGACATTAATTCCCCTCTTATAGATCATGTTTTCTCTGTTATGTTGACCGAAGTTCGGACTCCCTTTTGTATTGTTATGCTTCCACGTGTTCCCCACGAGAAGAGTCCAACCTCTGTGTTAGTTGCTCTTGTAATCTGCCTAGTAACAGTCTATAAATAGCTCCTTTGTCCATCTGGCACATGCCCAGACTTGACCACATCTGTTATCAGTTAGCCTTGCTTGACCATGTTTTCGCGGGCTTAAGGAGTGTGTTAGCTCCGCCCACATATTGATTCAGTATCGAAAATGACCATAAATGGTAATGTTCTTCAGCCTCATGTTGTATCCACCCACTTATGAGCCCCTCTGTTGTGTATAAAAGGGGACCATGTACGAAAGTTCTTTGTGCTACTCTATGCAATACTGAAGAGTGTTGTGTGGATTGTAGGACCACCCTTAAGGGTTAATAAATGCTGTCTTTGTACTTTGCAGTTTCCGTGCCAACTTCCTTATAGATTCCATTACAGGAGAGCGAACCCTTGTGTCCTGCGGGCCTAGCTGGGGCCTGTATTCATCAACAGGACCCGGCTCTGCGGGATGACGATCCCACCGGCAGCGACGACTCTCACCACTCTGTGGACGACCCCGACCAACCTGGCCCCTCTGGTGTCCAACCACCTGCAGCACCTGCGTCAGGTACAACTGGGCCAACCACCACCCCCACTCATGCCACATCCCAGGAGACACCCAGGATCCCTGCCCCACCACCAGGCCCGGACTGGCCGTAGCGGGCACCGGGCAATCCCCCGGTGCGCCGCACAGGTGGGGGCCGGTTTTGGGCCCCTGGGGGCCGTTTTTGCTACAGGGCCGTTTTTGCAGCATTGCTGCAAAAAAGGCCCTGTAACAAAATCGTCCGACAACCGGCCATGGCAAAGAGCTTGCTGGCACCCCCCCACCCCACCCCCAGGGGGAGGGGGCCGGCCGAGCACTTTGCCAGGGCCGGTTGTGGTTCCCAGTCCGGCCCTGCCCACCACCACAATGCAGCCAGGCTGACCAGGAGGGACACGGTGTACCGGGCACCCAGGAGGAAGCAGGCGACAACGCTAATGCCACCCCTCAGGGGTCCCGGAGACCCGATGTGCCCACAAGGGCAGGCCAGGTGCAAGTGGGCAGGGGTGGTGGGAGTGGAGGACGGCGGAGGCGCGAGCCTGACCAGTTGGCTGCGGAACCAGTATATTCCCATGTCAGAAACATCCTGGACACATACCGGCAGGACACCACGGGCATGGGCCAGGTTGTGTCCACCCTCAACGAGATGAAGGGGACCCTCGAGGAGATCAAGACCCAGCAGGCCCAGCAACATGCGGAGCAACATGCCTGTCTAGTGCGACACCAAGGGCGGATGGAGGACAGACAGGCTGAGCTCGTGACGGTGTTCACGGGAATTCACCGTACACTCCGTCGGATAGCCGACAACATGGGCAACGCTCCCTGTGCCACCAGGCCAAGAACATCACCACCCACAGGGAGGGATCAGGAGGAGGAGGAGACATCCGACGGAGCATCCCAAACATCGTCACGGCCTGCTTCTGAGGGTTCCCGCAGGAGGGCGGGTCGTCCACGGAAAAGACCGTGAGGGTCGGCGCAACAGCACCATCTCCCAGGACACCTGGCCTGGCACCTGGCCCACTGGACCAACAGCAGCACATCAGCAAAAGACATTCTCTGCCACATGGACTTGCTGGTCACTGTTTGACCAATGTTGACAAAGACTGTGGCATGGATTCTGATGATTTCCAATGGCAAGGACACCAACTCCCCCAGTGAACTTTGGATTCCCCCCCCCCGGAAAGCCCCTCTTGTCATACCCCCCCCGTACCCCAACACAAATAAAAAGTTACACGATAAAGAGATGATGCCTACATTTTGCATTATTACCTTACATGTGTCTTGTAAAGTCTAACCATGCCTGAGTTCTCATATGACTTCAACCATCCATACCCTGGGGCCTGAGTCTGGCACATGACACACATGGGTCACAATGTATTAGGCAAGACAGACATGGAGCACCATACACACCCGTGATGGGCCCAACCAGCTGAGGGTGTGGCCGCACAACCGTGCCGACAGACATATTGAGTACAGCGACAGTCATGCGCAGAGGTCAGGGATCATGTGGAGTGTCCTGGGGGGCACCCAGGTATGTGTAGACAGGTGGATGCAGAGAATGGTGGCCTGGCCAACGTTGGATGCATGGGGATGGCACATGTCACAATACCCACACAGTCATGGACATCATGCACAATACAGAGTCTAATCCCACACAAACAGCTTGCATCTGGCTACTCTACACATAGACACATAGCCACTATCACGGAAAACCATGCACCGTCGCAACACAGCAGCATTGACTGAGAATAGGCACCTTGGAGGCATAGGGACACCTTTATTAGTCATGTATTCGGAATGCAGAGGCAACTCGGAGTACACATACACAGGTCATGTGGAGTAACATGTGGGTCCAACACTGGAACCCCCCTTCTGCAGCACTAATGCGTGATAGCCATGGAACTGGCACACAAGTGTCGGGTAACAGCTAAACACCCCTGCTGCTCACGGAGAGGCTGCCATACACCATTGATCCTCTGATGTGGAAGTCCCACACCATGTCAAGCCAATGCAAACCGTATGTGTCCGAGGGCAGTGTTACACACATTGATGCCATCATCACAATCCACTATCCCATCACAGATGACTGTCAACAAGTCTGACCATCTATTCAGGTGTACCCAGCTACATGTAATGTGTCCCATGGTGATGCGACATGTCTGCAGAGGAACCAAACATCGACAGGGGCAGTGTGCACACATCGTAAACAACTGCCACACCCAATACACCCCTGATGCATCCCTTACCCTAAGGAGACTTCCAAACTTGTCCGTGCGTGTAACGCTCAGTCAGCACACGATGACGTGTCCATGAGGAATAGCAGTGCCACAACAATGCAACCAGCAGACGGCATGTGCAAGTACCTGGGGATGAGAGACGCACAAGAAGTCAGCCACAAAAAGCACAGCCACTTGCATGTGCATGTACTCGACACATGTAAGGATGACAACATGCTAGGTCACAATTATGACTGGGGAAATACACTCATCACTGGCACCATCACTCGAGTGACACATCCACACACACCTCTGACTCACGTGGCATACATGCAGATGGACACACACATTGCAACACATGCCACACGGGGACCAATGCGTGCAGACTCAGACACTGGTACTCACCACTAAGCAAAGAAGTCGCGTATGAGCCGACTCCGAATGTCCTCTTGTGGAACCACATCCTCCACATCACTAGCCCCATTGCCAAGCCCTTCGTCCTCCACGGGTGGATGGTCCTGATCATCTTGATCCAGGATGAGTGGCACAGCTTTCTCAAATGCCATTTTGTGCAGCATGCAGCAGACCATGAAGATTTTGCAGACCTTCGCCGGGGCATATGGGAGGGCACCGCCGGTCTTGTGGAGGCATCTGAATCGGCTCTTCAGGAGGCCAAACGTCCTCTCTATCACTCGCCTTGTCCGGCCATGGGCGGTGTTGTAGCGGAGCTGGGCCGGCGTGCTGGGGTTGCGGAGAGGTGTGATCAGCCATGGCATGTTGGGATAGCCAGCGTCCCCTACATGGAAACCACATGGACATAAGTAGGACAGGAGAAGCGGTCGTGCTGGAAGTCTACGCAAAATACAGGACAGACAGAGTGTACCCACCAACAACACATGCTCGTTCGTTGCGCAGCTGCGTCATCATTTCAGGCACCCTGCTACGCCTCATGATGTAGGCGTCGTGTGCTGATCCTGGAAAACGAGCACAGACATGTGAAATCACCATGTTGGACAGACACACCACAAGGGCATTGATGGAGTGGTAGTGTTTGCGATTCCTGTACGCTACCTCCTGTGCCTGTGGTGGTACCAAAGCCACATGTGTCCCATCTATGGACCCAATGACATGGGGCATCCCTCCCAGGGCATAGAATCCACGCTTGACCCCAGTCATCTGTTCAGGAGTTGGGAAATGGATGAACTCATCCAGGTGAAGCAACATGGCCTCTAAGAAATCATGCAGCACACAGCTGAACATGCTCTGGGACATGCCACCAACATGAGCTATGGTTAGGGGTGGGCGACAATTTCCGTTCCGCTCCCGGAAATTGCGACAATTCGACATTTCCGCGTTCCGACCGAAACGCGGAAATGCCGAATTGTCGCAATTTCCGGGAGGGAACGGAAATTGTTGCCTGGCCAACCACAACAGGAAGCACTTACAGATATAAATAAAGCAGGGGCCCGAGTGGAAGCTCAAATTCAGTAACGCTTTATCAGCACAAAACATTAGGGAGCTAGGTCGAGGCTGGGCAGGTGTGCTTTTCCCCCAGGTCGTCGTCACTTACCCGATCCGTGATTCCGACTCGAGCGCAATCCCCGCGTAGTCTCCAGGAGGTTCAGTCTCCTCATCTGCTGCTCTGCTCGGTCTCTGGCCCATAAACAGAAGGCATGTGAACTGCATGGAAGCCCCGCCCCACACACCAGCGGTGGGCAACGTCTTCCGCCCTTTCCCCCACTGATGGACCTGGACAGCTGAGCTGACTCGAGGGACCCCAGGAACGTCGGCGCCGCAACGTTACAGACACACATGGTCACTGTAACGGCAGCGGCAGGCCGGAAGCACCAATTCCCGCGATCACGGAAATATCGCGTGATCGCGGAAATCGCGGGCATTCTCGCGAGAATTGGCGGAAGTGCCTTCCGCCAATTCCGCCCACCCCTAGCTATGGTATATTGAAAGGTACCCGTGGCAAGAAAATGTAGGGCTGCCATTACCTTCAGCTTGGGTGTCAGTGCCGTAGGATACCTGTGCAGCGGTTGCAGGTGTGGTGCCAGCCTTGCCGTCAACTCCTCAATCAACGGTTGGGGGAAGCGGTAGCAGCGTATACAGTCATTCTCCCGCATGTCAGCCAAGTCCGGAATTGGTCGGGGAAGAGGCGGCGCTCTGCAGTAATTTGGAAGTGACAAGGAAGAGTGAGTGCACTACAACAACAATTTATATGTACTGAGCACATGTCAATCTGTCAATACACATATGCTACATAGGGAGTCAGGTATGCGCTACATGCCCTGGACACATATGGCTGCCAGGCGACACTCCTACCAAGACCCAGCTACACACGGAGATTGTGAACCTCTACATCCCATGGCATGGGACTAGCTGTGTCCCAGTGTAAGTGAACAGCCAGACGCAACACAGGAGTGACATACATCAACACATCAGCAGAAGTAGGATGTCGATTGCAGAGACAGGTAGCGGAACACTAGAGCCACAGGTCACATGACATTACACTAGGACAGCCCACACACCTTGCCATTAAGGTGTACATGTCATGACTCACCACACATACATTGAGAGGATGCAGACAGGTCCTTGTTATGCTACTCCGTGTCCCATGCATACATACACACCTCACATCCGATACCACATGTGGCCTGGTGTGCGTAACAGTGTGCCATGGCCATCTACACACAGACACATGTTGGTTGCTGCAACAGCTGATGCTTTTGAGGGAACACCAACATCAAGCTAATGGGAACACACCACACATACATGACATAGACACATCGTGCACCGTGGGTAGTCACATGTCTGGTGTGGTAACCCCTGTAGCGGGCATCAGGGGACACTTGCGTGTGTTGTTGACTGTGCCATGCCAGTGACGCTCATCCCAAGTGTGCAGTACGACATGCACACATGTCAAAGGAGTTAAGGGCATGCCTGGCACATATTGCACCGTCACACATAACATCTGTACACATCTCATCATACATCTATTGCCTTCTCAACTCAGGAGTAATGTGCCACATCACAGCCTTTCACACCTGTGCCCCACACATGTAGTACTGCCCAGACAATGCCTTGATGTCCATCCATGGACAAGTATGTCACCTCTATTACTTCCTGTGTGCTGCCTGTCACCACTGTGATGTGTGAAAGGCACCGTACATTCGCTCTGAGGGCCTGTGTACGTTCCCTATCACTATGGGAGTGCTGTCGTAGGCCTACCCATAGTGATAGTGAGCGTACGCGCGCGTGTACAGTCCGTATCACTATGGGTACGCATACGCGAACACACCCATAGTGATAGTGAGAGTATGCGCGCGTGTACGGTCCGTATCACTATGGGTACGCATACGCGAGCACACCTATAGTGATATTGAGCGTACGCGCGCGTGTACGGTCCGTATCACTATGGGTACGCATACGCGAGCACACCCATAGTGATACGGACCGTACACACGCGCGTACGCTCACTATCACTATGGTTGTGCTCGCGTATGCGTACCCATAGTGATACGGACCGTACACACGCCTGTACGGGCCGTTGCTATGCATTTGGGGTGCCCTAGGGCCCCGGAACGCACCGTACCTGTGTGTGAATCTCCAAATTACATAGGGGACACATATGGGACAAGTATAAAGGCCTACATGCATGCTGGTTGTCATGGAGACCAAGTTTTAAGTATGAATTTTTTTCTGCAGGTGCACCGCAAAAGTCAGTTTGAATGAATCTACTTTGTTGCAATGTGGTTGTGGAGTTGACATCATGCTCAAGAAAAAAACAATAAAAACCCACTGACTGTGCTAGGTTTGAAGGGATTGGAGGAAACATAGGATGCAAATGTGAGTGACCAATCACTCTGTACTCCTGTGCATGAAACAGGCCAGCAAGGCAGATATAAGGCAGCCAGGTCCCATGAGAGAGCACTTGCCTGCACATCTTTGGATTCTACGACCCAGCTGCTGCTCCTGATTCCCTGGAACCATGTCAAGGTCTGTGGAGAGGGCAAAGCCTTTCACCCTGGAGGAGAACCTGGCATTGCTGGATGTGATCCTCCCACAGTACCCCCTGCTGTATGGGCGACCAGGGTATCAGGTGAGTGCAGAGTCCACTAGCACAGACTGTGTCCCTTTTTTGTGACTGTGACTTCTGGCATTGTGTCTAGGTGTGACACACATGCAATGTACTATAGGGGGGGTCTCAGGGGGGGAATGCCTGATGTCTCCCAGCCAGAGCATGCTGTGGTGCATATCTGCCGTCCTCACTTGCATTGTGTTTACTGTGACAATCACTGCATGGTGCATGCCACATTCTGCCTGTCTTATCCTCCTGGGAATGTAGCCTCTACAGTCCTCATGTGATTATGTGGTCAGCCCAGTGTGACAGGTGACTGTACCCACAGATGTGTGTTAGTTCTGTGTACCTGTGCTGAGAGTGTCCACATGATGTGTTCGTACCCTGGACATCGGTGTGTGTGTAAGTCCCCTGTCATGTGGGTGGGTGCATATGTGGAGTGTAGCACCCAAGCTGCATGAGGGATGGATATACCCTGCCCATCTGATGTGAGCAGGGAGCAGTGCTGTGTGTCTGATGTGCAGAGCCAGCCCCACACCTGTGGGCCCCCCCGTCTAGTGGCACATGTGCAGCGTGAGGTTTGTAGCTGCATTTGGCAATGGCAGGTGAATGTCCTGTGCCTGTGTGTGTCTGTGTACTCTGCTGAGGTAGCGTCAGTGGCCTGTGTCTGCTTTGAGGTGCTGCACATAATCCTGGTGTAGCTTGTGATGCACAGTGTGAGCCTGGATCATTGATTGTGTCGTTGCCCTCATTCCACCTGTGTACTTTCAATGGCACGTACTGCGTTGCCCTTCCCCAGAGGATAATGTCCCTATGACAAAGGTGCAATGCGTTGGATGCATGCTATGCCTTGTTGTAAACAGCTAATTTTTTCTAATATGTGTCTCTGTGACATGTGCCAGGTGTATTGATGTACTGTCACTTGTTCATCCTCACAGGTAGGCGGCTCTGACAAGAAGCAGATCTGGATGAACGCCGTCAGTGCCGTGAGGAGGACGGACGGTCGCAAGCGGCACCTGGCCCAGGTGAGAAAACGCTGGCAGGATATCCGGTGCTGGACGCGGAGGATAGCACGGGTCCTGCTGGGGGACTCACCTGAGACCCATAAGAACCGCGGGCGCCGCCGTCTGACCCACATCCACAAGCGTGTGCTGGCGGTGGTCTTTCCAGACTTGGACAGGCGCTTACAGGAGAAGCAGCAGCAGGAAGGGGGTAGGTACATGTGTGTTTGTTGTGTGTCACCAGCATTTGTAAGTGCGCAGTTGCATGGATACACTGCCAAGGTTTAAAGGTGCTGTGCAGATCCTGTTACCCACAGTATAGCGGTGCCCTCCTGCCTCCCTTCCCCTCCTTGCAATGTGTTCCCTGGTCTGTGTGTAGTCACTCCTTCACAAGGTTATCTAGGCTGGCAGTTTATCCATGTGAACAATGCCTGTAGCATCATGTGTGGGGGTGGTGTGTAACAGGTTTTGGGACCTTGCCTGTGCCCTGTCCAGTTCAGTACTTGTGGGTTCCATGTCAGTTGGCACTGATGCTGAGTCCAGACATGGGAGTTAGTCTCTCAAGTGTCATGCCTTACAGCACGCATGTCCTATGTTGTGGCCTGTTACATGATGTGCATGAGTGTGCGATACGCATAGTGCAGGGATGGTGGCGTGTGTTGCAGTCAATCCCATTCAGGACCATGGAGTTGTGTGGCCACTACTGTCCCCTGGGACATATTTTCCTAGGTGTCATGTGTGTCATCACAAAATGTGGACACTCTCAGTGTCTACAGCATAGGTTGTGCTCTGTGCCATTGTCCCCTGGCACCATGTATATTGACGTTAAATGTAGTACAAGTGTCCACTGTACAGCCTGACCTGATTTTCCTTGTTCATACTCACGGTGGCCAGTGCCTGTGTGTCTTGTTACAATCATCTGATGATCACCATTTGAACATGATTATTTGGACAGGCGCACCTTGGGTGTTTTGTGTCCAATCTTGCATTTATCCAGCCCATGTGTATTTCACCCAGACTAAGAGATGTAAGTGCTTCCTGTTTCTCAACAAATTGTCTCATGTAGGGGGTGGTTGGTGCGGGCAAAGCCTACATGTCAAAACCTGATATCTCCTTGCTAGGTCTGGCCAGTGTGTGACGTTTGTCTGGACATACACTCAAGGTGCAGTGAGCCAGTCATGGTGGGCATGTTTTCAGTATTACCTATGCAGCATGTGCCTAAAGTTCATGGATATGGTCCCTGCTCATCCCTATTTTCGGCAACGCTGTGTGGTGCAGATGCAGTGCTGGATTGTCCCCAGAGCCTGGCTCCTCTGTCAAAATCCATTTCATGTCATTTGCTATTGTGTCATGCTCTCCATAGTTTTTCAGTGGCATGGTGGGTCAACCAACTGTGTGTTGCAGGGCCTACATATGTACTTTGTTTTGTAGATGTTACTCATCTTTCTTTTCAGGCTATGCACTGTAACCTATGTAGATTGGACTCATGTGACATATGTATACAGGTGTATGATTAATTCCTGTCTCTTCACCTTGCCCACAGCATCGTCGGGGGACACGGAGGGAGACATCAGCACAGACCGAGCGGAGGGACCGAGCACCAGTGCCAGCGGTGACATCTTGGCTGGCACATCAAGTGGAACTGAGGCGGAGGGGAGTGAGGTGGAGGACCTGTCCACTGCCACCACAGAATATGAAGCTGACGGGTCCGAGGCTGAGCTCTCCGAGTGGGCGGAGGCTGCACCACCAGCTGACAGCGGCACAACATCTCTCCCCGCCCCCTCCATTGCCATCAGCCGCCTCCCACTTGCTCGTGTCCCTTCCCAGCGTCACCACATGTCTCCTTCCTGCCAGGCACCGCACCCCCTGCCCCTGTCTCCACTGCTGCCGCCAATGCCGAGTCTGTGGACATCCAGCGGCAGTTGCAGGTTGGTCAGGCTGCGATGCTTAATGTCCTCCATGGCCACAGCCAAGTGCTGAACAACATGGAGGCATACTTGGAGGGCATTTTCTCATCGCAGGCTGACCAACGCAACTTGCTGCGGTCCATTGACTCGACACTGACTGCAGCAGTGGGTCTCCTGCAGCGCTTCGTCCAACCCCCTACCCCTGACCCATCCACACTTCCCACTCCCATGCCTGTCCCACATACACCCAGACGTCAGCATGCACCCACCACAACAGACACAGGCACCACACCAGCAGGGAAGGTCAAACGCACACCTCCTGGCATGCACACACAGGGTGAAGTAGGCACACCCACTGGGTCGGGGGGCAAACGTAAGACACGCAGCCAGAGTGGGAGTCCGCATTCCACAAAATCCACTCCCTCCAAATCCCCTCCCCTCAGCTCTCCTGGCCAAAAGTCAGATACAGGGTCAGTCCTGCCCAGTCTGTCCATCAGCCCCAGTGTGGCACCACCCCGCAAGCGGTGGAGGCAGGACACCGGCAGGGGAGTTGAGTCCCCCCCCTGTCCACACCCTCCCCCAGTGGCGCTGCGACCCATCCCTCCGACCCCCCCCTCCTTGGGGCCTGTGGTTCCTTCGGGTGCAGGGGAGTCGCTGGAGGACCTTGCTAAGGTGTGCAGCGCCATCCTGACCTCCGCCTTTGGCGCTGCCCTACCCCCTGTGGTGGAGTCCTCCGTCCCTGCACCCACGACGCCTACCTTTCGCCCTCATGTCCCTGCGGTGCCTGGTCCTTCCCCCCCACATGATGCCCCCCGCTCTGGAAGACAAAGGAGTCTGACTGTGCAGGCAAGCTAGGGGACACGCGTCCCACTGTGTCCGCCACCTGGATTTGAACTTTGAATTGCCCTATGGCCATTGTACATTTTGAACTTTCAAGGGACAAACAGATTTTTGGATGCTGAATAAAGCAATTTCTTTTTCCTTAGTACACTACTGTCTATCTGGTATTGCTGTTGGTGGACCTGCTCCATTATTTTGGGTGGTGATAATGTGTTGGGTGTGTGGGAATTGTCGTCTTGTGCTGGTCATAGGGTGGACCCTGGTATCTGTGTGCCATCACAAGCTGTTGGCTACATAACTTTGTTCATGTAAGCAGTTACTGCATGGTGACACCGTCCCAAGGTGTGTTCCTTCCTCTGTGTAGCCTGACATCTTCCCTGCAGGGTCATTCCAATATGTGGTGCTGAGCTGTGTCTACACTGGCTGGGTGTGTGACGGACTCGTTAGACTTTGGCCATGCATGCTGAGCGATGTCTCCACCTGCATCATTCGTGGCGTCCTTGGTGGTCACTGTACTTGTGTATGTGGACTGTTGACATGACTTCATGTGGACATGTTTTCTTTTCGGCGCTATGCATGTGTATACTCCCAGCCTCGCACACATGTGGTACATGTACTGCAGGATCTTTGTGCACCTGACTGACATTTGTGGGCATTGGATTTGTGGGTACTCCACCCTTTTCTTTGCAGGGGCACTGCTGTGAGTGTTAGGCACCCACCCCTCCTGTGGCTGGGCACTGCTGGGAGGACTCTGCACACACCCCTCTTATGTCTGGGCACTGCTGTGAGTGTTAGGCACCAACCCCTCCTGTGTCTGGGCACTGCTGTGAGTGTTAGGCACCCACCCCTCCTGTGTCTGGGCACTGCTGTGAGTGTTATGCACACACCCCTCCTGTGTCTGGGCACTGCTGTGAGTGTTAGGCACCCACCCCTCCTGTGTCTGGGCACTGCTGTGAGTGTTATGCACACACCCCTCCTGTGTCTGGGCACTGCTGTGAGTGTTAGGCACCCACCCCTCCTGTGTCTGGGCACTGCTGGGAGGACTCTGCACACACCCCTCTTATGTCTGGGCACTGCTGTGAGTGTTAGGCACCCACCCCTCCTGTGTCTGGGCACTGCTGTGAGTGTTATGCACACACCCCTCCTGTGTCTGGGCACTGCTGTGAGTGTTAGGCACCCACCCCTCTTGTGTCTGGGCACTGCTGGGAGGACTCTGCACACACCCCTCTTATGTCTGGGCACTGCTGTGAGTGTTAGGCACCCACCCCTCCTGTGTCTGGGCACTGCTGTGAGTGTTAGGCACCCACCCCTCCTGTGTCTGGGCACTGCTGTGAGTGTGAGGCACCCACCCCTCCTGTGTCTGGGCACTGCTGTGAGTGTTATGCACACACCCCTCCTGTGTCTGGGCACTTCTGTGAGTGTTAGGCACCCACCCCTCCTGTGTCTGGGCACTGCTGGGAGGACTCTGCACCCAACCCTCCTATATCAGGATATGTACGCTTAGAACATACACGGGTGTGGGTTCGCTCCATGCATACGTGGGTGGGGGTACGGTCCGTACGTACACTGTTGGGGGGGTACGCTCCATGCATACGCGGGTGGGGGTACGGTCCGTACGTACACTGTTGGGGTGGGGGTTCGCTCCATGCATACGCGGGTGGGGGTACGGTCCGTACGTACACTGTTGGGATGGGGGTACGCTCCATGCATACGCGGGTGGGGGTACGGTCCATACGTACACTGTTGGGGGGGTTCGCTCCATGCATACGCAGGTGGGGGTACGGTCCGTACGTACACTGTTGGGATGGGGGGTTCGCTCCATGCATACGCGGGTGGGGGTACGGTCCGTACGTACACTGTTGGGATGTGGGGTATGCTGCATGCATACACGGGTGGGGGTACGGTCCTTACGTACACTGTTGGGGTGGGGGTTTGCTCCATGCATACGCGGGTGGGGGTACGGTCCGTACGTACACTGTTGGGATGGGGGGTACGCTCCATGCATACGCGGGTGGGGGTACGGTCCGTACGTACACTGTTGGGGTGGGGGTTCGCTCCATGCATACGCGGGTGGGGGTACGGTCCGTACGTACACTGTTGGGATGGGGGTACGCTCCATGCATACGCGGGTGGGGGTACGGTCCGTACATATCCGTACCCACGCTGTGGAATGCTTGTGCGGGCCGTACCCAGGCCTTTGCCACGTGGGTACGAGCCGTCCCGCCATTGTTGGGGTGACGTAGGTGTGGGCGTGGTACGACTCGTACCCACGCTCTTAAGCCGTGGGTACGGGACGTACCTGTGTTGTTGTGTTACCGGTTCGCGTCGTCAACCACTTCCGTTGTGGCGGATGCTGGCTTTGCTGGACACGCCCCCACCCCCTCGTAGTGACCAGGGCCTGGGGGTCAGGTATGTCCAGGGCATGTGTGCTGTGTGGCTTGGGTGGGGGTTTTGTGGCCTGCCCCTGCCCCCCCCACCCCTTTCCCCCCTCACTTTGTTGTTCTGACCTTCTGCGGCGTCTGCGTCGGAACCTGTAGAGGAGGTCGACTGCTATGAGGGCCGGGATGACACGTAGGTTCGGGTCCATGTCTGTCCGTCGCGTGCAGGTACTCCTTGTTCGCGTCGTCCTGATTTCCCGGCAGTTTTTGGCTGCCGGAAAATATTCTCCGTGCTGGATGACGTCGGTGCGAATCGTACTTCCTGGTTCGTGAAAGGCAGGATGCGTGCGTGCCGACGTCACGTCGGCGCTTTCCCGGATCACATTTGTATGTATATTTTCGTCTGTCGGTGTTTTGTACGATTCGTACGGAAATAGTATTTCCGTGCGAATCGTACTTCCATGTTTGTATATTGTTCCGACCGGGTACGCGTCGGACGGAGAATATGCTCCGTCCGACGGTTCGTACCTGGTTTTTACAGGATCGTAATCGGCACCTATGTATCTGGAAGACACTGGGAAAACACCTATTAAAAAAAACAGACCAGCATTTAGGTGGTTTCAATTTGGATGATATGCACAGAGGACAAACGCTGTAATCCCAGAGAACCACTGGTGTGTAACTGGTTCCAGGAGATCCGGAACAACCCAGAGAGAGCCACTGATTCCTCATCAGGAGGGCTTTAACACACAGCACCCAAGTGCAGAGTGGTGCCATTATGGCTTGGCACACAGTGGACTTTGAGGCACAAAAGACTTACTGGACAAGTAAAAAGGCCTTTTAAAATCTGGTCTGCATTAGCTATTCTATCAATTATTTAAAATATAAATAGAAGGGATTTAACATATTTAAAACATTACTCCAGCAGAGTATGTTTCTCAACTTATGCTGTTGGCTATTTGGTCTATCATTCCACCTCATATGGACTGCTTGTATTACAATGCAGGAGGGACTATTTTATACCTCATTAGTACACTGATTCATCATACATTAATGTCTTTATCTCATTCATGCACCTTATTCAGAATGCACACCTTTTCATGTTTTATTCGTTTTTTTCACTGCAGTAGGCTTTTTAAAATGTTACTCAGTACTTATGTGCAAGACTGATTTGAACATGGCTGCCTTATTGTGGTCTCCAAATCAGGGCAGTTTAACCCTAAGATTGCTGCCCAATATTCAAACAAGATCAATGCCAAAGGCTGCGATCTTGCAAGACTTTGAGGGTGGCCATTTTGAGTTAATTGCATATTTCATTTCTCAGAACTAGAGTTGCAGCAACACCACACAATGTACTCTTGAGAGAGATGCATCTGTTTCAGCAGAACGAGCCTTTTGAGTTTTAAACGATCTGAAAAATATTGATAGGTCTGCACGTCTGAACTATTTTATATTGTGTGCTATAAAAGGTCCCAAAACTTATATACCAAAACACGTAAATATATAGAAAATTGCAATTGGTTAGCAGAATCGTAAGGTACTTTAAAACAAGAATGTGAGACTGACTCTATATGGCCAGTGTTTTTATTGGCTATCTTTGCCCAGCCAAGGGGTTTGCTCTCAGAGGCAACATATTTTTGATTTGTAAATATATCACTTCTTGCTGTTATTGAGAGTGGAGGACGCGCACAAAGTCATCACTGTGCCACCATGCCTGCAGTCACTTGATTGAGGCAATCACTCAAAGATAATAAATGCTGCTACAAAGCATTATAGGAATGTGTGGTAACAAAATGTGACTGTCATAGCGAATAAGCACCACAAGACCTCCCATTGAAGTCCTTTTGTAGTGTTGACACTGATGTGTGAGCCTCCCTAGTGTAAAATATAGCATTGCCCTACTATGCAACCTGTTTTCAAATTAATATTTTCCTAAACTATGTCGAAGATGCATACATCCAGCCTCTTCGCCCTCCTGCTCAGCCACACATATTTGAAGGAGGAAAATTACCTACAGTCACAACTGTGCTTGAAGTTGTTTTGGTTGCTGACTGTAGAATGTGGCTTTCTGCTTTGGTCATCGTCAGTATTGCTTGGGGTTTGATTCTGACATACCAAGGGGACTGCAAATTAACCTCATAATTAGTTTTTAAACACTCTTGTTATTGGCATTTTCAACACAGGCAGTTCAGGTAGGTCAACATGTGTATTGCCCTCATCGCACATGCCACCCCACGCTTATCTCAGTTTTCTTCACACTGCACAGCATTTAATTTCTCCCACAGTGTTTTACAATAGTGTTCAGCATCAAACTGGTTGAAACGAGGAGTTCATCTTTTGATATGCACCAACATCTTTACATGCCCTGCCATCCGTCGTAGGGCATCCTCCCACCTTGTATGTGGTCTTTTCCACTGTAAAGGACATGTATACGCTGCCCTTCTTTCTTGCGAGTCTGGGCAATGCCCTTTATCCTAACAACAAGGCACAGATGTAGCAAGATGTTTTCAAAGTGTATGAGACCTGTATTCAACCGAGCCATTTTGGGAGCTAGGTGTGTTGAGGGAGTCTCTTGGCGAGTTGGGAGTCTATATAGTGCAGAAGAGGTTTGTTCCCAAGAACCCAGATTTCTACTCTGTCGGCTGGGACAGCTGTTGGGCCGTATATCCGGTCATTGATGAGCAAATGTGCTGCTTTGTAGTACGGTGTTGAGTCTGCCATACCCAGCCCGTATTCTTAAACCGATTTACAACAATTAGTGAAGCACACGGTATGGGCCCTCCCTGCCATGGAAATACTCTTAGTTGTGGAGTTAATAATAAGACAGTGGTATGCAAAAAGGATAATGTTGAAGAATGTCAATGATTTTAGATAGGAGTTTCATCTTGGTGAAGGCAATGCTCCCCTATATTGAGACTGGGAGTGTAGGCCGGAGTAGTGTGCCTTTACACACGTGGTCTAACAGTGGGTGTACACTCTTGGTTCTTGCAACCAATCCTTATTTTTTTCATTTTCGATGTCTAGGTATGTGAAGCATCTCCCAGAAATTATGATCCTCTCTCAGTCAGGCCTCCTTCCCTCCCCTACTGTTTGATTTAGGGGAAATAGTTTTGTTCATATTTATCCTGAGGCTGGAGTGTTCCTCTGATATATTTAGGCGGTTGTATTGCCCTGGAGATCTCAGGGTTACTCAAGTAAATGAGGAGATCATCAGCGGAAAGGGATACCTTATCTTCAATGTTCTGGGACTACCTGGATCCTGAGATGTGCTCTTTCTGAGTTGTTGTGCCAGCGGTTCAATGGCTAGAGCAAAGAGTAGGGGTGACAGCGGGCAACCCTGCGTAGTGACTCTCCTCAGCTTGAAGGAGTCTTACAAGGCTCCTCACACTCTCACTTGTGCCACTGGTACCTTGTACCGTCATTTTGTATAGGAAATGAAGATTGGGCTAAACCCAAGGTATTTGAGCAGGGAGAATATGTAACACAGAGAAAAAACTGCTATTGAAGTACTTTTCAAAGTCAATAAGCGCTAAAGCTGGTGACTCAGGTATTCTTTTCACCATAGTGATGGCATTATAACATCTTCTGATATTTTGCGTTGATGGTCTAATGATGTATAAAAAAATGATGGGTGAAAAACTTAATCTCAGCCACTAGAAATTACTCTGGGCTGCATTTCAGCCAATTGTTCTTTTGCTCACCATGCCTCCTTAAACAAGAACCAGCCAAATGCAAATCAGCCTTGCTCCTGCTCCAGTAGGTACAGTCCAGCCCGACTGAGCATGAAGACACTCTGATGAATGTGGGTCAGATTAGTGATTATTTTGAAGAGACAGTTGGCCAGACCATTGTCCTGTATTTTGGCTTTGCAAGCATATAGGTCTGTGTGACGTACAGTAATCAGTGGGCTTGTTGGGCTGTAGGATAATGTTTATATGGGCCACCTCAATATCTCTTGGTAGACCACCCACTCATGTTTATGTATAAGTGGAGCAGCGGTTGTGTAAGAATCTTTGACAGGCTCTAGAAGAATTTTAGAGGAACCCCATAAGGGCTGTGTGCTTTGTCAGTTTGCAGTTGGGATAGAGCTTCAGCTATTTCATCATTTATTAATGTCCACTTTGGGATGTTCCTATTTTCTATTGAAGCTGAGAAAGGTGGATTTTTGTAAGGTATATAGATAAGTCGTCATGTGGGATGGGAGGTGACAGCTATACAATGTCTTATGGATGCGTGAAAATGCATTGCTGTGACGGTCAGAGAGATGTATGTCTCTCCTCCTCCTCTAATGTGGATAATGTGTCTACATGCTTCCTCTCTTTGTCTTAGTTAGTGCAATTATTCGCCTGTTGTATTTCCTTGCTCATAGAGGTGGCCAGATCTTTCAGGAGTCATCAAGTTTTGAATGCTGATATTTTAGTTTTGCCTGTGTCAGTCACTGTAAGGTATTGTCAGAATAGTCAAGGCCAGAGTTTCTTTGTTTCCAATCAAGTTTAAAGTGAGCCACAGTTCAGATGGCTTCCCCTTTATAACAGCTCTATAGGCCTCTCTTTGGGTAACTGAGGACTCTATTGTGGAAGTATTGAGCTAGAAATATTCTTTATTTGGCTCCCTATGAGGCTCATTACGATGGCGGAAGCACCACCACCTCCAGCCATGCGGTGCCGGTCCTTCCGCCATCGGAGCTCAATTTTCCCACCGCTGAATTAGGATGGCGGTAGGAATCCCAATCTGTCCGTGGCGGACGGAAAGACCGTCCGCCACCAGTCCGCCAGAAGCAGTCAGTCTTATTACTTTGGCGGACGGACAAGGGGGCATAAAATGGTGGCAGTGCCTAGAAGGCACCGTCCACCAAATTATGATGGTGGAGTTAGCAGGCCTTTCCATGGCGGTAATGCCGCCATGTAAAGGCTGGTGGAGAATTGTTTCAAGGCCCGCAACGGCCCCCCTTGTGTTGGGGGAGGTGTGGGTGCACTGGGGGGTACCCATGGTACCCCTCAACATTTCACTGCAATAAGTGAAAGGCACCGTGTGGTGCCTGCCCCGTAGTGCACTGAAATGCACAACATGGCTTTTTCGCTTTGCGGCAGATGCTGCTGTAAGCATCCGCCGCAATGTTAAAAAGTTAAATGCGACCGCCATGGTGGTGGTCGCATCCTAATTTGTGGTGCCGGACCGCCGCATGTATTGCAGATGGTCCCAGTTTACCACAGGATGGTGGACGGACTCAAGTCCGTCCGCCTTCCTAATGACCCCCTTAGTCTCCATATTGGACTGGTTTTGGAGTGGAAACAATGAATCTGGATTTCAATTGGGGCGCAATATGATAATTCATATGTATGTTTTTTCCTTTCAGTTAGATGATTGAAAAAGGATGCAGGTGCAATGAAGTAATCTATATGTGGGAAGCATAATTGTGCCCCAGAGACGTAAATATATCCCCAGGCCTCAGGGTGATTGTGCTTTCATGCATCATTCAGGTCTAGGGCCCTTGAGAAGGATACAAGGGAATGAAGGGATGCAGGGACTAACATAGGGGACCTGATATGTCTAGGGTGCTATTTATGAGTTCATTAAAGTCACCTCCTATAATTGTTGTTCCAGGTGGAGCTTCTATTTTACTTTTGATGATATGAGAGAGAAATGTACAGGAAAGTGAAGATGGCAAGTATACCGTAAGTAACACTACAGGTGTGTCATATATGTACACCGATCACAGTATTTATCGTCCTTGTCTATTTGTTCATTTGTGGTCAACCTTCATGATAAGTTGGTGATGGATTAATATTAGGACCCCTCTGTACCCTCTACGAAAGTCTGCATGTCATGCTCTTGTGAATCTGAATAATTGTATGCATCTACAGCTATTGCCTAAGAGATGAGTTTCTAGTAACATAAGGATTTCATTTTGTTTAGGAGCCTGTTTATGTTTTAAGAGAGGAATTTTAATGGAGTATTAGGTCTGTGGATAGGTTACTGATACCATGTGTTAACCTTATAGCTACCCACACCAACGGGGGACCTGCTTCGATAAGTGCCATGAGTGAACTTCATAGGAAGCTTGTTAATAAATCCTCCCTCTCTCCCCATACATAGAACATGGAAGTATCTTTCAAAAGAACAAGGACAGCATGTCTAACATACGGTGAGTGTCTCCAGTGTTCCCTAATACGAATGATAAGTCATTCGTAATTTCAGTCTGCAGTTACTTTGAGTGTCCTTTCACGTTTAGCATATTTCTCTTGTTGCCCATACAAGACTGGCCATATAGTAGCTATTCAATTCCATTGAATATGCTTCATTACCACCTTGTCTGTCTAGCCATACCATTGATCATCTATGCATGTTAGTTACATTCCTTTCTGCAAAAGATCAACTATTTGATTTCCCCTTCCCTGAGTTCTATTGAGGAGTAACTTTAAGGTCCATTTCTGATTAAGTGGGACACTTCCTTTAATCTTTGGGTTTGCTCGCGACTTCTTCCTGCATTATTACAGATACCGCTGAATCTCCCCATTCCTGAACATTTTCTCGTCCCTTGTTTGAGCTCTTCACAGTTTTGTTTCTCTGATCCAGCTTTGATCTATTTTGTAGGGTTGGTCTTTGTTCTTTGGGTCTGACTGTTGCAGGTAGTTTTGGTTTGTTGTTAAGAGTGTGTCCTCTTGCTCGTAAGGAGTGTCTTTCTACAATCCATGCCCATGGCTGATCCGGGTTCTTAAAGAAGTTTGACTTTGGAGGATTACTTTTAGGTTAGTAGGATACAGGAGCAAATCTTTAAGTCCCATAGCCTGTAGCTTTTGTTTTGCCTGTTCACATGGTATGAGGTGTTTTGTGACCATTTTCTTGAAATCTGGGTGTAGGAAATCCCCCTTTTCTGTGTGGTTACTTCATATTTTCCACCTTTGGCTGGACCCTATATTTTTGTTGGCTTTAGAACTTTGTGCACTTCAACAGTGCTAACTAGTGATAAAGTGCCTGTGCTCATCATTTAAACATGACTGAATTGGCATTTTCTTAATGGTATATGTAACTTACCTACAAGTCTCTATATGTGGTACAAATGTACCCAGGGCCCTTAAGTTAAATATCGCTAGTAGACTGCAGCACATATTGTGCCATCCACTACAGTGAAAGTGTAAAATATGGCTTCAGGCCTACCACTGTAGCCTGGCTGCGGAAATTTAAACTCTGCAATTCATACCTCCCATTTTAAATATTATGAATTCACTAAAATGTATGCCGTGTCACGGACGAGGCAGGGCGCATGGTATTTAAAAGTAGGAAATGTAGAAATGTAATGTTAACATGTCCTTACAATGACTAGAACCCAAAAGCTATTTTTCACTGCATCTGGCCTAGCTGTCCTACGTAGAACACCAGAAGAATTTTTTAATTTTTTTTTAATTCTGATATTCTATCTCAGGAATCAGACTAGCTAGAAAAATAAATAAACAACTATTTTTAATAATGATTAAAAATCCAATTCATTTGTAAAATCTTATCTAGTATCCAAAACCCTTCCTTATCCCTCAATATAGGCCCACTTCAAGTACATTTAAGTGTGATCAGGGTCAACAGTTTCATATTATCTGGTTGATACAGTGTTCAACTACACCTGTCTGGTTAATCTCTTCAAACGGGAAGACCTCCAGGGTCAAAGTTTGTGGCCCAAATCCGTTTGTATAAAGAGAGTCCCCTTTGATTGGTTTTCATTACAACAGGACAGACTCAGCAGTCTAATCTAATAAGTCTGGGTATACACTAGGCAGGCTTGAAAGTACAAAGCATGGGGGCGCTAGAGAGCTCACGGCAAGATGGCTGCACTTTAGTGCAGCTCCTCCAGCTGTGACCCACAACCAGGCAATAATCCTGCTATGTTGCTCTAAAATCAACAGCGAATGGATATCCTGGCACGGAAAGGACTCATTCACACTGAGGGCAGCAAATTTGCCCCCATGAAGACTTTACTACAGCCCGCGACTGCTAAACCAATGCGAGCAGCTACCGCACTCAAATGGCAACCGCGTGAGGTCCCACAGAGATTCCCGGCCGAGCCAGAGTAAGTGGCTGTCGCTGCTATGTCCTGTGGCACTGCTCGGTCTGAGTACACTTCTGTATGAAATTGAACAGACTTGATGGTAGAGAGTTGTGGTACCGCTGCTATTTATGTGCATCACAGCTGAGGGGAAAGCACCAATTTGGGGTGGCCCACTGCCCAACGGGCCTGCTGAGGCTGGGCTTGCCCGACCATGAGGAGAATTGGTGCTGTGTAGGTGGGTAGATGCCGCACTCAACTGGGAGCGAAGATTGCTGGTGCTGAGTGACTGAGACCCTGGAGTCTCCTGAACAAAGTGGAGCGGCGCTAATCAGCATGATTGGCCAGAGGCAGGCCTAGGCCCATGTTGAGCATGTACACTGCCAGCGGACACACTACCAGAGCTCAAGAATTGCAAGAACCACTGACAGATGGCCCCAACATAGCTGTGAAGTCCCGGGCCCTTCTTACTGGGCGTGAGGACAGCTGCAGACTTCAACATTGTGGGCGCTAAAGAGAAAGGTGAGTGAGCCCTGTATCCTCTGCAGACTATCCTGGTGCTTGCACTGTGCGAGGGAGGTTGCCTCATGATTGAGACCATTGCTAAGCATCTCCTGACGGGGCCAGTAGCTGAAAACAGCTGCCTGTGAGGGGCCCCACCATTCTGAAAACATTTGCCCTTGTGACACAGCAAGATCAAATACAATTCACACTAGGACATTGAGGCACTATGACATTCAACCACTCAGACTGTCCTGCTGCCTGCACCAAGGGGGAAAGGGGTCTCACGGTCACAATCACTACCCTGCAGCTACTCCTGGGGCAATCTTTACCTGGAGTGCTTGCGGCATTGTTGTAGGCCCCCCACGGCGACACTAGATGAGGACAGCTATTTGTGGGGTGCGGCTGCCTTTCTGCACCAGTGCAAACCCTGTACCAAATTTCACTCCACTATTGCATTAAGATCCACGGTGTGTTGTGGGACTGTTGAGGAATTGGCGGTGTGTTTGGCACCTGACAACACTATAACACTTGCTAGCCGGGGTGTCCTGGAGGCAGAGTCCAGGGATTCTGTGGCCACTGCACAGTCCTTGCTGTTCCCATTGGGGAAAGTGCACAAAACCCAGCCACGATTCACGTTTGAAGGGTGAGGCACTACCATAACCCCAAAGGCAGGGCACGCGGATCCTGGAATGGACACGCCGAATCAGAATACATTGGTCCTTAAAGCCACACTCATTGTCATGCAGCACATTTTACAAACTATTGATGGTAAAATAGGGAGCCTGAATCTGCGCATGGGTAGACTGACCACCAAGCTGGATAAACAGCAAATAATGGCAGTGGAATAGCGCATCTCAGTGACAGAAGACGACATCTACTGAATGAGCACAAAATGCCTGAACATGTAAAAAGTGCTGGCAGTAATACAGGTTAAGAATGAAGGCTTGGAGAAGGGCTTCCGCTGTAACAGCATACCCATCATAGGAATCCCGGAATCTCTGAACACCAGCACGATGAAACTGTATGTTGGAACCCTGTTAAAAGAAATGTTTGGTTCAGACAGCCTATCACACTTGCTGGTGGTGGAGAGGGTGCACAGATCCCTGCACCCCTCCACACCCCATAATAGACACGCTGTGCTCCGGCTCTCATGTGAAAAGAAAGACATCATTACCAGGGAAACTGTGTGGAATGCTATCCAGGATTTACAGCGAAGGTGCAGGTGGCCAACACAGAATTCCTCCCTATTAAAAAGAAACTCTAAAAAGAAGAAATACCCTATGTGAGGCTTTACCCAGCCCGCATGTGCATAGAAGATCATGGGACCATGAAAAGCTTCTCAACACCCAAAGCAGCAATGGACTTCATAAAAAAACTTTCCAAGCGCCACCTTGAGAAGCAGGACGCCGAGGTTTACATTGAGAACAATTGAGTAGACTTGACCATGGACATCATAGGTGTCCGTCGTCTGTCATATTTTTCACACTATGAGCTTTCGCTTGGCCGGAGAGAGACTGTGCCATGGGGCCGAAATATAACAACATAACATAACACGTGTATTTGTAAAGCGCACGTTCACCACTACGGGTATCTTGGCGCTGAATAACAGATGTTTATTGTTACCCAACTCAATGGTACTCATTTTATCGACCTCAGATGGATGAAAGGCTGAGTGGACCCGCCGGGATTTGAACCTGTGGCCATGAGGTCGAACACAGGCCCCTGCAGCAAACGCATTAGTCCACTGAGCCACCAGACCCGGCATATGACATGGAGATCCATGTAAAATAGGTGAACATGGGGACAGTAGTATACGACCCTCCGTTTGCCCTGGAGAAATACTTTATATCACTTCTAACCCAATTTGACACCAATTTGCCCCTGGCCTAGAACCCTGCAAATTTCCCTAATTCTGCCTGGCTCAGTGCTCCAGCAAAGATGACTTAAGCAGTAGGTAAATAATGTGTCTCCTGGCAACCCTTACCCTTGTCTATCGGAAGGGTTACTGGGACTCTGGCAGCCCCGACAAGGGTACACCCCACATGATTGCTTACGGTGTTATACCAGCACATGCTGGTGATTGTCATTTCTTGTTTATGAGTACATGTTTTTTGTTTCTAGGTTCCGGGAATGCCTTTGGGAAGCTGAAATGGTAGGGGGGAAGCGTTACTGTTTTTTTGTTTTAGTTACCAAAGATACAACATTGTCATCTGTCAATATTTATGCCACCACCATATACTGTTCAGCATGCAGTACAGCATTTCGCACATATACCCTGTGCTATCATGGGACAAACACCCAGATAGATATCCCTCCTAACTTGGAACTTATGTGGGGTTAACATACAACCCCCACAAAATGTGTCAGGCACTAGCCTACTGGGACAGACACCTTATTCAAATTGCTTTTCCCCAAGAAAGACACTTAATACGACACACAAAGCATACAGTGGGCGCCCGCTGGGCAGGGACTCGACTTGCCTCTTCCTACTCCTCATCATCTAGGGGCGTGATGATATTAATCAAACGAGGAGTGCCTTCACCGTTACTCACACTGAAATCGAGGAACAATGTAGATGCAATAATGCAGGGTAGCCTATGTGGATGATTGGTGACCCTAGTGAACGTATACAAATCCAATACTGATGACCCCAAATATTTCACTCAACTCTGAAACACCCCTTAACCCCATCCGCTATCCTCTGGGGTGTAGCCCTTAATACATATTGACACCTAATCCAAGATTGCTCAGTGTGAGCAGACTGGCATGGCATGCACTCCACCATGGTTCTATAAAAAGAGGAGACATGGGGAATACAGACTGGTGGACATATGGCGATTAAGAAACTCTGATAAATGGGAAGGCACATTCACTTCCTCGGTGCATAGCTCATTGTACCACCTTGATTACTGTGTGGCAACCCGGGAGGTGAAAACCTGTGCAGTAGACGTCCAACATCTTGCCAAGACCCTATCAGACCACGCAACGGTCAAGCTTATGGTGTCCATCACCACGCATATCCCAACACAATTTGTATGGAGATTTCAGGTAAAAGTGCTGCTAGACCAGGTATACCAGAAGGAATAGCACTCGGCCATAGTGTAATATTTAGAAAAAAACACTGGGTTTGTAGAGGGAGTGGATACCCTTTAGCAAGTTTTTAAGGTCACAATCAGGGGAGATCGTTTTAGCAATAAGGCTGGAATCTTGCGCAACATACGCACACAATTGCATGAGATAGAAAACACATTAAGGACACCGGAGCACGACTATGAGGCCACACCCTGGCCTTGCACCATTGCTACTATTAGGGAATAAATTACAAACTACAAGGATATGGTAGAGAGGGAACTGCAACATCTCTTCAGGTGTCATGTGGCAAGAGCGTTTGGGGAGGGGGGCTGTCCGGGCCGCAGCCTCGCAGATTGATTGAAATCCACCTGGGCATACAATTACATAATCAAGATTACTGATCCTGGAGGGGAAGATAGATATAGTACACCGGCTAGTCTGTCCACCGTCTCAGACTTCTACGTGCAGAACTACACTGCCAGTGGTTCGGTCATGAAGGCAGAGATCACTGAATTCCTAGATGATGTAGCCCTGGCGTGGATATCCCAGGGTCAGTGGGAATACTTAGTGCAACCTATAATGGAGAAGGAAGTAAAGGAAGCCATGTGCTCACTTCCCACTAGCAAAGCTCTGGGCCAGGACAGCCTGACGAGTGAATTTTATATAGAATATGCAGATTTGCTAGGGCTGCAACTTCATGCAATGTATAATGAAGCATAACATAAACAGGTGCTCCCCTCAATCTCCAAGAAGCACTAATTATCACGTTATTAGAACCAAACAAACAACCTGAAAATTGCAAGTCCTATCGCCCACAGTCACTAATAAACATAGACACCAAAATACTAGCCAAAATACTGGTCACTAGGCTACAACCTCTGATGACGAATCCGTTCCTGCCAGACCAATCAGGCTTTATACCGACAAGCTCCACAGCGCACAACTTGCAAACATTATTAGTGCTGCTTTATCAATGAGAACCTTCCATGGCGGTGGTGGTCGTGCTGTTGGACACCACCAAAGCCTTTGATTCCATTGAGTGGCTGCACATGTTCACCATACTTGGTTGCATGGGCATCCCTGAGACCTTTCTCAGATGGTGGCCCTGCTGTACACTGACTCAGTGGAGAGGGTGCATGTCAATTGGCACATATCAGAAACACTAATTATGTGCAGGGATACTCAACAGGGCTGCCCCCTGTCCCCAATTTTATTTACGCTCACCCTCAAACCCATGACATATGTGCTCTATCAGAGATATGCGAACTCTGCGCTGCACTTTCGGTTGAGACCCATCAGTGTCTCCCTATATGCGGACAACATGGTGTTGTACGTATAAGACCCCAATTTACACCTACCACCCATACTCCGACAATATACCCATCACCCTCAGCATAAACTGGGCTAAATCAGTTGTATTCCCCCGTTGCCAAACACGCAACCACACTCACTGGACTTCCCTCTAGAATGGAGTACAGACTCAGTCAAATATTTGGTGGTCTGTATCAATAGAGACCCTGACCTGGTGAGTTGGCAGAATTAAGGAAGGGCAGTGTCAATACTAGGGGAGCAGGTGGCCAGGTGGTCCAGAATGCCGTTCTTACTGGAAGACAGAATGGCAATCATGAAAATGATAGTGCTCCCCAGATTTCTCTACCTCTTCACTAACATGCCATAGTGCTGCTGCAGCACTTCTTCAAAACCACTAGATCCCTTATGGTAACACTAGCTTATGTGGGGAAGCAACCCAAGAGCAGCTGGGACACAATGACACTTCCATATGTGCATGGACGTTTTGACACACCAGACTTATATTGATATTACTTATACGCCCAGGCGCAATTCGCGCATTATTGGTATACCCCCATGCATACACAGCACACTTAACAGTGGAGGCTGATAACGCACACCTTATTCCACTCAATGCCATTTCGATGCATAGATCCACGCATGCGGCAAGGGGAGAGATAAACACTATTCATTGTACCATGACTGCATGGAGAATGCTTGATGTGTGCGCTAAGAAACTGTCTTTGTACGACCGCGCTCCCTCTGAGGTACCGCCCGGCCATATCGGTCACCCACGAAGCTGGTGCGCTCGTTATGTTTGATGAGGCAAAGCTCAGGACAGCTGTACACAGCAGAGCATTTTATCACTATGACGGACAACCCGCACACACAACACCTCACACGGATACTGACTTTCACATACTATCACCTCGGGGATACGACCGGAGCCTTTTTAGGTCTCGCCTGATCCAGCGCATGCGCTGGTCTGGCTGAGACATTTTGTGTACGGCTTTTCAAAATGCTGCCTGTGGCCTAAAGCTTGCGTGCACGTCAGCGTGCACGTGCGCAGCGCCATGTGTCTTTCCTCCGCCGCGCTCACAGCGCGCGATCGCGATCACTTTCACTTTCGCGTCACTTTCGTGGCTGCGTGGCCAAAGCTTGTTTACTTTAATGCTTTTGTCATTCGCAGCTGCGTCACTTTCGTGGCGCGTGGCCAATGCTTGTTTAGTTTAATGCTTTTGTCATTCGTGGCTGCGTCACTTTCGCGGCTGCGTGGCCAATGCTTGTTTCACAGAGGTAACACTGCCAAAATATGGTGGCAGACCTGTCAGCCTAGATTGCACAGTGTTCTGACACCACGTCCACGCTGTAGTAACTTCTAACTCTGGTGGAGAATAAGAGCGGAAACACAGGAATCGCAGCAGGCGTCATGTCCACTACCGGGTTGCAGAGAATACGGAGGTGACCTAGCCAGGGATGCAGGCAGTGAAACTCTTATTTTTTGTCAGGTTCGCTCTTACTGCTTTCTCTAAATTAGACCACGGGCCTCTAAGATCTCAGTGCACTGTGCTTTGCTTTTTCCTAGTTTTCTAGTATGCTTGTCGGGCAGTGACTGTCCATTAGTTTAGGGGAATGAGTTGAAATTCTAGTCTTAATGTACCTAGCTTTTGAGTTTCTGCTTTCAGCACCATGTCATGAACAACGTGACTCAAGCTATTCAGACACCATCTGATTTTTCTTTATTATTCACGTCTGGGCATTGCTATCCCTGCTCTCTTTTTAATGCCTTTAAAATAAATTCAAGTGTTGCAGCCTGGAAATAGCAGATGAACTCTGCAGTGTTTACAACACTTAAAAAGCAAAGAGTAACTTGAACCAGCAAGTATGTACGAGATGCTCCTTGCTACGGCTTCATACGGATATCAAAAATATGAAAAGCTATTTTACCACCACACTATAATGTCGTCTCCAGCACACAGACAGTACATGCACAAACACACACTAAACATATCAGACCACACATTCCCTCGTCATGCTCATTAAGCGCCCGCGATCACTTTCACTTTCGCCTGCGATCACTTTCGCGGCGCCCCTTTGATGTTCTCGTTCAAAGAACATCAAACATCAAAGAACATGTTGTTGTGTTAATGCTTTGCTGCTGTCCATTTAACTTACAACGTGCTTTCTCTTTCAACAAACTCGATGTTTGTGTTCCTTTATTTTGAGATGCTTTTAGTATTACTGTCACAAACACACACACAACCACACACACAACCACAACCACACACACTACCACAACCACACGCACAACCACACACACAACCACACAACCACACACATAACTACACAGACACACACAACCACACACACACACAACCACACACACACACACAACCACACACATAACCACACACCCACAACCACGCAAAAACCACACACAAAAACACACACACAACCACACACACAACCACACATACAATCACACACACACAACCACACACACATAAACACACAACCACACACACACACACACACACAACCACACACACACACACACAACCACACACACACAACCACACACAACCACACAAAACCACACACACACACACAACCACACACACATAAACACACACAACCACACACACATAAACACAAACACATACTCAACCACACACACACACACACACAACCACACATACACAACCACACACAACCACACACACACACAGCCACACACACACAACCACACACACAACCAAACATGCACACAACCACATACACACACAACCACACACACACACACAAACCACCACTCACAACCACACACACACACCCACACACACAATCACACACACAACTACAACCACACACACAACCACACAAACAACCACAACCACACACAACCACACACGCAGACAACCACACACACAACACACACACACAACCACAAACAGTTTTTTGGACTGTCAGCATAAATACGCTGTCACCAAACATGATGAACACCTCAGGAAAGTTTGGGAAGTCACCCCCAACTTTGAAACCACTTGCTGTTGCAGTGTGTGTGCTGTACACATGGCAATACCTTGACACAGCAGACTGTTGCAAGGAATGCTTTGAGCCTCGGAGGCTGACAGACCTCAGTCTGTGCATTAGTTCACCCCATCTTGGCACGGCATGAAAACAGGGTGCCCACTGTCCAGTATGAAGTGAGACATTGTGATTGGGGCTGGAGATGCTATTTAGCAATCTGCTTAGAAGATTGTGTTTCATTTATGGCATTAAACATAAAGGAGCACTGGCAACGCTGATAAAATGGATTTTATTTTGAGTAGTGACTAAAACTTTAAAAAAGCCTGCGGTACTGAAACAAGCATTTGCAATGCAATAGGTCTCACATTTGCAAAAGTTTAAGCCATTGGCATTGTTCATGACAATGCCTTTTTTATCTATTTTATAAAACAAACACATAAATAAATGCCATTATCATTTACAATGAAAATAGCTAGTGTTGCATTACTATTAGCAATGCCAACTGCTCACACTTTTATAATGCAAGACCTATTGCATTGCAAATGCGTGTTTCTGATGGAACCTCCCATGCTAGGAGCGATCCAAATTTAATTGACTAGCCTCACTTGCCGAAATCTCATCACAAGATTATATGATGCAGCCCGCAGGACAGGTGACCAGCCCATACCTTAGCTTTCGACAGGTGGAATGATGCTCTTGACACACCCTTGATGGGGGGGGAATGGGATTCTGCTGTGTACTAATGAGAATACTCCCACCAAATTGTAACTTATGAATAATCCATTTTAAATACTTACAACAAATGTATTACACCCCTGTCAGGTTGCTCAGATATGGGTTACTGGGGAATGCATATCGGTCACGCTGTGGAGCACCGGAGGCCGATTTTCTGCATCTGGCCTGGATGTGTGGCCCGGGTAGGCAATTCTGGGTAAAATTAGTAACTGACCTGTCCGTCATGGTCATGGAACAAGTGAACTGAACCTCCCAGTTGTGTTCGCTCAGCCTTGTCAAGCAACTTCAACTCACGCATCACAGATTTGTGGGAGTGGCGTTACTACTGGCAAAACAAAGAGTGGCTCTGCGCTGGGGAAAAGGTCAGCGCTTAAGCCCACACAAACATCACGCCCAAGAGACATTTGGAGCCCGCTACCAACTTATTTATTGGCAGCTCTAGACACATTCTACAGTTTTGTACAATTTGTGTACAGTATCGGGTGGTGATGAGGTTATAATGCTTGTACTATCACTACTGCTAATGTACCACAAATGTGATATGATTGCTACATGCGGTAACTGATTGCATACTGTTTGTATCTGTTTTTATATGCTGAAAAATGTAAATACAAAATAAATAAAAAAATGTAGAGTACAAAGCATGTCATGCCCTATTATAGTGTTGAAGAATAAAGCAATACATTAACAAGTACAATAAAACATTAAAACAGAAGAGCAGTGTCATAGAAGTTCACATCCAGAAACTACCTAATCTCTGTACCCCTTTCCCACCTACCAGTGAACAATATCCCCCAGTGTCCAAGAGCATTCCCCTTCCCCCAGTGTAGACCCACTTCAAGTACATATATCGTGTGGTCAGGGCTAACGCTGTCATATTATCTGGTAGAAACAGAAACTAACTATGTCTGTCTAGACAATGCCTCTCAATGAGTAGTACTCCCTAGTCAGAGTTTGTCGCTTACATCTGTTTGTCTAAAGAGAGTACCCTCTGAGAGTGACGGGTCCATACCTCCGGTGTCACATCGTAATGCTACCTAGGGATACCAAGATTAGGCTTTCAGGACTCAACCAATTATAGAAATGGGCCCATCACATCATCAAACTGAGAGAGTTTATCCTGAACTTTGTCAATTCTCCTCCCATATGTGCCAAGTCGAAAGAGTTCAGTCGACTATTCTTGATGTGTGGGTACATTTGGCGAGCACCAATGTTGCGACCATCAAAATCATCAACACCCATCATCTCCAGTGAGTGAGACTGTTATCTATATCTGAAACATCATGTAAAATGGCTAATTCGGCTGATTCAGAAAAACCATAGAGACTGGTGTTATGTAGTATGCACCAAACTGCCACCCAGTACAGTCAAACTTGAGCAGGACAGTAGGATATGTAGCTGGTCACAAACAATCAGGTTCCACACATCTTCAACAGTGCATGTGACAGGAGATGGGCTGTTTTCAGCTTATATAGGGTCTAATACCAGTTATGCAACACCTTAAAGTACGATAGCTTCAACCGGGCCTCACTCAGATTTAGATCATAATGGTCTAGCAGATCCGTCCAGTCTTCATCCCTATTTTCCGCATTCAATCTGACCTACTAGTGTGATCTGGTCTCCTGTCTATTGTTATTCAAGTATGAGGAATCAATGATTATCTGATAGAGTTTGAAGATTGTTCTTCTAGAAACGTGACCTGAATGGACAGAGATGACTACTCTGAACCACAAAGAATGTGCAGGATGGGGACTGTGAGCATCCTTTCTGACATTACAATGTCAAATCTTGCTTGTTTCAGGCCACTGCAGCAATTCCCTCTTCAGCTGCCGCTGTACCTACTATTCTACATAGAGTGTGCCTTAGGTGAGCAATATGCCTTTTTTCTGCATGCCAGATTTCAGTATTCCCCTTTATAATTTACCTGGCAGCGGCCTGCCCGCCCACGGGTATGGACTTCCTTTGCAGCATTCTTCTATGTGGGGGCCTTCATGCAGACAATGCATACCATGCCATGGCCCTGCTTGGCCTTCCCAATGTTTCTTGGTAAGGTAGTTGGAGAAGATAACATGTGTCTCAACCTAAAATGGCCCTTGCCTTGCAAGATACTGAAAGTCTTTCCCAGATCAATATGTAAATGACACAACTTTCAGTTTCCTTACCTATTTAAGGAGGTGACTCTTTCTACTCTTTGCGTCAGCCCATTTCAAGTAGTTGTTTGTCAAGTTCCTTGCTTCTGGATTTCTTCTTGCTCCTTTGGCTGTTTTCCTTTCCCTTTTTTCTCTGCACTCCAGTAATCTTCTACTTCCAACTTTTTTGTATCATTGTTTAAGACGGTGACTCCTGCTTCCAACCGTCTGACTTTTCTCCATCTCATGGCTTGGCATCTTAAGGGTCAGGTCATCTCAGCCTGCCCAAGCCTTTGTGAATTCCTTTTGTTTTTTTTTACTCATTGGGGCTCCTTTATCTGCTAAGCACTTTTATGTGTCAGCCTCATCATAGCCATTGGAAGGGGTCGCCCTTATCTTTGGCAGACTAAGCCTGTGAAAAAAAGGCAGTTGAGACTAAGAAGTACAAGAAATTAAACAAGGTGTCAAGATCATGACAGCTTGAGTGTAAACCCTTTTTGATAGTTCTACTACCTTTACAGATAACACTTTGGGGAGCACTTGAAGGGTCAAGAACAGGGTGCCCAGATAATTCTTCTGTATCCGCTGTCTGGGTGCTGAAGGACCTGCTTTGTCCCACCAGACTTCTGTCTCTGGGTTATACATATAACAGTGGGGGCTCACTTGAATGGACAGGAAACAGGACACCAAAACTATTCTTGTGTATCCACTGTCTGGTTGCAGGAAAAACCTACTTTCTTTTGTTTTACCAGACTTCCGTGTCTGGGCTTATTGTGAGTATGGCGGATGCCCCTAGCTGAATTTTAGTGTTAGATGTGGGAAGATACTGGGATTACCATAGTACACTCCCCATACAAACGCCCAGCCCTCACAGCCCAAGTTTGGTGTGGGCAAAGACTTTTGCCACAAATGTCCAAAGGTGGTAGGGTTGGCCCAAGACCTTTTACCCCAATGGTTAGAGTATGCCCAGGAGTCATTTCCATGCACTAGCTCATGCAAGTCGTAAAGGTGAGATCTCCAGGCACACATTTCAGAACACCACCTGACCTACGGAAGAACAGAGGAGGACTGGACCTGCTGTCTGTTACCTGAGAGTAGCTCTTAAGGACTGGACCTGCTCCCTCTCATACCCATGACAAATAAGGGGGCTCCAAAGTTTATACGGCTTACCTCCTGTTTAAGCTACAGGGACACAACAAGCTATAACAAGCATTTTCCTGCAACAGCCGAGCTGACCAGTGGAAACTGGACCTTGACTTGACCCTGCTGTTGGTGTCTAGGTAGACTCTAGGTACCTCCCCTGAGAATTGTACTCCTGTGGTGAATTGTGACTTAAAAAACTACAGTCAGAAGGTAAAATCTTTGACCAGGAGAACCTGGTTGGTGAATCCGCCCAGCGCTCCATCACAATCAGCGTCAATTTGCACCTCCATCCCTGTCTATCGTGACAATTGACTATTATTGACACTTTGTGCTTCTTGGTTCTATTTTTACATAAAACTTTAAACATTCATATTTCCAGTTCCCCTTAATGGAGTTTTATAAACTTGGTGCAATTTTGGTTATTAAATTTTACTCTATTTTTCTAATTCAGTTTGGGGTTTTTATTTTTTCGAATTGCGACTTTTTTTTACTGTTTTGGTCCTGCAAAAATACTTTATACATTGCACAAATTAAGCCTGTCTGCCCTGTGTCATATCTACCAGGGGTTTGAGCTCTGTTTATTTAAAAGTCTTTTGAGGGCTCACCCTGATAAGGGCTATGATTATTCAAAAATCAGAATTTTACGTGATTCAAATGGGATTTCTACTTTCATTCTAGACACCCCCAGAAAAAGTATCTTGGCCTGATTTAGAGTTTGGTGTATGGGATAGTCCATCATAATCATGATGGATATCCCATTGCTGTATTACAAGTGCCATAGTATATATTGTACTATAAAACACTGCACCAGATATACGTTACTTTTCTGATGGACTATCGCATCCACAAAACTCTAAATCAGGCCCTTTGTCTTTAACATGTATGAAGTGGGTAATAAGTGGTTGAGCCAGGTCCCTGGCAGCGGCTAGGTGCTCAGCTTTCTATGCGGCCTTTAAATTATAAAACATGGATAGAAGTTTCCTTCCGGAAAGGTACGTTTTAGCCATTTCTTGCAGAATTGTTTTGGGTCTTTTTCTTCCCCGACTTCAAGAAACCTCATAAAGCACAGGTTGTTCTACCTTTAGTGACCCTCTACATCTTCTGCACACAGTAACAGTTTGCAGATGATGGGACCAGTTACGCTACTGTAGTCTGTACTTCATTTAACAGTGTCCACCACTTACAAGATTCAAAACTTACTCTCTCAACTGCATTTTGTAGACTTTATAAGTCTAACCCAATTCAGCAGTTTTGGTTTTGAGGGCTGCCTCATCTCATGACTGACTGGGAGATCAGGTCCTTTGAAGCAGAAGGAGCTGGAGACTCTCTCTTGGCAGGGCTTAATTTTGTCAATGGTTCTGCAGCTCACCGTGGGGTGATTAGAGGTTTATTTGATGTGCGTATCCACTTTGCCTCGTTTCTGTAACAGATTGAGGTTGTCCTTGGCCTTGGGATAGACTATTGCCCCATCCCCTGTTCCAGTGTTGCAGATTCAAGGCATTATGTATTTCCAGCTCTTTTGGTTCATCACTGGATAGGTCTGACATTTGGCAATCGTGTCTGGCAAGCAGATTAGATTTTCACTTGACGTTAGGTGTGTTAAAGGTACTTCTGTTCAATGATGGCTCACAGGGTTGTGATATACTTAAGATTGTGGTGCCCCGTGGCCAGTCAGATTCCAAACCAGAGGTACAGCTTGCATTAGAAGGTTTAAATGTATCCTTCCTTTAAGGGGACCATTTGACAAGCACCCCTTTAATGACCTTGGATCCTTGGGGGGAGTACTGTCTATTTAGGGGTATCATTAATGTGTTGGTATTTGCGGGTATCCTACTGGCACCCCTGTATTAATGGGTTGCTTGTACTGCAGAGGCTTGATCTGCCTGAAAGCAGGGAGTGGGGTGACATGGAGGGTCCTCTCATCATCATATCCCTATTCTGATATGGGGAGTTATTTATGTCCACATGGAGATTGCAACTTTATTGTTCTTGCCTATTTTTCAATTACGCTTGTCCCACTTATTTCTGCAGTTGGCGAAGATACGAACCGCCAGGTAGCATGAGCAGCCAGACAGGCCCATGCACATTTCTTGTGTTATGTTCTCAGCATCCCCCTAAACATTTTCTTGTGCTTGGGCAAAAAGTCAGGAGGCCTGAACCATGACAGCGCCCGCCCCTCATGCAAGGCCTCCTCCTGGAGTCACTGCACCACCACAATGGCCAGGGGCCTCATCTGCTTCTACACGCCAATTCTCCAGTCTCCTCCTCCTTATCAGGCATGTGTCAAGGGAGAGCAGAGAATCACAGTGTCTTTCCCCCCCCTGTGACATCTGCTGCACGATTTAGTGTGCTGCCACAACCAATCTCTTTTATCTGTACCCTGAGTGTGTGATGTGGCCATCTTAATGCTCACAGAACTTGGTCCCAGTCGCTCCTTGTGTCCTGCCTGCTTCAATATTGGTTCTTGGGGGAGTGTGGTGTCTTTTCTGTGCTTTGACAGGAAAGTAGCGAGCAGGATGTACCAGGATTATAGGGTATTAGGCAAAGCACTACAGAGGCATTTCCCCCATGTTGGCCATTGAGGCCACGCCAGCATCATTCTTTATTAACTTCATCAGCGACACACGAAAACAGAACACATGCAGAGATCCACCCCATTGCAGACAAATATTACATGTTTATCTTCTCAGAAACTATTGAGGGGTCAAGTACTCTGTCAGTGCTTCACACTGTGGAGCTGTCAAGGATTATTTATTTATTTAGGAAATTTGTAGAGCGTGCAGCTACCCCTAAGGGTCTCCTGGCGCAAGAGGCAGACAGTAGCAAGGGACACAGCAAACTACCAGGGTGATGGCTCAGTCAGGGCAGTTGAGGAGGATGGTTTTTAGGTTCCTACGGAAGGTGAGCAGTGAGTCACAGTTTCTGGGAGCTACGGGAAGAGAATTCCAGAGTTTAGGTCCTAAGACAGAGAAAGAGCGCCCCTTAATACGGGCTCCACAAAACCTGGGTGTGGTTAACAGTGCCAGGTTAGCTGATCTCAGTGAACTGGAAGGGACATACAGGGATACCAGATCTTGGATATAAGAATGGGCGAGGCCATGTCTAGTTCGAAACATGTAACGTAAGGCATTGCATTAATCCGTTTGTCAACCATCAGCAAGTGCAATTTTTGAAGCAGGGGAGAAATAGAAACATATCTCGGCACCCGGAAAAGAAGGCGGGCGGCCGCATTCTGGATGATCTGCCAGCGATGAATCAAGGCTTTATCAGTGATCAGATATAATACATTTCCATAGTCCAATCTAGACATTACCAAGGCCAACAGCACTGTTCTCTGGGAGAAAGATTTTCTTGAGCTATTTCAGAATGGAAAAGCAAGAGGATGTGAGCTTGGAGACCTGTGGGTTCAGGGAGAGATTCTTATCAATCATGAACCAGAGATTCTTAACCTAATCAGCCAGTATGGTTATAGGCCCCAATAAGACGGGCCAGTGGCAAACTCCCCAAAGTTCGGGGTTATTTCCCAGGATCAGGACTTCGGTTTTATTGCCATTCAGTTTAAGGGCATTTCTGTTCATTCAGAGGGCAACATTGAGCAGGCCTTGCCTAAGAAGGGAAGGATCTTTATTTTGAGCATCTGATAGTGAGAAAATCTTTTGAGACACATCCGTGTACAAAAAGACGGTGAGTCCAGACTCTTCAATCGTTTCCATCAAGAGGTGACGATAAATGTTAAAAAGCTGGGGGCTTAGCATAAATCCCTGAGGACCCCCGAGGCTGGTGTTAGGGTCTTACAGGTGTTGTTTGCTGATGAGACCTGAAATGCTCGATCTTTCAAAAAAGAGGATAACCACTGCAAGGGAATGCCGGAGATGCCTAAGGCCTCCAATCTATCCAAAAGAATGGAATGTGAGACCGTATTGAAAGCCGCGTTGAAATCCAGGAGTAGAGATGGACCTTCATCCCCACCCTTATACACAGCTCATACTAAGGGTAAATATAGCAAGCAGTATCCGAAGTATATTCTATATTGTCAGGTGAATTAATTGTTTCTCCAGATCAGGAATGAAAGGACATAATCTCACTGAGCATAATTGCCACATTCACCAAACGAAATAAGCATTTTCAAAACCAATAGGTCTAGGCGTGATGTGCTATAGTATGCAAATGTTGACAGTAAAAAATTCAACATCGTTTTTCTAATTACATTATTGTCTGTTGTTGATTAGTCAAAAACGATGTGTTCCAGGACAGAATTATACTACTTACGCCAACCGACCCAGGTCTTAAAAAAGAATGTCTAGATCAGTGGTCTTAAACCTGCTGAAAGATCCAGCAGCACAAAAGCCTCTGGACCCTCAGCATTAATTTTTCTGAGCAGGTCGCTCAAAACGACACTACTGTGAGTACAGTACTCTGTCCAGGACGGAATCCTGCTTCGTATGGGTTAAATGGGACCCTACAGAATATGATAATTAAATAAAAACGAGTTTCTACAGGAGTTTAGATGAATGTGGAAGTAACAAAATAGGTGAAACTTATGAGTGTCAGAAGAAACCAATGAGGGATTTTTAAGAAGCGGCTTGACCACGGCTTTGTTGCAAGACTGGGGGACAATTTTGGACTTTAGGGAGTGGTTAAAAATTGGCAGCAGCAGCTAATCAGCAGGGATGCCATTTCCAGCATCCTTTTAGATTAACAGGTGTCAAGTGCGGAACCAGACAGATGACGTTTTAAAAGTAGTGTTAAGATGAGGTGAAGCTTCAAAAATTAATTTCCTAGGAGTGACGGGACTTTTAATATGGAGAGGGCCTGACAATCCCTTCAGATTTCTTATGTTGGCTAATAGAAATAATATTCTCAGAAATATACTGTAACAGCTTTTCACAAAGCTGAAGTGAAAGATGTATATCTGTTTGAGCAGAAAAACTTACTTGCAGTCCTTTGACAATTTTAAATATCTCCCTAGATAAACCAGGGTCTCTAGGTAGTCATGACAAAAATATATCTTTTGTTTTTCTGTTTTTGACATAATATTCTTTGCTCATTTCTGATTAATTGCGTTTAACACAAGGTTATAATCATTATGCCATGGACGCTCAAGCTGGCGTAATACCAATTTCCAAATTGCAAATTCAGACGAGAGTCAACAATTACCCTTCCTTTTGAAGGAAGTGACCCAATTAGGGCCACCCGGGTCACTCTTGACCTCCTCTAGCCTTCCAA
This sequence comes from Triturus cristatus, assembly GCF_964204655.1. Lineage (NCBI taxonomy): Eukaryota > Metazoa > Chordata > Amphibia > Caudata > Salamandridae > Triturus > Triturus cristatus. Next base: position 354,063,523 of record NC_140593.1, on the reverse strand, counting down.
GAAATGAAGAGTCGATGACGCAGTAGAGAATACAAGCAAACTAGTTTATTCACAAAGTACACTGCAGTGGAGTCCAATCTGAGCAGCCTCCTAAGATGGCTGACGAGGGACTGACTCTAACAAACATAAAGTTACATTATGTATGTTGCAGAGCCCTCAAAGACCCGCCTACTATGGAAAAACACTGGTAGCTGTCGTAATACAATGGGGGTACAGAACAGAGGTTTTCATTCTGCAGCCTGGTACAAGTTTTCTACTACTCAAGGTCGTCTGGCTTATCCTCCCCACTAGACAGGTGGGAGAAGGACTCGATGTAACAGAAAAGGCATGCGTTAATGAGCAAGATTCAACATTGAAGAAACAAAACTTACCAAGGATCATTTCTCATAAATGATCAAGTAACAGTTTTGATTATAATACAAAATGGCATCTAGAAAAGAGAAAATGGTGGCAAAAATGTCAACCTAACAAACGTAACATCTGCATTTACTAGTTGTGTATACATACAGTATGCATATTTAATGTATTAGCTATATAAATGCTAACATAATATTGAGTAAGATACGAGTAATATGGCAAATTTACATTTCAATTCTAACACTTTTCAGTATTTTATATTACATTAGAGACAAAGTTTCTTCTAGAACAATTAAAAAAATGTGTCCAATAAAAGGCAAAGTTTCTTCTAGAACAGAGCTTCAAAAAATGTGTCCAATAAAATGGAAAGGGTTTCTGTCTACATGTCCTTGAGGATCACTTTCTAGTTTCACTATATTTTTTGACAGATAACTACAAGCGACATGGACTTTGTTCCATTGCTCTTTTAGCAAAAGTATTTTTCATGTGATCTGAAAAGGACATGCTAAACGGAACGACCAAATGGTTGGTCTAAATAACAGTAATAGGTTTGCGGATCAGTGGCGGATCCTCCACTATGGTGTAGGAGCGCCGGCTCACTACTTTTGAGCAGGGTAAAGGAAAAGAAATGTAAAATGACAATAAATTTTATGTTTCCTTTGCTGGCGGGTGGGCGGGTCTGCTCTGCTCACGGAGCAGGGCAGGGTAGGAGTGGTTTGCCCACTCCTAAGTGTGCAATGACAGTTTTTTCGGCCCTCTAGGAGCCGCCCAAACCAGTCATGTGCACTTTCCCCTTCTCCATGCAGGCTGCATTATAGTCTGCATAGGGAACATGCCCACCCCTACAGCCCCTGGATGATCAACGTGTCACGGCGCTCAGACCAATCATAACGTTGCATTGCAGCATTGTGATTGGCTTAGGGGAGGGAGCCTGGCTGCCTGCTTCCTGTTCCTGAAGTCGGAAGCAGGAGAGCAGGAGCAGGACCAGAGACACAGGACCTGGGACCTGGCGTAAAGGTAAGTTATTATTTTTTTATTTTTTTTTCGTGAAGGTCCCTCAGTCAAACACGACCTCCTACCCCCCTGCGCTACATCTCCACGACCCCCCGTGCTCACCCCCACCTGGGAGCCATGCCAGCCGCCACTGTTGCAGATTATTATGTTTTCCATTATAGAAAAAAAAGTTGGGTCTAAGTGGTGATCTTCAGAGGGATTAGGATCTTTAGATAAAGTATTAAGTTTGTAGATTTCCTTTAGAAAGGTGGACTTGATCATACAGGTTTTCTAGCCATAGATGTAAGTCCCCTTAGAGAATGACACTGTCTCAACAGACGCACATGGCACATTATTCTTCTCTTAATTTCAGGAACCAAATACTAATAATGCAGTGGATGGGTGGCATAACTCATTCCAAGGATCTCTTGGAAGAAGCCACCCTATCCCATAACTTTTCATAGAATATTTTTTTTAACTACATAGTGATCATGTCCCAGTTGATAGGCAAGCCCAAGCACAATCATGACCTAAACTTTCCAAATTGATGAGATGTTAACTACCAAAGTTACACGCTTTCAAATCAGCCAAGGACTACACTGACTAAAAATTCTAGCTCACATTTTTTATAACCTACTCCAATACAAGCACATAGAAACATAGTACTAACAAACCAATCCTTACTAAACCCTTCTATTTATAATTAATATTTTTCAAAGTAATTACAATTATAGCTTTCTGAAAGAATGAATCTTAACAACTACTATACAAAAACAAAATCAGAATAATATCAAATAAGTTGCTATTTTTTACTTTAAAAATTTCATATTACAACACAATTCACAAATATAACAATATTATTTCAATAACAAAAGTCATTACAACTTTTTACTATCTTTAAATTAAAGTGAAACATAAAAACATGATACAACCACCACTCTAAAATATGACATATGTATTTATAGGCAATGATTGAAACTACTACACTATATCAATATATAATAAAACACACATAAAGATAAATATATAAGGCATAACACAAATATGTAGACACAACTGGAATCATAATTGTTTTACTATATTCAACAATTCTTTTCTTCAAGACACAAGTGGTATCCCCTATGTAACCCAGTGCCCCATGGGCTGCCAATCAAGGGTGCTGGAGTTATTGATGTGGAAAGTGCAGTAGCACCCCAAAATAACCACACAGGAGGTCAGGAGGAGAATGAGCAAGAAACAAACCTTTGTATTTTTTTATTGTGTTGCATTTGCTGTGTATCCTAGGACAGTGGTCAAATGTCAGACGTCTTCCAACAAATCGCTGTTTATTCTTTTAACATGATAATATCAGCATCAAGGAAAGTTAAAACGAGACATTGTTTATTGTAATTCTGAAGTGTGAAGAAAACAAAGATTTTAAATGAGATCAAAAATTACCAAGACCCATTACACAAGTCATAAATTTGCACTGAAACCAATGTCCACACATCAACGGCCCCCTCCGCTTCCTTGGTGGTCCGACCATTCAATCAGGAAGTGAGCAGGAACACCTCCTCAGGACCGCCATCACTGCAGACATTTCTGCTAATGCTGTGACAGAAGCGGCCCATGGAGGCGGTCCCTTGCAGCTCACGACAGCCCAATCACGACCTGCCTTTCCACCATGCAAGAGTCGACTGGAAGGCTGGTAATGAGTCAAAGTAATTGCTCGAGGGCAAATGTGCCCATGTGTAATGTAGCTGGTGCTCCTGTAGGGCCCTCCAATGCCTTCAGGCCAGATGTTTGCAATGTTTCTCTTCCACAACAGAATGCAAGGAAATGGTGTGCCCGACTGACTGGAGGCACCGCAGTATCGCTGGCATTGACTTCCGGCTCATACCCAGAGCCAAAGTGTGCCACTGCCATGACTCTGCCGCCCACACACTGCCAGCCCTACGGGAGACTCTGAATACGGCGGACGCAATGCTGCGGGCTTGGAGGCGTTTTCTGGACCACTGCCGCGGTGGGCTGGCAGGAAGACCGTCTAAGTCGTAATCAGGCCCTTGGATTTTTCACCATCTCTATGACTTTAGTGTCACAATATTGATGGCAGCACCCCCACTCTGAAAATGTTCCCAGCACCATTGCTGCTAATTACTGCTTTTGTTATCTTTTTTCTTTCTCAAATAGTTCAATCACTTGTTGTTACCAAATTCCAACACTACGTCAGTTTTTTTTTCCTGAAAAAAGATTCCATATAACAGAAACAGTACCATTCCTACTATTAATACTATCAAGCTTTCTTATGAATCTTACTTTTATGTTCCACTTTCACTTTTTGCATTACATTTACTATCTTACCAAAACTGTTCAATGCCCATTTTCAACTCCAATCAATTGTAACTTATTATAGATACCCAAGAGCCTCTCTCTTGCTTAGTGCCAATACTTGGTTGTAATATTCACTCTTAAGTGACAAAGTAATAAACAAGCATTTGCAATGCAATCGGTCTTGCCTTTTGGACCTTATATGTATTTAGCTATGCAGCACATTAGCCTGGGTGCTGAAACATCTACTGTTCTTTAACATGGAGGCAAAGTAAGCACCAAACTGTGGGATATGCCAGGTATGGGAACACATGGAAAGAAATATTTGCTTTCAGCAGGAAATGGTATAGTCCCAAGCTGTATTTTTAACATAAAAGCAGGGACTTTGGTGGTCATATCACTGAACATACAAGAGTTGAAAAAAATATTATTGTCTACGGGTGCTTGTGGAAGACAATTTCTATGGACTGGAATCTAGAGAATGCTAAAGTGATTCTGGTATTTTACTGACCTCTGCTGGTCGTTTTATATCAAGAAAGTTAAATAGAGGCAGTTGGCAGAAAAATTTTAAAAAAGAAAGTCCCTCAGCAGAAAGCAATTCTGGTATTTTACTGACCTCTGTTGGTCGTTCTCTATCAAGACAGTTAAATAGAGGCAGTTGAACAGAAAAAAAGGCCCCAAGCGGAAGTAGACATGTCCGAGGGCTGATCTCCAGAGCCCACAAAGTACATACACTTATAAGTATATACTAGAGTATATATACTAAAGTATATACAAGAGGTCTTGAATGCTTGACCTCAAAATGAATATGCATATGAACCGATCAAGCCAGGTAACTTAACAGGTGGATTTGTTTTCTACACATTCCTTGAAGGGGTACCTCATCACTTTTGACTGTTTGCAAATGCTTGTGTAATCCAAATCAATGGTCTTTTTATCTTTCGAAGGATGAAAGGCTGAATGAACCCATTGAAATTTCAGCCTATGACGATTGAATCAAACACAGATACTTGCACTGGATGCATTATACCATTGAGCTCCCAGAGCTGTCTTAAAGTAATTGGATACTCAATCAGCGAAAGTGAATTATCAATACAGCTGGTGGGTGTAGCAGGCACGACATTACTTTTCTTCCTGGTATGGGATATAATGATTATTGTTTTTCAAACTATGGAGAAATTTCTGGCTCCTTGACATAAAACAATAAGCGCTGCGATATTTCAGTAATCAGGCAGTTCAGCCTGAGCTGCGGAAAACTTCATATGGTGCTGCAATTGGATTGAAATCTTCTATATACAGTATAACAATATTTTTCAGAATTGATTTTCAGCTCTATCTTTTTACAAAACTGATTCAACATCTGTCTTTATTGACGCTTCCCTCGATGATGACTAGACATTCAGGAATAGCGCTGAGAAAGACTTTTGGCTGAAATTATGTATACTGGTTTATTTATTATTATTTTGACTATTTAAACTGTAGAATTCCTTTGGTATTTTGAGGTTTGGAGTTAGAGATATATATATATATATATATATATATATATATATATATATATATATATATATGCCGATGAGTGGTAGTCCTTCTTGAGCAGCACTCGAGGGAACGGCGGAGGTTACCAGCCTCAGTCAAGGGTATGGACAGCTTCGAATTAGCAGGTTGGTTAAAGCAGCCTTTGCAATGCCTGACGCGTTTCGCTGTATCGCTTCTTCGGAGGCTTCAAAGGAAGTGCAGAGGTGTGCCTGCTCCCCCATTCATTGGCCCACAATGACACGCCCCTGATTGGAGCTATCCAATAAAATGCTGTTATAGGCATTGTGGGGGATGTAGTGCAATTTATTTCACCATTTTATAATTATCGTTTGCACAATTACTGCCAGGGATAAAGTCCTTAGTGAACCCCTGCCACGAAAAACCGTCCTCAATCCCACGCCGCTCCTCCGCTTCGAGGCCGGTGCATCTGACCTCACGGCCCCCTTTGTCACGGGGTGGTGCTTTCTCGACGGCCGGACCGCCGTCTTTGTATGCCGATGAGTGGTAGTCCTTCTTGAGCAGCACTCGAGGGAACGGCGGAGGTTACCAGCCTCAGTCAAGGGTATGGACAGCTTCGAATTAGCAGGTTGGTTAAAGCAGCCTTTGCAATGCCTGACGCGTTTCGCTGTATCGCTTCTTCGGAGGCTTCAAAGGAAGTGCAGAGGTGTGCCTGCTCCCCATTCATTGGCCCACAATGACACGCCCCTGATTGGAGCTATCCAATAAAATGCTGTTATAGGCATTGTGGGGGATGTAGTGCAATTTATTTCACCATTTTATAATTATCGTTTGCACAATTACTGCCAGGGATAAAGTCCTTAGTGAACCCCTGCCACGAAAAACCGTCCTCAATCCCACGCCGCTCCTCCGCTTCGAGGCCGGTGCATCCGACCTCACGGCCCCCTTTGTCACGGGGTGGTGCTTTCTCGACGGCCGGACCGCCGTCTTTGTATGCCGATGAGTGGTAGTCCTTCTTGAGCAGCACTCGAGGGAACGGCGGAGGTTACCAGCCTCAGTCAAGGGTATGGACAGCTTCGAATTAGCAGGTTGGTTAAAGCAGCCTTTGCAATGCCTGACGCGTTTCGCTGTATCGCTTCTTCGGAGGCTTCAAAGGAAGTGCAGAGGTGTGCCTGCTCCCCCATTCATTGGCCCACAATGACACGCCCCTGATTGGAGCTATCCAATAAAATGCTGTTATAGGCATTGTGGGGGATGTAGTGCAATTTATTTCACCATTTTATAATTATCGTTTGCACACTTACTGCCAGGAATAAAGTCCTTAGTGAACCCCTGCCACGAAAAACCGTCCTCAATCCCACGCCGCTCCTCCGCTTCGAGGCCGGTGCATCCGACCTCACGGCCCCCTTTGTCACGGGGTGGTGCTTTCTCGACGGCCGGACCGCCGTCTTTGTATGCCGATGAGTGGTAGTCCTTCTTGAGCAGCACTCGAGGGAACGGCGGAGGTTATCAGCCTCAGTCAAGGGTATGGACAGCTTCGAATTAGCAGGTTGGTTAAAGCAGCCTTTGCAATGCCTGACACGTTTCGCTGTATCGCTTCTTCGGAGGCTTCAAAGGAAGTGCAGAGGTGTGCCTGCTCCCCCATTCATTGGCCCACAATGACACGCCCCTGATTGGAGCTATCCAATAAAATGCTGTTATAGGCATTGTGGGGGATGTAGTGCAATTTATTTCACCATTTTATAATTATCGTTTGCACAATTACTGCCAGGGATAAAGTCCTTAGTGAACCCCTGCCACGAAAAACCGTCCTCAATCCCACGCCGCTCCTCCGCTTCGAGGCCGGTGCATCCGACCTCACGGCCCCCTTTGTCACGGGGTGGTGCTTTCTCGACGGCCGGACCGCCGTCTTTGTATGCCGATGAGTGGTAGTCCTTCTTGAGCAGCACTCGAGGGAACGGCGGAGGTTACCAGCCTCAGTCAAGGGTATGGACAGCTTCGAATTAGCAGGTTGGTTAAAGCAGCCTTTGCAATGCCTGACGCGTTTCGCTGTATCGCTTCTTCGGAGGCTTCAAAGGAAGTGCAGAGGTGTGCCTGCTCCCCCATTCATTGGCCCACAATGACACACCCCTGATTGGAGCTATCCAATAAAATGCTGTTATAGGCATTGTGGGGGATGTAGTGCAATTTATTTCACCATTTTATAATTATCGTTTGCACAATTACTGCCAGGGATAAAGTCCTTAGTGAACCCCTGCCACGAAAAACCGTCCTCAATCCCACGCCGCTCCTCCGCTTCGAGGCCGGTGCATCCGACCTCGCGGCCCCCTTTGTCACGGGGTGGTGCTTTCTCGACGGCCGGACCGCCGTCTTTGTATGCCGATGAGTGGTAGTCCTTCTTGAGCAGCACTCGAGGGAACGGCGGAGGTTACCAGCCTCAGTCAAGGGTATGGACAGCTTCGAATTAGCAGGTTGGTTAAAGCAGCCTTTGCAATGCCTGACGCGTTTCGCTGTATCGCTTCTTCGGAGGCTTCAAAGGAAGTGCAGAGGTGTGCCTGCTCCCCCATTCATTGGCCCACAATGACACGCCCCTGATTGGAGCTATCCAATAAAATGCTGTTATAGGCATTGTGGGGGATGTAGTGCAATTTATTTCACCATTTTATAATTATCGTTTGCACAATTACTGCAAGGGATAAAGTCCTTAGTGAACCCCTGCCACGAAAAACCGTCCTCAATCCCACGCCGCTCCTCCGCTTCGAGGCCGGTGCATCCGACCTCGCGGCCCCCTTTGTCACGGGGTGGTGCTTTCTCGACGGCCGGACCGCCGTCTTTGTATGCCGATGAGTGGTAGTCCTTCTTGAGCAGCACTCGAGGGAACGGCGGAGGTTACCAGCCTCAGTCAAGGGTATGGACAGCTTCGAATTAGCAGGTTGGTTAAAGCAGCCTTTGCAATGCCTGACGCGTTTCGCTGTATCGCTTCTTCGGAGGCTTCAAAGGAAGTGCAGAGGTGTGCCTGCTCCCCCATTTATTGGCCCACAATGACACGCCCCTGATTGGAGCTATCCAATAAAATGCTGTTATAGGCATTGTGGGGGATGTAGTGCAATTTATTTCACCATTTTATAATTATCGTTTGCACAATTACTGCCAGGGATAAAGTCCTTAGTGAACCCCTGCCACGAAAAACCATCCTCAATCCCACGCCGCTCCTCCGCTTCGAGGCCGGTGCATCCGACCTCACGGCCCCCTTTGTCACGGGGTGGTGCTTTCTCGACGGCCGGACCGCCGTCTTTGTATGCCGATGAGTGGTAGTCCTTCTTGAGCAGCACTCGAGGGAACGGCGAAGGTTACCAGCCTCAGTCAAGGGTATGGACAGCTTCGAATTAGCAGGTTGGTTAAAGCAGCCTTTGCAATGCCTGACGCGTTTCGCTGTATCGCTTCTTCGGAGGCTTCAAAGGAAGTGCAGAGGTGTGCCTGCTTTCCCATTCATTGGCCCACAATGACATGCCCCTGATTGGAGCTATCCAATAAAATGCTGTTGTAGGCATTGTGGGGGATGTAGTGCAATTTATTTCACCATTTTATAATTATCGTTTGCACAATTACTGCCAGGGATAAAGTCCTTAGTGAACCCCTGCCACGAAAAACCGTCCTCAATCCCACGCCGCTCCTCCGCTTTGAGGCCGGTGCATCCGACCTCACGGCCCCCTTTGTCACGGGGTGGTGCTTTCTCGACGGCCGGACCGCCGTCTTTGTATGCCGATGAGTGGTAGTCCTTCTTGAGCAGCACTCGAGGGAACGGCGGAGGTTACCAGCCTCAGTCAAGGGTATGGACAGCTTCGAATTAGCAGGTTGGTTAAAGCAGCCTTTGCAATGCCTGACGCGTTTCGCTGTATCGCTTCTTCGGAGGCTTCAAAGGAAGTGCAGAGGTGTGCCTGCTCCCCCATTCATTGGCCCACAATGACACGCCCCTGATTGGAGCTATCCAATAAAATGCTGTTATAGGCATTGTGGGGGATGTAGTGCAATTTATTTCACCATTTTATAATTATCGTTTGCACAATTACTGCCAGGGATAAAGTCCTTAGTGAACCCCTGCCAGGAAAAACCGTCCTCAATCCCACGCCGCTCCTCCGCTTCGAGGCCGGTGCATCCGACCTCACGGCCCCCTTTGTCACGGGGTGGTGCTTTCTCGACGGCCGGACCGCCGTCTTTGTATGCCGATGAGTGGTAGTCCTTCTTGAGCAGCACTCGAGGGAACGGCGGAGGTTACCAGCCTCAGTCAAGGGTATGGACAGCTTCGAATTAGCAGGTTGGTTAAAGCAGCCTTTGCAATGCCTGACGCGTTTCGCTGTATCGCTTCTTCGGAGGCTTCAAAGGAAGTGCAGAGGTGTGCCTGCTCCCCCATTCATTGGCCCACAATGACATGCCCCTGATTGGAGCTATCCAATAAAATGCTGTTATAGGCATTGTGGGGGATGTAGTGCAATTTATTTCACCATTTTATAATTATCGTTTGCACAATTACTGTGACAAAGGGGGCCGTGAGGTCGGATGCACCGGCCTCGAAGCGGAGGAGCAGCGTGGGATTGAGGACGGTTTTTCGTGGCAGAGGTTCACTAAGGACTTTATCCCTGGCAGTAATTGTGCAAACGATAATTATAAAAAGAGCCCAAATGTAGCCCAATTATCACCCAGATGTAGCCCAAGTATAGCCCAATGACAGAATGTCCCCGAGTGTTCTAACGAACAACTAGAGCGCTAACAGTCTTACTTATGACAAAAGTATGGCACACCTGAAGCCATCTTGATTGGAATAAAGTGGTAACACTTAAAACATTTAATTTACAAAGGAGCAAAATGAGGGGGTTCATTTGCCATAGAAATTATGATTAGTTCTGCAAAAAGAAAAATTAGGGCACATTTGGACCTCTCAAATCCTCTTCTATTTCATAAAAAAATTCTGACATGCAGACTGAAACATGCACTTTGAATACCAGCAGCAGACTTCCCTGGTGAGCAGTAGTTTTACTACAGTGATCTAATGAGCAACTAGAGTGCTAACATTCAGAATATATGGCAAATGTGTGACACATCTGAATGCCTTCTTGATGGAACCAAAATAAAAAACTTAAAGTATTCCCACTGAGGAGACTGCAGTAAATGAGGAAATTAGGAAACTTCATAACAAATAAATCTCCCAAGATGGCCACCAGAGACAAAAGAGCCCAAATGTAGCCCAAATATCACCCAGATGTAGCCCAAGTATAGCCCAATGACAGAATGTCCCAGAGTGTTCTTAAGAACAACTAGAGCGCTTACTGTCTTACTTATGAAAAAAGTATGTCACACCTGAAGCCATCTTGATTGGAATAAACTGGTAACACTTAAAACATTTAATTTTAAAAGGAACACAATGAGGGGGTTCATTTTGCCATAGAAATTATGATTAGTGCTGAAGAAAGAAAAATTAGGGCACATTTTGAGTGACTTCTCAAATCCTCTTCTATTTCATTAAAAAATTCTGATATGCAGACTGAAACATGCACTTTTAATACCAGCAGCAGACTTCCTTGGTGAGCAGTAGCTTTACTACAGTGATCTAATGAGCAACTAGAGTGCTAACATTCAGAATTTATGGCAAATGTGTGATATATCTGAAAAACTGAAAGCATTTCCTACTGAGCAGACTGCAGTAAATAAGGAAATTAGGAAACTTCATAACGAATAAATCTCCCAAGATGGCCACCAGAGACAAAAGAGCCCAAATGCAGCACAAATATCACCAATATGTAGCCCACATGTAGCCCAATGACAGAAGTGTGCAAAACACTTATTTTTTGTGTATTTACAGTTTTATATAGTGCAGACTTGTCAGGTATTGGAGTGCTTTACATGAGCATTGGTTACATCACACAAGATCAAATTTGTTTTGGTTGTAGACATGGGGAGATTAGGTGATTTGACCAGAATCACAGAATGTTGAGCTGAAGCAGAAACTCCAACCTGGTTCCCCAGTTGCAAAGTCTGCAGCTCTGGAAGTAACACCACATCCTCTCCCCTAGGTACAACATTTAATCAAGTGGTCAACTGGATAAAAAAACATAAAGATTACAAATAATTTAAAAGTTCTTTGTCGCTATTTGAAAACTCAGAAAATATGTCCTCATTTTAGTTTTTTAGAGCACTAACCATAATTTTGATGCAAATAAGACTCTCTCATATATGTAATTTCTAAAGGAAATACTCTAGGTATTACAGTTTTGATTACATCAAGATGACGTCAGGCGTTCCACACTTTTGTAATAAATATAGAATGTTAGCAATCTAGTTGTTCATTGGGATATTGTTGAGAGACAGAGGCCAGGGGTACGGACTCTGAAAATTGAAGGCAGGTAGGAGAGTGCAGATGCAACAATTTGACCACACTGGGCAGGCAGGAAGGGCAGTGGCAGCACAACAGACTATGGAGGGCAGTGGTAAGGGGGGCAGGGGCAACAAACCAACAATACAGGACTGGCAAGAGAGGCTGTGGCAATATAATAGACCATTGTGGGCAGAAGAAAGAGGCAGTAGTAGTACAACCATACATGCCAACAGACCCATTTCAGCCAGGAAACATCCAATGTTTTTAAGCTCAAATGGGCTTTATTTGATCTGTCTCCTATCTACAATCTCCTCTTTTTCAATGTAACTCAAAGGGGAAAATCAATACCCCAGTTTTTTTTCAAAATCTCCCTCTTACCAAGTTCGAAATGTTTGCAAGTATGGTACATTGGATCATGGTAGGCAGGAGTAATTGGGGTAGGGACATGGACTTGGATAACAGAGGACAGGAGGGACATGGAGAGGTGCACCAAACTGCCCCTACAGGGCAGGCATCAGGGTTTGCAGCAGGACAATACACCACACAGCGCATGCGGGACGGGAGTCCAGCACAACAATCCATAGAAAGCAATAGGGAGGGGACAGGACCATGCACATGGACAACAGAGAACAGAGGGGAAAGAGGCAATGGTAGCTAGCTGACCATAATGGACAGACAGGAGAGAAAGCTGCAGCATAACAGACCATAAAGGGCAGGAGGGACGGATCAGGGGCATTACAATGGAACAGACAAGCCAGGAGGGAGGGAATAGGGGTCTGCACATGGAAACAGAGGGCTGGGGGCAAGGGGGCAGGGCAGGAGCAGCAAGATGACCATGGAGGTCAGGCAGTATGGGCACTAGGAACAAGACACACCATGGAGAGCAACAATGAGACTATGATGGCATACACACAGACCATGGAGGGAAGGTGGGAGGGGGTCAGGGGCAGCTAGCTGACCACACAGGGAAGGTGGGAGGGGACATGGCAGAACAGAAGACCATGCATGGCAAGCGGGAGGGTTAGTGGCAGCACAATGGCTATGATGGAAAGAAGGAGGTGCAGGGGCATGTACAAAGGACCATGGAGGATAGAAGGGAGGGTCAGGACCTGGGCACAGACAAGAGAGTTCAGGGGAAGGGGCCTCACAACAGACCGCGCAGGGCAGGCAGGAGGAGCAGTTGCAGCACAACAGACCAGGGAGGGCAGAAGGGTGTGGCAGTAAAATGGACCATGGAGGACAGGAGGGAGGGGATAGGGGCATGGCATGTGGACAGGTTACAGTCATCTGACAATGCTAGGCAGGTGAGAGGGGACACTCAGAGTAGATAGGAGTGGCAGGTCCATGGAACATGGTGGGCAAAAAGGATGGAGCAGGGGCATGCACAAAGACATCGGAGGGCAGGGGGAAGGAGAATAAGGGCAGCAAGCTAAGCACAGAGGCTAAGCAGGAGGTCAATGATGGGCAATGGAGGGCAGGAGGAGTGGACTGGTACATCATGCCAAATGGAGGGCAGTGGCAGCACATCAGACCATGCATGGCAGGAGGGAGGAGGCTAGTCCATGGATTCAGACAACAGAGGATAGGGAGGAGGTCGATGGGGCAGCAAGCTAACTGTTCAGAGAAGGTGGGTATTAGGAACTTTATTGTTTTTAAAATGTGTGGCTGTGCGAACTACTTAAAATATGAACAAGTGTGCAGCATAATCTCACTTTTATTCAGGAAGAAGAGGACGTTTGTGACTGTGACTCTGGGCTCACTTGGTAGAAACACCCACTGACCCTCCACCCCCCATCGCAAAATGTAATGCTCGTGAAAAGGGTAGGTGGATGCAGTGTTATATAGAACATAGTCCTGAGAGCACGATTGAAAATGAAAACTAGATATAGTATATGGTATAAACTATGCACCAAAAAGTGTGATATAAGATGAACCGGGGCGTGAAATATAATATGCAATACATTGTGCGCAATGACAGATTCATTGGAGAATGCGAGATAGCACAGGCACTAGCGCATGCTATGCGATATGCGCCTTGGAGTGTAATATGCACAGGGCAGTGTTGTGTAACCTAACTAGTCTCTAAAGTTGTAATATAAAATATTTCCTGGGGAGAGTAACGTTGCATATGCACTGTGACAAAGATATGGATCCCAGATTGTAATATGTATGGCATAGCGCTGTGCGTTATAACATAGGCATCGAGGAAGGCACGTTAGATGGGGCAATATAACCCGTGCGAAGGCAAGTGTGGCATGACATATTCACGGGGTGGTGTTACAGTGCACATGGGCTAGAGAGTGTCATAGCATACGCACTAGCTGGTGGAATACAACACAGAGGTGTGAGGCACACGGCGGGCACTGGTAGGTGTAACACAGCATTGGGCTCAGCCAGGAGCACACTGTGACTCTCAAGTGAGGTTCGTCTCCTTTCCAGAGAGTAAAATAAAAAGTATTACACATCCGGCGGTGGATGTGTGTTTTATTAACCGTGAGGGGTATTTCTTGCATAGTTTGGTCGGATTATTGTCGTAACCCATTTGAATGGCTTGGTGTGCGTGTATATTAAATGTGCCCGTCAATAGCTACCCATGTTTGTATAAATAAATGGCAAGGGTGTCTACTTGGAGAGTTCCCACTGGCGGGGGCGCCGGGATTAGGCACGGTAGGGCGTCAGACACGTCAGAGCTTCACTAGCGGTGTAAATACATTCCATGTGGATTCATTCTATGCATTGTCACCTTTTAATGAATATCACGCAAATCGTCATGGTGATAGGTACATACGGTTTGTCCAGCATGTCCTAGGTTTTTCTATAAATATATTTTTTTTTTAAATAATAAAAAACAAAGGCCGGCCCCGGGGGATGGTTCCCCGGGGCCATAAGTGGCCTGAGGAGGGGGGCAACGCAGCCCCCTCCTAAAGAATATTTTTTTTAAACGGCCATGACCCGGGGGTTTGGGTCCCTGGGGCCGATTAAGGCCTTGGGAGGATCACATTTATTTTTTTCAACAAAAAAAATTAGGGTGCAGGCCCTGGGGGATGGGGTCCCCAGGGCCAGTAAATTAGGAAAAGAAGGGGGGCCACACAGCCCTCCTTCTTAAAAAAAAAATAAAAATAAAAGACCAGCATCGCGCCGGAGGCCACACCCCCTCCTTGCAGCACTCTGCAAATGCGCCCCCTGGCCAGTTGTAAGTTGGGGAATTAGTTCCCCTTCAATACTGAGGGTCCCTGAGGGCCAACTAGCCCAACAGGTATCTCCAGTATGCGCCAGGGAGCTGCGTTGCAGACAGGTGTTCTGAGGCCACGCCCCTTTTTACACCTCTATGCAACGCAGCTCTGTGGCGCTTACTGGAGGTACCTAGTGGGCTAGTTTGACCCTAGGGACCCTTAGGATTCAAGGGGACTTAATCTCTCAACATAGAACGGCCACAGGGCGCGTTTACACAGTGGTGAAGGAAGGGGGCGGGGCCTGAGGTGACATGTGCAAACAGGCCCTGTGGCGCGTTTTAAGTTGGGGAAATAATTCCCTTTCAATCCTGAGGGACCCTGGGGGCCAACTAGCCCACCAGGTGCTTCCAGTAAGCGCCACTGCTCTGCGTTGCAGAGAGGTGGTGCAGGCCGTGCCCCTTTTTACACCTCTCTGCAATGGCGCTTACTGGACGTACCTAGTGGACTATTTTGCCACTAGGGATCCTCAGGATTCAAGGGGACTTAATCTCACAATTTAAAGAACAGCCACAGGGCGTGTTTACACAGTGAGGAAGGGAGGGGACGGGGCCTGAGGTGACGTGTGCAAACATGCCCTATGACGTGTTTTAAGTTGGGGAAATAATTCCCCTTCAATCCTGAGGGCCCCTGGGGGCTAACTAGCCCGCCAGGTGCTTCCAGTAAGCGCCACTGAGCTGCGTTGCAGAGAGGTGGTCCAGGCCCTTCCACTTTTTACACCTCTCTGCAACGCAGCTCTGTGGCGCTTACTGGAGGTTCCTAGCGGTCTAGTTGGACCCTAGGGACCCTCAGGATTCAAGGGGACTTAATCTCCCAACTAAAAACGGCCACAGGGCGTGTTTACACAGTGGTGAAGGGAGGGGACGGGGCCTGAGTTAACGTGTGCAAACAAGCCCTGTGGCGTGTTTTAAGTTGGGGAAATAATTCCCCTTCAATCCTGAGGGACCCTGGGGGCCAACTAGCCCACCAGGTGCTTCCAGTGAGCGCCACTGCGCTGCGTTGCAAAGAGGTGGTCTAGGCCGTGCCCCTTTTTACATCTCTCTGCAATGCAGCTCTGTGGCGCTTACTGGAGGTACCTAGTGGTCTAGTTGGACCCTAGGGACCCTCAGGATTCAAGGGGACTTAATCTCCCAACTTAAAACGGCCACAGGGTGTGTTTACACAGTGGGGAAGTGAGGGGACAGGGCCTGAGGTGACGTGTGCAAACACGCCCTGTGGCGCGTTTTAAGAGGTAGTTTTAATCCCCTGCCCTATTATATACTAGGGGCTTGCAGAGGAGGTCATGCTGATCACAGGGGGACCCCAACACATAGTGTTCCCTAGTGTATGTAGGTGTTTTCACTGTATTCTGAGTGTCTTTTAACATAGCACTGGCTCTAGGACTGGTTAGTCAGACTCAGTTACCACCAGTATCCGTCTGAAAAAGTTAAAGGTACAGGATGATTTTGCAACAAGGCTTCTTTCTGCTCTTCTGTTAGTTCTTTCAGCACGTTACCCTTCTTCCTGCACTTTTCTTCGTCTTTGAGGACTTCTGTTGCTTCTTTCTGCATTTCTTTTTTTTTCTTTCTGTGCGTTTTTTCTTCTTTCTTCACATGTCCTATCTCTGTAGGCGTAGTTAGAAATTAGCATTTAAAAAACTTTTGAAATTCACTGAAAAAAACATAGGTTTCAGGCACGTTATAGTTAGGAAGTAGCATTTAAAAAACCTTAGAAATTCACTGTAAAAACCATAGGTTTCAGGGGCGTTATAGTTAGCTGGACTTTTCACTCGTACAAAACCATTGAAATTCCCCCGTTATAGTTAGTTCAGCTAACTATAACTCGCGTGCCCGCAATGCACTGCTGATGACATCACATATTACATCACTCATGACATGGTCAGTAACATCACTCATGACATCACTGATGACATCTCAAATGACATCACTGATGGCATCATCCTTGTGATAGAGTGGCAGACCTCCTCTCCCCCTAATATAATCTTTGATACACACATTCAAAAATAGAAACTAACATTTTCAAAACAATGGACATACCAATACCAGTTACAACAACCTATTCAGTAATTCTAAGATCCACATACACATCCACTCATTCACCAACAGTCCTATACAGCCACTCATACATGTACTCACTCATCATATGTACTCATACACTTATACATCCTGTTACACAACGCCACTCATCCATAGAGTTACTCACACACATAGTCACTCATGCTAATAAAGAATCAAACATCCATTTACTTGCATATACAGTTATACACACACCACCACACTTACTTCTACAGAAACTTACACATACTTGGTCTTTTAAACAATCACTTATAGAAACACATACTTATTCATACAGGAACTCTTTCAATCTCTCACTCTCACATATACTCACTTATATACACCAATAGTCACATATACTAGTTTAAAACATATGTAGGTACTCATAAAGACACTATTGAGACAGTCATTCACTCACTAACACACCCATGCACACACTCATCTACCCATACAGTCCTGCACACTTGCTGTCTTCAACACATACAAACAGTGAGTCACTCATTCATGCACCAATGCACTACGTAGTACCCCCACCGAACCATACAGACACTCAGACACTCATACTGATACTCAAAAAACCAACTAATAACCTATATAGACACTCATGTAGCTACTCACCAACCCATGCAGCCACTTATACACAAAGTGAGAGACTGATACAGATATTTACAAATTTAAACATTACTCACTAAGCCATGTATTCACTAAGATACACTTAATCAGTCAGTTATACAATCAATTTTTCAAAAACAAATCATCCATTTAGACACTTATATACCCATTTGTTCTTCCATCGGCCTTGAGATATACATATATAAAACACACATTCACTGGATGATGTCATCAGTGATGTCATTTAAGATGTCATGAGTGATGTCATGAGTGATGTCACTGACCATGTCATGAGTGATGTAATATGTGACGTCATCAGCAGTGCATTGCGGGCGCGCGAGTTATAGTTAGCTGAACTAACTATAACGGGGGAATTTCAATGGTTTTGTACGAGTAAAAAGTCCAGCTAACTATAACGCCCCTGAAACCTATGGTTTTTTCAGTGAATTTCTAAGGTTTTTTAAATGCTAATTCCTAACTATAACGTGCCTGAAACCTATGGTTTTTCAGTGAATATATATATATACTTACATAAATCGGGGCTTTCAACCAGCCCTCATCATCCATTAATCTGTTAACGTGTCACTCATATATTTCTTCAACACACTAAAGCATGCAGCATGGTGCAGTTGGCCAGCCCACTACAGCGGTTGGTTGATTTCACTTTAAGTGACAGCCCGGTTCCCTGACACAATACTGTGGTGCAAAATGTTGTTGACAAAAATATTGTGTAAAAAATATTGTTTTCCACAATATTATGCTGTATATGTAATGGAAATAATATAAATAATATCTCAAAAATATTGTGGAAGGGAATGTTGTTCGAAACAGGTCAAATATAGTTTTATTATATATATAAACTTTAATGCATTTCAAATATTAAAATGTACAACATTAATATAATTAAAAAAATAGTTTTCACTAAAGATGTCTGTTCCAAACTCCAATACAATTTAAAAAACAAAAGAAAAAAAAATATATAGTTTTTCAAATAAATTTAAGTTAATAAATAAAGAAAAATAGTAAACATATGTACTACCAGTAAAGAATAATGTCTAATGTAATATTTATATAATATATCAAAATAATGAAAAAAATAGATTAAAAAATCAAGTATAAGTGTTTAGATGTTGGTTGGCTCTAAAAAGAGCTGTTGTGTTAATTGAGTGTTTTTTTTGTACCTACAAGTAAGTACCGATGCAGAGTCTAAAGTTCAAGAGGAAGACTCTGTTGCCTTTATCTGTGAAATGAACACCGTCTCCTCTATAAATGCCTTGCATGTTGTAACGCAAGTTGTTGTGGTATATAGAACCCATGCCATAGTCTCTGAGGAAAGCAGAAACAGACTTATTGACGTGCTTTCTTGCTTTGTCAATCTGTGGACAATATTGGTTGGACCAGTTCCACTTTTGCCTTTGGCATATATTAGAATATACAAAGGTAGTTTGTGGAAAAAGTGACATCAATTGCACAAAGGTGTCCTTAACAAGCATTTCCAGACCTACCCCAGGTAAAGTGCCTAGGTAATTTCCACCACAGTGCACAATTATAAGGTCAGGCTGTGGGAGATGTAGAAAGGATTTCACCAAGGGCATTAATTGGTGCCACTTTAACCCTCTCTGACCAATCCATTTAATGTCTACATTTGGCAAAGCAAGGTCTTTGAAAATTTGAAAATACCTCTTTTTTCTGCATACTTTTCACTCCAGAAGACATAGCTATGACCTACAATCCACACTGTGAACATCTTTCAAGGAGATCTGGATGCACTCAGAAGGTGTCTTTCAGTAGAATGGCAATATGAAAAGAAAGATAGTTGTAAAATGGAGGCTTACAAACTTTTTTTAATAATAAGAGCTCATTGGCTGTTTCAAATCATTCTACACTAAAAACTAGGCTGTAAGTTTAAATTTTTAAAAGCATGTTTTGTATTGGTTCAGAAAAATGTGTACCCACAGAACATTACTTTAGATTTGCTGTTAGGTTTGAAAAGTCAAGCACTCGTGCTCTTTGGATTAGAAATATTGTGTGCTGAACTTCTGACCTCTCTGCTCACACCAGTGTTCCATGACCTGGTGCTATGGTAGGAGGCAGAAGTCATGTGGGGGGTAGGGATCATTTGAAAAGGGTTGGAATTTGCAACCAATAGAAATGTGTGTTTCCATTTGAAAAAATGTGGGAAGCTCTGTCATCATCCATTAATCTGTTAACGTGTCACTAATATATTTCTTCAACACACTAAAGCATACAGCATGGTGCAGTTGGCCAGCCCACTACAGCGGTTGGTTGATTTCACTTTAAGTGACAGCCCGGTTCCCTGACACAATACTGTGGTACAAAATGTTGTTGACAAAAATATTGTGTAAAAAATATTGTTGTCCACAATATTATGCTGTATATGTAATGGAAATAACATAAATAATATCTCAAAAATATTGTGGAAGGGAATGTTGTTCGAAACAGGTCAAATATAGTTTTATTATATATATATAAAATTTAATGCATTTCAAATATTAAAATGTACAACATTAATATAATTTGAAAAATTGTTTTCACTAAAGATGTCTGTTCCAAACTCCAATACAATTTAAAAAACAAAAGAAAAATAATTATATAGTTTTTCAAATAAATTTAAGTTAATAAATAAAGAAAAATAGTAAACATATGTACTACAAGTAAAGAATAATGTCTAATGTAATATTTATATAATATATCAAAATAATGAAAAAAATAGATTAAAAAATCAAGTATAAGTGTTTAGATGTTGGTTGGCTCTAAAAAGAGCTGTTGTGTTAATTGAGTGTTTTTTTGTACCTACAAGTAAGTACCGATGCAGAGTCTAAAGTTCAAGAGGAAGACTCTGTTGCCTTCATCTCTGAAATGAACACCGTCTCCTCTATAAATGCCTTGCATGTTGTAACGCAAGTTGTTGTGGTATATAGAACCCATGCCATAGTCTCTGAGGAAAGCAGAAACAGACTTATTGACGTGCTTTCTTGCTTTGTCAATCTGTGGACAATATTGGTTGGACCAGTTCCACTTTTGCCTTTGGCATATATTAGAATATACAAAGGTAGTTTGTGGAAAAAGTGACATCAATTGCACAAAGGTGTCCTTAACAAGCATTTCCAGACCTACCCCAGGTAAATTGCCTAGGTCATTTCCACCACAGTGCACAATTATAAGGTCAGGCTGTGGGAGATGTAGAAAGGATTTCACCAAGGGCATTAATTGGTGCCACTTTAACCCTCTCTGACCAATCCATTTAATGTCTACATTTGGCAAAGCAAGGTCTTTGAAAATACCTCTATTTTCTGCATACTTTTCACTCCAGAAGACATAGCTATGACCTACAATCCACACTGTGAACATCTTTCAAGGAGATCTGGATGCACTCAGAAGGTGTCTTTCAGTAGAATGGCAATATGAAAAGAAAGATAGTTGTAAACTGGAGGCTTACAAACTTTTTTTAATAAAAAGAGCTCATTGGCTGTTTCAGATCATTCTACACTAAAAACTAGGCTGTACGTTTCAATTTTTAAAAGCATGTTTTGTATTGGTTCAGAAAAATGTGTACCCACAGAACATTACTTTAGATTTGCTGTTAGGTTTGAAAAGTCAAGCGCTCTTGCTCTTTGGATTAGAAACATTGTGTGCTGAACTTCTGACCTCTCTGCTCACACCAGTGTTCCATGACCTGTTGCTATGGTAGGAGGCAGAAGTCATGTGGGGGGTAGGGATCATTTGGAAAGGGTTGGAATTTGCAACCAATAGAAATGTGTGTTTCCATTTGAAAAAATGTGGGAAGCACTGTGATTTGAAGTTAACATGTATATGTGTGAAAAAAGAGAGGGAAACATTGCCATTACTGGTTCTGCTGAGAGGTGTACAGTTCAGAGATTCTGGCTCTGATAATCTGCTGTGTGAGTGCCACATTTCTTTCTCAACTAACTACTTTTAAAGGTGAGTTATGAATTTGAGAGGGGATGTATGTGGTGCATTTTGATAAAAAAAAATGTAAATGAGATTCTTGTTTTAAAGTTGTGTTTTACATTTTATGTTTTGGAAGATATTTAACTGCCTTGAACTTGTCAGATATTATGGAGTATGTCTTCAAAATAAGTAACGGTGTACTGGTATCAACCAGGAATATTGTTTTCTGCCTAGAATCACACCATGAGTCTGTGTGCACACAGGAATGTGTTGTCAGAGATTTAATTTGTGGTGGTCTGGTTCTGTAAGACTTGCATTCATGGGAAAGGGGCAGCTTGTTTTCTTGAACTGTGATGGTTTGCACTGTGTGGTATTTCAGATAGCAGTGTGTAATGCTAACACATTTAATGTCACTAAGGCTCATTTCCTTTGCTCTAGTCTAATCACTCACCCAGGTTCCACATGCTCATGCTCTCAAGTAGCTGTTAGGACATGTGCTCTTTTCTGCCTCTCTAAACTATAAGTAAAATGTGTCAGGCTCTTACAGTAATTATCACTTGTAAAACCACAGCGGTAAATGTGCTTTGAAATTACCAAAGAAAAATCGTTTTCTGCCTAGAATCACACCATGAGTCTGTGTGCACACAGGAATAAATTGTCAGAGATTGAATTCGTTTTGCTCTTGTTCTGTAAGACTTGCATTCGTTGGAAAGGGGCAGCTTGTATTCTTGAACTGTGATGGTTTGCATTCAGCAGAAATCACTATCTCACAAATGAGAGGCAAATGCTAACACATTTGAAAACAACAGGGTAGATTTTCCTTCCACACCTGCCATGGGTGAGGTAGATCCTACATGTTCAAAAGTGCAATTAACCCTTACCCCACATGTACTCTTACATACATCTGTGCAGTCTTCATGCAGTTCTGCAAGCGTCCATGCAGATCTCTCTTGCACCTTACAATACACAGTCTCCAGAAGCATGCTATTAGCACACAGGCAGTTGCTTCTCCTGCACTCCCATGCTAAGTATTCAGCACTGTGTGGTATTTTAGATAGTAGTATGTTACGCTACCACATTCAACATCACCAATGCTCATTTCCTTTGCTCTAGTCTAATCACTCACCCAGGTTCCACATGCTCATGCTCTCAAGTAGCTGTTAGGACATGTGCTCTTTTCTTGCTCTCTTAACTATAAGGAAAATGTGTCAGACTCTTACAGTAATTATCGCTTGCAAAACCACAGCAGTAAATGTGCTTTGAAATTGCCAATGAAAAATCGTTTTCTGCCTAGAATCACACCATGAGTCTGTGTGTACACAGGAATTTGTTGTCAGAGATTTAATTTGTGTTGGTCTGGTTCTGTAAGACTTGCCTTCGTAGGAAAGGGTAACTTGTTTTCTTGAACTGTGATGGTTTGCACTGTGTGGTAATTCAGATAGCAGTGTGTAATGCTAACACATTCAATGTCACCAAGGCTCATTTCCTTTGCTCTAGTGTAATCACTCACCCAGGTTCCACATGCTCATGCTCTTAAGTAGCTGTTAGGACATGTGCTCTTTTCTGCCTCTCTAAACTATAAGTAAAATATGTCAGACTCTTACAGTAATTATCACTTGCAAAACCACAGCAGTAAATGTGCTTTGAAATTGCCAATGAAAAATCGTTTTAAGCCTAGAATCACACCATGAGTCTGTGTGCACACAGGAATTTGTTGTCAGAGATTTAATTCGTGTTGCTCTTATACTGTAAGGCATGCATTCGTAGGAAAGGGGCAGCTTGTTTTCTTGAACTGTGATGGTTTGCATTCAACAGAAATCACTATCTCACAAATGAGAGGCAAATGCTAACACATTTGAAAACAACAGGGTAGATTTTCCTTCCATACCTGCCATGGGTGAGGTAGATCCTTCATGTTGAAAACTTCAATTAACCCTACCCCACATTTACTCTTACATACATCTGTGCAGTCTTCATGCAGTTCTGCAAGCGTCAATGCAGATCTCTCTTGCACCTGACAATACACAGTCTCCAAAAGCACGATCTTAGCACACAGGCAGTTGCTTCTCTTGCACTCCCATGCTAAGTATTCAGCACTGTGTGGTATTTCAGATAGAAGTGTGTAACGCTAACACATTCAACATCACCAAGGCTCATTTCCTTTGCTCTAGTCTAATCACTCACCCAGGTTCCACATGTTCATGCTCTCAAGTAGCTGTTAGGACATGTGCTCTTTTCTGCCTCTCTAAACTATAAGGAAAATGTGTCAGGCTGTTACAGTAATTATCACTTGCTCTACCACAGCAGTAAATGTGCTTTGAAATTGCCAATGAAAAATCGTTTTCTGCCTAGAATCACACCATGAGTCTGTGTGCATACAGGAATTTGTGGTCAGAGATTTAATTTGTGTTGATCTGGTTCTGTAAGACTTGCATTGGTAGGAAAGGGGCAGCTTGTTTTCTTGAACTGTGATGGTTTGCATTCAACAGAAATCACTATCTCACGAATGAGAGGCAAATGCTAACACATTTGAGACCAACAGGGTAGATTTTCCTTCCACACCTGCCATGGGTGAGGTAGATCCTACATGTTCAAAACTGCAATTAACCCTTACCCCACATGTACTCTTACATACACCTGTGCAGTCTTCATGCAGTTCTGCAAGCGTCCATGCAGATCTCTCTTGCACCTGACAATACACAGTCTACAGAAGCACGCTCTTAGCACACAGGCAGTTGCTTCTCCTGCACTCCCATGCTAAGTATTCAGCACTGTGTGGCATTTTAGATAGTAGTGTGTTACGCTACCACATTCAACATCACCAAGGCTCATTTCCTTTGCTCTAGTCTAATCACTCACCCAGGTTCCACATGTTCATGCTCTCAAGTAGCTGTTAGGACATGTGCTCTTTTCTGCCTCTCTAAACTATAAGGAAAATGTGTCAGGCTGTTACAGTAATTATCACTTGCTCTACCACAGCAGTAAATGTGCTTTGAAATTGCCAATGAAAAATCGTTTTCTGCCTAGAATCACACCATGAGTCTGTGTGCATACAGGAATTTGTGGTCAGAGATTTAATTTGTGTTGATCTGGTTCTGTAAGACTTGCATTCGTAGGAAAGGGGCAGCTTGTTTTCTTGAACTGTGATGGTTTGCATTCAGCAGAAATCACTATCTCACAAATGAGAGGCAAATGCTAACACATTTGAAAACAACAGGGTAGATTTTCCTTCCACACCTGCCATGGGCGAGGTAGATCCTACATGTTCAAAAGTGCAATTAACCCTTACCCCACATGTACTCTTACATACATCTGTGCAGTCTTCATGCAGTTCTGCAAGCGTCCATGCAGATCTCTCTTGCACCTGACAATACACAGTCTCCAGAAGCACGCTCGTAGCACACAGGCAGTTGCTTCTCCTGCACTCCCATGCTAAGTATTCAGCACTGTGTGGTATTTTAGATAGTAGTGTGTTACGCTACCACATTCAACATCACCAATGCTCATTTCCTTTGCTCTAGTCTAATCACTCACCCAGGTTCCACATGCTCATGCTCTCAAGTAGCTGTTAGGACATGTGCTCTTTTCTGCCTCTCTAAACTATAAGGAAAATGTGTCAGGCTCTTACAGTAATTATCACTTGCAAAACCACAGCAGTAAATGTGCTTTGAAATTGCCAATGAAAAATCGTTTCCTGCCTAGAATCACACCATGAGTCTGTGTGCACACAGGAATTTGTTGTCAGAGATTTAATTCGTGTTGGTCTGGTTCTGTAAGACTTGCATTCGTAGGAAAGGGGCAGCTTGTTTTCTTGAACTGTGATGGTTTGCATTTATCAGAAATCACTATCTCACAAATGAGAGGCAAATGCTAACACATTTGAAAACAACAGGGTAGATTTTCCTTCCACACCTGCCATGGGTTAGGTAGATCCTACACCAATGAAAAATGCAATTAACCCTTACCCAACATGTACTCTTACATACACCTGTGCAGTCTTCATGCAGTTCTGCAAGCGTCCATGCAGATCTCTCTTGCACCTGACAATACACAGTCTGCAGAAGCACGCTCTTAGCACACAGGCAGTTGCTTCTCCTGCACTCCCATGCTAAGTATTCAGCACTGTGTGGTATTTTAGATAGTAGTGTGTTACGCTACCACATTCAACATCACCAATGCTCATTTCCTTTGCTCTAGTCTAATCACTCACCCAGGTTCCACATGCTCATGCTCTCAAGTAGCTGTTAGGACATGTGCTCTTTTCTGCCTCTCTAAACTATAAGGAAAATGTGTCAGACTCTTACAGTAATTATCACTTGCAAAACCACAGCAGAAAATGTGCTTTGAAATTGCCAATGAAAAATCGTTTTCTGCCTAGAATCACACCATGAGTCTGTGTGCATAGAGGAATTTGTTGTCAGAGATTTAATTCGTGTTGGTCTGGTTCTGTAAGACTTGCATTCGTAGGAAAGGGTCAGCTTGTTTTCTTGAACTGTGATGGTTTGCATTCAGCAGAAATAACTATCTCACAAATGAGAGGCAAATGCTAACACATTTGAAAACAACAGGGTAGATTTTCCTTCCACACCTGCCATGGGTGAGGTAGATCCTACATGTTCCAAAGTGCAATTAACCCTTACCCCACATGTACTCTTACATACATCTGTGCAGTCTTCATGCAGTTCTGCAAGCGTCCATGCAGATCTCTCTTGCACCTGACAATACACAGTCTCCAGAAGCACGCTCGTAGCACACAGGCAGTTGCTTCTCCTGCACTCCCATGCTAAGTATTCAGCACTGTGTGGTATTTTAGATAGTAGTGTGTTACGCTACCACATTCAACATCACCAATGCTCATTTCCTTTGCTCTAGTCTAATCACTCACCCAGGTTCCACATGCTCATGCTCTCAAGTAGCTGTTAGGACATGTGCTCTTTTCTGCCTCTTTAAACTATAAGGAAAATGTGTCAGGCTCTTACAGTAATTATCACTTGCAAAACCACAGCAGTAAATGTGCTTTGAAATTGCCAATGAAAAATCGTTTTCTGCCTAGAATCACACCATGAGTCTGTGTGCACACAGGAATTTGTTGTCAGAGATTTAATTTGTGTTGGTCTGGTTTTGTAAGACTTGCATTCGTAGGAAAGGGGCAGCGTGTTTTCTTGAACTGTGATGGTTTGCATTCAGCAGAAATCACTATTTCACAAATGAGAGGCAAATGCTAACACATTTGAAAACAACAGGGTAGATTTTCCTTCCACACCTGCCATGGGTGAGGAAGATCCTACACCAATGAAAAATGCAATTAACCCTTACCCCACATGTAGTCTTACATACACCTGTGCAGTCTTCATGCAGTTCTGCAAGCGTCCATGCAGATCTCTCTTGCACCTGACAATACACAGTCTGCAGAAGCATGCTCTTAGCACACAGGCAGTTGCTTCTCCTGCACTCCCATGCTAAGTAATCAGCACTGTGCGGTATTTTAGATAGTAGTGTGTTACGCTACCACATTCAACATCACCAATGCTCATTTCCTTTGCTCTAGTCTAATCACTCACCCAGGTTCCACATGCTCATGCTCTCAAGTAGCTGTTAGGACATGTGCTCTTTTCTGCCTCTCTAAACTATAAGGAAAATGTGTCAGACTCTTACAGTAATTATCACTTGCAAAACCACAGCAGAAAATGCGCTTTGAAATTGCCAATGAAAAATCGTTTTCTGCCTAGCATCACACCATGAGTTTGTGTGCATACAGGAATTTGTGGTCAGAGATTTAATTTCTGTTGGTCTGGTTCTGTAAGACTTGCATTCGTAGGAAAGGGGCAGCTTGTTTTCTTGAACTGTGATGGTTTGCATTCAGCAGAAATCACTATCTCACAAATGAGAGGCAAATGCTAACACATTTGAAAACAACAGGGTAGATTTTCCTTCCACACCTGCCATGGGTGAGGTAGATCCTACATGTTCAAAAGTGCAATTAACCCTTACCCCACATGTACTCTTACATACATCTGTGCAGTCTTCATGCAGTTCTGCAAGCGTCCATGCAGATCTCTCTTGCACCTGACAATACACAGTCTCCAGAAGCACGCTCGTAGCACACAGACAGTTGCTTCTCCTGCACTCCCATGCTAAGTATTCAGCACTGTGTGGTATTTTAGATAGTAGTGTGTTACGCTACAACATTCAACATCACCAATGCTCATTTCCTTTGCTCTAGTCTAATCACTCACCCAGGTTCCAAATGCTCATGCTCTCAAGTAGCTGCTAGAACATGTGCTCTTTTCTGCCTCTTTAAACTATAAGGAAAATGTGTCAGGCTCTTACAGTAATTATCACTTGCAAAACCACAGCAGTAAATGTGCTTTGAAATTGCCAATGAAAAATCGTTTTCTGCCTAGAATCACACCATGAGTCTGTGTGCACACAGGAATTTGTTGTCAGAGATTTAATTTGTGTTGCTCTTGTACTGTAAGACATGCATTCGTAGGAAAGGGGCAGCTTGTTTTCTTGAACTGTGATGGTTTGCATTCAGCAGAAATCACTATCTCACAAATGAGAGGCAAATGCTAACACGTTTGAAAAAACAGGATAGATTTTCCTTCCACACCTGCCATGGGTGAGGTAGATTCTTCATGTTCAAAACTTCAATTAACCCTACCCCACATGTACTCTTACATATATCTGTGCAGTCTTCATGCAGTTCTGCAAGCGTCCATGCAGATCTCTCTTGCACCTGACAATACACAGTCTCCAAAAGCACGATCTTAGCACACAGGCAGTTGCTTCTCCTGCACTCCCATGCTAAGTATTCAGCACTGTGTGGCATTTTAGATAGTAGTGTGTTACGCTACCACATTCAACATCACCAAGGCTCATTTCCTTTGCTCTAGTCTAATCACTCACCCAGGTTCCAAATGCTCATGCTCTCAAGTAGCTGCTAGAACATGTGCTCTTTTCTGCCTCTTTAAACTATAAGGAAAATGTGTCAGGCTCTTACAGTAATTATCACTTGCAAAACCACAGCAGTAAATGTGCTTTGAAATTGCCAATGAAAAATCGTTTTCTGCCTAGAATCACACCATGAGTCTGTGTGCACACAGGAATTTGTTGACAGAGATTTAATTTGTGTTGCTCTTGTACTGTAAGACATGCATTCGTAGGAAAGGGGCAGCTTGTTTTCTTGAACTGTGATGGTTTGCATTCAACAGAAATCACTATCTCACAAATGAGAGGCAAATGCTAACACATTTGAGACCAACAGGGTAGATTTTCCTTCCACACCTGCCATGGGTGAGGTAGATCCTACATGTTCAAAACTGCAATTAACCCTTACCCCACATGTACTCTTACATACACCTGTGCAGTCTTCATGCAGTTCTGCAAGCGTCCATGCAGATCTCTCTTGCACCTGACAATACACAGTCTACAGAAGCACGCTCTTAGCACACAGGCAGTTGCTTCTCATGCACTCCCATGCTAAGTATTCAGCACTGTGTGGCATTTTAGATAGTAGTGTGTTACGCTACCACATTCAACATCACCAAGGCTCATTTCCTTTGCTCTAGTCTAATCACTCACCCAGGTTCCACATGTTCATGCTCTCAAGTAGCTGTTAGGACATGTGCTCTTTTCTGCCTCTCTAAACTATAAGGAAAATGTGTCAGGCTGTTACAGTAATTATCACTTGCTCTACCACAGCAGTAAATGTGCTTTGAAATTGCCAATGAAAAATCGTTTTCTGCCTAGAATCACACCATGAGTCTGTGTGCATACAGGAATTTGTGGTCAGAGATTTAATTTGTGTTGATCTGGTTCTGTAAGACTTGCATTCGTAGGAAAGGGGCAGCTTGTTTTCTTGAACTGTGATGGTTTGCATTCAGCAGAAATCACTATCTCACAAATGAGAGGCAAATGCTAACACATTTGAAAACAACAGGGTAGATTTTCCTTCCACACCTGCCATGGGCGAGGTAGATCCTACATGTTCAAAAGTGCAATTAACCCTTACCCCACATGTACTCTTACATACATCTGTGCAGTCTTCATGCAGTTCTGCAAGCGTCCATGCAGATCTCTCTTGCACCTGACAATACACAGTCTCCAGAAGCACGCTCGTAGCACACAGGCAGTTGCTTCTCCTGCACTCCCATGCTAAGTATTCAGCACTGTGTGGTATTTTAGATAGTAGTGTGTTACGCTACCACATTCAACATCACCAATGCTCATTTCCTTTGCTCTAGTCTAATCACTCACCCAGGTTCCACATGCTCATGCTCTCAAGTAGCTGTTAGGACATGTGCTCTTTTCTGCCTCTCTAAACTATAAGGAAAATGTGTCAGGCTCTTACAGTAATTATCACTTGCAAAACCACAGCAGTAAATGTGCTTTGAAATTGCCAATGAAAAATCGTTTCCTGCCTAGAATCACACCATGAGTCTGTGTGCACACAGGAATTTGTTGTCAGAGATTTAATTCGTGTTGGTCTGGTTCTGTAAGACTTGCATTCGTAGGAAAGGGGCAGCTTGTTTTCTTGAACTGTGATGGTTTGCATTTATCAGAAATCACTATCTCACAAATGAGAGGCAAATGCTAACACATTTGAAAACAACAGGGTAGATTTTCCTTCCACACCTGCCATGGGTTAGGTAGATCCTACACCAATGAAAAATGCAATTAACCCTTACCCAACATGTACTCTTACATACACCTGTGCAGTCTTCATGCAGTTCTGCAAGCGTCCATGCAGATCTCTCTTGCACCTGACAATACACAGTCTGCAGAAGCACGCTCTTAGCACACAGGCAGTTGCTTCTCCTGCACTCCCATGCTAAGTATTCAGCACTGTGTGGTATTTTAGATAGTAGTGTGTTACGCTACCACATTCAACATAACCAATGCTCATTTCCTTTGCTCTAGTCTAATCACTCACCCAGGTTCCACATGCTCATGCTCTCAAGTAGCTGTTAGGACATGTGCTCTTTTCTGCCTCTCTAAACTATAAGGAAAATGTGTCAGGCTCTTACAGTAATTATCACTTGCAAAACCACAGCAGTAAATGTGCTTTGAAATTGCCAATGAAAAATCGTTTTCTGCCTAGAATCACACCATGAGTCTGTGTGCACACAGGAATTTGTTGTCAGAGATTTAATTTGTGTTGGTCTGGTTTTGTAAGACTTGCATTCGTAGGAAAGGGGCAGCGTGTTTTCTTGAACTGTGATGGTTTGCATTCAGCAGAAATCACTATCTCACAAATGAGAGGCAAATGCTAACACATTTGAAAACAACAGGGTAGATTTTCCTTCCACACCTGCCATGGGTGAGGTAGATCCTACATGTTCAAAACTGCAATTAACCCTTACCCCACATGTACTCTTACATACATCTGTGCTGTCTTCATGCAGTTCTGCAAGCGTCCATGTAATTCTCTCTTGCACCTGACAATACACAGTCTGCAGAAGCACGTTCTTAGCACACAGGCAGTTGCTTCTCCTGCACTCCCATGCTAAGTATTCAGCACTGTGTGGTTTTTTAGATAGTAGTGTGTTACGCTACCACATTCAACATCACCAATGCTCATTTCCTTTGCTCTAGTCTAATCACTCACCCAGGTTCCACATGCTCATGCTCTCAAGTAGCTGTTAGGACATGTGCTCTTTTCTGCCTCTCTAAACTATAAGGAAAATGTGTCAGACTCTTACAGTAATTATCACTTGCAAAACCACAGCAGAAAATGTGCTTTGAAATTGCCAATGAAAAATCGTTTTCTGCCTAGCATCACACCATGAGTTTGTGTGCATACAGGAATTTGTGGTCAGAGATTTAATTTCTGTTGGTCTGGTTCTGTAAGACTTGCATTCGTAGGAAAGGGGCAGCTTGTTTTCTTGAACTGTGATGGTTTGCATTCAGCAGAAATCACTATCTAACAAATGAGAGGCAAATGCTAACACATTTGAAAACAACAGGGTAGATTTTCCTTCCACACCTGCTATGGGTGAGGTAGATCCTACATGTTCAAAAGTGCAATTAACCCTTACCCCACATGTACTCTTACATGCATCTGTGCAGTCTTCATGCAGTTCTGCAAGCGTCCATGCAGATCTCTCTTGCACCTGACAATACACAGTCTCCAGAAGCACGCTCGTAGCACACAGGCAGTTGCTTCTCCTGCACTCCCATGCTAAGTATTCAGCACTGTGTGGTATTTTAGATAGTAGTGTGTTACGCTACAACATTCAACATCACCAATGCTCATTTCCTTTGCTCTAGTCTAATCACTCACCCAGGTTCCAAATGCTCATGCTCTCAAGTAGCTGCTAGAACATGTGCTCTTTTCTGCCTCTTTAAACTATAAGGAAAATGTGTCAGGCTCTTACAGTAATTATCACTTGCAAAACCACAGCAGTAAATGTGCTTTGAAATTGCCAATGAAAAATCGTTTTCTGCCTAGAATCACACCATGAGTCTGTGTGCACACAGGAATTTGTTGTCAGAGATTTAATTTGTGTTGCTCTTGTACTGTAAGACATGCATTCGTAGGAAAGGGGCAGCTTGTTTTCTTGAACTGTGATGGTTTGCATTCAGCAGAAATCACTATCTCACAAATGAGAGGCAAATGCTAACACGTTTGAAAAAACAGGATAGATTTTCCTTCCACACCTGCCATGGGTGAGGTAGATTCTTCATGTTCAAAACTTCAATTAACCCTACCCCACATGTACTCTTACATATATCTGTGCAGTCTTCATGCAGTTCTGCAAGCGTCAATGCAGATCTCTCTTGAACCTGACAATACGCAGTCTCCAAAAGCACGATCTTAGCACACAGGCAGTTGCTTCTCCTGCACTCCCATGCTAAGTATTCAGCACTGTGTGGTATTTTAGATAGTAGTGTGTTACGCTACCACATTCAACATAACCAATGCTCATTTCCTTTGCTCTAGTCTAATCACTCACCCAGGTTCCACATGCTCATGCTCTCAAGTAGCTGTTAGGACATGTGCTCTTTTCTGCCTCTCTAAACTATAAGGAAAATGTGTCAGGCTCTTACAGTAATTATAACTTGCAAAACCACAGCAGTAAATGTGCTTTGAAATTGCCAATGAAAAATCGTTTTCTGCCTAGAATCACACCATGAGTCTGTGTGCACACAGGAATTTGTTGTCAGAGATTTAATTTGTGTTGGTCTGGTTCTGTAAGACTTGCATTCGTAGGAAAGGGGCAGCTTGTTTTCTTGAACTGTGATGGTTTGCATTCCGCAGAAATTACTATCTCACAAATGAGAGGCAAATGCTAACACATTTGAAAACAACAGGGTAGATTTTCCTTCCACACCTGCCATGGGTGAGGTAGATCCTACATGTTCAAAACTGCAATTAACCCTTACCCCACATGTACTCTTACATACATCTGTGCTGTCTTCATGCAGTTCTGCAAGCGTCCATGTAATTCTCTCTTGCACCTGACAATACACAGTCTGCAGAAGCACGTTCTTAGCACACAGGCAGTTGCTTCTCCTGCACTCCCATGCTAAGTATTCAGCACTGTGTGGTTTTTTAGATAGTAGTGTGTTACGCTACCACATTCAACATCACCAATGCTCATTTCCTTTGCTCTAGTCTAATCACTCACCCAGGTTCCACATGCTCATGCTCTCAAGTAGCTGCTAGGACATGTGCTCTTTTCTGCCTCTCTAAACTATAAGGAAAATGTGTCAGACTCTTACAGTAATTATCACTTGCAAAACCACAGCAGAAAATGTGCTTTGAAATTGCCAATGAAAAATCGTTTTCTGCCTAGAATCCCACCGAGTCTGTGTGCACACAGGAATTTGTTGTCAGAGATTTAATTTGTGTTGTTTTGGTTCTGTAAGACTTGCATTCGTAGAAAAGGGGCAGCTTGTTTTCTTGAACTGTGATGGTTTGCATTCAGCAGAAAACACTATCTCACAAATGAGAGGCAAATGCTAACACATTTGAAAACAACAGGGTAGATTTTCCTTCCACACCTGCCATGGCTGAGGTAGATCCTACATGTTCAAAATTGCAATTAACCCTTACCCCACATGTACTTCTACATACATCTGTGCAGTCTTCATGCAGTTCTGCAAGCGTCCATGCAGATCTCTCTTGCACCTGACAATACACAGTCTCCAGAAGCACGCTCTTAGCACACAGGCAGTTGCTTCTCCTGCACTCCCATGCTAAGTATTCAGCACTGTGTGGTATTTCAGATAGTAGTGTGTTACACTACCACATTCAACATCACCAAGGCTCATTTCTTTTGCTCTAGTCTAATCACTCATCCAGGTTCCACATGCTCATGCTCTCAAGTAGCTGTTAGGACATGTGCTCTTTTCTGCCTCTCTAAACTATAAGGAAAATGTGTCAGACTCTTACAGTAATTATCACTTGCTCAACCACAGTAGTAAATGTGCTTTGAAATTGCCTATCAAATATTGGTTTCTGCCTAGAATCACACCATGAGTCTGTGTGCACACAGGAATTGTTATCAGAGATTTTATTTGTTTAGCTTTTATTGTGTAAGACTTGCAGTCGTAGGAAAGGGATAGCTCATATGATATGTTTTGAAAAGCTCATAAAAATATAGTAATATATATAAATTACATAAAGGTATTTTTTTGTTAGTTTCTTTCAGGTATTGCTGAACAACACTGAAATAAATTAAAGATGCCTTGAAAATCAAGAAAGAGAAAAGAACAGCAACAACATCTATATTTGAAGACAACTGGACAAAAAAAAATAGTTGAAGAACCTCATGTTGGAAAAAAGAAAAAGCCTTCTGGTAAGCAGACTAAGGATTTTTTTTAAAATATCTTCAAGCAAAGAAAAAATGTAAGAAATATATCCACTGGAAATAGTGTTTCAAGTAGAAAACATCCAGAGAATCGACAGAATATAATAAATGCTAATGTACAAACAGAAGTAAGAAAGAATGAGTTAAAAAGAAAAATAGATTTTAAAAACATTTGTAGAAAAATGTTTGAGAGAAGAGTGATGTTCAATTTGCTAAAGGATGTGAAAAAATATAGGAAGAAAGCCAAATTTTATTAAAAAAAAGAAACATATAGAAACAATTGTTGCAAAGGCTTTGGAGTTAAAAAGGAAACTATTCATTTTAATTTTGAACAGGATCCGTACATTATATAAATTAGTGAATGTAATGAAGTCAAAAAGCAAAAGAAAAAGGGAAGTGAAAAAAAAAACTTTTGTAAAGTGTTCTTAGGAGAATGGAAGCATAGTTCAAGTACTGAACCATTTTTTAATGAAGAGAGTTATCTTCAAAGTAATAGTTTGCTGCATGCAGTTGACACCAGTGGTCGAGCATATGAAGTTAAGGATGGTTGTGTAATGGAAAAGGAGAAAATGGTTCCAAGAAATGAGGAAGAAGTGTTAGCTGATGAGGTTCTGGGGAGACGTCCTAAAGCTCCAGTGTACATTTGGAATTTTAGTAGTATTTGTACTTTACGACAGGAATCTATTGATAAATTTTGTGACTTTCTAAGAGAATATAGTCAAAAAAGTGTTAAACAGAAGATTAAGGTGCTTCAAAGACTAGATCCATGCAGAGTGAGAGAGAATACTGGTTTGCAAGGACATTCTCTGGCTTGTCTTTCTAGGAAAGTTTGTCAAAGTGTTTTTCACCATTTTAGGATGCTGGCAGTTCATCATACTGAAATGAGAAAGTTTGTGAGAAGATTGTATTTTGCTAAAAGTCCAACACTAAAGTTACATGAGTTGAATAGTGCTCTGTTCCGTGGATCTGTAACAGATGTGAAGAAGGTTTGTGAGGATATTGAGTTTTGTTACTTTAGTCCAGAGCAAGAAAGTGCAGGAAATGACACAGTTATTGAAGAAAATGTGGAAGAGAATGTAAAACCGACTGTTAGTAAAACATTTGAAGATCAAATGACAAAATTTACTATCATCTCTAATGAAAGACCAAATATTACTTGTATTTGTTGCCGGAGAAGCCATTACTAAAATCAAACAAGGAAGGTTGATCTCGATAAAAAAAAGTGAAAAAGAAAATAATTCTAACTGGAAGGATTTTGCTACATATTTATTTCTGGAAAATTGTTTTGATTTGGGTGAAGATCAGCGTATTTGTAAATATTGTTATAACAAGTTAGAAGAAAATAAAATGCCCGCTAGAGCTGTACATAATAATTTAGAATTGGTTGATATTCCTGCAGAACTTAGTGATTTAAATACGTATGAGTCTATACTCATTCAATGTGTCCATCCGTTTTAGACTATAGCTCGTATGGAGCCCAAAACAGGCAAATTACATCCTTCAGATTTACAAAGAGGTTTAAAAGGAAGAGTTGTCTATTTGCCATTAGATTTGAAAAAAAATATTGAAACAATTGATGCAGATAGTTTGGAAACTGAACCATTAGTTATTCTGGTAAATGGTGTACCTACAAAGAATAAGAAAATTTGGCAGGAGCTGGTGGATGTACGAAAAGTACAAAGAGCAAATTTATATTTGAAAAGAAATAATAAATGGTATGAATCAATTTATATGGATGAAGATGAAGAAGATTTACTAGCAGACACAGGAATACCAACTGGGCAAATTGAAAAAGTGGATAAGTCAAAAGAAGAAGAAATTTATGAACATTTCAGCATACATGCTCTTCATTCTAAAGAAGTTATGGGAAACACTATTGATCTCTTTCAGATGAAAAAAGCAAAAGGAACTCCCGTGAGTGTATGGGAGGAGAGCTTGGAAGCTCGTTGCTTTCCCCAGCTGTTGCCTACAGGAAAAGGTGGACGATATGATGAACGTCCAGTACAGATTCCTGCTTCTGAGTATCGGACTACAAGGTTATATGCAGAAGATCCAAGATTTCGTCAAAGTATTCCTTATTTGTTCCATCTTTTATTTGAAAGTGACTTATCAGCACTATCTTATGCAGTAAATCACATTTTGAAAACTGGAGTACATCTACATAATGTGTCTGCAAAGGATTTTCTGTACAAAGTGCAACAGCGAGATGATCATTTGGAATCACAATTAATTAATCTGGGGCCAGATGTATCAAAGGATTTTACCCATTCTGTGTCTATGGGAAAATGTGTTCATACATATGGCCCCTGGTGGCTTGTCAGCGTGGGACTAATGAATATTGGTACCGACGCCATGGAGAATTGAAATGTATGTTACGGAATTTTAGGAAGTCCTACTTGGTTCCTTACCCTAAGCTGTGCAGAGTACACTTGGGATGATTTACTCGATTTTCTTCGAGAGGCAAATTCAAATATTGAAAACATCCAATACAAGACAGCAGGAGAATTGTGCTCATTGGATCCGGTTAATGTTTGCAGATATTTCAATCATAGATTTGAGGCTATGATGTCCTTCATCTGCAATAAAAAAAATCCACCTCTTGGAGAAGTTGTGGATTTCTTTTGGAGAAAAGAGTACCAAGCAAGAGGTGCTCCTCATATTCATATGCTGTTGTGGATCAAGGATGCCCCAAAATTTGGAACAGATTTTGATGATGCAGTTTTATCTTTTATTGAAGGATATGAAACATGTGCTATACCTAAAAGCACAGAAGAAAAAAACGTAAAAGAGCAAGTTTTACGTTTCCAAAGTCATCGGTGTGGAAAATACTGTCGAAGAAAGTACAAGAGTAAAGATAAATTCTACACAAAATGTCGATTTGGATTTCCACGACCTGTTCTTTCAAAAGGAAGAGTAAACAGTTTTATGTCAGCTGTGCGACATACTATTACAAGAAAATCGCCTAAGAATACCTACAACCTAAGAAGAAAAGAAGAGTCAAAATATATAAATGACTACAACCCAGTCATTTTATCCATGTGGAATGCTAACATGGATATACAGTATGTAGCTGACAATTCTATTGCTGTTGCTCGGCATGTCACATCTTACATCACTAAATCTGAGAAAACGGAATTGAAAGAAATGTGGGAAGAGATTTCTCACAAGAAGACTGTCAGTAAAAAGCTATACAGTTTCAGTTTAAAGATGTTATCCGATCGAGAAATTGGATCCTACGAATGCTCAGATAGGTTATCATCAGCAAGTCTGTACTCCAAATCCAGAAGAATAATTTGGGTAAGTTTAGGCCTTGCAGGAATGCGACATCGGGTACTGAAATCTATTCGAGAAATTGAATATTTAGCAGAGTTGGAACCTGAAAGTACAGCCATTTTAAGAACAAACATGTTGGACACATATTACCCAAAGAGAAGTCATCATCTTGAGAACATGTGTCTCTATGAAGTGCTGCAGAACTACATTTATAAACGGAATGCAACAGAAGACATCAACAATGGAAAATATAAAGTCATTGGTGAGGAAGGATCTTTGGTAAAACAAACAAAAGGAAGTTTGATTAATCACAGGAAGCTGAGTTGCGACACAACTGACAAGAAGGAATTTTACCACTTAGCACTTTTACAGTTGTTTAAACCATGGCGCTCAGAGGATGAATTACTTGGATATTTTCAAAGCTATGAAGATTCCTTTAATGCATGCAAAGATACCATCGAATGCAGTACTTTCACAACTTATGTAGAAATGTTAAATGAAGAAATTGAACAAGAAGCAACAATTGCAGCTGAAGTAGCTAGAGACACTTCTCAAGACATTCAAAGTTCTGAGACGCTCAGTCAAGATCCCCTAGGACAACCAATTGTAGAAAATGAAGCTGCAATAGCCATGACTGAAGTGGAAACAGCTATGAATCAAGCTCAGGAAGATTTAATAAACTTACCAAGTTTGGAACAGCAACTGAATGATGAACAACAACAGATTTATGAGGAAGTCACAAAACAAATTGATCATGGATTACTACATGAAAATAAAGAGTGCTCATGCACATCATTTGAACCAATCAGAATGTATGTGAGTGGACAAGCCGGAACTGGAAAAAGTTTCTTGATTAAAGTAATTAGAAGCTACCTACAGAAAAAAACAGATTCAACTTTGTCTTGTGTTGTTACTGCTCCAACTGGGTTAGCAGCATATAACATAAAAGGAATTACCCTCCATCGTTTGCTAATGTTACCAGTAGAGCATGAGAACAAAATACAATACCACAAGCTAACAGGAGAAGCATGTTTTGAAGTTGCAAGAGTATTGAAAAAAATGAAAGTTCTCATCATTGATGAGGTAAGCATGGTATCAAACTTAATGCTTGCCTTTGTGCATTTAAGAATGCAGCAAATTCTAAAGACAAACTATGACGTGCTATTTGGAGGAAAACATGTTATAGTTTTTGGGGATCTACTGCAGCTCACTCCAGTTAAAGGACAACCAGTATTTCAAACTCTTACACATGAAGACACGAAAAAGTCGTTAGGAAGTATAGGTAATGTGAATATTTGGACATACTTTGAGTATAAAGAACTCATTACCAATATGCGGCAGGCAAATGATGATGATTATGCAAGTATTCTCAAAGATATCAGAATTGGACTACTCACAGAACATGGCAGAAAAGCTTTACAGAGTTGATTGCTATGTAATTTGTTCCCAACAGAACAAATTGTTCCAGAGAAAATATACAAGAAAATTGCTGGAAAAAATACTGTAATCTGCTTAATGCCAACACTACATGAATGCTCTATATTCAATCAAGAACTTTTGAAATTGGAAAATGAAGAGTTTGTCAAACTGGAAGCTGTGGATAAAATACAACATGAGGGAATAACTATTATATTGACAAGCAAATGTACAACTACATTGGATTCTCTAGAGAAAAACATTTAGAAAACAGCTGGTTTAGAAAAAAATCTTTATGTATGTATGAACTGTCGAGTAATTTTAAGACGTAATTTGGATGTAGAAAAAGGTTTAGTCAATGGAGCTATGAGTAAAGTTGTGGGTTTTGTTAATTACCAGAAAAAAGATGGAATTGAATTTTTAAAAATAAAATTTGATCTGATTGAAGAGGTTAAAGACATTTGTCGTTGTTCAGTTCGTTTCTTGCTTGTGAAAGACTTATATGTACGTAGGAAGCAGTTTCCATTTTCTCTAGCATATGCTGTAAATATTCACAAATCTCAAGGATTAACTGTAGATAGTGCTTTTGTAAACATTGGATCTACTGTGTTTAAAGAAGGTATGGCATATGTTGCTTTGTCACGCGTGAAAAAAATATCTGGTTTATTCATGATAGACTTTGATGAGTCAAAAGTTAGTGCTGATGCAAACTGTGTAAAGGAATATAATAGATTAAGAAGAAGCCATGCTCCTCATTTAGGTCAGTATCCTGTGTTTGAAAAACGTGTTGTTTGTCGGAAAAGGAGAATTGAGAATATCTGTAATGAGGATGTACAGAAGAGAAAACAAAAGGAGAGTGATGTGATTCCAAGCAAAAAGAAAAAGGACAATGTTGAAGAGGTTGTTGGTTGTCATTTTGAAAATAGCTCTGGTGTCAACTGCTACGCTAATGTAGTGCTGAATGTTGTATTTTATCTTGAAAGTTTGCAAGAGCAGATAATACTAAATCATGAAAAAAGATTCTGTTCTCTGCTGAGTTTTCTTTTTGAGAAGCTGAGTAATGATAAAACTAAAATAGAAAGTGCTTCTGATGTTAGAAAACTTTTAGATGTATGTTCAGGATGTACACAGTTTACTCAAAATGTCCAGCAAGATGCACAGGAATTCTTGATGTATATGCTTATGGTACTGGAAGATGAAGGGGTAGAAATAGAAAATATGTTTGGTCTCTCTTATAAATGGGAACATAGTTGTGAAAACTGTTTGAACATATGCAGCTCTAATGTTGATTCTGAAAGGTTCATATATTTAACATTACCAGAGAGTAAATCAGTGACTTTTAGTAAATTAGTTAAAGATGCCAATCACAACATGGAATGTTCTCAATGTAAATCAGACATGTTATCA
Organism: Triturus cristatus; assembly: GCF_964204655.1. Classification (NCBI taxonomy): domain Eukaryota; kingdom Metazoa; phylum Chordata; class Amphibia; order Caudata; family Salamandridae; genus Triturus; species Triturus cristatus. The sequence goes on along the minus strand of NC_140593.1, from coordinate 354,023,259 downwards.
ACGTTATTTTTAAATAAATATGGACAGTATGTAATTTTAATGATGCAACGTTGTAGAGCTGATGGTACAAAATTGGACACTTTAATAAAGAAGTTTACAGGACATCAATTATCAATATCTGGAAAAACTTTTGTTGCAGTTGCAATAATTTTCCATGATGGACCTTCTATAACTTCTGGTCTTTACACAGTTTATCTAAAATGTGAAAAAGGCTGGACACTGTGTAATGATTCGCAATTGATTTTCAAGCAACGTTTGCCTGCAGAATTACCAAATTCCTACTTAATTTTTCTAAAACCAAAATTTTAGATACAAATTGCAGCATCTGAACAAACCATTATTTCGATTTTATTGGATTACCATTGGTTATTTCACCAAAAAAGAATTTAAAAATTACCATTTGGCCTCATGGAAAGGTAAACATTTCTCTTGTGAACTTCTTTGACAGATAATATTTTGGTGTATGTGCTTAAGCAACAAGATTTACAGACATTATTTATTGCAAATAGTTATTGTTCTTAGAAGGTATTTTTATTATATATGTTACATTTCTATCAAGGTATGTGATGAATGCAATTGGTTTCACAATTTGCAGTGAAATTCAATATATTATGAAAACAGCAAAAAAAGGGCAAAAAATTAACTTGTTAAATATGAAAATATGTGTACTGTATTCTAAAATGTATTGTTAAATATTAATATTTTTTTTCTTTTTTTTCAGATCGAGAAAGAAAATTTAGGAAAATTAATCCTTTTTTCTAGCAATTAAAAAAAACATTTATTTATAATTAAGTTATTTTGTTGGTCAGGTAAGTTTGAAATATCTGTATTTCTCACCCCTTCACTTTCATGCTCCCTTTTTTTCACTTCTCCTCACTCTGCTTTTCTCATTCCCCTTCTCTCTGTCTTCTTCCTTTACTGCTGTTTCGTAACTCCATAACTCCTTCTCTACTACTCCCCTAGGTTTACTGCCTCCATCACTACTTTTTCAACCATGTATCTCTCCCTGTCTCCATGTGTCTCAGTCATTCTAACTACCTTACTCCTTCTCAGTTCCTTGCTCTCTGTGTCTGATTCTGTCTCTCTCCCTTTGTCTGTCTTACCCTTAATTTCCATTACATCTCTGGGGCAGATTAACAAGGCCCCTCCACCACCACTACGTCACTTTTCATAACGTTCTGGTGGCGCAGGGAGCTCCTTCATATTTACAAGGAGAGGAAAAGCCACCCTGCGTGACTTTTCCTCTCCACATAAATACAGCCACTACACACGCAGCAGTGTGCGTTGAAGGGGCGTTCCATGGGTGTTGTTTTGGGTGTTCCCACGCAACACACAAAGAACTATACACACCTCCAGGTTTACGAGAAATCGTAACTCTAGAGATGTGTGTGAATGCTAAGCAACCCTAGAGGTGGTGTTGCGAGGCACAACGAGGAGAAATGTTTTTATTTCTCCTCGTTTTTTCCTCTTTTAGTGCGTCCTCCATTCTACAGCACGCATTGAAAGAGGAAAAAGCCTCTTGTGATTGTTTTTTTGCAGGAAGGTGTCCCTTCCTGCACAAGAACAATCTCCCCACCACGCAGGCATACTTGTACCATGGTGCAAAGGAGCCTGCGCTGGCGCATGGCTGCAGTTTGTAGGCCTGCGCAGGGAAAGCATAGAGATGCAACAAAAAAATCGTATAAAAAATAGAATAAAAAAAAAAGTTTAAGTGTTTGGGTGTTGGTTGGCTCTAAAAAGAGCCATTGTGTTACTTGAGTGTTTTTTGGTACCTATAAGTAAGTATCGATCCAGTGTCTAAAGATCAAGAGGAAGACTCTGTTCCCTTCATCTGTGAAATATACTCTTGCTCTTTGGATTAGAAACATTATGTGCTGAACTTCTGACGTCTCTGCACACACAACTGTTACATGATCTAATGCTATGCTAGCAGGCAGAAGTCATGTTGGGGGTAGAAATCATTTAGAAAGGGTTAAAATATGCACAAAAAAAAGTATGTTTCAATTTAAAAAAAGGTGGAGAACGTGAAAAGGGGGCAGGGTACAGAGTTCCTGACCCCCTACCTTTTGACAGGAGGTCCCTGAAGGACCATGAAGGGTGGAAAAAACATTTTATTTTATTAAAAAACACAAGGGGTGTGCGCACCGTGCGCGCACAGCGGGGAAGAAAATAAAAAAAAATGATTAAAAAAAAAATTTTTTTTAGATGTTAGGTGGCTCTAAAAAGAACCGTTGTGTTAATAGAGGGACAGAGGAAGGAAAGAATGGCAAAAATTATATGGTGCCGCACTTGTGCTGCTGTATCTTGTTCTCTATTAGGGGAATGCTGATCTCCCCAATGCAAGATGAGCATAACACGTATTGCACCGTATATGCACCCTCTCAAACAGAGGGTGAATGTCCAGAGGAGCAGAAGAAGGTGAAGCTGCCACCGCAGAGGAAGTGCTCGGCTGAGCTGCGATGATGTACTCGGCTGAGCTGCTGCGGATGTGCTCGGCTGAGCTGCAGGAGGGTTTTCTCTAGTTGCTCGAGCATAAGCCACAGGATGTACATCCCTAACGTGCCTGATCATAGTGTAGATACTAAAAGAGTACTTCTTCTTAGGATCTCCTCTAGATAAGACACGTTTACAAAAAATGCAGGTGACTTTGGGAGCATTCACTTTCTTCTGCCCCTGTGGAAATGTAAAAAATTGCCAGACAAAAGAATCTTTCTGTTTCCTGCTCACTCCCAGAAGATGACTGCTGCTCTGCCATTGTATCACAAAAACAGTTCAGCTCCTTCTCCCAGGGAATCAGAAGTAATAATGAGGGGAATGGGTGTGGTGTTGGAAGTTTCTGGAAATGAAACTACTTTAAACCAATGAAAAGTGTTGTTTCTTGATCACATGACTTACCATGCGCGCACCGTACGCTTACGGTGCGCGCACGGTACAAGCACACATGTGCGTACGTAAGACGCGCGCATGCGCGTACGGAGCACATGCGTACGATGCACGCGCACATGCACATTCGGAGCACGCTCACATGCGCGTACGGTGCACCCGCGTACGGAGCACGCGCGCATGCGTAAAAAGAACACGCGCGCATACGCGTACGGAGCATGCGCATACGCATCGCAGACGAAGTACTCATGCGTACGTAAATCACGTACGCATGCGCACACGGAGCACGTACGCATGCAAACTATGTGCGCGCACCGTACTTGTACCGTACCGTGCGCGCACCGTAAGCTTACGGTGCGCGCACGATAAAAAACCCTTAAAAAATAAAAATAAACAATGTTTAGAGGTTTGTAGAAGATATTAACTATGCTGTTCAACTATATCTAAACATTTTTAAAAAAAGGTGAGCCATTCCATATTGCAGGATACAGTAAATCTATAATTATATCCATAGGTAGCATATTGTTAAAAAAATATATATATATATAATAATACATTCATAAATTAGCATTTAAAAAACCTTTGAAATTCACAGAAAAAACCATAGGTTTGACACACGTTATAGTTAGGAATTAGCATTTAAAAAACCTTGCAAATTCACTGAAAAAACCATAGGTTTCACACACGTTGTAGTTAGGAATTAGTATTTAAAAAACCTTGCAAGTTCACTGAAAAAACCATAGGTTTCACACACGTTATAGTTAGCTGGACATTTCACTCGTACAAAACCTCTTCAGTGATGTCATGAGTGATGTCACTGACCATGTCATGAGTGATGTAATATGTGATGTCATCAGCAGTGGATTGCGGGCGCGCGAGTTATAGTTAGCTGAACTAACTATAACGGGGGAATTTCATTGGTTTTGTACGAGTGAAATGTCCAGCTAACTATAACGTGTGTGAAACCTATGGTTTTTTCAGTGAATATATATATATATATATATATATATATATATATATATATATATATATATATATTATCTACTGGCGGTTGCCAGTAGATAGTTATAGTTAGGACCGTGTTTCCATAGGAAATCCGCAACATTCTATTTGGAATAACTTTGGCGCCGGTTGACGAATCCTCGCGAAATTTTCAAAATAGGTGGGGCGCTCCGCTCCGCTCCTACCCTGAAAGTCTCGGGGGGATTCGTCAAGCGGGGGCTGAGAAAAAAGGGGGGTCCCAAAACGCGTTTTCCCCATGCATTTTCCCATAGGACCTTTAGTCCGAGCTACAGCCCGAACGGCTGAACAGAATTACTTGAAATTTGGCAGAGAGGTAGTCCTCAGGTCAGAGATGTGCCTTTTGCAGGTCTGGTGTAAATCTGTTCAGTAGGTCCTGAGAAAATAGCATTTAAATCAATATATATATCTGTAAGCGCGCTCCGTGCGCTTACGGTAAGCTTACCGTACGCGTACGGTGCCGTGCGCGAGCTCAATTCTGATTGGTGGTTACATGACTGTAAACATTCGAATCGGTCGAAATCAGAAAGTGTCGGCCGCCATTTTCTGTCTCTCGCACTGAAAAACAAAGGTGGATAACGTGAAAAGGGGGCAACGGAGAGAGTTGCAGACCCCCTAGCGTTTGTCAGGGGGTCCACGAAGGACCAAAAAGTACGAAAAATACATTTAATAATTTTTAAAAAAAATCGCGGAGTGCGCGTACGGTAAGCTTACCGTACGCGCATGGCAAAAAAAAAAAAAAACGAAATAACAATCACATTTATTAAATAAATTGAAGGACCCGCAAGGGAAAAAAAAAATTGTTACTGTGTAAAAAAAGGCGAGTGACCAAGGCGAGTGCCCACAGCGCGCGCATGGTGCGCGAAGCGCACCGTGCGCGCAGGGTGTGCGCACGGTGAAAAACCAGAAAAAAAATAAAAAATAAATACATAACTTAGCATTTAAAAAACCGTACAAATTCACTGAAAAATCCATAGGTTTCACACACGTTATAGTTAGGAATTAGCATTTAAAAAACCTTGCAAATTCACTTAAAAAACCATAGGTTTCACACATGTTATAGTTAGCTGTACATTTCACTCGTAAAAAACCAATGAAATTCCACGTTATAGTTAGATCAGGTAACTATAACTTGCACGACCGCAATCCACAATGTGTCATTTCAGATGTCATCATTGATGTGATGAGTGATGTCACTGACCATGTCATGTGTGATGTAATATGTGACGTCATCAGCAGTTTATTGTGGGCGCGCAAGTTATAGTTACCTGATCTAACTATAACGTGGAATTTCATTGGTTTTTTACGAGTGAAATGTACAGCTAACTATAACATGTGTGAAACCTATGGTTTTTTAAGTGAATTTGCAAGGTTTTTTAAATGCAAATTCCTAACTATAACGTGTGTGAAACCTATGGTTTTTTCAGTGACCAAGGTGCGGCTGCACCGAAACGCGTCGGGCGTTTGTTTGTCATTTTGTGAATAAAGAACTCACGCATATGGAGCTGGGCTCGAGAGTGCTTTCTTGATTGAAAAAGCTTGATGTATGCTAATTGAAGGAGGATCGCTACCTCGCTCGAGCCCGCCGCCAGGAAAGCGGCAGGAAAATCAGCGAACCCTGTTGTTGGAATATATATATATATATCCAACTCCTGCTTCCCAATTCCACACAGGTACCACTGGTCCCGCCACTCTGGAATCTTTAAATAAGCAATTTCATTTAACAAGGCTACCATGCATTTCAGCAGTCTCCACTGCCTAGTTCACATAAAGTAGACACCATTGCTCCAAATTCTTACATATGTGCTTACGTGCGTGACACAGAGGCATATATATAGTGATCATTAAGATGGGCAAACACGCTTAATTATTTGACTGTTTGACTGTTTGTTCCATTCATTTTTGCTTTGTTTTTCACATTTTTCATATATCCCGCCAAAATGAAAAGTGCTTGTGCAAATAACTAAGTAAAGTGCCATATTTGATCTGCTGATATGTGCACAAATACAAAGAACAGTAAGGGCTGATTCAAAGAACTAATCTGAGATAAAATCCTAAAGTTACTACTTTTGGTATTCACAGAAGGCATTTAGTAGTAGTAAAGTTAGGACTCCTAACTTTACTACTACTAAACAGAGATAAAATCCTAAATGTATTACTTTTGGTATTCACAGAAGGCATTTGGTAGTAGTAAATACCAAAAGTCGTAAAGTTAGGATTTTGTCTTACTCTCTAACTAAACTTGTCTTGCTCTTTATCTACCCTATCTACACTTTATGCTGCCGACTAGGCTAGCATTCACTCATAGGAACAGTTACCCTCTAGTGATTTAGATATCTCCCAACTCGACTTATAATGTCATTCAAACACAATGTTAAATCAATTTAAAAATATATATTTGGTTTTTGGATTAATTGTATTTCTCTCTCCTCAATTCTAAGTGGACTAAAATCGAGTGGGCTGAAATTGAGTGGAAACCTCCCAAGTGGGACGATAAAACACCCTTGATAGTTGTTCAATAGCGTCACATCTATGCCACCCTAATCCCTGAATTATCAGGCATTTCATCACTCTCATATTTGTCCCTCCTACATCAGCCTGTCATATATCTCCTAAAAATAATTTTTTACATTGTTTTTCAAATCACTGTTGGAGAAACTATTTCTTACTAACCTCAGCCTTAAAATTTATGCCAATATTATAAATAAATATTTTAAATGAATCTCATCATTAATATTTATGAATTGAAAAAGAGTAGGTGATAAAATACAATAACAGTGTTTACTTTATGTGTCTGAAAAAATACAATACTATTTCAGCTATCTACAACTGGTTTCTGTAAGAACTGAATAGACCTTTTACATTTTTACTCCTTTCTTATGAATTCATCATATGTGGACATGATGGGCCCGATTCACAGAACTAACTTAAGACAAAATCCTAAACTTACTACCATTTTGGTATTCACAGAAGGCACTTACTCATTTTGGTATTCACAGAAGGCACTTACTCATTTCGGTATTCACAGAAGTTAGGACTCCTAACTTTAGGACTCCTAAATGCCTTCTGTGAATACCGAAAGCCTTAAAATTAGGATTTTTCTCAGTTTAGTAGTAGTATAGTTAGGACTCCTAACTTTAGGACTCCTAAATGCCTTCTGTGAATACCGAAAGTCTTAAAATTAGGATTTTTCTCAATTTAGCAGTAGTAAAGATAGGACTCCTAACTTTAGGACTCCTAAATGCCTTCTGTGAATACCGAAAGCCTTAAAATTAGGATTTTTCTCAGTCTAGGAGTAGCAACGTTAGGACTCCTAACTTTAGAACTCCAAGAAATGTACCTATGTGGTACTAATATTCAAAGTAAAGTTGAGGTTTAAACAATTACTGTTAAGTTTTTCTGCAAATAGCAAGGCAGAATCTGGGGTGCCATTCCACAAAATCAAAAGATCATCAATAAAACGTTTTCAGTCCATTCTGTGGCATAATCAGCCATGAGCATCTGCTCCTCACACTGGCCCATATGTAACTTGGCATAACTGGGGGCAAAGCAGGTTCTTGTGGCCCTACCTCTGACTTGCTTGTAATTGTCTTTTTGTTGGACTTGGCCCGTTTCCCTGAATTTTTTCGCTTTCATGGGAAGCAACAGTTTATGTGAATGCATGTTAAACACAAATGTTAAATGCTGTGCAATTGGGTACGCACCTTTATCTTCCCCATGGTAGAGAAATGTATTAGCCATGTGTGGTGTGAGATGCCATAAGGCGTGCTGTGCAATGGCGTGCGCAGACTGACTTTCCGTATTTAAACATGTCAATTTTAAAATGGACGCCATTGCTGAGTGCTTGTGCCGCCTGACTGAGGTGGATTGTCAGTCTAGTTGTTTGTTTCCCAGCAACCCCAGATTTTGGAGGGAAACCTGGCAGACATGGTGCTGGACACCTCCCCCTAGGCCAGTTAGAACCAGTTTCCCCAGACGCTTCTAGAAGCTTCTGCCACTGTCTGGTAGGTGGGGTGAGGGGCATATAAAAAGTGGAGCTGGGCTGCGATGTGCACAGTCAGAGCGTGGACCAGAGAGAGAGGGGACCTGCTACCAGGGGGTACCGCCACATGGGCCTGTGTGCTGGGCCCTGAGCTTATCTGCACCCCTCTGCTGTCCATAGGGCCAGGGAGAGCCATAGCTAGGGCACCACTGGACATGGGGAACCTCTGCCGGAGTATAGGCGGTTGGAGCTAGGAGGAGACTACACTACTGTGGCTGACTGTGCTGAGGCTCTGCTGTCCACAAGATAGCTGAGTAATCCTGCCTGCCTGCCTGACCTTGCCCAGTGTGAGGGGATCCAGGGAGACCAACTCCCAAGTGCCTGCAGCTCTGCTGACTAGCGCCTGAGGAAGAAGAGCGCTACACTGGACTGGCCTGCGCTCCCTGCCTGCACCCTTGCACCTTGTGGGACCCTAACCGCATGCCCTGCGCAAGGTGAGCGCTATATTTGGTGGGTGCTATGCTGGATTGACTGTATCCTGCACCTGCTCTCTTGTCAAGCGCTATTCCCGTGTCGCGCTGGGAGGCCTAAGACCCTGCCAAAGGTTTCCAGCACCGTGTCAGCACGCTGCTGTGTGCCCAGGACCCGTGGATAACCTAAATGATAAGCGCTGTGCCTGAAAAAGCTCTGATGCGAAAGGGAGGCGCTGTGCCCATGGAGCGGCAGCTTTGAAAACACAGCGGGAGCCTACCCCACATGTACGCCGAAAAGCGGGTGCCCACCCCGCGTGGGTGCAGTTGCGCGGGTGCCTACCCCTCAGTTGTTGGCGTTTGAAGGCGGGAGCCTACCCCGCACTTCTTACCTGCCCGGAGATCACCGCTGCGGCCAAGCCGCAACGGGGAGAACGGCCTGTTTTGTTCTGCCGCGGGATCCCACCCCGCACTGCAGAGCTCCCGGAATCACCGCAGCGGCCCGGGAGGCTCCGGAGTCCCGCGTGGGCTTCCCCCGTGATGTGTGGGGAGCCGCGCTGGGATTGGTGCCGGCTGGAGCGCCACCAGGAAGTCCTGCCCTGCCCCGGGAAGGAAGTCAGGCGTCCTAGAGCCTGACTGTGGGCGGAAGCAGGAAGTGCGAGCGTTTGGCCTGGGGGAAGTCCGGCGAGGCGCTGCTGCCGCTGATGGTGCTCTCATGCACTGAGGAGAGCCCCGCAATCTCAGCAAGGAAGGAGACGGAGCCCAGAGCAGAACAAGGAGAGTCCCGGTGAGTGTGGGGCTCTTGCGGCAACGTGGGTGCCAAGGGGGCCCAGGGCTACTGTGGTGGGGGGTGTCGGGGCACACGACCGGTGCCCGCCCCCGGTGACTGTGCTGACTGTACTTTACTCAGGTGCCCCGCCGGACAGTGAGTTCTGCGATGGTGGGCAGACTTTGCTTCCGAGTCCCAGAGAGGGACTCCAACTTCACCAGTAATCTGTGTGGGGCTCCTAATCGTACAGCGGCGCCGCAGTTGGGGGCATTCTGTATGTCCACGCCACAGAGGAGGGGGCGCCAAGGTGAGCCAGTGCCCCTTCATTATTGCCACGAAGGGGGGCAACTTGGATGATTGTCCCCAGAGTAGGGGGCTCCCAGGCGCAGGAGCGCCAGAGGTAACTCTGCAAGTTTGGGGCAATTATCTCAGTTGAGACTACGTGTGCACCCCTGGTTATGTGTTTATGCCTCATGGTTATATGTCTTATGCCTATTTTGATGCCACGTGCATATGCGGGGGCCTGATGAGAGTACCTAATATGATTATGCCAAGTTGTGCCTCTGCCCAATGATAATGCCTCCATGCTGCCAGGTCACTGTATAATGCTTTTACCCTTATTGCAAGGTGGCGAAGGTTATGCATAATGTACTTAGGTCTCATGGACCTATGCTGTTCGTGTTCTGCCTCATGAGTTCTGCCTAATGTTTATGCCCACAGGTTCAGGTTCGAGAATAATGCCTTTGTGCCTACTACTGTATGCCTACTATGTTTGTGCCCACAGGTGGAGGCCTCATGTTTTCCCCTTACAGCTTTCCTGCCTCAGGGGTTATTCATGTTGTTCATGCATATGGTGATGCCACGATGTTTCATTGCAGGGGTTCCGGCCTACTGCCTAATGTCACGCCCTGAGGGTTTTTCTATTGCAGGATTGAGGCTGGGGGACTTAACCTTATCTTCTTGTATGTCGCAATGGTTCTGGCAGCAGCCCGATTGGCCCTGCCATGTATATAATTCCCCCCTGTAAATATTGACCTGGCGCCGGTTGGCGCAGAATAGAGATTACTGTGATTACTACCTTGTGTTTCTACAATACAAAAGTTATTCTTACACAATTGTGTGTAGCGTCTCTTTTTGGAGTGTGCCTTGTGTGTCGCCTGTGTTTACTGTGTGGATGCTTTGCACAGTTCCTACGGAGTTTGGCCCACCCGCTCTGCACCACGCTACCCGTTTCCAACACTTTTCCAAAAATAAAGAAATTATTTTGCAAGCACCAGTCTGTCATGTCTAAGTGCATAGCGGTATGTTGATGTAAATGGATGGATCTGGTACCTAAAAAGTGTTTTATTGCATTGAGACCATCCTTGTGGGAAATACTGGTGTAAAGGGACATGACATCTAAAGTCATAAGGACAAAAGGGTCTTCCCATATGATGTCGTAGATCCTCCTTAAAAAATCTCCTCTATCTTGAAAGAAAGAGGGTAGGTTTCAGACATGTTCTTTTAAAGACGAATCCAGGAATTGGGAGGTGTTCTTAACCAAACCCCCAATAGCGAAGATTATTGGCTTGCCTGGGTGATTCACTGGGTTTTTATGTATTTCAGGAATCAAGTATAAAATAGGAGTTATCAGAGAATCTACCCTCATGAACAGATATTCTTCTTGCAAAATCAGACCTGTCCCCCTCCACCTGGATAGCACACTAAAATATTTCTCTTTTACTCTTTTGCAGTAACAATTTGGATCTCTTAGCTGGCGTTTTGTCTCTGTTACACACAGGTCTTAAGGCCATAAAATAATGTTTCCTCCATTATCCGACTAGGGGATAGCTATATCTCTCCTGGCCTTCAATTTGTAACAACGGTATATAGCCACTTGAGCACCGTTCTCAAACTGAAATCTTTCACTGGATTCAACCGATAAAACTTTTAAATCAGAAATGACCAAATCAGAGAAAATATCTAAAGAATCCCAGGAAGTACAGGCAAAAAGACTGATTTTGGTTTAAACAGAGTCTATAATCTCTCATAAATGTCAACACCAAGTGCATCTGCTGCATCCTTCATTGAGGTCACTGGATTTCCTCCTTCATTATCTCTCTCCAATTTCTCCAGTCCATATAGCAGTTGCATGTCATCCACAGCCAAATTGATTACTGGTGTTTCACCCTCCTTATAGAGCAAGGTCTTCTTATTTCCTGTTGGTAAATATTTTTGTAATTTCAACCTTCTAATAAATCAGAAGAAATCTATTCATGTCTGTCCATAATTAACATTTGTTGGAGTGCTACATATCAGACCTAGGGAAAGAACTGTTTCTTCTTCACTAGATAATTTCATATTTGAGAGGTTTACTATACATTGGGCATTGTCTGTCACCATCATTTGCATTGTTGTATCTGTTTTGCTTTGACCCCTGATCTTAGCTCTATTCCATCGTTTTCTTCTTTGCCTCCCCTTGACAATTTTTCCTTTTCTTTATGGGCTTTGTCTTGTCCAGTCTAGCCTTGGTAAAAAAATATATATATATTTGCACCGCCCGAGAAATGCAAGGGGCCACACAGGAGTGAAATGTGCAGTTCCGTGAATGGCACAACAGTTCTTTTGCAAAATGACTGTGCCGTCTACTGTCTGTAGTCCACTGGAAGGCTGTCAAATAATATAAATTAAACTGGGATTAAGCAGGACCCACTGAAGGGTGAATAATTGCTCAAAGCACTACGACTCCCAGCATACCATTGTGTAAATACTCACCGGGGGGGTAAACAACGATAAAAGGAAGTGTTTTAGGACCCTGCGGGATTTCATTAAACCCCATGAAGAAGGAGAGAGGACTTCGAAACGCGTTGGGAGAAAGAAATTGCAGCAGATGAAAGGCCGGTTTCCTTATTAAAGTTTCATGTTGAAACTGTTGTGGAGTGGCGTCCTTATTCGAAGGACAACAAGGAGGAATATATATATATATTGTCCTGGATAATGACTGTTGAATTCATGGAAAAAGGAAAGACAAAAAAGAAACAAGAAGGAATTCTCCATATTTGAGAATGCCATGTAAGTGTTTAGAATCCCAGTAAATATCGGGGATGGTTTGTTAAATATACAATGCATGAATTGTTATATTTAAAGTAACTCCAAGCAGCAAATGCGTTTTCAAATTATGAGTTTTTAATCAGGTACTGAGATCGATGGAAATTGCAGTCTATCTTCCATGGCTATGGAGACAGCGACCCATGTGATCGGGAGTCTGTGGTTTTTCTTGGGGCATCTAGGCATTCGCGGCTTTCAGCTGTTAAGGCCGATAGGGATTTCTCCCTCAACCAGGTCTTAAGGATCTCCGTATTTGGTGTAATTTTCTCCTTATACAGCTCATAGAATAGTGAAAGCAGCCAAACTTGCATGTCCACCAGTCTACTCGATGTTTCCCCATTTTCATTTATAATTTGTTCATTTATGTGGTTTTTTACACAATCTTCTCTTGCTTTCCTTGCCAAAAGTGCTCCTGCCTTCTCTCCATATTCAAAATTCTGCATAGATTTTGTCAGCCACTGTGCCTTACATTTCTGATCGAGCCTTTCTCTAAATTCCTGGTGGGCATTATCAAGGTCCCTCTGGACTTGTAATAATCTTTTAGGTGCCCCCTGATTAAGCCAAATCCTTTCTGCCTCTAATTGGGAGATTTTATCCTGCAACAATCGTAACTCCTTTGATTCCTCCCTATTCTTGGTACAAATGCGACTATGTAGAAAGACCCTAAGCTAAGCCTTGAAAGCATCCCATACATAATCCATAGACGTTGACCCAATGTTATCAGATAAAACATTTTGGGATGCGTATTTGAGATCTCTTGCTATCTCTGGGTCAGACAGCATGGATCTTTTAAGTGTCCATCTAGGTCTTACATGTCCCGGCTTCCTTTGAAGTTAAATACAACAGGGGCATGATCTGATATATGGCTGCGCTGAATGACTATTGAAGTCATATCCTCTGCAATGGACCTGTGAATCAGAACATAATCGATTCTGGAACAGTGTCCATATTTCTAACTGTGGAAGGTGAAGCCCTGCTCATTACCCATCTTTGCCCTCCACAGATCTGCAAGCTCCAGATCATGTATCATATTATTTAGAGCCTGACGTACCCGAGGTGCCCCTACATAATGACTCTGATTAGATCTATCCTTTAGGAGGTCCAAAAGTATATTAAAGTCACTACCAATTATTATAGAGGAAGCCACTTCCATCAGGATCCATTGCAGCTTACAAATATATGAGGGGTCATCAATGTTGGGACCGTAGAAGGATACGCATATCAACTCTGACCCTCCAAAGTCTAACTTGGCCATTATCCATCTCCCAGTTTGATCCGTTTTTATTAATTTAATTGTGCAGCCCACCCCTTGTTTAATCAAAATAGCCACTCCCTTACAGTGGGCTGTCTGTTCTGAAGTGCAATAATATTTTATCCACGAGTACCTTGCAAATATGGTGCAGCTCTCTAGGTGGCTCAAATGGGTCTCTTGAATTAGACATATTTGGGCAGGACTTTGCTCTAGATATTTAATCGCTAAATTCTGTCTACGGGGGGCATCGTAAACCATTAATATTCCACAAAAGTAATTTTAAATCTCCAGCTCCCATTGCAAGGTCTCAACTATTGAGGGGAACCTTCCAGTTGTATCTATACCGAATACAAAGAACCCAAAGCAGACCACCTGAAATTGAAAATGTGATAGAGGAATTTTTTTAATTTTTTCCCACTGCTCCCCCACCGGTGCTCCCCCCTTCCCATCCCTCAATCCCACTCCCGTGCCCCTCCAATCCCCCAGGAACCCTCCCTACTATTTAGGCTATAAGCCTAATCAGCTTCAGTCCCTCGGGCCAAACAAAAGAAAGAAATAATTAACCATTTTCCTTTTCCTGGTCTCTTTGATCATTCGGGGCCTCCCTTATTTCGACTTACGCCTTACTTACACCCTGCTCCCTTTAAATAAATTTCAATAAGATCATTTACCTCCTCAACCGAACGGTGAATGTACATGTGATTGTTCCACATTGTACAAAGTGATGCAGGGAACTTCAATTGCGTCCTAGCCCCCAGTTTATTTATTTCCACCATTCGTTTGCCCATATCCCCCTGTTTCTGTGCTGTGGTATGACATATGTCGGACCTGATATTAAATGTAAAGGAGTTAGAGAGGGCATTAGATGTTAATGTTCCTTCCTTGAGTGCTGTTTATAATATTGCCTCCTTAACAGTGTATGTGTGAACCTTTATCAGGATTTTTCTGGGCTTTTGTTTTGCTGGCTTCCTTTTGTAAGGGTCACGATGCACCCGTTGTATTTATTGTAACAAATCTATATTTGGGGAATTTTTTTAAACTGTCTCTTTTAGTAATGATATCACAAACCCCCTGATATCAGAACCTTCTAGGGTTTCGGAAACATTGATCAATCTCACGTTGTTTCTCCTGGAGTGGTTCTCCAGCCGCTCCAGATCATCCTTCATTTCCCTGTTTTGGCTTACTAACTTAGCCATTTCTGCTGAGGAAGTATTAAGTGCCTCTTTGATTTTTGGAATCTCCTGTTCAAGAATGTCTGTTCTCAAAGATACCTCTTCCAACTTCTGGGCTAATACAGCACACGATGCCTGAATTGCCACTTAGTTGGTCTCGGAGACAGTAAATCTGTTCCCCATCTAGTCCTTGAGTGCTAAAAGAATATCAGCGAGAGAGCCTGGACTTGATGTAGATAGATGTTGGAATGATGTTACTTGTTGCGTCGGTTCTAGACGGGGACTCTGCTGACCATCTTGCACCTCCAACACACTGAGGTGGTTTGAGATAAACCGCAGGATGAACAAATATCTGGAGACTACTAGAACCCTCAGACAGTGCCACCACCGTGCTATCAGTAGCAACAACTAATTGGCAATATAGATCTGGCCAAAGCTCGATCCGAACCCTTGGCAGTAGTGGCACTAGATTCGGCCAAGTCATTCAATAGAGTCTGCTGGTTATATCTTTGGGAAGTGTTAAGGTCAATGGGCTTTGGGGCCATTTTCATCCAGACTTTGGTAAATTGCTATCAGGGGGCCTCCACTAAAATACTTTTATATGGGATTTTAACATCTAGCTTTAACATTCTAAGGTAAACGGGACAGGGTTGCCCCCTTTCACACCTAATATTTAACATCTACATAGAACCCTTGGCACAAGCAATTAGGGTAGATGATCTGATTACACCTTTTAAATCTTATCAATATAGCAGCAAGGTTTCTTTATATGCGGACGATCTGCTGCTATATACTGATAACCCTGCGATGGCAATACCAAGGGTTGAAGTTCTGTTAGAGGAATTCAGATCTCTGTCGGGATATCTAGCCAACACCTCTAAAACTGAGGTGATGTGCTGGAACATCGACAATTGGGGGGGGGGGTAGAATAAGTCAGGAGTTTAAATACATGGATATTATAATCATCAATGATATTGGGAAATTCCTGCAGATTAACCTAAATAGGACTATAAAAGAAGTCGACCGACTATTAGCCAGGTGGAAAAACCTCCCTTTAACAATCTACGGCAGGGTCAAATTAGTTAAAATGGTTATTCTCCCTAAACTAATGTAACTTTTTAACGCCATCCCCCTCAATTTTCCAGAACTAGACATCAGTAAAATTCAGAGTAAGATCACGAGTTTCATCTGAGCTTATAAAGGTGCCAGACTGGCTTGGAAAAAGCTTAGGCGTAGGCTGACCAAAGGGGGGGTTGCCCCTTCCGTATATGAAGTGGTATTGTATCGCCTTTCAATTAAAAAATATTTGGGTGTTGCTTTTGAAAGGGGCAGACTTTTGGCTGAAATGACAAGGCAGGATAGTTGAGACGGTTTCTTGTATAAATTTGGGGCACCTAGGTACTTTAAAAAAGTATGATTGAAAGTACTGAAGGCTGCCCTTACTCTGTGGTATAAGGTTAGAAGTAGATGGGGGATTGGGTATTACTCTGAGTTTGCCCGAATCTGGGAATCCCTTGGGACCCCGGAATGTCTTGAGGACAGTCTTGCAACACCAATCAAAAGAGCCGGTATCACTATATGGTCAGATCTGGTATCTTCTGAGGGGGTCCACCCATGGGAGGTTTTAAGAGCCAGGATTGGAAGTGGCTTCTCCAGATTTAAATACATGCAAGTAGTTTCTTGGTTTGCAGTGGAGAAGAGGGAAATACGTGGGACTTGGGAGGTGGAGCAATCCCTCCAAGATGTAAACCTTAAGAGTTAGGAAATTTCAAAATGGTAGAAGATGTCTGTAGAGGCAGAGGAGAAGGAATACCCTCCACAACATCTAGTATGGAATCAGGTTTCCTTGGAATGCAATATCAAAGAACTATATGAACCGTCTATGAAGCTGTTGTACAAGTACGTCAAGCCGGCAAACCTCAAGAAGAATCATTTCTTTGTTATTAATCGACTATACTACACCCCTGCTAGGATAGCAAAGTTTGCTCCACTCTCCACCTCTAAATGCCCTAGATGTGACCTTATTAAAGCCATATTTTTTATGAGTGTCCCAGACTCTTTGCCTTTTGGAGAGGAGATGAGGACGCCCTATGTTCTATTTTTGGAAAGAAAATTATTTTAAATGTAACTTTGGTTCTTTTGGGGGATGATGGCACGTTAAGTAAGAAGATGAGTCATACACATAGAGGCTTATTGTTATATCTTGTTTTAATTGCACAGAGGGAAATCTGTTTGAAGCGGAGAGATCCTTTGGGCCCCAGGCCTGAAGACTGGGTTAAAGCTACTTCCATAATGGCCTGACCGGACCAGGGAGGAGGAAATGAGATCTGTTTGAATATCTGGCAGGCCTTTACAGTGTGGGGTAGAGGCCTGGGGTTTGTATAACTCCTCTTGGTCCTATGATTACACCAAGCCATCAACAATGGGGTAGGTCTGCTCCTGGGTACAGACCAAAGCGAATGCAGCAGCCGCGGGGTGCACCGGTTGGAAGGGCGGCTATTAAAGAATTGCAGATGCATACTTGGTGAGATGAGATGTATTATAACATTTAATAATTCATTTGACCAATATATTTGTATATTACATAGTGAAATATTAAACTCCTGAAAAACACATATTACTAAAAATAATGTAAACAATCCAAAAACATAAATAAAAACAAACAGTATTACAATTTAAAAAATGTATAAATAGTGATATAAATTTCAATTTCAGCACCAGTCGAGACCGTGTTGGACTTCGGAGGGGTTAGATTTACTATTCCCTCTCTTCTCCAAGCAGCAGTAGGAAAATTGTTGGACTTCAGAGGGGTTAGATTTACTATTCACACTCCAGTCTAAGCAACAGTAAGGAAAATGCTGGAGGTACTTTGCATGTGGTTACATTTAGTAATCCCTCTCAATTCTAACTAACAATAGGGGAAGTGTTGGACTTTGGAGGCATTACATTTACTATTTCTAATCCAGTCTAATCAACAGTGGGGAAAGTGTTGGACTTTAGAGGGGTTACAATGAATTACTAATACTCCTCCAGTATAAACAACAGTAGGGAAAGTGTTGGATTTAGGAGGGGTTATGTTTACTATTCCCACTACTTTCTAAGCAACAGAAGGGAAAGTGTTGGACTTCAATGGGATTACATATCAGAATACAAGCCCTTATCATACGTCAACAACTAATAAAAAAATATTAAATTATTATTACATAGAAAAAATAAACTATATTATTTAAGAAAAATACAAAGAATTAAATTATGAAGCAAAAGTGGAAGGAATAAAATAACTTTTTATAGTATTCACTTGCCTCACTACAAACACATTACAAAATGTTAAAATATGTACCAAATTATTTAATTTATATTGGCACTTTAAGAAACAAATAAAATTTGAAAACAAAAATCATTCCACGGGCAAAATTTCAAAAATATATTAAATTAATAAAGAATTTTAAAAAGCAAATAATTATTACAATAAGTATATTAGTAACGTTATAATGTTTATCAAATAAATAATTATAATTCATAATCAAATAATCAATAGATTTAAATAACAATTAATATAAAATTATTATAAGTATTCCCTACAAAAAAATAGCACAAGATTGAAATAAATGCACAATAAATACCGAAAAATTTAAATACGCATTAAAGAAATAAAACATTACAATAAATTAACAGCAGTTAATACATTAAGCAGTGACCATAATTAGCATTCAATTAACTATTTAATTAACATAACAATAAGATAATTTTACATTTAAATAAATTTCATTTGAATTAACTTCCTACCCTAGTCCCTTACAAAACTAACATCCTGCTACTAACAAAATATCGTATATTACTAATATTTAAATTAAAATTCATATTGAACTTAAAAAATTAAACCCAAAAATAATATTATGTTCAAACAATTTACATAATTAATAATCAATAAAATTAATATTTTACAATAGAAAACTAATTGCCATTTCATTTAAATTATTTATAATTGTATTATCTTCCCACCCTATTTCCCTACAAATCCATCAACCCGCTACATTAAAAATTACTATTTATATTTAAAAATAAGCGACAAAAACATTTACATTTACAAACTAAAGTTAAAATAATTATTAACAATTATACTAAGAATAGTAGTACCTAAAATTTAGATTTTAACTAAAGCAAGTTTAATCAATTAAAAAAGGTTTTTCCAGCTATAATAAAGAAAACAATATTTTTGAAAACTACAGACCAAAGAAAGCAATATTATTGCCAACTGTATTCTGTTCCACAAATACTTTGGTAGTAACTGTATTTCTTTAGTGATATTCATGTTCCACAATATTTAAAACTCAATATTTTGTCCAAACACCAACCCCACTCTGCTCTTTCACAAGGAGAACATCTGCACACAGAGTAGTTCCTTCTATACTAGAGCCTATATTGGCAGTGTGTGCTTTTTGTTACAAAATATATTTTTGTTTTTAGGCAGTTGTTAATGTAGTAAGATGATAGCTTGGGAGGTTAAAGCAACAAACTTATCAGTGCTTATGTTTACATCCCTAAACATACATTAGGAGTAAAAATGCAAATTAAATATACAAAAGGTGAGGGGAGGAATGCTGGCAATTTTTCTAACCTCTGGCAATCGCTCGGAGGACCATTCAAACCCATCGTTATTTTGCCCACCATGCCACCTCAGTTTGAACTTAGCCATATGCAAATCAGTATTGTAACTAGAGCCAAATTTCGGGGGGGGCTGAAAAAGATTTCGGGGGGGGGGCTAAGTCTTCCAGCCATAGGCAGAGTGGCTGTAAGAAGGGGTGAAAACTGAACAAATGCCTCATTAACGAGTAAATGGTCTTTAAAGACCCGTGAAGTACTCTGGTGCGGCTGCAATTAGACGGACGCCAGCCCGCGAGGCTGTCTCAGCCGGGCTGTCACATACGACGGGGGGGGCTGAAGCCCGGTGAGCCCAATGGGTGTTGCGCGCCTGGTTCCTGCTCCAATAGGAGCAGTCCAGTCAGAACTGCCAAGCCAGGACTTCCCTGAACTAGAACACAAGCAATTCAAGAATTGTTTTGTCCTCATTAGGGCTCATTGGTGGGGTATAGCTTGGTTCCAGGTGCACAGTGAGCATGAGACATGGATCTGGACATAGCCTAGCCACTTGGGGTAGTACAACAAGCACAAAAAAGGTTGTGTTACCCGGGAAATTTATGTTAGAAGCTGTAATGAGTGCTTTTTGTGACAAAAAGTATTTTTGTTTCTAGGCATTTTTTTAGGTCTGGTGTTAGCCAAGAAGTATTGACTTTTACTGAAATTATATGTAACAAATATCTAATTATAGGGGTGTTCAGTTAGCCTTCTTTATCCATTGGTCAGTATTGTGCCATTCACATTTTTTCTCCACCCACTCTAACATTTAGCATTGGGCAAGAGGTTCAGTCCACTTCATAAAAAAGACTTTTTTTTAGATTGACGAGGGCCTGGCTTCTTCAACAATAAAGTTTTCCAAAACCATGACAAAACAACCATTGACAAAGCCAAAACACCAGCAGCCAACACCAAAACTGTTGGCTTTGCAAATGCATGTTTTACATTGACATCAGATTGTTCAATGCCCAAACTCTCACTCCACAACTGAATCCAAGATAAACTATTTGTTGCTAGTGAACTGGTATTTCTAAGGAATGTTCAGTGAATGAAGAACTCAGTAAACATAACATTTAGACTGACTGTTTCATCATCTCACACAGCTAGAATATTTGCAGCAATTAAAAATTTAAAAATTATATTTGACCATTATTAATCCTATTATATGGCTGTCAGAAAAACAACTTTGAAGCAGTATAATCCAGTCTTTGTCCAATTAAGTCTCTGAATCAATGACTTGAAAATATGTACATTATCAATTTATTCTATTGCTATGCAGAGTTGGATTAAGACCAGAAATAGCCCTACCCACCCAAAAAAGTGACTCACATTTGTGGATCTCGAACTTTTGCAAACAATTACTTAACAAGTTTCAGATTCAAACTTGTGTCGAAATGTAACAAATGAAAAACCCTTTTTTCTCTCAGCCCTTTGTATTCCTTCACCCACCCACATACTATGCCCTCTCCCTCATTCTTCCATCATCTTTCCATCTCCTTTTGGATCTTCATCCCTTCTTTTCATAGACACAGGTCTTCCCGTTTTCTCCATTCACTTGTGTCCTCTTTCCTCCCGTCCAGCTTGTCTTCCTTTTTTTCTCTCCTGCCTCTAGATTATTGCCATTTCTGTGCCCATTCTGCAATGGAGAGGAATTTTCACTGTTGCTGTCTGTGTTTTCCTGTTCTGTGTCTATAAGAGTACCCCTTTATGACAGTACCTCATGCTTGACCCCCTTTACTTCTGTTGTCCCCTATTACTGTTCTATATGTTGAGAGAGCTTACATTACTCTTACAAAAAAAAGGGAAGGGGTCGAGAAGGGATCTCGCTATCAGGAGGGAGAGGGTGACCTTGTGGAAAGACAAAGGCCCAAGGGATACACTCACCTTAAATAAGTAATAGAGGATCTTCTCTTGTAGAGTATCCCTTACCCTACAAGAGAAGATCCTATACCACATGGGAACTGGTCAGTGTAATGAAGCAGGGGGAATTCCTTTCTTTTTTAGTATGACCCTCACACACTCTAATAGTGTTATGCTCATTGAGTCCACCCTGGCCCCTAAAAGTCAGGATGAGCTCAACCATATCCCACCGAGCTCTTTTGATATTGTTTCTACCACGGAGACTATAAAAGAAATAAAAATACCTCAAAAAGGCCAAGGTATCCCTTTATTAGTGGTCCAAGAGTGTATGGGTTAAAAAATTATCTGTTAGTGGGGTGCTTAGGATATAATGATCCTAAGACCCTAAAGAAATCGCCAACATGTTTTGACCCCTGTCTATGGCCTATCTGGTCCGGGGCATTCTTTAGGATGTAAAAACATTCAGTGCTCTGGTGTGGTGTACATTCACTATTTAGTGGCCTGTACATATAGCATGCAAACCTAAAATCGCACGCAAGGTGAGTTAAATCTCTCACATCTTTGTTACATCACTGTTCCTGTAACAGGAATAACAAAGCTTAAGTTACCTCAATAAAAGGCATTGGTAGTGTGTGGGAATTACCATGTGGATAGAGAAAGAAGAGGTAGACTTTTTCTACTCTAAGGGCACTTTCTGATGGCTTAATTTAACTATCAACTGAGTAGTTCCAAAACATTCACAATTTACAAGGAACTGTCATGCTCAACTGAGCTGTCCTGCAATCAAAAACCCCACCGGGTAGCTCACACGGTACAATGCCTATCCTAGATCACACACATATTTTGTGGTCATTGATAATCATGCCTTAAATGCAATCCATGCGTAGTGACATGCGGAGCAAAAAACACATAAGACAAAACAGCATCTGCATTCAGACTCTCATTTACCATAATTGGGATAATGGTCCTGCTCCTAGGTGTCCAGGGGAGCATGTCCCTGTAGTCAAACACTGCCATACGTTTTAAGAAACACCACCATAAAATTAAAGGAGAAAAATGTTTCTCTTGCAGTGAGATCCGTAATACACAAAACAAAACAGATATCGGCGTGTTATCACCAAAATCCTTGGGGATATAGTCCCCTACTCATGTCCTCAAGGGTAAGTAGTTTTTTGAGAAATCAATGTTCTCATTTAAAAGGAACTGGAGCATTAGAGGTATCCTGGTCCACACTGGACCACAAAAGAAGTAATAACCTAGACTTAATACCCTATGGAAAATTTCACCAGTACGGCCATTTTCCTTTAGGCCAACGCGCAGTGTGCCCACTGACAAAACATTTGAAGACCCTAGACCTGGGTCTTACCACCCCATGGGAACAGTATATTCACACAAACTGCAATTATGAAAATGTGGTCTACCTGATCAAATGTCCGTGTGACGTAGGTATGATGACAAGAAAAGTGAAAATCAGAACAGGAGCAATATCTGATGTAAAAAAGCCTCTACAAGACTTACAGCCCATTTTTTGGAGAAGAAACACACTGAGAATGA
The DNA here is from genome assembly GCF_964204655.1 of Triturus cristatus. Lineage (NCBI taxonomy): Eukaryota > Metazoa > Chordata > Amphibia > Caudata > Salamandridae > Triturus > Triturus cristatus. The sequence goes on along the minus strand of NC_140593.1, from coordinate 354,000,575 downwards.
AATGTCTTGGGCAATCATAAAAAAATACCACACCTGTCAGGAATCATGAAACCTCTCTTGCAGATAGAACAATGTTGGGTTTATAGATTAAAAAAGCACAAGATCGCCTCAACGAGGAGAGCCCATGGAATTATCTTAATTCCCTGCACTAAGAATTATCTGACCATTGCCCAAATTTTACCATGATCTTCTCTTCCCAACTACTTTCTAACAAGAGCTCTACTACATCCCTCTATAGGCTCTATTAAAGCTTCGACTGAATTAACACACTTGTAATTTTCCCAGGGGCGGCACTTTTTATATTGCAATATATCGCCATAGTGGCCCCACCGCATCCCTCAAGAGACCCTTTTCATGGACTAAATGTCAATGAACACACAAGTGTTAATCACAAATTTTCCTATTAAGCGATGCACCCAAAAAGGCCCAACTGCTCTCAAGCCTTGTACTGTAAAAGGATTATTGCAAAAGGGAGCACTAACCAGGAGCCGCCCGTGCATATAAGAGTGGTGTGGCTGGGTGGAGGGGGATTCGACAGAGGACGCCGAGGGAAAATTAATTATTTATTTAATTTTACCTCAGCATCGCCTGTCAAGACACCCCCACCCGCTCCACCGCTCTTACCTGCACAGACCGCTCCTGGTGCCATCAAAGTAATCACTGGGGCATTATATCAATATCCATATTAAGAACCAAAAGACAGTTTGATCATAACAAAGCACATCCAGATGAGTCAAGATATTCTTCCATTCATCCATAAACACACAAGAAGATATAGAGGTGAGTCTTCCAAAAATGTTTTATTCTTCACAAAATAGAAAGATCCAGCCCAGCCAACGTGTTTCGCCCTTCAACAAGGACTTCATCAGGGCTGGGAAGCAAATACATACAAAAACTATTTTTAAAAACAAATAAAATATTTGCAATTCTACAATATCATTTTAGACTCCCTCTATTTATATCTATACATGTCATATTACAATCATTTTAAGATTCTGAACCCATCTACCAAAAACCCTCACCCTCCGTAAATGAACAATCTCACATAAATCCAAATTGCTGCAATATCTATTCCCTTAGGCCCCAGTCCTAGACAAAACAAAAATAACATGATTATTTTTTTCTGCTTTATAACATTTAATTAATAAGATGATTTTACAAAGTACTTACAGCACATATATATTGAACATTAACATCACCATATAAATGTTTCTGGATGTAGGATGTATAGGCGGTTTCAATATTGCAGATCATTAATGGCCATTGACACTGAGAACTCCTGTATAAATGGAGGGGGGAATTAGTGAGCTATAAGCTTCAATTTTATAAACAGCTCCATGCTTTACAAACAGCCACCTGTTATCTCCACATTCCTCACTCATTCTTTAAATCACCATACGATGTACATTGGGTTTTTAAAAAAATTAATCTCATCACAACCCTCCTTAATTTATTTTGGAAAATAAGTCTCCTCTCAGTCCTCCTTAATTCAAGAGATCCACAAACTCACCTTCTTTCATGGCCCTTCTCCTTACCGTATCAACATCTACTTCCTGGTTTTTCATGAATTACGGTGCAATTACTGCCAGCTTATAATGAAATGTTGCATGTGAGTATTCAGTCAACATTCTTAATAGAAAGTAAGTTATGGAGGATTGTATGAAAATCATTCAGTCCTATACTATACAGTCCCTCTATTGAAGAACAAGAAATAAAGTTGTTTCTATTTTATTAGCCAGAATATACAGACCATAACTCGTTATACTATACATTTTAGCAGAGTATTAAATAAGCAGAATGAATGCAAATAATTGTTTTTACTTAAGTTTAAAAAACTCAGATTGTTGGCATTTCTTAAAGGATATATTTTATCATTGACTCTGGTTTGTGAGTCATAGAGGAGTTACACTAAGACATGAAAGACATTACAAGAGAGGCCTTGAGCTACTGCCGCATAAACATTGCGTCTTGCAGCATGTTGTAAGTATGAATCAAAAGAGAAAATAAGAATAAAAATAAACTAGGGCACACAATAGAGAAAGAGATTCTAATTGTCAAAAGAGCTAATAGGTGAATGTGTGTAATGCATTGTAACTACATTTTGAGTAGTGCACATAAATGTTTTACATTACAATACTTGAAGTAAAGCAGTAATGAGAAAGAAGAAGGAATGAAAAATGCTAGAAATAAATCCTGTGTTGTTGGTCTATGTAGGACACCAGGCATAACAGCGAGAAGGAGGGTGCAAGCTCTCCCAAATACACTGCTTGTACACAACAGTACTTTAAAGGCAACAAGGTCGCTACACTTGATAAGTTATTAATAGACTGCAACTTTATGTTATTGAAGTGTGTAGGTATACCATCACAAACCAGAAACTTTAGGATTTCACCTAGAGATCATCTGCATGTACCACTGCCATACAGTAGAATCCACTTCCGAAAAGCCTTGTTTACATGTCCAGAGTGCCACTGGCCCCTCACCAGTGCATTGACTGCTCTATAGTGATCCTCTGTGGACATGGGTAAAGATACATATACAGCCTAACTAGATTAAAGGGTTCCTCCAATGATCATGTGTTGTATGCTCTCCCATTGTGTCTTTGGAGGTCGTCTTAATACCACTCTCTGCATGCTGTTAACCACACACATAAAACCCTGCATGTGCCTTGGTTGTGGGTAATTGTACTGGGTCTGAAGGAATTGCAGGGGAGGCAGGAGCAACTTGCAGCTAACGCACCACAGACACATTCACATAGCAACTGGGCACAAAATGTGTATACACGTGTCAAGAAGGACGCTACACCATACATTAAGATTAAAGGCTGTGTCACTATGTTAAGGATGTCTGAAAAGCAGACAGTTTCAGTTGAGATAAGAAAAAGCAACTATTATATTTTCCAAAGAGTCCACCTGCCTACACAATTGACAAGTTGCTGAACACTTCAGAAAAGACTGGGCTGAATGTCTAAGGGATCACTGCCCACTTAGCTTGTGCACCACAGACCTTTTGGTGAAGTTGCTTAACATTTTGCTGCAGTTGGTATGTGGTATCCCTCCCTTTATCTAAGTACATGACTGCTGGTTCTCATAAGCAAAGCCAGTTGGTGCAACCAAATGACTCAACTGGTTTAACTATGCAGCACCCAAGTGAAACAACATAAGATTCAGACTTGTGCTACCTATAGACAAACAGCTAAGGAGAAGGGTAGGTTGTGAAAATATGGGCTCCTGTACTTGACAACATCAAACTCATCATATGCACCACTTTGGGTGCAAGCATCAGAGTTTTGAAATTTTCATGGGACTACTACTAGCCAGTGCCAGAGATTAAGTGCCTGCAATATACGGGCTTGCATAGGTAGATTGACCACACTTCTGGCCTCTCAATTCTGTTCTACTTGAAGCTATTTTACATTACCTTTTAGGGTTGTAGAGGCAATGCATCAACATAACCCAGCTTTGTTTTTCTAGAGTATCTAGCTATATTAGCTCTATCTTTCTCAGAAAGAAGGCATCTGTTTTTCCTAACATCTTTAATGCAATGAGGAGACCACCCTTTGCTAGCTATGGGCATTCTCAAGTCCAATATAGGTCCTGCTTACTGTATTTTCAGAAATGCCGCCTCTCAATGAAGTGTATAGTGTCCTCAGTTTGTTGTCAAGTAAAGATCCTTTCCAATGGGCAGACACTCAGCCTTACCTTCCTTAAGCCTTAGCTTATAAAGAATCATCCAGCACTTTATTATGTCAAACACACTGGAAATAATACTTTAGTCAGCAGTTGGACCTTGACCTTGAAAAAGAAAACAATTTGTGTATCATTTACGTAGTTCTTGAAAACCCATGAGTGTTTTGTCGGTTCAGGTGCCACTCGTGGTATGTATAATTTGAAGAGCAGAGGAGATACACACAGTCCCTAGAGACCGTGTGCTCGACATGATAACTTTGGCACTCTATAACTCTTGATTACCTAGTGGGAAGCTTCACAAAGAAACGGATATTATGACAACCACTCCAGTGAAGGCACTGATTATGTTCACACAGTTCCATGACTTCATCTTGGGAGGCGGGCTTAAAATCACCTTCTGCACTCCGCATCTACAAAATGTCCCCAGATTGGCATGTAACGTGGCCGTAAAGCACTGTATTAGAGTAGAAATAGCAGGTGCCTCCATAGTGATGGAACACTATTGGGACGGAGCAGTCCCTCGCAAGGTTGATGGAAGTGTACCACTGCCCTGGGTGCCAAAGCCATCCTGATATCTGAATGCCTGATAATGATTTTTGGTCATGACCGAACATGAATCATGCATGTGCGCTATGACTTAGGCCTGTCTCTTGGACTGTGGTCTGCTTAGACTGGGATTCGCAGCCAAAGTGTTACCTTGAGGAGTCTACTGCTTTCACCAGGAGTCACATTGGGAGCAGCATCCCCTGTTTTTAGTGATCAGTAGAATGAACAGTTGAGTAGAGTTACCTGTGTCACTAGAGTGGTGCCTCCTGACCCAGCCTAGTAAAATTCCACTATTGTGTGCTTAGCTTGACCCTTGCCCTGCATTGGGTTGTGTGCAGCCTGAGGCTGTATGTGTGCCTGAGACATGGTACAGTGCTTAAGAAGTAGTGCAAGCAGTTGCGTGTGCGCCAATGGATGTACATGCGTCTGAGAAATAACACAGTGCAGGAGAAATTTCGCAAGCAGTTCCATGTGTGCGCCAGGTGGTTTGTGTGCCAGAGAGAATGTACAGAGCAAGCGAAATAATGTGAGCAACTGCGCATGCACACTAGGATGTGCCTGTTTCTGAAGGAAGGTATAGCACATAGGAAATAGTGTGTGATGTTGCATGGGCGTGCTGAGAAATATGTAGCCCGGGAAAAGGTACAGTACATTGGAGACTGAGTGCATCTGAATGCATGTTTGCACAGGGGTAGTATGTGCTTGTGAAGAGCACAATACACAGAAGACACTAGGTTCCATTTTGAAAGAGCCAGGACTTGCTGGAGGAGCAGAGAGAGGTGGAGGTTTCCACGTGACAGGTTTGTGTATTGCTGCTTTTCAGAGAGCTGGGTGGGACACACATTGAAGGTAGAAAGAGCCAGTGTTGTTGGTGCACTTCAAAAGGATCTCTTTGATTCAGAAAATACGTCATTGGTCAAAGGGTCTGGCCATATCTGAGGAAGTAGATGGCCTATAGGAGAATCATAAAGAGAAGGGATGTGGCAATTTGGTAACCTTTAGGAGACTGTGAGGGGACATCACCCAGGAGGATCAAGAACAATGTCTGGAGACTGTAGCAACAGCTTCTGCCTGACCCAAGTCCAGTGGGCCCTGTGAGGGGAAGGAGAGCGCTTGGAGTGAACAGGGTACAGTGGGGATCGCATTGTGTGGATCCTGGAGTGGAGTGTGAGATTCTGTTCAGTCACGACCGATGCACCAATTGGATTCCCAACTGCAAAACTGTTTTGCCCTATGTGTGTTGTATGTTTGTGTGTGTGTGTTTGTGTGCGTGTGTGTGTGACCCCAATTAAATATATATGCATGTATAAATGGTATAGTATGTGTATCATCTATGCAGATGGCAAGGTCTATTGTTGAGTGCGGGGAGGGGTCATGGCTCATAAGAGGCGAAGGTACGCCTTCAACTATGTATATATATATAAAGGATGCATAACTGATGTATCTACATGAACCCAAATCCAATTTACTTTTTCTGGGAAGCAGTCCAAAGGGACCCCTTCCCATTTGTGGATGAATTACCACCACTTTTAAAATAGTGGTAAAGTATTACTGTTTTGCGACCAGAATTCCGTCCCAAAACAGTAATACATGTCACAACAATTTAATATTTGGAAGGGACGCCCAAAGCACACCCCTTCCAAATGCCAAATCACAAATGCAAATTACGATTCGATAACAAGTTACCGAATCGCATTTTGCATTTTGTACTTTAAAAAGATCTTTTTCCAGTTTCAATATTGGCAGAATCGGGTCGTTTGCGATCAGAAAAATGCTTTGTTCATCTGGCCCTTAGACTGGTTTAGCCAGCTTCAGCCAACAGCAGCGGTCAAAACCCTTGGGTTCAGTAAAGATAAAAACTGAGTTATATTCGGGTCCTTTGAGTATTCACTCATTCACTTAATCTGCCTATTACGTGCTGCTCTACTTTGGAACATATATTATCTCTGATATTACGCGGGTACTACTAATACGTGCCTGTGTTGATCGATGGGGTAATGATAAGGATCCTCTTTCATATAAATATCAATTCAGTGTAAAATGCGTTGCAATTTGTACAAATCATGTTTCTTGCCTGTCCTTTAATCAAACAAGCATAACAACTAGTCACACTTTTCCAATTAACCTCTAACATTTTCGTAAGGGTTGAAGTTTTAATTAGTTGCGATGACTATTTTTATTCATTCGCTATCACAGTTCGTTGCTAAGCAACATTTTCGATGGCTCTTATTCCACATGTATATTAAGACAGCTAAGTGGGAAAAAGACAACATGGTTCGTCTAGTGTTACTGGATAACTAGATCGCAAGGCACAATATATTTAGCATCAATTAAATCAGAGTATTGCATATTTTCTGTCACATCATTTTTTAAGATTGCAACCCATTCTCCCCCTGGCACTGTTGTGTCCCAGCAGTTATTGAACTGTCTTCTTAATAGAAACACTGCAACACGTAAAAAAAGCAATTTTGTGCAAATCACGTGACCTCATTCATTCATTGCCGCTTTGAGTTTCCTCATAGTTCCCTCATGTCATAGCAGCAGCAAACGATTAAGTTGCAACAGCGAATAACCCACGAAGAGGATATTGCCTAGCAGCGACAGAATGTGTTCATTGAGAAACTTTAAACTTTTTGATTTTCCAACATATTGAAAAATTTTAGACAATCCACGCAATTTCTTACTAACAACCTCCAACAACGTAAACATTTGGGCATTACAAGACAACATACACATTTGGTGGTTTAGGATTTATATATGTAAGGGAAAACTACAGGCTCTATTGTTTCAATATGAATATGTTGCTTATTTTTAACTATTTTGAAAGGTCTTAGAAAAAAAAAGGCATTGTTTTGAGTTAGGTAAAAAGTGGCGATGTGTTGGGAAGTTGATTCTTAGACCAAAAATATTTTTACCAATTTCAATTTGAAATAAACTGTTGAGGGCTTTGAAACAATTGGCAGTTATTTTTCAATTAAAGGGATTTTTTTCCTTACTTAATGGCTCACTGTGTTTTTGTCTACTTTCTGACGCATTGGTGTTTGTATTTTGTGTTTACTTCTATGTTGCTGTATGTGGCTTTATTGTTAAATTGACCATTGTTCGCATTGGACACAAAGGGCCTGATTTAAAATTTGGCAGATGGGAAATGTGTCACACACTATCTTAATGACCTTAAACTAATGCAGACAGAATATCTGTCACGTTTGTGGCTGGGTACTCATCCACCAAACTCTAAATTGGACCCAAAGTATGCATATCTTACTGTACATGTTATGTCTCTTCCACATGACCTCTGAATCCACTTGATTGGCAGAAAGACACACTGACAGAAAACCCTTGTACCACTGCTCTAGTGCTTCACTGATCAAAATTGGATGGGCTCTATGGTATAGATCGAGGCAACCTAGTATGTCTGTATCCTATTGCATGGTTCTGTGCGTGAACACTAAGGGGTCTATTGCGATTGTGGGTGGACAGAGTCCGCCCGCCACAATGGCTAAAGGGACCACCCGCCATAGGTGTGGCGGTCCCGCAGTTGGCATTAGGATGCGCCCTGGAGGTGAATGTTTGACAATGTTCAACATTCCGTCCATCATCTTTTTGTGTTGCATTTTCACCCTAAGTGGGAAGGGTGTGCCCAGACGTGGGTCCCGTGCTCACTACGACACTGGAGTCAAGCTATCCTGGCTGATGAGGGCTGAAAGCCCGAAACCGGTCCTAGGATGCTTGATTCCTGTCCAGGGAAGACATGGCCTGGCAGTTCGGTCTGGACTGTTCCCATGAGGCATAGGCTCAAGACTGATTTGTATATGGCTATGTCTGAACTGGGGTGGCGTGGTGAGCAAAATAACGATGGATTAAACCCAGATCTGTGACTGGGGGTGAATGTTTGACAATGTTCAACATTCCGTCCATCATCTTTTTGTGTTGCATTTTCACCCTAAGTGGGAAGGGTATGCCCAGACGTGGGTCCCGTGCTCACTACGCCACTGGAGTCAAGATATCCTGGCTGATGAGGGCTGAAAGCCAGAAACCGGTCCTAGGATGCTTGATTCCTGTCCAGGGAAGACATGGCCTGGCAGTTCGGTCTGAACTGTTCCCATAAGGCACAGGGCCAAGACTGATTTGCATATGGCTATGTCTGAACTGTGGTGGCCGGTGAGCAAAATAACGATGGATTTAACCCAGATCTGTGACTGGGGGTGAATGTTTGACAATGTTCAATATTCCGTCCATCGTCTTTTTGTGTTGCATTTACATCCTAAGTGGGAAGGGTATGCCCAGACGTGGGTCCTGTGCTCACTACGCCACTGGAGACAAGCTATCCTGGCTGATGAGGGCTGAAAGCCCGAAACCGGTCCTAGGATGCTTGATTCCTGTCCAGGGAAGACATGGCCTGGCAGTTCGGTCTGGACTGTTCCCATGAGGCACAGGGTCAAGACTGATTTGCATATGGCTATGTCTGAACTGGGGTGGCGTGGTGAGCAAAATAACGATGGATTAAACCCAGATCTGTGACTGGGGTTGAATGTTTGACAATGTTCAACATTCCGTCCATCATCTTTTTGTGTTGCATTAGGATGTGCCCGCCACACAATGGCGGGCGCATCCCGCATTTTTTACATTGCGGCGGGCGGTGCTGCAAGCAGCCCCCGCCGCAAGGTAAAAAATGCATGTTGTGCATTTGATTGCACAACGTGCCAGGCACCGCACGGTGCCTGCCACCTTGTGCATGCAAATTCTGGGAGGTACCATAGGTACCCCCATGTGCACCTCCCACACCCCCCAACACCCTGGGGTCCCGCAACGAGCCCCCAAATGCAGAAGCTGCATGCCTTTCCATGGCGGTGTTGCCGCCATGGAAAGGCTGATCTCCGCAGTCATCTTAATATGGATGGCCGTGTCTTGCAGACACCGCCACTATATTAAACACTTTATCCGCCCGGTCGATGAGTCGTGGCGGGGGGGAATTGGAGGCGGGCGGTGGAAATTGGCAGGCGGATCACCACCGCCATGCGGGCGATGGCAATTTGCCCGCCAACATAATCGACCCCTTACCATTTTGTAAAACAAGTTTCACAGAATTGATAGCAATGTTATATTCCAAAGGAATGTGATTGTCAATACACCCTATAATTTCCTCCATGCAAAGGTATCAGTGAACAGATCATTTTTTGTACACATTTGTGCCATTGTACACAGAATTATATTTCTCCGACCTAGACTACTAAGCACACCATTTTGGTGTGTAGGCACATTTGTGCCATTAATGTAGGCACCATTGTGTTATTGTGTGCAAAATGTTGTTACTGTTTACAGACGTGTGTTAACGTGAGCCTATTCCTCTCACTTTGGATACTTTTATAACTATTAAAATACTTGTGTTACTTTATATAATGTACAATACAAAATGTGTTGCAGTGTACAAGCCATTTCATCCTTCAAGTGCTCTGGAATTTTGGTATACAGAATTGTATGCACTTGCATAAATGTATGCATCGCTATGTAAACATTTTTTTTGCTATTTAATGAGTTATGTTCTATTACAGAATCATTTGACTACATTCAGAGGTGTGTTACTGTACACACACTTTTGATACAGAAAATAAAATTAGGCTATTCGGTAAGGTTTAACTTTATGCAAATGTGACATTTGGGATAAACTGTGCATATGTATATGTGTCTGCAGGTCAGTCATGTGGGCCCAAGAAAAAAGAGCTTTTCTAAATGTTATGGCAGGCTTTATGGGTAGACGAGGTCAAATAGTGGGGTCGGTTAAAATGATAGGCCATTGTTTATTAAAAATAGTTCTCAGTTTGTGTTCGTTATGGAATGGAATCATTAGTCTTCTATTATTATTTTCATTACTGTCATTTTTACTGTCATCTTTATCTTGTTTCTTTGCATCATTGTGATCTCTAAATAGAATTAATTCCCTGCTGTCTCCATTGGTCTGGTTGATGACATTGGATACAGTTACCCCAGAGTAGCCACATTCCCAAAAACTGGTAGCAGCCTCATCCTGACACTTAGGGGGTCATTAGGATGGCAGACGGACTGAAGTCCGTCACCATCCTGGTGTAAACCGGGACTGTCCACCATGCATGCGGCGGTCCCGCACACCCAATCAGGATGCGACCGCCACCATGGTGGACGCATCCTGAATTTTAACATTGTGGTGATGTTAAAATGCCATGCTGTGCATTTCACTGAACTACGTTGCAGGCACCACATGGTGCCTGCCATGTAGTGCTGTGAAATGTAGGGGGGCACCCTCACCGCCGCCCAACACAAGGGGAGCCCGCAACAGGCCCCCATCACATACCCCACAAGCCTTTCCATGGCGGCATCGCTGCCATAGAAATGCTGGCTGTAGCCAGCATCATGATTTGGTGGACGGTGGCTGCTAGGCACCGCCACCATTCCGGGGAAAAATCGTGGTATGATTGCGGAAGGACCGCCACCGCATGGCTGCCGGTGATGGGCCTTCCGCATTCGTAATCGGACCCTTAGTTACATTTGTTTGGCTGCAAATTCTCTGCAGCCTCAACATCTCTCTATAAGGGATGCTGTCTTTTGGGTGTCTTGGGTGAAAGCTGCGTGCATGAAGTACAGCATTTCCTGCCATGGCTTTTCTAAGCAAACAAGATTCGATTTTGTTATTTTCTATAAAGATGTGGACATCTAAGAAATCTATTTCTATGGGACTGATGTGTGCAGTGAACTCAAGATTGACACTGTTGAGATTTATTTTGTCTACAAAATCATGGCACTGGCAGATGTTCCTTTGCATATTGCAAAACCATCATCGATGTAGCAAAGACAGATTATTACATTATTTTCCCAGACACCAGCATGTTCAGCCATTAGGACCTGCTCCTCCCACCAGCCCATGTGTAGGCATAGCTGGGAGAAAAGCAGGCTCCTATAGCAACTCCTCTCAATTGTTGAAAAATGTCATTGTTAAAATGAAAACAAATGTTATGTAAGCACCAGGAAATCATAGATAATAACATATTACTATGATTGTATAGTCGCATCGGTCGGCTTCTTAGATAATGTTTTACTGCATTGAGTCCATCATCATGCTTGATACTCGTATATAATTATTTAACCCCTTGGGTGCCAGGCCTTTTCCCCTCCTGTGCCTGGCGCTTCCCTAGTGGGTGGGTGTCATGACGAGATAGTCTCGTCATGGGCACAGCGCGACTGTGCTCCACGACGAGACCATCTCGTCATGGGCACAGAAGAGGATAATGTCCAGTGTCATCAATAAATAATCGTTGGACCAAGGGATATCATAAATCCTATGCAAGAAACCAATTGTATCTTTGATGAATGAAGGAAGATACACTACATGGCCTTGAAGAAAAAAGTCCACCTATTGAGATGTATTTTCAAATGCTGTTCCTAGCTGATATAATAGGTCATCCTGGAATAGGAACAATATTCTTGTGGACCTTAGGGATGAAGCATATTACAGGCAGCCCAGGATGATTATTTTGTATAAATAAATATTCGTATTTAGTGAGCAGGCCTTCATTTCTCCATTTTCAAAGTGTGAAATCCTGCATTCTATAGAATGCCTAGGTAATGTATAGAATGCCTAAAAATGCCTGAAAATCGAACGTCAAATTATGAAATGATTGATATTTTATACATTGCCTAGGCATTGTATATTTTGCCGGATTGTCTGCCGGCAAAGTATATAATACGCCTAATCCCGCCATTTTATTCCCGCCCGGCAATGTGTGAAATCCGGCATTCTATAGAATGGCTAGGTAATGTATAGAATGCCTGAAAATCGAACATCAAAGTATGAAATGATTGATGTTTTATACATTGCCTAGGCATTGTATACTTTGCCGGATTGTCTGCTGGCAAAGTATATAATAGACCTAATCCCAGAGACAGCACAAGTTATCAGCAAGCGAGGGGCAGAGACAGCATAAGTTATCAGCAAGCGAGGGGCAGAGACAGCACAAGTTGCCAGCAAGCGAGGGGCAGAGACAGCACAAGTTGCCAGCAAGCGAGGGGCAGAGACAGCACAAGTAACCAGGCAAAGAGCAGGTGGCAGCCGTGCGGTGGTGTGGGGAGCGACCTGCCTGCAAGCCGGGTCAGAGGTCGTGTATAGCATCCGGCTGAGGTTCCACAGACGCTCTGCCGTCATCCTTTCCCGTGGTTCTTGTATCACCATGTCGGAAGGGAGAGTAGTGCCAAGACAGGAATCACGCCATGCTGACATGCAACAACGGTTCTGCGATGAATTATCTCAAGTAAGAGCCAATGCTGCTAAAAATGGTGTTTTCCTAACCGAAACCAGTTACCAAAAGTTAGTGGACGATGTGAAAAAGGCTAAGACGACCATTAAGAAGGAACCACAGGACTTTTGGCTGGTGAAACACTATGACGTAATGATGGTCGAGAATACGACTAAGTTGATCTATCCTGTTAAAGAAGGTACTAGTGCTATTCAGTTTTACGTTGCGGACTCCGAGTTATTTGACGTACTCCATAAGGCCCATTTGGCTATTGGTCATGGAGGACGGGACAGGATGTTGAAAGAACTTTCACCCAAGTATAAGAACATTACCCGTCATGATATTGAGCTGTACATTCACCTTTGTGAGCCTTGCCAGAAGAAGCAAAAAGGTGTTAAAAAAGGTGTTGTGGTCAAGCCAATGGTTTTTTCTGAATTCAACTCCCATTGTCAGGTTGTTCTCATCGATTTTCAGTCCCATCCTGACAGAGAGTACAAGTTTATAATGGTGTACCAAGATCATCTCACTAAGTTTGTAGTGCTCAGGGCTCTGAAATCAAAGAGAGCAGAAGAAGTAGCCTACAAGCTTGTTGACATATTTACGTTGCTTGGTGCTCCAACGATTCTACAGTCCGATAATGGCAGGGAATTTGCAAACAATGTGGTAAGCAGCCTAAAGGAGTATTGGCCCACCTTGAAGATCGGCCATGGTAAGCCGCGCCACTCACAAAGTCAGGGGAGCGTCGAAAGAGCTAATCAGGACATTGAAAATATGCTGTGTGCTTGGATGCAAGATGAAAAAACTAGCTGCTGGAGTGAGGGATTGCGGTTCGTCCAACTTATGAAGAACATAGCTTTTCATTCTGGGATTAAGAGGTCACCATACAAAGCTCTGTTCGGCTGCAAAGCTAGAGTAGGTCTCTCGACGTCGTCCCTGCCTGACGACGTTTTACAAGACGGAGAGACTGAGGAAGAGCTCGAAAAAATAATAGAGAGCGTACAAACAACACAACAGCAGGAAGAAAGACGAGATGAATCAATACAAGAGGCACAGCTCCCTGCAGAAGACATAGCTGAGAATGCAATCCATGATGGAGGAAACCAAAACAGTGATGAAGCCATGGTTATCGAAGAGCCTTCCATTTCCGTGGTTACCGAAAATCCTTCTTCTTCCGCTATCTGTTGCGTCTGCTTAAAAGAAACCAGCAGTGCTCATACATGTCGAAAGTGTGGCCAAAACGTTCATGCCATCTGTGGACATTCTCCTAAAGATGATGACGGCAATGAAGTAGAAGGTTATGGGGTTAGCATTTTGTGCAATGTTTGCTTCAATATTGAGAAAGCTATCCAAAGTAAAATGGAATCGAAATCGAACCTTGAGATTCAGGCCAAAAAAATGAAAAGGGATTCTGACAAAAAATTCCTCCTGTGCCTTTGGGTGCCACTGTGCGAGTTCCGATTCCCGACGTCGACAAAGGGTGGGGTGACTCACACAATCTCTTGGCAGTTGTTATGAACGTGACGGAATATGGCTTTTACTGACTTGGAACTGCACAAGGAATCTTGAAGCAACTCTACGCCAGATCACAATTCACCGTATGTCCAAAGAACTTAATGAGAATTGAAGACCACTAAATACCTCTCCGATCTGCAGCTACTTCTCAGTCCACAGGAAGTGGCCAAGGATTCATCAGGTGTATGTGCAAGACAAAATGCCAAAATATGAGGTGCCTTTGTGTGAAAAAGAAAATTAAGTGCAATTCAAAATGTCACTCTAGCCTTTCCTCTTGCAACAAGTAGGTCATGCCAGTTCTGCTTTGTGTTTCACCGGTAACAATATTCTGTTTGCATTCTTCTTTAAGTCGTGAAATGTATGTACAAGATCAAAGTGCCAAAATAGAAGGTGTTTTTGTGCTGCAACAAGTAGGTCATGCCAGTTCTGCTCTGTGTTTTACCGGTAAAAATATTCTGTTCACATTCTGTAGGTCATGCCAGTTCTGCTTTGTGTTTCACCGGTAACAATATTCTGTTTGCATTCTTCTTTAAGTTGTGAAATGTATGTACAAGATCAAAGTGCCAAAATAGAAGGTGTTTTTGTGCTGCAACAAGTAGGTCATGCCAGTTCTGCTTTGTGTTCTACCGGTAACAATATTCTGTTCGCATTCTTCTTTAAGTCGTGAAATTTATGTACAAGATCAAAGTGCCAAAATATAAGGTGTTTTTGTGTGAAGAATAAAAGTGAGTACAATTCCACGTGTTACTCCGGCCTTCCTTAGTGTAACAAGTACTTCAATCTCAGTTCTGCTTTCATTGTTTTCCGGTAAGAATATCCTGTGCTTTATTTTGTAGTTTTGTTCTTTCAGCTTCAAATGCGTATTAATTAATAAAGGCTTCTCATCTTGTGCCCTTTTAACACTTTGCGTAAATGGTACTGGTCATTCTGTATAATGCCTAGGAATCTCATCTTGTGCCCTTTTAACACTTTCGTAAATGGTACTGGTCATTCTGTATAATGCCTAGGAATTGTGCAGAATGCCTAGGAAAAGTATGTAACATTTTCACCAAAAACTTATATTTCCTAGTTTGCCTCTAAACCATCAGGCATTCTATACATTACCTAGGCATTCTATACAATACCGGGATTTCACACTTTGCCGAATGCCTAGAATCTCATCTTGTGGCCTTTTAACACTTTGCGTAAATGGCACTGGTCATTCTGTATAATGCCTAGGAATTGTATAGAATGCCTAGGAAAAGTATGTAACATTTTCACAAAAAACGTATATTTCATAGTTTGCCGAAAACCACCAGGCATTCTATACATTACCTAGGCATTCTATACAATACCGGGATTTCACACTTTGACAGTAACATATAGATATATTAAAAGTTTCTTCTCATGAAGGCCCGAGAAGGAAAGGAGAGAGCCCTCGTGTACCGGATACAATCCTCGTCAATGCAATTCAAAGCACAAAACAATGTTAGCCTCCACAACGCATTACGGTGCCTTCACCTTGGTCACAGGTACAAGCGGTGTAGTGAAGGCAGCGATTTAGATGCATACATTGCTATGTTAGCATGAGCGCGTTAGATGTTAGAAAGCCATCTTGCCACTTTTGCTGCTTTTGCACACGACACTGCAGAGGCATGTTATTATTTGAGAACTGCTTGCTTGCCTTTTCTTCACATGAGAACTGTCTGTTGTTCACATCCCTTGTTCACATCCCTAGACGTGCACTGCGACCTTGGTCTGAACATTGTGTGCAAAACACTCTGAGCCGCCAGACAATGTATGTTTTTGAGCCCAGGTTGATCGGCCCACTCTCTAGCCATAATATGCACACAGCTGCAAATACCTGAATGTCAAGAGGCTTTAATATTACAGTTTGCATGCGTTAGAAACACATTCTGAAGAACAACATTTCCAGGCGCAGAGCAAAGCTGATCCTGTGATGTAATTCACCTAAGCTGATCTTTACGGTATGGGGTTCCCCATTCAAGCCTAGAGACGTTCTATTAGTATAATAATACTGGACTACTAGCTAAGGGAAGGTGGCTGTATTCCACTGTCATTTGTAATATGATTTCTCCCTTCATTTTCTATGGTATTGTAACAATGCTGATTGTTTTAATTATAATCATTTGTCTGCTTATGTTAGCCAAAGTACTGCATCTTAGGACACGTAGTTTATAAAATAAACCTTTTAAACTTTACCGTGTCTCTGATTACTCTTGTTGTGGACTGATATGAGAATAATAGCGAACAGGTATTTCTGATTCCTACCATTCCTGAGAGTACTCTAGGTCGCTTGTTCTGGGTTGTCTATACATTGGGACCTCTTAGAGAATACGGATAACGAATGGGACACTGATGCTGGTCAGATAGGGGTTCTGGGTGCTGAGGTGAGTTTTTGGTACACCACAATTCACTGAGGTCCTGGTTTCCTGCATATAGTTCTGTGCATGAGCAGAATCCCTGCAACATGGCGCACCTAACGTTTGGTCTTTTGATTTGAAATGCCTTAGTAGTGCTTATATTAGTCCACAACACCCTCCCTCTTGTCTCCAGATAACGGGAGTGACGGATTTCACCTACCTGTTAGTAACCTAATAGGTTCATACAAGCTTGTTAATTAAAAAGGTGCTTTATATTTCTGAACCCTAGTGCTACTGTAAAATACATTGTAGATAATAGCATTAACACCCTTTCTTCCAGAATTTACACATTAGATAATATTGTTTCATCAGTTGTTGATATCGTGTTGGATGATGTGTCTGTTTTGTATCATGGTCAGAATCAATTGCGTTCTATAATGCAGTTTGCATGGACATTGCAAACGTTAAAAGCTGGGAAAGTCCCCTGGGACTACATGAATACTTCATCATTATTCCTTCCTTTTAATCTAACTGCGAAACAACAATTCATGTCCATGAAAGATGCAAAATACTCATTACTGCATATTGAAAAGTTAGAATCTTTTCCTTTCTCAGTGGCCGAATTGAATTCAGCTGTGTGGCTTATCCACGGGTTAATCACATTGCCATTTCCTTTATTTAAATTCAGTTTGTGCATGAAACATTATGCCCTAGGCAGATATGAACCATTGGGTACTGCTTTCCTGTATGGTCAGTCCCATTTACATACAGGTGCATGAGAGAAGGTAAAGAAGTTTATTTGAAGGGTGAGGAATGCTCTTCCACACCTGATCATTCTGTAGTCTGTAGGCACATCCAATTGCATGGCACGTGCAATGTGCAAGCTCCTAATTTAGCATGCGTCCTGAAAGGGATTCCAGTGCCAGCTATTATACCATCTTTCACGTTGTTAGCTAACGGTAGTTATTTGCTTTTAAATAATGAGGCTTGCTGTGGAATGCTAGTGGAAATTCTTTACATTGTGACTGTATCACAGAGAGAAGTCTGCTGTAAAAATGTCTTTTTCCCATCCTTGCATGGGCGGCTGGATGTATTCATCTGGCCTTCCATTCCAACCTTGAAAGCAGAGTTCAACAAGATGAGCAGAATAAGGGCTCAATTGTCTCAAAAAGAAGTCGCTCTGACTTCGTCCCGTGAAACATTTGTCCTTCACGTAGCCAACACCCGTACCGAGGTGCAGGCGCTTTTAAATACTGATCTCCCACTTCATTTTGGTGCCCTGATTCAAACTATATTTAACGCCTCATCAAGAACTGGCTTGGCACATTTTTTCAAAATTGTGGGCTCCGGCCTCGTGACCTCCTTCCATACTATTTTTGGTGTGATACCGGCCTTTTTTCATTCTATTTTTTCCAGCGTCTTTGGAGTGCTCCCGTTGATTCTCGCCCTCACGGCTGGCATGCTGCTTTTGGTCTGCGTACTGCGCAATGGCTGCACACTTTGTGTCACGTGACAGCCTGTCCCGGCTGCTCCATCTTCGTAACAGGATGCTTGAATATTATGGAACTTTACCACTGGCTACCCTGAGCATAGCTTATAGATTATCCTTCCGGTTTGCCTATTTTTCATGCGTACAAGCAGTTTTTCATTGCCTAGATTGTCCTTTCGAATGGGCTCTGGATTTGTGCTTGTCAAACTCAGTGTCTCCTGCCCCGGATTATGATCGACTGATGAGTCCATTAGTGGCTCATGAGTTGGACTGTTCTGGTGTTAGGATTATGGCCTGTGGAGCGGCACATGGAGTCCTAGGGAATTGGGACATCGGAACAGTAGCGTATGACTTCTTGGCACAAAGTTATTTAGAAGAACACGCCAGTTGTCCTCTGAACGTGCTAGAGGCTCCAGTGGTCGAAGAACATGTATGTTCGTTTACGTTATTAGACTGGATGGCGGACACTTTTGCAACTCATTCCAATTACTTCCTTTTCGAAGCTGTTGCTACGTACTGTGCTTACACATTGATGGATTAACTTGATTATCGTCCAGCTTCCCTTGCACTAACCTAACTTTTTTTGCGTGTTCCAACATCTGGGCTCGTTGAGCCTTTGAATGATGTATTGACTTACCATTTTCTTTTTTCCCTTCATTTTGGTTTTTTTGTGTTTTTTTCGAACTTTCACTCCTCTTTATTTGGATTTCCAATACATGCACTTGGTTCCACTCTGTCGAACTTGAACTCTGCGTTCCTTTTTGTATCCCTAGTTGTTCGTGGTCCGATCAAGGGGGGGTGTAGTGAAGGCAGCGATTTAGATGCATACATTGCTATGTTAGCATGAGCGCGTTAGATGTTAGAAAGCCATCTTGCCACTTTTGCTACTTTTGCACACAACACTGCAGAGACATGTTATTATTTGAAAACTGCTTGCTTGCCTTTTCTTCATATGAGAACTGTCTGTTGTTCACATCCCTAGACGTGCACTGCGACCTTGGTCTGAACATTGTGTGCAAAACACTCTGAGCCGCCAGACAATGTATGTTTTTGAGTCCAGGTTGATCGGCCCACTCTCTAGCCATAATATGCACACAGCTGCAAATACCTGAATGTCGAGAGCCTTTAATATTACAGTTTGCATGCGTTAGAAACACATTCTGGAGAAGAACACTTCCAGGCGCAGAGTAAAGCTGATCCTGTGATGTGATTCACCTAAGCTGATCTTTACGGTATGGGTAGCCTAGAGACCTTCTATTAGTATAATAATACTGGCCTACTAGCTAAGGGAAGGTGGCTGTATTCCACTGTCATTTGTAATATGATTTCTCCCTTCATTTTCTATGGTATTGTAACAATTCTGATTGTTTTAATTGTAATCATTTGTCTGCTTATGTTAGTCAAATTACTGCATCTTAGGACACGAGAGTTTATAAAATAAACCTTTTAAACTTTACCGTGTCTCTGATTACTCTTGTTGTGGACTGATATGAGAATAATAGCGAACAGGTATTTCTGATTCCCACCATTCCTGAGAGTACTCTAAGTCGCTTGTTCTGGGTTGTCTATACATTGGGACCTCCGAGAGAATACGGATAATGAATGGGACACTGATGCTGGTTGGATAGGGGTTCTGGGTGCTGAGGTGAGTTTTTGGTACACCACAATTCACTGAGGTCCTGGTTTCCTGCCCATAGTTCTGTGCATGAGCAGAATCCCTGCAACAGCGGCAGTCTATCATAATTAATATGAACCTTCACACCTGATTCTATTGTATTTCTCGCCCCTGATTGGGCTTCCACAATCAAAATATTCATGGTGCATTATGGTCGTAGTAGTTTGAAGATGCTACATTCAAACCCTCCAATGGGTCGAAATTCATTGTGTATTGTGCCAATATAAATAAAATCCAGGCATCCCGTCATCTGCCTTACCAAAGGTTGAGAGGGCTCTCAAATGCAGAAATCTGTGATAGCATGTGACGTCCCTCGCCAATCATCACTTACATAGCGCAGGCAAAACAAAGCTGTTTTAGAGGTGGTGCAGCCTCAGACGGCATTGGGCTATGCCATAAATGTATTCAAAGTTTCTTCTCACGAAGCCCAGAGAAGCAAAGGAGAGTGAACTTATGTACTGGATAGAATTCTCTTTAATGCAATTCAAAGAACAAAACAAACAGTTGTTTTTTTCAGTGAATTTCTAAGATTTTTTAATTCAATTTTCTAACTATAACGTCCCTGTAACCTTTGTTTTTTTCAGTGACTTTCTAAGATTTTTTCAAAGCAGATTGGGAAGCTGCCGCAGTCCACAATGGAGGCAGTGGTTATCCCACTGCTGAAACCAGGGAATCCAGCATCTGATAAAACGGTGTATAGACCACTCTCTATGCTCAATTTGGATTATAAAATCCAGAGCAGAATTCTAGCCACTCGTTTCTTGCCGCATATGGGGGACCTCATACATCAAGACCAAGCAGGGTTTATGCCATCCCGGAATACTGCAATGAATGTCAGGAGACTACTGCGCCTGCTCCAAGCTGACTCATACTGTAAGGAGGAAGCTGTGATTTTTGCAGTAGATATAGCAGAGGCCTTTGACAGCCTCACATGGTCGTACCTGTTCTGAGTGATGCAAAGGTTCAGATTGGGGACTGAATTTGTGGCGTGGATTGCCTTACTTTACACAGAGTTTACAGTCAGAGTTAGGATGGGCAAGCTCATTTGGACAGCTACAGTGTGGAACGGGAAACAATGCAGGGGTATCTACTATTTCCCCTGCCATTTGCCTTGGCCATGGAACCCCTGGCGACCAGGGCTAGGAAAGAACATTGCTACAGTGGGCTTGAGGTGTCAGGACAGATGCACCACATAGCATTTTATTTAGATGACCTACTGCTATTCCTTAGCACCTCCGCGAGGACCTTCAGGGAGCCGAAAACTACTGGTGCCACTTGAGAGAGTGGCAGGCCTTCAGGTAAACTGGACTAAGTCATGTCTCTTCACCACTATGGAGGGAAGAGAATGACCACTGGCTTTGTAGGGAATCTTATGGAAGAACAGATGCCTGCCATATCTGGGGGTCCAGATCTATCATGCCCAGGGGGACCTGCTAGAGGGAAATGTGGAGAGAGCATTAAGAGGAGTGGAAGCATGTTTTGATTTTTGGGGGACCCTTCCCCTGCCAGTAGCAGGCAGGGTGGCTTTGCTGAGATTATTATAACTCTTCGAGGCACTCTCGGTTTGGATCCCTGCGGGGATGTTTCGGAATCTCTAAGCAATGATGACTGGATTTCTATGGGGAACGGGGAGACGAAGAGTAGCACTTACAACAGTAATGAGACCAAAAGCAGAGGGAGGACTGGCGGTGCCAGACTTTGAATATTATTATATAGCTTCCCAGCTGCAATGGCTCATGAAATGGATAGCGAACCGAGTGAGAGGGACAGCGCAACAAGGGGACACTGCACCAAGCCTGAGCCCCCTCTCACGAGTAGTGCTGCAGCTTCCCATCCAGGAGAGAGATAGCACCACAAAATTAAAAGTAATTGGCTAGTGTTGGAATAGAAGCCTACAGAGATGCAAGACTAAGTGCACATATGCCCCAGATGTCTCGTTGTCTATTTGCGAGGCGCTTCCACATGGGGGAGACTGGTGAGGCTGGATAGAAGTAGGAGTGACTATGGTTGGGATGCTGTATGAAGAGGGAACCTTGCTACCCTTTAATGATTTCAGGGAGATGTATGAAGTACCCCGGGGAGACTTCCTATTGCACACTACCTTTACGGCAGCAATACGCAAACACTGGGGAAAGGAAATGCCAGGACCGCCTACATCAGAAGGATGTCAATATTTGGTATCTGCGGCAGGGACATAAAAAGCAATCACTTGCTTATACAGGAGGCTCGGCCATGCGACACTCCTGGACCTTAGCAAGCTACAGCAGAAATGGGAGGAGGATTTGGGGAAACCAATTGCCAAAAAAGCATGGGGGAAGCTGGTAGAACGAGCAAGCAGGAGCACCAGAAACGCCAGACTTCCACCTGTTCAATTCTATGTCCTTCATAGAGCATACCTAATGCCAGGTCGCATCAATAGGTATTTCAATATAAGAACAGCAGTATGCCCGCGCTGTAAGGAGGAGGGGTTGGAATTCCTTCATATGTTCTAGAGTTGCCCAAGTATAAGGGACTTCTGGAGCACTGTGACAACAGTGCTGGATGAAGTGACGGAAAGGGAAGTAGCCACAACTCTGGGACACTGTCTTTTGCATTGGGTCCCCCATACTGCTAAAAATAAGGTGACAAGTAAGTTTCAGGACTTGAGCCTTGTATTAGCAAAGAGGGATATCACAAGCCACTGGAAGGCACAGTGGGGCCCCAGTGTAAATAGACGGATGAGGGATTTTATAAAGTGGGTGGCCTGTGAGGGAGCAGTAAGGCTCTGGGTAGCCAACAAAACTGGTAGTGAGAGATCACTAGATGCAGCGACAGCTTGGGCAGCTCTGGTGGGACTGCTGAAGAATCCACAGTCTGAGGTAAAGGGAACACCGCAGGGAGAAGCACAAGAACGAGACACAGGAGATAATTGCTCATAAGTTATTAAGGATAGAGCTGCGGAGAAGAGGGTGCAGAAAGCAGAAACCCCCCTGTACACATAGACATGAGGACTAGAGGGCAGCACTCTGCCCGTGGGTACAAGTACACATAATACTCCTTGAGGGGGAACTGATACTTGCTACACATGACACACCTGGCTGGGGAGGGAAGTTATTGGCAAGAGGCAAGCAAGTTGATGCAGCAAGAGAGAGCTCGCACCCAGGCAGGGAACATTGTCACTGCTAGGCGGACCTTCATTTTGCCTCTTTCTGCTTGTTGCTCCACTATTGTTGCTCTTTCTGCTTATTTCTGGCCTTTATTTTACCTCTTTCTACTCGTTTCTGACTTCTATTTGGCCTCGTACTGCTCGTTTCTGACCTTTATTTTGCCTCTTTCTGCTCATTTCCGATCTATACTTTGGCTCTTTCTGCTTGTTTTTGACTGCTATTTTGCCTCTTTCTGTTCATTGCTGGCATTTATTTAGACTCTCTCTGCTCATTTCTGACCTTTATTTTACCTCTTTCTGCTTGTTTCTGACCTTTATTCTGCCTCTTTCTGCTAGTTTCTTACCTTTATTCTGCCTCTTGCTGCTCATTTGTGACCTTTATTTTGCCTCTTTCTGCTCATATCTGACCTTTATTCAGCCTCTTTCTGCTAGTTTCTAAACTTTATTTTGCCTCTTTCTGCTCGTTTCTGACTTTTATTATGCCTTTTTCTGCTGGTTTCTCACCTTTTTTCTGCCTCTTGCTGCTTGTTTTTTACTTCTACTTTGCCTTTTTCTACTCATTTCTGACCTCTATTTTGCCACTTTCTGCTAGTTGCTGACCTTTATTCTGCCTCTCTCTGCTCATTTCTAACCGTTAATCTGCCTGTTTCTACTCATTTCTCACCTTTATCGTGCCTTTTTTTGCTCATTGCTGACCTTTATTCTGCCTTTTTCTGCTTGTTTCTGACCTTAATTCTGCCTCTTTATGCTTGTTTTTCACCTATATCTTACCTCTTTCTGCTCATTGATGACCTTTGGTCAGTCCCCTTCTTCTAATTTCTGGCCTTTATTCTGCCTCTTTCTGCTTGTTTCTCACCTTTATCTTGCCTCTTTCTGCTCGTTACTGACCTTTATTCTGCCTCTTTCTGCTCATATATCAAATTTATTTTGCCTCTTTCTGCTCTTTTCCCCCAGGCTCCTGCCGGCTCCCCGCTCCTGCAGGAGCCGGCATTGCTCTCACAGACAGGGGGCTGCTAAACATGCAGCTCCCTGTCTATGAGAGGAATCATTTAATCTGTTTCCCTGCCCCCTGGAAAGCGGGCAGGGAAACAGATGAGACCTCCGCTTCCAGCAACCAAGAGCATTTTATCAGCTCCGCATGCTAGAAGTGGAGTGTTTGCTCAGACTTGACGTGAGCTGTCAAAGTTCCCAAAAAGTCACAGCAAATAGCCATATCCCTGAGGTGAGCACCAGGGGACATAGCAGGAGCAGGGCATGGAAGGTGGCCATCCCCAGGGCAAATATTGGCTCCAGGAGTAGGGCAGCATGGCCCACCTCATTTCATATCCAAAGGCCTGCCCTGGGGTGGTGGTGGTCCCCAGGGCTGAGAGCAGCCCGGTAGGGGGGCTGCACAGCCCTCTCCTTCTTTAAGCACAAAGTGTAGGGAGGTGGTGGGCCCCGGGGCTCGGGGTGCCTCCTCACAGCCCCCCTAAGCATTTTATTTTAAACCCTGGTTTGGTGGTGGTCCCTGGAGCTCGGGGTGTCCTCACGCCCCTCCTAGCATTTAATATGTAGTCCCGGGAAGGAGGTGTTCCCTGGGCCCAGAGGAGTTCGCCCAACCCCCTCTTCTTACTATAATTAGCCCAGGGACTTGGTAGCCCTGGGGGCATTTTAAGCCCTCAGAGCGGAGCCACATGCGCCCCTTTCCATTTTTTGAATAATCCCCACATACCCTCGAGGCCTGGTACACCTGGGGGCTCCAATTAAAATAAGAGCGGGAGTCGGTGCTTGTTTTTTTTTAATTCACGGCAATATTTGCTAATATTTTGGGAAAAATCGCAGCGAATTGAAAAAATGAATGGCTTTATGCCGTGTCCTAAGAGGACTGCCAACACTTTCTGGTTGAAGTGTTGGCAGCCAATCAGAGATCTGCATTTCCCTAGATGAGCCCATTATTATTTGCAAATTAGCCACGGTCGCGCATATTCTTATTTGTTTTTTTAAAAATGTCTCAACAACTACTGAATAGATTCAAACCGGATAACTAAAAGCATGATCTGTAAACCAAAATCTACCTTCCTGCTAAATTTGATGTAATTCCATCCGGCTGTTCGGGCTGTACTCGTGTTCAAAGCTCCTATGGAAATTAACATGGGAAACACACTTTTTTTTTGATGCCCCTCCTTTTTCTTGGGCCCTGATGGTTGGATCCCCTCAAAACTTTCAATGCACTACAAGGCTCCCTAAGACACTTTTTTGGGAAACGTTTGTGAACATTCAGCAAATGACGCCAACGATATAGGGTAGGCAAAAAACGCTTTTTCTATGGAAACATAGACCTAACTATAACTACCCACTGGTGACCGCCAGTAGATAATTCACTGAAAAAAACAAAGGTTACAGGGACGTTATAGTTAAGCTCAGATTTCACATGCACAAAACCATAGAAATTCAGCAGATTATAGGAGTGGCGGCTTGCCCCACTTCACAAAAAGCAAAAATAAAATGACAATAGCATATCGCATATCGTTATTGTCATTTTATTTTTCCTATTGAGCCAGTGGCCTGTGTGCAGTTTGGGGCAGCAGTGGCCAGCGCAGGGGAGGAGTGGTGTGCACTCCCAAACTGCGCATGAACAGTTTGGCTGGATCTCTTGGGCCAACCAAACAGTCCATGGCCATTTTGAATATTCCTACCAGGCTAAATTACACAGCCTGGTCAGGAACATGAACAGGCTCCCTGGTCAAGGGTCGAGTCTGAGCACCAATCCATGGCGCTCATACCAAGCACAGTGCTGCATTGCAGCATTGTGATTGGCTCAGGGGAGCCTATGTGCTGGGTTCTTCCTGCTCCTAGTGGGACTGCAGAGTAAGAAGGAAGAGGAGGCAGGGGAGGCGGTGGCTGGCCAGCATAAGTTAAGATTGTTTTTATTAATTAATCACCCTCCCCACCCCGTCAGGTAGCATCTGCTACTGAGTTATAGTAATCTGAGCTAACTATCTCTTACACCCCTGCAATGCACTGCTTATGACCTCACATATTACATCACAAATGACATGGTCAGTGACATCACACACCCACACAACCACTCACACACCCATTCACATACCCATGGAACCACTCACACACCCACTCACAGATCCATACAACCACCCACACACCCATCATTCACACACCCATACAACCACTTACACACACACACTCACACCCACACAACCACTCACACACCCACTTGTAGATCCATACAACCACTCACACATCCATACCCCCCCAATGCCATAGACTATAACTATAACTGATGTCCCTGCAATGCACTGCCTATGACTTTACATATTACATCACTCATGACATGGTCAATGACATCACTGATGACATCACTAATTACATTTCAAGTGACATCACTGATGACATCATCCAGCTAGTGTGTTTCATAAATATTTCTGAGACTTCAAGATATATACTGTTACTCCATATGTTAAATTACTATTATTTTTTTACTACTAATGAGTGATACTATTTCTAACATATGTCATCTGAGTGGCTGTGTGACTGTCTGTATTAGTGTGTGACCGGGTTTCTGCGTGGGTGTATGGGTATATGAGTAGATGTGTGAGTGAATGTTTGGATCTGTCAGTGAGTATGTGAGTGGCTGTGTAGGTCTGTCTGTGGGTATGTGAGTAGCTGTATTGGTCTGTGAATGGGTTTGTGAGTGGTTTTCTAGATGTGTGAGTGACTGTGTAAGTGGTTGTGTGAGTAGGTGTGTGAGTGGCTGTATGGGTGTGTGGGTAAGTATCTGAGTAGTTGTGTGGGTGTATGAGTGGTTGTATGGGCATATGAGTGGGTATGCGAGTGGTTGAATGGGTGTGTTAGTGGTTGTATGGGTGTGTGAGTGAGTATGTGAGTGGTTGTATGGGTATGTAAGTTGGTGTGTGAATAGCTGTATGGGTTTGTGAGTGGGTGTGTAAGTGGTCTTATAGGTGTATGAGTAGTTGTGTGGGTATGACAGTGGGTGTGTGAGTGGATGTATCATTTTGTGACTAATTTTGTGTATCTGTGAGTGGGTATGTGAGTGGTTGCATGGATATGTGATTGGGTATGTGAGTGGTTATCAGGTGTGTGAGTGGTTGTATGGAGCTTTGAGTGGGTGTGTGAGTAGCTGTACGGGTATGTGAATAGATGTGTGAGTGGTTATGTGGGAGTGGGTGTGTGGGTGGTTCTGTGGATGATGTCATCAGTGATATCATTTGAGATGTCATTGGTAATGTCATCAGTGATGTCACTGACCATGTCATAAGTGATGTATTATGTGTGGTCATAAGCAGCTCAGGTAAATATAACTGGTGAATGTATGTATATGGTTTTTTGCATGTGAAATCTTCTTAGCCTAACAGTAAGTCCTGGCAACATTTGTTTTTTTCAGTGAATCTCTAAGGTATATTTAATTCTATTTCCTAACTATAACATCTCTGTAACCAGTGTTTTTAATCAGCAAATTTCTATGTTTTTTATTGTTATTTCCTAACTATAACATGCCAGTAACCTTTAGTTTTTTTTGTGAATTTCGAAGGTTTGTTAAATTTTATTTCCTAACTGTAACCTGTAACCTTTGAGAGTGGGTGTATGAGTGGCTATATATGTTGGTGAGTAGATGTGTGAGTGGCTGTATAGTTCTATTAGTGGGTGTGTGAGTGGCTATATGGGCCTATGAGTGAGTGTGTGAGCAGCTTTGTGAGTGTCTGAGTGGCTGTGTGAGTGGCTGTATTGGTCAGTGAGTTGGTGAGCGAGTGGTTGCATGGGTCTGTGATTGGGTGTGTGAGTAGTTGTATGGGGGTGTATTATTAACTGTAAGGGTCTATGAAAGGGTATCTGTATGGGTCACTGACTGGGTGTGTGAGTGACTTTATGGGTCTGTGAGTGGGTGTGTGAGTGTCTGTATTGGTGTAGGAGTAGGTGTGTGAGACATTTTAAATGTGTGAGTGGCTTTGTGAGTCATTGAGTGGGTGTGTGAGTGACTGTTTGTGCTTGTGAGTAGGTGTGTGAGTAGATGAGTGTGTGCTATCACAGTCTGCATGAATTGGTGCATGCACCTTTCACTTTAGATATAAGGTTTTCCTTATATCCTGGTCACTGCATTTAAAACTCATCAGTCACCCCTAAAGTAGGCCCTTCAGTCCAAGGGCATGGTGCATCGTTGTAATTGTGAAGGTACCCTTGCAAACCCTGGAATCCATTCTCTGGGCTTTGTTACTACAGGGCAGCCATTTTAAGGGGTAGTGGACACTGGCAAGTTGAGATGTCCAACTACATGATTGCTACCCCAAACCTGGTCATCTTAGGTATCAAACATGTTAGAATGATACAACTACACTGATTCCAGTGTTAATTGCATGATGCCATGTACTAGGGGCTCCTTAGAGGACCCCCAATACCAACCTATGTAGCCTTACAGGATCTGCCTGCCAGCTCGTGCTGCTGCCGACCACAGAAACTGTTGTGCCCCCTCTGCTGACGAGCTTAATTTGAGCAGGGAAAGCTGAACAAAGGATTTTCTGCAAAGGAGAAGTGGGACCACCTCTCCCTTAGAATTAAGTAGTGTGGTTGTACTTCTGAGCACCACCAGACTGCATTGAAGGGCACACATGAATAAATCAGTTTTGCCCAATTCAGGAGCCCTTGGTTCTAGCTCTGGCGTGAAACTAAACAAAGGACAGGGGAGTGCCCACCCCCTGTCTAGCTCCTCCTTAGGGCGTGCCCAGAGCTCCTCCAGGTGACCTCTTGATTCTGTCATCTTGAATCTTGGCCCCTGGGACATCTGACGGGCTAGACCAGCCGAGTAGCTTTCCTTAACTCCCCTGATAGGTGGATCACTGCAGAAGACACCCCACCCCCTTTTAGGGTTACTTAATGGCTCCCTTGAGGACGGGCCCTTAGATTTGTCCTGGACTTTGTCTAGATTTATCATGACCTGTCTGAAGACACTTCTGCTGCTGGACATTGTAACTCTGCTGCTCGATCGAGCCAGGACCAAAGACTGCTCTTGGTAGGAAGACTCCGGCTGCAACTTTGTCTCCGTGCTCTTCAAAGTTTCTGCAACTTTGTGGCCATGCATCTTCCGAGCCTGCATCCAAGCAAGAGGGAATCTCCCTTGGAGTGAAGGAGTCATTTACCTGCATCCACAGGCCCCTCAACATCAACAACTGGTTTGCTGATCCTGTTGTCCCACGGACATCTCCCATCTCTGCAAAACAGGTGGTGGTTTGTTGGCTCTCCAGAGGCCTGACCAGTTTTCCATGCAACTTGGGAAACTGCAATTCCTCTCCAGGCGACCTGAACTGCATCCCTATGCATTGCATCTGTCTTGCATTGCCTAGGCTTGTTGACTCTCTTCACTAAAGGTCTTTGTGCTTCAAGATGCCCCCGTATCAAGCATCACACAGATCCTACTCCTCCTAGACACCTCCGAGTGGTTTGTACCCTGCTCCCTCTGCTTTCAGATACCTCTCATCCAGAATCCATGTTGGGGTTCCACCATCCTGGTCCACAAGTCGCTGTAGCTGCCAGACCGTCAAGATCCTCCATTGGCTCCTACAAGTGGTTCCAACACCACTTCACACCAATGCACCTGGGCTGGTGTGGATATTAAGGTATTCTAGGTATCCATGGGTGGGGTGGCCCTCGAACCTCCCTTGATCCAATTGGTGTCCCTTGGGAAGGGTCCTGAAACAAGAAAATACCAACCCAACTTACCCTTTGTTATCCTATGGACGTTTGACCCAGTGTAACCGCTCAGCACACAGGTGCCTAGCTACTTACCTTTGGTGGCTCTGTGATTCCCCAGATCTTCTCCAACCTTAGGTATCAGTCTCATTTTGGTACTTACCTCACATACCACTTTCTTAATATATGGTTCCCCCCCCATAGGGCCCCATCTGTTTTTCCATGGTAGCCACTTGTTCTTGAAGTATTTCTTCTGTATATTTGATACCTCCAGGTAGGAGATATATGAAGTTAATTCTTATTGTTTTGATAATAAATACTAAAGTATTTTTATAACACTTGTTTGGGTCTTTCTTCTGACTGACTATTATGGTAAACGCACCCGCTTAACACCCACCTGGATAAGCCTTAGCTGCTCTCCACAGCTACCCCTTGAGGGCTTTGGTTATCAGGGACCTACACACTATCACTAAGGGTTGCCTGGACTCAGTGCACAGTGCCTCACCATAGGTGTACACTATATACTGAGACAACCTCCTACATTGTTGGCAGCGGTGGGATAAACACTTGCATTGCTTTACCACTTTGTCATCAGTAGGGTTTCCACATGAAACCACAACTTCCTTTTTGGAATACACTATACTAGATAAGTAGTGTCTTTTTTGCTGTTTAGGTTAGGTGTCAAGGGTCTAGCATAGCCTTCCTCCAACCTCTGGGAAGTTTAAATTACTAGGGTAGGGTACACACACTACACTAGTACCATGTTTAGTGGGAAACCAAGTCACACTCAGGTGTCTGGGTACAGTGCCCCTAGGTTCCAGGAACATAGGATCCTGTTTAAGGCTAAGAAACTGAAGACAGGTAGTAACCCCACTAGGTATTTTCTTATGGAGTTACTCCTTCAAGATGACCTCCAAAAGCTGGAAGGCCACTGGGGGAGGAATACCTTGGTGAGAGGGATGACCTTGCAGGACAAGAGCTAGAGGTACTTAGTACTGCTGGCTCTGTCACTGGACATGACCATGAGGAGTCAGAAGAGACTTCGATGGACAACCTTATACCTGTAGAGGGAGGTACTGATGGTATAGAAAGGGGTCACCGCAGTAGGCCCATTTTCACCCCCCTGGGATGATACAGACGATAAGGGGAAATAGGACCTCCTCTTCCTCATCATCCTCCTCACTTTCCAAATAATTAGTTACTGGGTACACTCACTCTAATTTAGATGAGGCCATCATAGATAGGAGGTTCAACCTGCTAAACCTTGAGAAAGCAAAACTCAAGTTTGAGAGGGGGCAATTGGTCCTCAAAAGGGAAGCCCTATAAGTGGAAAAAGGAGGAAGAATTTGGGGTTAAATCCTCATGGTGACAGAAATAGAGACTTCAGAGTCAGAGAGGAACTCTTTGACTCTAAGAATCTTAGTAGGGTGGTCCCTCCTTATAAGACCCGGGAGGATATCCAAAAGTGGATTACTGCCCTTGTAAAGTCCAAAAGGTTCCCCATAAGCAGTGTGCATCTATCCTGTGACTCTCATTTACAGATAAAGGTTGAGACAAACACTTTGCAGTAAGAGAAGAGGATGCAGACAACTACAAAGGCTTGAAAGAGGCACTTATTGAAGGGTTTGGACTTACCTGTGAGGAGAGATACTCAGAAAACCTCTTCACAAGACTGGGTTGATTTCATAGACTGTGCAATTAAGGCTCTGGAAGGCTGGTTACATGGTAGTAATGTACATGACTAGAACACATCCTTAATAACCATGTGTCTGAGAAACTGCACCAATACCTGATGGACTCTGATCTCACCTCTCCCCAAGAATTGGGAAAGAAGGCAGACAAATGGGTTCATACCAGGTCGAGAAATAAGTCGCATGGTGGGGGTGACCAGAAGAAGAAAGATACACCTAAGTCCCAAGAGAAAGATAGGGAAAAACCTAAAGATACCAAGAAAGAGTCTTGTTCAGGGCCACAACAATCTTCCCCTCGGGGTGGGTACAAATCCTCATCTTCCTCTAGTAATAAACCTTCTTGGTGCTTTGTTTGTAAACAAAAAAGGCATAGGACATCTGATACCAGTTGCCCTAAGAAAGGCACCAATACTGCTACTACTTCCCCTAGTGCCCCTAGCAGTAGCACTAGCAGCAGCAAAACCCCACAGGGTGTAGCTAGGTTCACCTTGGGTACTACAGGGAGCTCTGGCTCAGTCAGATAAGTCACTGAGGCTGTCCTGATATCATAGGGTGGCACTGACCTTGCCGCTTTGGCTACCTGGCATCCTAATATGAGGAAATACATCGAGTATCCCCTCATAAATGATATTGAAGGCGAAGCTTACCGGGACAAAGGTACCTGTGTCACTATGGGGACTGGAAAACTGGTGTCACCTGAGCAATTTTTACTTCGGCGCACTTACCAAGTAACCAGCGCAAACAAAATTACGAATAGCCACCCCATGACAGTAGTCAATCTCAGCTGAGGGGGAGGTTACTGGCCCTAAAAAGGCTGTGGTATACTTTAACATTCCTGTAGAGTGTCTTATGGGCAATAATTTGTAGACATCAGCATGGGTTGAACTGGAGTTAAGGACTTAAAAAAAAGTGTTTTTCTGGCAACAAGAGCACAGGCCAAGAAACAGGGAAATCAAGGAGCAGTGGGGCCTGAAATGTTTCCAAACCAAAAAAAATCAGTGGGCTGCAGACTGGAGAGGTGAGATGACGTAGATTTGGAATGGACGGCTTCCATGAGGAACAGGGCCAGGACTGATTTCCAATAGGTAGACCCATATTGAAAGGGGCACAGTGGGTGGAAAACAATGGGTTGGAATGCTACCTGAGCAATTGCCTCTGGTTAGACAATTTGCAAACATTCATCCCATCACCTTTGGATGTCTGATTGACAGTAGCATGTCTGGAAACTCAAGACTGGTGCAGCTTTTAAAGCCTACTACTGCCAATGTTTGTGAGTTTCAAAAAGTAGTAAATTTGAACCCATTCAAGGAGTAGTTCTATGGGTGAAGATATACAATGTTTTTGGTAAACCATACACTATATATATATTGAAGATCCCAGTCCAGAAAATTAACAAGTTAAAACGTCTTAGTGAAATGAGTACGACAAGAAAAAACAACTCAGACAAAGCAGACCCAACTCACGGCACAGACCCTGAGGTAAAGCCCCTAATCTGACTGCATTTTAGGTAGGCCCTGTCACCATTTTCGATCATGCAGGTCACCCTTTTAGATCATGGAGGTTTCCATATTAGCTCCATTTATGCAGAATCACAGTCATGTCTGTCATTTGATGAAGATGTCATCGCACCTTATCTTTCTAAGAACAGTAAAAGTGTCAGGTCGTTCGACTGATGACATAGATATAACACCTGATGCAACATCAGTCTGGGTCAAGTGTCTACTTATCACCATGTCTAAGTCAAATA
Organism: Triturus cristatus; assembly: GCF_964204655.1. Classification (NCBI taxonomy): domain Eukaryota; kingdom Metazoa; phylum Chordata; class Amphibia; order Caudata; family Salamandridae; genus Triturus; species Triturus cristatus. Next base: position 353,967,758 of record NC_140593.1, on the reverse strand, counting down.
GGAACAAGTACAGACATATAGTCAAAATAGCGTAGTCTGAATTGACGTTCTCTTATGTCAGGAATTCCAATATCTGATAAGATTTACTATACTAAGACTGCAATTTTTCCACTTAAGTGTGAGGTCCTTTATCCAGAATATAGCCCGATATTCTGCCAGAAGACGGTTGCTACTGCAGCATGTGTGTGCACTTCGCAGGGAACATTGCCTTCACACCTCCATTGATGACGACAGCCTTTGCTGTCCAAAAGATATGCAATCTGTTGCTTTTCCTTAAGAAATTCTGGACTGCAAGTTGCTCTACTTTCCATGTTCTTTCAGTGTGGCGCATAGAAGTAGGTTTTAGGGTGTTAGTTTTGAGACAACATTTTTACCATGTTAGATAAGTGCATTTTATTTTCATTGCTCACAATGTGCCTTCCTGACGGTTTTATGATATCCTGTGTAGTTGTACTAGATGTACTGAGAAACAGGTTATACCTGTCATAAGAAACGCTTTTATTTAAAGTGACTGTTCTTCTTAGTGCATGTGTGTGTGATATTGTGAACAATTAAATAGGTTTGTTTCTGTTACCTTAGTGCCCCTGATCCCTTTATTAACCCAAAAGCAATTGCTCTATTTAAAAAATGTATTAGATATGGTTGTGCGGGGCCACAATAACCTGTCTGTCACATTCAGCGCTGGTGCTGAGTTCACTTGTGTCATCTGTGGGTTGGAAAGCTATCTATGTAGAACCCTTGTAAGCCTTTATGATAGAGTTGGCAAATCGGTTCATGTGGACAGGGCTCCATTTTTCTAGTCCACTCCTTTTACAAATCATTTTATCAAGTGACTAACAGCCCCCTGTACTAAGCTCAAGCTGCAAATAGAGGAATGCATGCAGGGAAATTAATAGGACAACCAGAGCTGGAGCCGAGCTTTGGGTCTTGCTTGGTACTAAGAGTCTGTGCACAAGCCTAGCCATCGTTTGGCATGGATATCATGTAACAAACATAGTGGAAAAATATGATACAATCTCTTCAAAAATGTAAAAAAGTGTATTTCTTTAACATGCGGTAGTGTTTCAGCTTAGTACCTCAGATTATATCACTATATAGACAGACAATTTTTAAAAACATTCATGGCTTTTGCCTCCCTCCATTACAATGTCATTGATGAACTAAGAGGCAAGTCAGTCATGTATACCCTAATATTACCTAGATTCTTAGTATAGAAGGAGCAACTTTACAGTCTACTAAAAACATAAGAAGTGCTTGTACAGCACACATCCTGAACTCAATTATTTGAAAATATGTGATAATAAAGAAAATCGAGGCTCTGTGAAATAAAATATTTGCCTAGGATCATACAATTTGGACAAGCATGGAAGCGGGTATTGATACCAGCTTATCTGGTTTCACATTTTGGAATTCAGCTACTAGATGGGTATCTTTGTTTCTCTCTACCATTCAAACAAAGGTCACTGTTTTGACTTTTATCCTTGATTCACAGTGAGAAAAATGGACACAGAGATAGCAGGTCCCACTGAGGGCCCACAGAACCAACTACCAGGCTAAGAATACATTTATTTTGTGGGTGTCACACCCCAAACACCCCCCTTGAAAGTATGCCACTGGTTGTCAATTTTGCAGAGCCAATATACAGGATATATTACATGTTTTGTTTTCCTGTGTTAGTCGGATGCATATGCCAAGTAAATGAATTAGGGCACTTTTAAACAGCCAGTAGAAACTAATAATGAGGAAGCACTCTATGTACTGCTAAATCCCCGGACTATGAATATTTGTTATCATCTGATGACATTTTGGCTCATTTCTTAAATAAAAATAAATAAATTATGATTTAGAAAAAATACTTTTTACTATTGAATTCAAATTTAATTCCCTACAGTGCAGGAATGAATGGGGAGGTGTTTATTCTTGCTTAAATCCAATTACCGTGTGTATTTGTTAGTGTTTGATTAATTTGTTACGGGTTTATTGTATTAAGGTTTTCCTTGAATATGTATTTTTTGCATTTTTATCAAGAGTATTGAAATGTAAAAAATTATGTTGTAAGTAACCCCGGGGGGAGTACTCCGCTCCGCCCGCGGCGTGTGCAGAGATTTGCCTCCTCCGCATTCCACGGAGAACGTGGAGAAGGCAATCTCTACACACGCCTCAGCGGAGCGGAGTTGGCCAGCCCCTGCCTCCACATCTCCTATATTATCAAGTAAATCTACATTACATAATAGTAAATCAAAACAACTTACCTGGCATGCAGCGTCCCCGGGCTGCCCTCCTCCTCTTCTTCACAGTATTGGTAATCCTTGACAAAACCTTCTCGCAAGAAAATATAGAACTAAGCAAAATCAAGAGTTTGTTGTGGCCGTATAGCAATAATGATATTGGTGGATTCAGTTCTCAGGAATAGATATGCTGGTGATTGAAATGGTGACGAGCCACAAGAAAATGACGGAAGGATTCATGACTTTTGCCCCACAAAAATATCAGACATAAAGAAAATGGAAATAGTGATGTGGACCGAAATATATTTTTTATTAATTTGTAGTAGGTAATCATACTTAGGGATTATAGGCATATAAAAGAAATAATAATGTATTGACTTAAGCTAGCCTGTCGATGTCATATTAACTGAAAATAATGTAATAGCATTGAAAGGGTTGTTTTTCTCATTGAACTGTTGTTTGCGCAAGATGTTGTAACTTTCCAGAAGCCTTCTGTTAGCTAGTGAATAGGCACTTGTTTTGTATTAAGATAATTGATAGTGTGGTTCGCACCAGAAGGAGAGGAGTCAATAGGAAGGATGATTCATGGGTAGAACAGCCTGGACCTCAGAATGTGGATGATGTAACTTTTCAAGGACTAACGCCTAAAGACTATTGTACGGAAGTGAGAAGATGGGCAGTTTACCTATTCCCAGGAGTTTACTACAGTCCAATTGGATAATGTAGAAGGCGAAAAGACACTTTTTGCCAATTAGAATATTGTGTGTTATATTAGTGCATCTTTTTAGAACAATGGCAGGCCTTTCCCCTTTGGGCTATTCCTCTGAGCTTTTCTATTAGAGAGGAGTTTCACTTGCTCGCACTTGTTGAAGACTCATGTTTGAGTTATTCGCACCTCCCTATGGGAGGCTGCTCAACCTATTTACTTGATGTCTGTTGATTTTATAGCTAAGAATACTTTCCAGTTTATTATGAAAAGGCTTCATGCTTATGCATCGATTCTCTCATCAGTACTCTTCATTGGGTAACTGAGCTGACACCTTACTCTATTTTATTCCAATTTTATTTTGATTAGGGAACTTCCCATATGGTACATTCTTGCTGTATCATTAAAATATTTACTCTATTTTACCTTATATTGAAATACAAATCATTGGATTGTGTTAATTTCTAATGCTGTCGCTTAAAAGACTAATTCTTATTTATTAAATGGACTAAAAACTTAAGACATTGAAAATGAAACCCTTTAGCTCACTCAAAACTCTCTTTATTGACTGTACTAAAACTCCAGAGCAATTTAATGTGTTTTTGGATTGATAAAGGTGATTGCTCCTTTTTTACTTCTTCTTGTCAACTAACAAAGGTCCATACGACTGTCGGCAAGTGTAATTTAATTACACCCGAAGATTAAAGCATAGAAAACCCCGCTCCATTAATGCTTAGTCTAAACAGTGAGTGAGTTGACTTGGAAGAATTATGGTGACTTGTAAAAGTCACTTGAAGGGATTTTATTATCGAACTAAAAGAGCAACTTAAAGAAAACAAATAGAAAAGGAATATTATTTCTGGGACCTCCAGGTGGAATGAAAAAGGGGAACACAATAAAGTAGACAAAAACTATTTTCTATAAACAGGAAAAATCAATTTAGACAAATCAATTCCTAACACAGTACTGTTTTATGAACGTTGCACAGTGAACAAACAAGTGTATCTTTTGCTTTGGGAGGCAAAATGATTCTTGAGACATGTGGACATGCATTTATGGTCAAATCATATCTGTACAGAATCATAGAAGAGACAGAGGAAAGCTGCACAAAGTGATTAAACCTTTATGTGTATTGGGCTTTACATTCAACTTATAACTCACATCTTTAATGAAAATGAGTATCTTTCATTCGCAAGAGGAAGCGGAACAATTGTCATACTATTTCAAACTTTACAGTGCCACAAACAACTAATACATTGAATACTTTCAGGAACGCAGAAAATGGCTCAACTCAATTTTGGGCCGGTACATGTTAAACTAGGAGTCTTTTTCCAAGGAGAGAGTGAAAATACAGAGAGTTAGAAGTCACATACTCTATCTAACATTACTTTGCTGGTGCTCATGTTCAATGTGTTCACTATAGATAATGTGTGCACCTATATTGTATCAGTCTGTGACATGCCACAAAGAGAAACAATTGAAAGCGCATTAGAGACTTTGAAAATAAACATGTCCCTTTTGCACGACACAAGTTTCACTAGAACTGAAGCAAGGTAGTGGAAAGCAGCTGACTGGACTGAATAACTACAGCATCACAGAACACAAACACCTCTGTAATCATTAGAGGTTTGGAGGATAAATACATCAGTCTAGAGAACTGTTGCTGAAAATTGCTGCAGATTTAAACGGAATGGGACGCTTTGCTGAACTGTGCCTGCCTGTGTGTGGTGGCTCAGTCCATGGGACACTAGAACTTCGAGCACTTTTTGCCCTATTAGGAAGGGCTTAGTGCTACAAACTGCGCTTGTCTTCCACGCAGCGTAGGACATGCCTGGGCACAGCCTGGCTGAAGACTGAGCCAAGAGCGGGCCTGTCTGCACCTCTCCGCGCGCGGTGGGACAAGACCAAACAGAGTCCCCCCTTTTTCACCTGTACCTTGACATCCCTAGGACATGGGCAAGCCTAAAACCAGTATTATTGGTCCAACACCCAGCCCTAGTACAACTGGAAACCCAAGTACTCCTCTCATCTCAAACAGCAAGGGATCTGGGCAGAAGTCTTCGAATTTATCAATTCTGACTCCAGCAGTTCGAGCCATAACTGATGAAATTTGCTCAGTTGAAAACTGAGCCATAATGTGAAACGTCCTGGGGTGGAATCACATGAGCAAGGTATTGTTAACTGCAATTCTTTGGGGAACATGTCAACAATGTAGTATACTGGTCGCAAGGCATCTCCTTTCATTGGGCTCCTGTGCTGTCTTGGCCATAGTACATCAACCAAACTCTGACACTTCTCTTGCCTCCCCACCCCGAGCCCGGAAAAGGAAGTAAAAAGGGAGGATTTATCTGCTAATTCAGCTCAGACTCGAGCAAAGTTGTTGGCGGGGGAGAGCCGGAGAAAGAGGTTCAGCAGGAAACATGGACATGGACATAGACAATGGCTTGATTAAGACTTTTTTATTCATTTGTATTAAAATGTTGAACTTCTGTTAAGGACTATGTTTGAGTCCTCTAATCAGAGGTTAACTGCAATAGAAATAGTCATTCTCCACTTTCTCAGGCTCCTAATACTTTTAATGCCTGAAGCCTTGATTGAGACAACTCAAAAAGAGCTTTGCGTACGGGGCTTTCCTCAACACAGCCTTTGGATTTGGTGATTGCAAGGGAGGAACAAGCCCAGTAGAGGAAAATGTGCTTGCAACCAACGATTCAGCATTGTACAGACACACTAATCCACCTTGTAATCAATATTCTACCTCTACTGTTGGGGGAGAGAGTCAATTTTTCCTACAAATGGGGTCAACTCCTCCCATTCATTAACATCTTTACTCGCAATCAACATTCCACTAAACGCTACACACTGTGTGGTGGTCATAGTGAATGCCCCATATTTAAAAGAAGGGAAAACAGAGAACTATGAAGAACTAAAAAATAAAGCTGCTCATTGCTTCCATAAAACCAATGGGGCGGGATTCTTTTTTTGTAAACATATTGACACGGTCAGACATGTGGGTTGGATAGTGCCTGATAAAAAATCGATTGAGGGTGATTGTGTTGTAAATTAAGACAAACAGGGTTTGGTGCATGGGTTCTTTCAGAACTCCATGCATTTTGATGGACCATTATGGAGATTCAGCTGTACCTATTGAGCTATTTTTACAAACCACCTTTTACCCAGATCACCCCCAGACCTCACTTCACTGGCTGCGCTCATGGCTCTGCGATCAGTGACACTCTTTCTGTCCATCTCTCTAACAGATTGAAGCTCTGAATTCCTTAGTGTGTGTGGATTGACTGGTATCTCCAGTTATAGAGTGGTTTTCAGTTCTCTCATCTGAATCTAAAACGATCTATAAACCCTCTATGGAACTTAGCTAAATGATTTTTTTGTGAACACTATTAAAGGATATAGTATTATTGCCCTACAGGAAACATTTCAAGCATTTCTTTCTGGATGATTCTAGAACCTTTTACCTGCCAGCAACCCCCTCTTCTTCAGGTAGGGCTCAGGGAGGGCTTATTAGCCTTGCATCCCTAACACTGGGCTACTCTATGAGAGAATTATTGCTGGGTTCTCTCAACTTCATGGTTGAGCTTCAATGCTTTCCAAAAGGTAGAAGGCAACTGACTATCAATTGTTATAATTTCAGTGCCTCACAAAAGATGGTAAACATTGTCAAATTTGGAAAGATCCTGTAATGAGCCCCAGTGATAATAATTTACATTTTGAACACATGCTTTAAGGGTAAATACTTAATTCAATGCTTCATAGGTTCATTCTTAGGTGTCCAATGAAGGAGGGCAATGTGTTTAATACAAATTCTGTTTGCCCACCTTTATCCGAAGAGGGTGTTTTTCTTTTATTAATTTTATTTTTGTGTCAGCCTCATTGGGGCCCTTGATTAACAACTTGGTCATCTGGTCATGTTTGAGTGATCGACCCACATCACTCTTCAGGTGGAGTGGAAAGCTAATTATAACAAACTAATACATTCCCCAGGGGTGGCTTAAAAGCAAAGGATCAAGGGCCTAGATTAAAGTGGCCTAAGGTGTTTCCAGAGTCCTTCTGTTGTAAGCTTTTTCAGGCTGTGATTTCGATCTCAAGGTATGTTTAAATGTCAATGCTAGCCTCATTGAGCCATCAACTACCTCTTGGTTAGACGTCGGACTGCCCTTTGTTTTTCTTCGTTGTTCTTCATCCAGCAACTCGCCGGACCCGCTGCGCGGGTCCCGCAGCGCGCCAGATCTTCGCGGGAGTTGCCAGAAGGGGCTGCCTCATACCTGGGGTGAGTGCATTCAGACCAGGGCTGCGAGCAGCGGGGACTCCATTGCCCAGGAGTCCCTGCGAGCCCAATTAGTCACACCTGGGCTGCTCTCCCTGGTCGCCACGCCCCCTCCCCCAAGGGAGTAAAACCGGATTGTCAACCTTCCACCAGCGGGACATCAACTACCTCTTGGTTAGACGTCGGACTGCCCTTTGTTTTTCTTCGTTGTCCTTCATCCAGCAACTCGCCGGACCCGCTGCGCGGGTCCCGCAGCGCGCCAGATCTTCGCGGGAGTTGCCAGAAGGGGCTGCCTCATACCTGGGGTGAGTGCATTCAGACCAGGGCTGCGAGCAGCGGGGACTCCATTGCCCAGGAGTCCCTGCAAGCCCAATGAGTCACACCTGGGCTGCTCTCCCTGGTCGCCACGCCCCCTCCCCCACGGGAGTAAAAACGGATTGTCAACCCTCCACCAGCGGGACATCAACTACCTCTTGGTTAGACGTCGGACTGCCCTTTGTTTTTCTTCGTTGTTCTTCATCCAGCAACTCGCCGGACCCGCTGCGCGGGTCCCGCAACCCGCCAGATCTTCGCGGGAGTTGCCAGAAGGGGCTGCCTCATACCTGGGGTGAGTGCATTCAGACCAGGGCTGCGAGCAGCGGGGACTCCATTGCCCAGGAGTTCCTGCGAGCCCAATTAGTCACACCTGGGCTGCTCTCCCTGGTCACCACGCCCCCTCGCCCAATCATCTCCCTACTTCAGGAACACAGTTCCCCGCTGCGCGGGAGCGCACGGGGCTAAGCCCGGGCAAAGGGCGGGCCGTTTGAGGCCGTTCGAGGACGGAAGAGACCGGACCGGGCCATCTCCATAACGTTTATTCATTCGGACTGTATATCCAAAATTGTACGTATTGGTACCTCATTGCTATTGCACCTGTGAGTTCTTAAAGATTTACTATCATTGACAATCTGCGTACATAAGACGTTAACTCCCTGTATTGGTCTAACAGGAAATATGGTTTTAACTAGAGGAAAAAAAAACAAAGTGTTGGGGGGTGGGGCAAGCTTTTGGGCCCCATGGATGACTTTATTACCAAGGCAAATACATTCATAGACCAAAGTATTAGTTTGATAGAAGGTAGGGTGTCTTTGGATTTAGCGTTGGCTAAGAGATCCTCCATGGGGAACTTAGTGGATGCAAGAACCCCCAAATACCCAACATCTCTGGGCGAAGGATGCCTGGTGAGGGTAGGCGTAGCCTACCAAACAATGTGGACCTGTCGGCCTCCCAGCTTTCCGATTTCCAGACAAGCTTAGACGTAGAAAGGACACCAGAGCTAATACCCCAAATTACACCAGATGAAACAAGGCAAACAAGAGGGAGGAGGGAGGGCGCTATAAGGAAAAGAAAGAATGTTCGGAAAAATCCCATTCCAAAAGAGATTAGTGACATGCCTAGCAGAAAAGAGAAAGCACCCCCTAGAGCAGAACAGATAGAGTCTGTGATTACAAATCAGTCCACACATGATACTCCAGACCTTATTAGTCTGGAATCCTCCATTCATTCAGCCTGTAGTAAGGAAATAAGTGATAGCAACAATTCTCAACTGCTAAATAACATTGCAGATCTATTAAATCTTTCCTTGCTCCAGTAGAAGTAAGATTATCACAGATAGAGCACCAGCTATCCAACTTCATAAATCTTACAAAGTCCAAGCAAGTGCTGGGGGCCCAAAAAATGGGGGGAAACAAGCAGATCCCTCTTAAGCCAGCACTCAGATAAAAAAATGTACCTATACCTCTAGAAGTAACATCTAAACCAACACCCCCTGAAACATTAAATATCAACAGAGCAGTGAAACCTTCCACTAATGCCACCATAACCCTACCTCAGAGTAATGCCCTGTCAGTAATAACACCGGCGCCTAAAACATCGGCACCCAAAAAATCAGCGCAGAAAACCCTGCCTTCCAAAATACCTGCCCCAAAAACTTCGGCCCCAGTATCCAACAGAGGTGATACTAGGGGACCCCCTGAAGCTAGATTTGCAGTCGATATGCCACCGGAAGCAAGTCCCTTTGTAGTTGTAATGATAGGTGTGCCCGAGCTAGTGGATTATAACGCAGAACCGACGTGGTCATTGAAAAACAAGGCCCAATATTGGCTAAATACCAATCGCCCTATTCCAGCAACTTGGACATGTAGGATTCTGATGGTACGTAGGACTCCCTGGGTGGGAAACAGCAAAAAAACAATACCGGGAGACTGTATTCTGATTACATTAGAAGATCCCCGTGTGGTAGATTATATTTGCTCCTGGGAGTTTCCGAATGTAAATGGAGAAATAGGCACCAAGCGACTTTCCTTTTTCTATCCTTCAAGGCACCGCAATGGTCCCTCTAATGATTATAACAGCCCCTGGGAAGTAGCAGCTCTCCGTCATAGTGAACATGGCAGCTCAAGGCAAATAGTGGGCCCTCGACATCATGATAACGACAGTTCCTGGTACACAGTGGGGCAACGTCGTCGGGGAGGAGGATGGGATGATTGGGGTCCCTACACTCAGAGGACGGCCTATAGAGAGCTGCCTCGCTGGGATGCCTGGTCCAGCATCCCGACGATGAATAGGTTTAGTGCCCTTGAATCGGTCGATTGACCACTAATGGCGACCGAATCTATCACTCCCAAGACACCCCATTTAACGCCTAAAGTAAAAACAATTTGTTCAGTAAATGAAGCTGCGGTGATCAACACAGAACTGTTGCCCTTACCTATCATCTTTTGGAATGTTGCGGGCCTTCGTCCCAAAAATGAGGATGGAACTGCCATGAATTTCTTGGAGCTGGGCAAAATCATCTGCCTCCAGGAGACATGGTCCATGACGGAGCTCCACCTCCTGGGTTATAAAACATACTTTACTCCAGCTTTGGGCAGTGGTGTAGGCAGACCTAAGGGAGGGTTGACCACGTATATTGCAAATACAGTGAACCACCTAAAAGTATCTGTAGTTGCTTTTGACCCAAATTTTCAATTATTTTCCCTTGCTTTCAAAAATAAAGAGTCCATCCTCTTGCTTAACCTCTATAATAATTTAGAGGAGGACCAATTCTTGACCTTTCTCGTTAACATCCAAGAAAAACTAACCCATTTTTTAAAGGCAGGAAAAGGGGTGGTTCATCTTCTATGGGGAGGAGATTTTAATCTGCATCCATGCCCACACGCTGGAAAAAATCGTTGTGGGATAGTGGATGAACATGATGCTCCCCTCATGCACTTTGTCCATACCAAGGTGGGGATTGCTATGAATAATGTCTTATCGGACTTGGAACTCTCGATAGCTAACGAGCCAAGTCCAGGCTTAAACCTCTTGCAACCAACATATGTGGGTAGGGGATACAAAACGACAGTCGATTACATCCTCCTGTCGTCCGGATTGTTGCCCCGAGCTAGGTCCTTTGAGGTCCGGACTAACACACTAAGCGATCATTCTGCCTTGACTATGGATCTTTATGCAATTAATTCTCAACTCCTAACCGTAGTCATAGCTAAAACTCTTGCCCAGAATAAATTGGAGCTAGGTAAGCAAAACGGATATACATTAAAGTGGGGGAAGATAAACCCAGCAGAAATTACTGAAAAATTGGTAAAAAATGCATATTCAAACATAACTAAATGCCTGGATTTACTAGAAACGGATGAAGAAGTCCTAAATAATTCTACCCAGATATTAGAGAAAATTAAGTGACTTCTTACAGTAAAACCAAAGAGCTCGAACCCAACTATTAAAGGGTGGTTTAATCATAGCTGTACCAGGGCCCTAACTAAGTTAAAGGTGGCCCTGAATAAAAAGTCAGAGACCTGGAGCAGATTCAACTCCTTAGACAGCAATATGGAAGGGCACATAAACAAAGAATTCAAGAACTAAAACAGAAATTATGGGACGATTTGCACATTAGTGCCGTCTCTAAAAATAGTGAGGCTTTCTGGCGAACTGTTAAATCCCCCTACCTAGTAGATGATAACAGTCCCAAGATAGAAGTGGCCATAGAGGAAGATACTTGGGTGTCACACTTTTCCCAAATTTTTAAAAATACAGTAACATCAGTAGGGACAGAAATCTCACATCCAATAGTTGAATACCCATTATCCCTGCATTTTGACATCTCCGAGGTTTTAGTGGCACTAGAAACAAGCAAAAACGGGAAAGCCCCAGGCCCAGACGGGGTCCCAGTGGATCTTTTTAAATTCAATCCGGATCTCTGGGCCCCCATTCTCACGAGAGTGTGCACTGCAGCCGCAAAAGTGAGTCTGATAAAATCCTGGACCAAATCTATCATGGTCCCAATTTTCAAAAAGGGTGATCGTCAGGACGTCAAATGCTACCGCCCCATCTCACTGCTGGATTCTCTGGGCAAGGTCATTGGCAGGGTCGTGCTTCAGCGACTCCGGCAGTGGGCTGAGGAGGGAGGCATTTTTTCCGATCTCCAATTTGGATTTCGGGAGGGGTTTGGAACGGTGGAGCAGGCCCTCAACCTTAGTTGGTGGGCAAATATATCCAAGCAAAGAAGGACATGGTCTATATGGTGTATGTAGACCTGTCCGCTGCTTTCGATTGCGTTTCACACGCAAAACTCTGGATGGTTTTGAGACAAATGGGAGTGGATCCCCCTCTTTTAGATTTTTTGAGAGAGTTCTATTCTAAAGCCTCTGCGAGGGTGCGCTTTGGCATGAAGGGGAGTTGACAGCGTCTTTTGGAGTAGAGCGGGGAGTCAGGCAGGGGTGTGTCCTGGCCCCCTTTCTCTTCTCATTGTATACGAATGGCCTGGAGGAAGAGATGTTGAGGGGGGCCCAGGATCTCCTGCGGGTAAAAAAGCGCCTGATTCCCGCTCTGCTCTATGCAGATGATGCTGGCATTTTGGCGCGCACTCCGCGTGAATTACAGAAATCCCTGAATAGGTATGTTGATTTTATGGGTGGGCTGGACTTACATGTGAACGTCAATAAAACGTTTGTCATGATAGCAGGCAGTGGGAAAAATCGAGCTAAGGATATCTATCCCAAAGACCAAAAACTTGAGGTAACTGCCCAGTATCCGTACTTGGGTATCATGATTGACGAAAGGCTAAACTGAAGGCCAGCAGTAGAGGCCAGGTGCCATCTTTTTAAAAGAGCCATAATGTCCCTGATGAGCTTCTCCCAGAGACTGGGGAGAAGGGCCCCAGTGGAGCTATTAAAAATCTATAGCGCCAAGTGTCAGGCGATTGCGCTGTATGGGGCGGGAGTCTGGGGACACGTAGATGTTAGCGCCCTTCAGGTGGCAGAAAACACCTTCCTCAGATTCCTTTTAGCAACACCGAGACGTACATCAGTTTACGCATCCCACTTGGAACTTTGAATCCCTTACTTAGAGGATTTGTTAAGGATCCAACCATTATTGCTCTGGCGGCGCATTTGGACTTCTGACAAAAATGCCCTAACCCAGGCAATCGTGGTGGACTCAATGACTCTTGATCAATCCTTAAAAATAAAATGGCTTCGGTATGTCAGAAACTTCTTCAAAGATCTTGGTTTGGAGAAATATTACCTTGAACCCAAAGATATCATTGATCTACCAAAGAGAGCGTTGAAACAACTGGCTCTGAGTCACCTAGAGTCCCTGAGGTTGACCTCTGAGTCGACAAAACCCTCGGTCCTTCATGCAAATATGATCCAGTCCACCTATTTTATCCAGCCTTATTTAACACTACAGATTAGTACGTACGATAGAATGTTATTGACAAGATTCAGATTAGACTTCTTTCATAGACTAGTAGCTTTTCCCGAGAGAAACAGGTGGGATCCAATTCTCACTACTTGTCCCTGTGATGAGGAATCAGTACAGTCTACATACAATATTGTTTTGTAAATTCCATCATCCACATCGGAAAATCTGGCTACTACCTCTACTAAGGCGATGGGGACTTAGACAATGTCACCCCGCAATGCTATGTCTCCAACTGTTAGAATCTGAACCGGTTTGTTATCATGTCCTTAACTTTTTAAAATGCACTATGAGGCATAGGAAAAATCTGTAAAAATTTTGCTGGATCTAGTGCCATATGACGTAAGGAAATCACTTGATTCTTTGTTTTTAATTATATATGATTTTGTGTTTGTATGAATTCCATTTTGTAAGATGTTCTCTCTTTTAATATGAATTTGTACTATCACAATGTTGCTTTTATGGTTTTCCAATGTGTAAAGCCGAATAAAGAAAATTATTATTATTATCATTGAGCCATATTTGCCAGAAGGCAACCAACAATTTAACTGTCTATGGGGAACCAAATCCTATCCCAGTTCATCGGTTGTTCTCATGCTCATAGGGACCTTTTAAGGGCACTGAAAAGAAAACCCAGAGACAGAGAGGAAGTGATTGGGTGTTGCTTAAAATATAAATAAGTCTTACAAAAAAGACAATATTTCCTTAAGGAGGAGGCATGGGTACAAGTACTTGAAGTAAGCACACTCTAACACAGTTCTGCATCTTGGGAAATTGTCAACGCTCTTTATTTGCTAAATCAGAAGCACCTTCTGTTTTTATTTCATATTTCAGAAGACAGGTGGGTTTCCCATTTTGAAGGAATTTATAACTCCAACTATATTCCATTGATTAATATTGATTTATTTACGTAACAAGAATTATGAGATAGATTTTTTCTTAGATGATGTCAGTGAGGCATTAATTGGCCTATCGACAAACAATGCCCCTGGTCCAGAGGGTGTGCCGTCAGATCTGTATAAATCAAACCCTTTAATCTGGGCCCCCTTATTGACCCAGGTGCTGAGTGCTGCCTTTAGCCTTAGTATGCCTTCCTCATGGTCTACCTCAGTAATTGTCCCAATTTTCAAAAAGGGGGACAAAAATGAGACACATTTATACAGACCCATCTCTTTCATGGATATGGCGGTTAAAGTATTGGAGCAGGTCATTCTCAACCAATTAGTTCTTTGGGCAATGGATAATCACATGATTTCCAATATTCAGTATGGGTTCAGGGCTGGATTAAGCAGACTTGACTTAACTTGCCTTTATTTATATTCAATTATTAATAAATACACCACAACTAAGCAAGAATCAATCACATGACCTTTATTGACAATGTATACGACTTCCATATGGTCAGCAGAGATAAGCTTTGGAAGATCTTGCTCACGCTTGGGGTATACTCTGATATTGTCCTTTTTAAAGAGATATGCAGAAGAACATGTCTGCCTCAATGAGAAATGGTAGGGATGGTAGCACTTCTTGTGCCTTTACATAAAAAGAGGAGTTAGACTGAGTTGTATATTTGCCCGATTCCTATTCACGCTATATATAATCCCTCTTGAAAAATCACTTGTGTAGGGAGGTGGGGGAATATGCTTCACCTGGGCCCTCTGACCAATCAGTACCTTACTTTATGCAGATGACAGCGTCCTATTGCCTAGAACCGCCATGGGCTTACACAATTTGCTGGGTTTTTTCTGCTTTTATGAGTGGCTTGGATTTTAGCACCAACATTTATGAATTTCATATCATGGTAGTGGTACCTAGATCTACAAAATTAAGATCATGCTGCTCTCAAGTAGGTTGTATAGCAAGGGTTGATAATTAGGCTTTAATTAAGGTTGGTGCTCTTTTTGACAACCTGAGTTCATACTCCCCAGTAATTACCTCTATAAAGAGCTTATGGCTAGGATAGTTGTCTTGGTTTTTAGCTCTAGATTGGGACAGAGACCAATTATATTAAATTGAAAATTGACAAGGCCAAATGTATGCTTACCGTCTCTTAACCAGAGTAACATCTGGGGTTGTTATCCCTCCCAGAAAGCACTCCTTTTATTTTTCATGAGAAACTAGGGCAGAGATACATCTTGGACGAATTGGCCCTTTGTCCGCTGTTGAGGTAGATTAAAGGTTGGGTTAGGAATCAAACAGCTTCTAATCATGAAATCATTAGGGATTGTCTTTGACTATAGAAA
Organism: Triturus cristatus; assembly: GCF_964204655.1. NCBI lineage: Eukaryota > Metazoa > Chordata > Amphibia > Caudata > Salamandridae > Triturus > Triturus cristatus. The sequence continues at coordinate 353,952,557 of NC_140593.1, read as the reverse complement.
TCAATGAGCATATCGTGGTTACATTATATAAAGAGGAATTTAGTTGCCCTAGGTCATCCAGAGTTATTTTTCTTATCCGGAGCATATTGTCAAAGGTGACCTAGGCTGGATGGAAAAGAGTGGAAGAGTTTGGATTTTAGGCAGTTCAGACCCGCTCTTTTATATCTGCAAATGTTGGGCGATTAACTCACTTGCTTTAAAGTGGCATTTTTTAAAGTTAAGCAGCTAATCAAAGAAGGATGTGGGAATATTAATTGTTCTTAAGGACTGTTTTTATGAACATACAGGAACAAACGAAAACCTTGTGCCTGTGGGGTCATGATGGCACTTCTTAGCAAAATACTCTGCACTTTACTTCATTCTGTGGTTGGTAAAAGCACTTGAGAAATTCCTTTTTATCCTCTTTGTTTAGGAGTTTCAGTTTCAGGCGGGTTAGATAAGAATAACATTTGCACATTTCAGTTGATAAACCAACCTGCTATAAAGATTTGTTTTTTTAAAGTTGGGCAGTTAACAAAGAATGACGTGGGGTTAATAATTGCTCTCATGAATTGTTTTTATGTGTTGTTATTTTCATTGTGCTGTTCTTTTTATGGTTTTGTAATGAAACTGAAATAAAGTGGATGATGTTGAAATGTAAGAATTGTAATCTTGTTAACAGCAGCAGTTAATACAGTTTTACATTAACTTGCTTGTATTGCTCAAACTGTGATAGTGACATATTTAATTAACGTTCTGCTGAATTGTTTGATAGCCTTTCTCCTTTTATTACGGCAATATTTATAGCAATAGTATTTTATATTTCACTAATTAAAATGTTGGAGCTCTGTACTATTATCAAAGGAAAATACTAACAAGGGCCCAGAACAGAGTAGAGAGTACGCGTAGGGCGGATCTACTGAATGAAGAGTCAGAAACTAAAATGAAGGCCACACTGAATAATTTCAAGATGATCACCAATTTTCTAGTGCAGCTAGGAATATAAGAAAATGTTTACAAAACAATTGGCGGATCAGATGTGGCCATAGGCAGAGATCTCCCTAATCATCCCCTATTAACATTTAGGAAATCACGATCAATCAGGGATGCGCTAAAGTCACTTATTCGGGGAACAGCCAAATGCATTACTACATCAACTTAAGGGCTTTTTCCCATGTGGAAAGTCCACGGCCTGTGCCCACAGTAACAAGGTACTCACCTATGAAGGTCCTGGTCTTCAAGAAACAAAGAGGATCATGAAATTCATGAACTGCAATACAACACACACAGTTTACTGCCTAGTGTGTGCATGTCAACTCAGGTATGTCAGAAGTACCATGCATCCCACCAAAATACATATCCTGGAACATCTAAGGGCAACAAATAATAAAGATATCACTTACCCAGTTGCCGGACACTTTGAATCTCATCATCAGAGTAATAGAAATCTGCTAAAGTTCTTTTGTCTGTACCAAGTACCTCATGATGTAAGAGGTGGGCACAGAGAGTTTAATCTTCAAAGACTGGGCTCTAGATATATAATAGACATGCAAACTAAAACACACATGGGATTGAATAGTGGCAAAGAAATTGGGGTACACCTGTAAATAAAACGAAAACAAGGAGAGAAAATGATATGAGTTTGCCTTCTGTTAAGCATGACTGCTAATTTGAATCACCATATCCATCTAAGAAGAAGAAAAGCAAGGTTATTAGTTTATAAGCCCATACAGGGCTTGATATATGTAAATAGCATGTTCAATAGACAGAATATGAGAAATGACCCATCAGTGGGCGGGATTAAGAGAGTTTTTTTAATTGCAAATCATATGCAAAGTGCTTCAATTTTTACACAATGTAATGAATTAAGGGAACATTTATGTGCAAATCGAATTGAATGAAGTATCTATACCAATGAATTGTAAATGAAAAAACATGCTAAAAGATGGCACTTATGGTGACCTAATAAGTACGAGAAAGTAATGAAGTCCATCTTTGGTGTTAATGAATGTGATTTAATAGACATTGACTTAAAAAGAAGGAAAATGTGGTGGCCGTCCACATTGATAAAGGTGCTCTGCCGAAACGCGTCTGCGTGCATGAAAAGTCCTAATAAATTGGATGTTTTTCCCCCGAGAGTCTCTCAACGAAACACGTGTCGGCTGTTTGTTCAAGCTGGATTGTGAAAAAGAAAGAATTTGGAACCTTCCATTGGTTTTATGTATACTTATTAATGTATACTGTTGAATACAACTGAAAGGACCCTTGGAAAATACGGACCTTGCAACTTTTCCATAGTGGTGGTGCTCTGGACAATTTTTCTAAATTTATATGTCTGGCCTGTTCCTACATGTGACACTATGTGGATGGCATAGTGTCCTCTGTCTCATTGAGCACGCCGATTTGGCAGATGTGCATCTGAAACCTTTCCTGAACTATTTGTATGTGCTAACGACTTAACTCCATTGACAGCTCTATTTCTCTGTTGATATATAAAACGTCCCTGTCACCTTTGTTTTTCTCCAGTGAATATATATATATATATATATTCCATCCAATGAGCTGCCGCTTGGCCCGAGCCTCTTTTTTCCGTAAGCCTGCGGCGGGGTAGAGAACCCCTATAAATCCCTCAACATGTACCGCAAATCACACCAGAACACAGCACGGCTAGTCAGCTTTCACACTCATGTTTTATTTCAATTCCAGCAATTCCATGATTCAACGCGTTTCGGAGCTCCTGGCTCCTTGCTCATGAGTAAAGTGACATTCAATTCTGCCATTTTAAATACACCATGTGATTAAACAATAAAAATGAATAACAGACGTATGCCGGTCTTTATAATGGATTATTTTTGCAAAAGATTTAGAATTTATTTTAAAGATTTTAGACATGACTGGGTGCAAAGAACATCACTGTAATTTCTTAAAAGACATAAGTGATATGTGTCATAATTTATAAATATAAGTCGGCCGTATTATACCTATGGTATTTTTTTACAATTAAGATGTTTTCCTCAACGTTAATGGTATGTATGTTTTTACCTCCGTGGTTCTTCACTAATTGCAAACTTGTCGACAGTTCTTTTAACCCCATGAGCATATTTAAACTCATGTAACTTTATTGACAACATACTTTCTGTCTTACATACAATTCTGCCCAAGTGGGCCTAATTCATATAAAGCTGCTCCTGTGTTATTATTTACATGGTTATCGAAAATTTCTAAACACGTTGCCCCCCTGGGCGCATTCAGCCATATGTAACTTTATTGAAAACATAATTTCTTTTACGCAATTCTGCCCAAACAGTGTTACCTTAAACATGATATTGCGTTCTTTACCCCAAATAGGATATATTTAGCTCTCTTGTATCTTGCGATCTTCAAAAGACCCGATGCACCTGTAACAAAACATAATAAAATGACGTTAAAAATCCACTTATTTTAGTGTAAAAAACTTGTTCATTGTCATACATCAGCACTCAAAACATTATTTTCATTATTTTAGATTGGTTACTCCAGATTTACAGCTAATTCCTGATCCATAATATGCCCTATGAGGTAGAGGGTATTGTACTTAATAATCAATCTAGATTCCAGGCACCTTAGTTCCTGTACCCTGTTTCCACCCCTTTCTCTGACCTGTATCTTCTCACTAACACACAAAATGACAACAAATTGGTATTTTATCATGGAATTTTTTTAATGTCTAGCTACGGGATATTTGATATCTTTTTCTGTGATTCCTCTCAGATGTTCTAAGATTCTTTTCTTCACCTTGTGTATGGTGCTACCAATGTAATATTTATTACATGGACACCATAGTGCGTAAATGACATAATCAGAATTACATGTAACATGCTGTGTGATCTGAAATGGTTTTTGATTCTTGGACAGCACAATATAGCCTTATAGCCCGCCGTAGTGGGCTATACCGGCTATTAAAGGCCCGCTACAGCGTTAAAGGCCCGAGCCGAAGGCGAGGGAATTTAACAAAAGCAGCAGGACTTTAATAGCGGTATAGCCCTGCTACGAAGGGCTATAAGACTATTAGAACATTCTGCCACTAGAGGGCAGAATGTTCTAACAAATTAAACAAAGGCTTCTCGAAGCTCGAGGAGATTTAAATCCCCTCGAGCTTCGAGAGGCTTTTGTAAAACATTGGAATGTTGCTCTGCGGGCCTTTACCGGACCGTAGAAGCATGGAGCACTCCATTGTCTACAATGGAGTGCTCCACATTCCAATGTTCTAATACTCTTTACATTGGTGACTGTACTTGGATGCTTTACAGGCTCCGCACTTGTAAAATCCTTGTATGTTTTTATTTACATTCACTTGGGTAACTAGGCTTCGACAAATGTGTCTTTGAGTGATTTAGCCTTTCTAAATGTTATTGTGGATTACTCCCAATGTATTTGGCAAGATCAGGATCTGCTTTTAAAACTTCTCAGACCTTTGTTATGCCTCTTCTCATTTCTCCCGCCTGATTGGCAAACTGTGTGATAAATCTTATTGGGTTGTCATTAAGCCTGGGCGAAGCACTACGCTACGCTCGCGTAGTTTGCGAAGTTCGCGCTATTTAGTGTTGCGTAGTGCTGCGGTCATTTTTTGCTTGCTCGCGGTCCTCAACGTCAAGTTGGCGACTGCGAGCAAGCAAAATGACATCCCGGCGAGACTTTTTCCTTGTTCGCGATCAGCAACATCAAGTTGGCGATCGCGAGCATGGAAAATAAACCTCCCGGCGAGATTCCCAGCGCGAGGAGGTCAGGTTTCTCATTGCGAGGGGTCGCGTATGCTCGCGACCGCTCGCGATGAGAAACTACCAGTTCGCGTTGAGAAAGCTGCCGCTCGAGTAAAAATCTACTCGAGCAGCAGAAAACTACAGCTCGCACTGTGCAAGATGCCATTTTCAATGATTGCACAGTGCCGGTTGCTTGTCCTCACTGTGCAATCATTGAAAACAAGATCTTGCACAGTGCGAACATGTTACTACGCAGTTCGCGAAGTGCTACGCGTAGCTCGCGTAGTGCGAACTTCACTTTGCGTAGCTTCCCGAAGTGCTACTTCGCGAACTACGCCCACCCTTAGTTGTCATCATTTCTCTGATTCTTAACATTGGGAGTTAGTATTTCCATTTTTGCTTCCTTACTGACTTTTGTCACATGCCTGTTTGATTACTTTCTTTGGATACCCTCTGACCAGAAAGCTATCTGTCATAATTTGTTTCTCTCTCTCAAAACTTTTAAGAATCAGACACAAAACAATAACTCACACAGAAAATGCAGTGCTTATGACCACACAGAATTTACACCAATAAATAACCTCTTAAAAGCATAACGTAATAATCAAATAACAAAAAACTCATACTAATAAATGGTTCTACATTTACAGTCACACTTCTCTAAATGTGGTAAGGGTATTGTGATATGTAATCTCATCTGCAAGATAATATGCAACATTTGAAATTCCTTCTGTTTCCAAAATGGTGATGCAAACAAACCCCTCTAAGAAAATCAAAGAACTGATAAGATTTATCTTTTTGTTTTTAATAGGACGTGAAGTGGATATTTAATGAAGAAGGAAAAAGACCTCCTGGATAATAAAAACTCACTTTACACATTACCAAAAATTCAGTAGGACCCAAAACGATTTATTAGGAAGGATTCATTATACAAGGCAGATGTGCTTAAGAAGACTGAGGGATTACCATTTGATGACCATAATAATATTTTAGTCACTCTAGATGTTCATGTCATTTATACGAATATCTCAGAAGATCAGATCTGGAAGTAATGGAAAAATATTTGGAAGAAAGGAGAAACATTTTTATGTTCCAACAGGAATTTCTAATCAAGTTGGTGGTGAATTATCTGTCTAAAAAGTACAGATTTATACACACAAATCAATAGGGCTACTATGGCCTGATACTTTGTGCCAGAAATTGTCCTTATGTTTGTTGCTCCGTTTTTGAAAAGTGGCTGCATAGGCAAAAACTGTTTACGCAGTACATCAAAATGTGGGTAAGGAATATTAATGACCCCTTCATCATCTGCCATGACACATTCACAGCTGGCTAAATGCTAAAACTCAAGCACACACTAAGGAGTAATCCAGGTCACAACAAGAGCAATGCGTAACCCACAACACCCACTCTCATCAATAGAAATGTTCAATCTAAGCACAGGTTTACATACTCCTGCGTTTAAGAGAGAGAGAAAGAAACAGCCTTGAAAGTGTGTCTTCACTCTCCTTCGTGTAGCTTGTCATAATTGATGAATCTATCACCTGTCTCTTACCATCACATATCTTGATCTGGATGGTGCTTTGTGGCTCAGGCCACTACAGTAATGAGAACAAGGAACAATTACTTCACTACCTACCACTTCACTTGTGTTATATCTCCCATTATTGTTCATAAAAGACAGCTTTTTGCACATTGGTTTCTGGTTGTATTTGGTATTTATGTTCAGCTGTTTGCCCTGTAGGTTGATCTCTAGAATATATATTATAATTGTATTTACTCAAGGTGCTCACATTTCAAACATGTACACTATTCAACTCAATTACGTAAGTTCTTGCTCACCTCACATATACAGACTGAAATTAAGTTTCCCCTATTATGAGTTATTCAAACACTTAAATATTATATTATCACTTCACAATCCTTTCAGATGGAAATCCCAAACACCTTTTTATTTGTTCACAGAAGTCTTGGGATCCAAAATCTTTCCTGGTCCCTGCAAAGAAAGGCAAGGGTTTAGACTCCTGTACCGTCAGACCCGCTGGATGACTTGTACCTCCCAATCAAATTGCCTGTAATGGAATGGGACGGTTTAGTCCACATGGATTCCCTTTATGCCATGAGAAGGATTCTTTATTTAGGCCCTTGCACAGGAGTGCTTGTTCCAGGGCAGCAATACTATTGCCACAATGTTAGGTCTGCAACATAGTAGCGAGGTTGCAGTAACCCGGATGCAACAACATTCCTCACTGGCAGAAGCAGGCAACCTTAAACTCGCAGTAAGTTTAATTAAGGGAACTGTGCTGCCTTGGGTGGAGAAACTGGGGTACTACAGGAAGAGGTGGTATGGGGCGATCCTTCCCTCTCAACTGCTCCTGCTTTACATTTCCGCAAGCACACTACCCAGGTTGTGTTTGATACCATAGCCCCTACCTTGTCTGCACAAGATACCCCAAAGACCTACTTGGAGTCCTTAGTAGAAATCAGAGGGGCTCTCTCGAGTGTGCTTCTGATGGACACCAAGTAGAGGGGAATAAGCAGCTTCACCAGGACAACAGGGGTAATAGCAAGAAGTCTAAAGTAGTATCTAAATACAACTCGCAGTGCAAATTGGTAAACGCAGGTCACAAGCTAAAAGCAGCAAACCATGATGCAAAAGGTGGGGCTAAGGGAAGCCCACTGCGAGACTGGGTCATCTCAAAGGGAGATGTAAAGACTGTAATATCTCATCCGTCAACTGTCTGTGCTGTGGATCAATCAGCATCAAAGGCGAGCACTCAGGTCTGAGTTATGTCCTGATCCTCTTTCTACTCTTGCAGGGGTTTTGATCCCTGAAAATATCTTTAAGTAATTGGGTGTCACTCACCCTGGTTGTTCCCCTCCAGTTGCCAATGCAAATAGTACAGATGTACTTAAGAATGGCAGGGCACCGGAGCCCACCCTTCTGACAATACTTAATTTGGTGCAGACTCAGAGAGCAGAAGTGCAGCAGCGTTACGCACAGGCCAGGGTGGACACTGTCCCAAATGCAGCAATCACTGTCAGAGGTATTAAGCAAAGTCATGGCTCTTGCGGAAGACATGGCAGATTTGCAACAATGAGTGGCTGGTACTGAAGAAGTGGTAACAGCTCCAGTCAAATCCCTTGGAAATCATGAGTGACAACTGGTTTCAGTCCAGCATAAATTAAAGACTGGAGAATCCCTAAAGGATAAATAATCTCTGAGTATTTGGAATACCTGTAGCATAAGAAGGTGATGACCCCCGGCAGTGTATTGTGCAACTGTTTGCAAAGGCATTTCCTGACCTTAGTGATTGGGACATGGGCTTGCCTATCCAGCACGTGCATCACCTTCCTATATTTCAGAACAGTATGGCTACTGCTGGCAATGTCAAATCATCCCATCCTCAACCAATTCTCATATACATTGGTAATTTTCTATTAAGGCAAGCCATTTCACTAAAAGCCCGCTCTGCTGCACCCGGAGCAGTTGATGCTATGTTGATTTCAGTTTGCTCCGATCGCTTTAAATCCCCTAGGGACAGACGCTGGAAACTTCGTCAACACATTAACCCGCTAAAAGCTATTGGGGCACATGTTTTTCTACAGGAGCCTGCCAGGCTAAAGATCACAAAACATGGTCATATGCAAATGTGTACCCTGAGCCAGAGGCTATCTCTGTGGTACATAAACTTCCAGGGCCTATATCAGAGGAATGTATTTATATGAATAATTCTGCTTGTTGGTGTCCTTGCTTTGATGTAAGCTGGGTTCAAACAGGAACCGTTGGAGTTTGAATGTTTTAATGGACTGGCTCGGTCTACTTTGGACATATAGATAATGATTTTCTCTTTTCTTCTTTTCCTCTTCCATTTATTTCGTAGTGATGCGCTTGTGACTGGGTGGTGGGGGTGAGCGATGGGGGGAGTCTCACAGGGCTGTCACAGGGATTGATAGCCAAAGGTGAGAGGAATGATTCCTTCCACAAGACAAAGGAAGGGTGTGGGGGTAGGGGGTGGAGTTTGGTGAGTGGGGTTTCACTGGGCAAGTTGATTGAAACTGAAGTGAGTGATGGTACAGTGGTTAATAAGTCAGAATGATCATCGGCTATCTTAAGAGATGATGGTTTATGAGAGATATTGGAATATGAGTTTTCGTAGGGGGCGGTTCACCGGAAGTTGTTGTGGGAGGCTTTTTCTAATGGTTAATTTAAAATATATGTGCTGGAATGTCTCCACCTTTATCAGATGAGGCAAACTGCAGCTGGTTCGCGAAGAAGTTAGAATATACAAGCCACAGTTACTGTCTTTAACAGAAACCTATCTCCCCTGTATGGACCGTTTATTGTTAAACATTCAGAGTACAATATTGTTATCTGTACATCCCAAGAAGTCTCTATACCTGGAGTAGCCATGTTGGTGGATAATATTTTTAGGTTAAAATACTGAAAACTGCCGCAAATCCCAGGGGGATGTGGTATTTGAACAGTTGTTAATCTTCAGCATGAAATACTTGTTCTGCACAGTTTATGGGCCAAATCTAGATGATCCTCAGATTTTGGATAAGCTAGGCCTAGAATTACTAGATTGGCCTGGTGAGCTGCTAGTAATGGATGAATTTAAGTGTGTTCTTGGATTATACTATTGATTCCACTAACTACTCTGCCTCGCCACGAATGGTGAAAATGAGGGCATCCATTCTTAAAGTAGCCCAACTATATGGGCTGAGTGATGTCTGGAGGGCACTCCATCCAAGTAAACCAGGCTCCAATTATTACTCCTCGCCTCACTGACTATTCTAGGATAGATATAGTTTTTGCTAGTGGAAGGTTGATTCAGGAGGCTGAAATGTAAGTTTGTCCTTGGATCACTTCTGATCACAATCCCATTCGATTATTTGTTAATTTTCAGGCAGTTGGGCCAACACAGCGTAAATCAGCAAAGAGTCAGTTTTCATTCCCTCGCCATTTGCTTTCAAATACCGACTACTGCACTCTTATGTCTAGTTCATTGTCAGAATTCCTACAAGCAAATGTGGGTACGGCCTCCCCCTCAGTGGTTTGGGATGCAATGAAAGCATTTATTAGGATGACTACATTGCAGTTCATACTCATGAAAAATAAGTACTGTCAAAGTAGCACCAAGTTGCTGTGTCAGCTGATTACACAACTGGAGACTCTACATGCTCATGCAATAGCAACTGGGGAAGCATAGAAGCAAACTATATTTTAATGTGATCGAAAAACAGTCTCTATTAGGGCAGACTTTAAGAGAAAGGATAGTGGTCAGCTGCTCTAAGAACCAGACCCTTCAATATGAATATGGGGGAAAAGGTGAGATGAGAACTTGCTCAAAAAATTACCAACAGGAAGTCCTTGTTGTAACCGCATACTGCTGTCTTGGTGTCTTCCTGCCGTCCCATGAAGAGTCATTCCACTGATCGTGTAGACCACAATTAATCCTGGGGATAGGATTGGGAATTGTGGTATGGGTGCCTCTTACTGCCTAACCAGGTTTATGGACTATGTATCCTTTGGACTCACTTTCTAAAGGTATTGTTGTTGGGTCTTCAGCTATAGCAGAGGAAGACCCCCCCAACTCACTGGTGTAATGTTTTAGATACACAGCCGAGGTTCCAGCGCATTGGGCATAATACTAAATTGCTACAAAAAAGACACTCAGTTCTCATAAGTTACAACCTGGTAAAAATGTATTTCCTGTAAATGAACATCAAACACAATGAGGCATCTTTGATAACATCATCATACACTAAGGGGATGATTACGATGTGGTCGCAAAAGGCGCCAACGGTCGGTGGGAGCCTTTCCGACTGCATCGTAATATGCCGTCGGGGAAACATAATTTACCCCGCATACGAAACAACGCCTGCCACTACAACGCGGTCATTACAATGACCGTGTTGTTACATCACATGCCATTACAAAGCAAGCAGTTACAACGACTTGCTGTAGGGGGCAGAAGGTGTTGGATTTTAAATTCAACACCTTCCCTACTGTTGCACAGACTGGAGTTGGAATAGTAAACTATACTATTCCAACATCCAGCGCCCCCCCTACAGCAAGTCGTTGTAATGCTATGCGATGTAACAACCCGGTCATTGTAATGACCGCGGTGTAATGACATGTATTCTAAACGCATGCGTTATAACGTGGCCTATTCATGCCATCGGATTCCTTTCTGACCGCTTCATTATGATGGAGGCAGCCAGAAAGGAATCCGAACCGTCATTCCAACTGGCTTCTGACAGGCTTGGAGAACCCGTCCGCCAGTCAAAATGTGGCCAGTAATCCCAAGGGCGGCTCTTTCCGCCCTAAGGATTGCAATGTTGGGTTTTGGCAGCCTTTCCGTGCCAGCTTTTCCAACACAGAAAGGCTGTCAGAACTCGACTTTGTGGGCCCCCAGCAGGGCCCCCTTAGATGCATGGCCTCTGGTTGGAGGCAAAGGGAGCATGTTGATCCCTGAACCTCTTGGCAGGCACCTTGGGGTGCCTGCCACGGGGTGCAGGGATGAACTGCACCTCCTATTTTACAATGCGAGCACGCATTCCAGCCATTTTATGGCCGGAATACATACTCCCCCTGTAAAGTAAAGGAATGCGACCAAACAGTGTTTCGGTCTCATCCTAATTAGTCAGTCAGGACCACCAACCGGGTGTCGGTCGGTCTCATGGCCGAGACGATGTCGGGCGGAGGAACCTTGCCCAACATCGTAATCAGCTCCAAAGTTTAAAAACAATTGCTCAGCTATGGTAGCTTTAACCCCTAGTTCCTCAATGAAAATTTAACACAAGGTCAATTTGTGAGCATCTGGAGGAACTGCAAATACAAAACAATTACATCTCTAACACTACTAACCTTCCTGAGCAACTTAACACAGAGAATACACAGTGAGAATATTAAAAAGATCCCTTAAAAAGTCACAGTTTACCCAACGAGAAGCACTACTGAAAAGCAAGCCAAAACAGAATAAAGTTTCATTGATGTGTTATAATTTTTGGAAACAAGAAAAACAGAGGGAGGCTGCGTGGCCTACTGGTCAGAGCTGCCCACAATTTAGAATTGGGGAACGAGGTTAGAGCTCAAGTGTCAGCTCATACCTAATATGATATATGAAATTGTGATATATGTATGGAAGACTAGCGAGGAAGTAAAGACATGCATCACTCACACATGTCTAAGATTGAGGGTAAGCATTAATGCACCCCTCATAGTCCTCTTTAATGAGGGCACTCGGAAAGGGCCCTGAAGTGGACAGTATTAGAAGCAGTAAAACTAAGCCCATATGAAAAAGGGGAGAAACTCCTAATGCATAGGGAACAACAGATTAAAAAGTGCCTACACGCCAGAGAGAGGTGTGAATGAATTCAGTCAGATTTAAAATATTTGAACTTTGAAACTGCAGGAAAGAAAAACGACCATTGAGCCTATGACAACAGAGATCAACTCACTACCTGACAGGGTAAGTGTAAGTTGTTAGAATGCTTCACAACCAGAATGGGAACTGTTGGGGTCATAAAAAGCCTAATTTATTTAAAAGACCCAGTGAGCGGCTTTGCTTTGAGAAGATGTATGATTGATATAAATAATGGAATGGACACCTATGAAAACACATAACGACATATCATTGGCGGTAATAGTCAGAGATCTATGAGATCAAAATGTATACTAGGTGAAAGGATTAAATGCACAGCACGCAGTGTTTGCAGGGGCATGAACCTTCAGTGTCCCCCAACCATTCATGGGATCCCCATTAAGACCAAAACCATGACAGAGACTGAGATCCTCTCGGCACTTAGAAACTTGAAATCTGGTTCTCCAGATGATTGCATTTGGCATACATTTTAAAATCTCTGGCCCAATAATGGTACCCTTTTTGTACAACAATGTTAGGCTGTCCTTTAGTACAGGGCTTGTGCCACAGTTTTGTTAAAAGGATAATTTCACTTCTTCGCTAAAAAAAATGGCTGACCTTAACTCAATAGACTTTAAAAAACGTAATACCTGTTTGGTTCTTCAATGCCTTTACTAAGATAAGGGAATCATTTCTGGCCAAGTGACTAGCTGGTAAGATGGAAGATACTGAATTCATAAATGGCCTCTTGCTGTTAGATCTATCTCTGGTTGTTGACACTCTTGACTGTTCCATTCTTGGCAGCCATCTTTAAGGAGTGAACAGCAAAAGGGTAGCTTTGAGCTGGTTTATATCCTTCCTTCAAGGCCATACACAATCTGTCTCATGACTCCTTTTTCACTCTAGACTGAACACTGAACTTTGGAGTTCCTCAATGGCCCATACTGTCTCATTCTTTTTAATATTTATGTCCAGCCCCTATGAAAGCTGATCCCGAGGTTTAGTTTTCAGGTGTTATGTTATCCAATGCTCATGACACACAAATCCTCCATATATTTAACAACTTGCTCTTTCACCAGGTGCCTACTTGCCTTTCAGGACTGGATGTCGACTGTAATTTCCTCCAGAATACCTGGGACAAGTCTGCAATTCTAGTAACAGGCGGTACTTCCACGGTCTGGCCCAGGACCGTCTGGCCATTTTCCACTGATACTCTTCCGTCCTTGGCCAAGGAAGTGATAAACCTTTGCTTGTCGATAGAGCAAGACTTCTCTGATGCTGCTCAGATAAGGAAGCCTGGGCTTACTTCTTTGAGCCACTCCAAACCATCAGGATGATTCTGCCATGTCTTTTGCAAAACACCCAGATGATCTAGGGTGATCAGATCCACCAGTCTTTCACGTCTGGTATATGAGCATGTATCTGGGCCTCCTAGAGTGTCTTAGTGCTAAACGTCAGAGACTCCAAACATGATACCACAGCTGGTGGCTGGCTTAGGATGTTTATCCACATCTCTGAAGTTGGCGTGCTCTGCACTGGCTTGCATTCAAGAAGAGAGTCCAGTTCTAGGTTCTGCCTGTCAATCACTGGGACTTTTCTAATACTGACTCTAACCTACTGTCCTCTTTGATTATGTACTATTCTCCAGCCAGACCCCTCAGGTCAAGAGACTTCTTGCTTCTCAAGTTGGATCTAGATTGAAATCTTTCAGAATTTCCGATCCCTCACTTTGGATTAGTTTGCTTCTGGGACTTTGCAAAACTTCCTCACACCCTTCATTCCAAAAACAACTCAAAATGTTGCCATATCTCGGTTTGTTTATTCATTTTTTTCACTTCTCTGGTTATTGTCTAGCCCCATAATGGTGGTGTGTTACAGCCGTTCTTTACAAATAAAGTAGACACATTTTTAAATAGTGGTGTGGGAAGAAAATTAATTGGATGTGGGTATGAGTAATAAAAATCATACGTGCAAAAAAAAGAAATCAAGCCGAACATATATAAAAATGAGAGTATTAAAAATGTCTGTCTCTCTGTCTAAGTTTATTTTGAACACGAATAAGAAGTGCGCTCATGCTCAGCAGTGTAGATGACATTACAGCACTCACCATCATTAAATCATATATTGAACATGTGGTCCCCACTACATTTGTATCCATTCCTCAGCAGTTATAGCACCAGATGTAGCAGGAGGTGCCAGTGGTGGCACAGCAGAAGAGGGTGTGGGATGATATGCTGGTTTCAGTCTGCAGTACATTCTACAAGGCTGTAGGCCAGGGTAGTGGTTCGGGAGGAATATTTCTCACTGCTACCGTCTTACCTATAACTGTCTTGTTGTGGAAGGCACTGAAAAACAGACTATATCCAGTACCTACGTTAGGCAGCTTTAGAAAAGGGTCTATCTTCTTCATCATCTTGCTCCAAATCTGACTGCCTTATTCCTGCAAATAATGGACATGCAGCAACAGGGAAGTTAGTGAAAGGGGAGGGTATTAGCTAGTGTAGAAGGGTTGTTAGGGCTTCAAAAGAAGCTGTATTTTGTTCTGTGCTACTAATAGAATCTGGTACGAGTCTGTAAAAAGGGCAAACTAAGAACACATATTGAAATGAATACATAGTTTAAAAAAAGAAAATTATGAGAGGATGCAAGAATCAGTCATTTAAAAGAAAAGATCCCTAAAAAGGGTTAAAAATGAAGAAGTGGTGCAAAATTACTGGCAATAAAACGCTTCGCAATGAAAAGAAAAGAGCAATGAAATAAATCAGAACAATGGACATATGGGGTGTGTGAAGAGCAAACGACATTCAATATTAGAAACAGACACCATCTGAACAGTGAAGGAAGAAAAATCTAGAATACTTAAAATTAGCAAAAAACACGTAGAGCTTATTTTTCCTGTTTATGAGCCTCATCTAGATTAGAAGAAGAAGACAATTTCCACAGAGGATACCACCAGCAACAGTCATTGACTGGTGATGCATAAAAAGATGGATAGAAACGTTTTTAAATTTCCACCTCTTGAAATGTGTAGTGTACTCAAATGGAGTAAGCAGAGGAAATAAATTCAAAACTAATGGAAAAACTTCACTTTTACAGAATAATGGCATATACATTAATATACAACCAAAATTTGCATTAAAATCTAACTTGCAATTTCATAAAATACATTGAGATTGTAAAAAAAATATAGGTGGTATAGAGTGCCGATTGAAGTTCATATTTTAATAACACAATAAAACTTTAATTTTGAATATGAAAATAGAGCATGCACAATATTCAGTGTTGCCTGTTCTTCCCTTGGATGGTCACCAGAGTCACAGGGCATATCTACGCAGTAAATGTTCCCACTCAAACTTTAAACTCGCAATCTTAAGAATTATTTTAAGTTTCAATAATGCAAATTAAATTATGCATTAACACATAACAAGTGTAAGAATTACAGGAGTAACTCTAAGTGTGGGAGGGAGCAGGAGAAATAAGTGAGAACTCCTGTATCCCAGTATTAAGCCACAAGTACTGCAAGAATATGTCATTCATACAAATACACTAATCTTTATAAATCAGGCCCTGAAAATTAGTTGTATAAATATTTAGACTCATGATTATATTGCACTTTGACAGGGCAACATGTTTATTTTACGTTTTTAGTTAGCTTAGTGACAACTTAAAAATGAAAACACATAAAAGGGACCATTGAATTGGATTTGCAGTCAGGGGAAGTGAGATAGGTAGATGAAATGATGAAAGATGGAAGTGGAACCAATTAAAATAAGTCCAACCCCTAGATGAAACTCACAATTATGAGCAAAACCCAAAGTAAAAATCTGGAATATTTCAAGATTTAAAATTTGTGTGTATAAAAGATAATATGTTGAGAGTTTTTAAAGGTCAACTGGCTAGTAAGCAACAGCAGCTCTAAAAGAGCCTTTGCAGTGTGTACTTGTGTAATATTCCTAGTGTAATGGTTGATACTGAATATATTGGAGACATCTCTGAATGCTTGATCTGAAGTGGAGAGAAATGGATCCATCTTTCCTGAAAAAATCTGGAGAATCACATTTGATGGTATTATGATATATTAATTGCATACTATGGACATGCATTAACATACAAACAGCTTTAGCGATGCATTTACAGTCATATTCAAATTCAATACAATTATTTTTGGACAATAACAATTGTTCTCTTTGAATTTTAACTGAGAAAACAATGGTTGTGTTAGGGTAAAACTCCATAATGCTTCTCGGTGTACTTTGCAAGTCCAGAATGAGAGCAACACCAATAGATATGTCAAGGAGGTTACCTTCACATTCCAGTAACAAAATGTGTGTCTGCACACACTGTGACATTTTGTGTAACCCCAACTACACTTTGAACCCCTACCTTCAATCTAAGTTATGGCCGCAATTCTTAAGCCCAGGTCCCCACAAGCAGTACCTTATTCACAGAAAACCACAAACCATAGTAGTGAGGATTCACCACAAGCCAGAGCAGGGTTTTCTTGAAATCCTTCAAAAAGAAGCCGAAACAAGGCAGCCAGGGGTCTAAGGAAAGCAAAAGAGCTTCACATGCAGAAGTTGTCTTTTAAATTCAGACTTCTAATTGGCTATTACTCTTCAAAAAGACTAGAGTGCTAACCAATTATATGCATTTTCTATAAAAGAGCAGTAAAGTTTGCTGAGAAAAAAAGAATGTTCTTTTTTCTCAGCTAAGCAAATGATCAAGGTGATGCAAAAATTAGACCCTTCTAAGGTAAGGGAACTATGCAAACTATAAAGTAACTCTTTGGTATATCAGTCAGAGCATATGTGTAACAGCACATTTGCTCAAATCAGAACGTTGGCAGTGTATCACACAAAGATGCATAGCTTAGTGTGAAAACTCTATTATGCATATTCCATTTGATGAAGAGAGATTGAACAATGCACTACATACTAGTACAGTTCCATAGCTTCTAAGGAGTTACAGTGCATTACAGTTTAACTAGGGTGGCAGATGCAAGGAAGAAGAAAAAAATGAACCTTAAAGAAATCCATCTGCTACAGCAGTAAAGAAGGAGTTTTAAAAGGAAAGTTGACAACAAAATTGCCAGTTCAATAGAAACACCTGATTTGACTGGTATTTGTTGTGAACATATGTGCACAAGGGCCACATCAAAAAAAGTAGGCATCAATAAGATTAAGGACAATGCAAAAAGTCAGTGGCTCAGGTTGCTTTTGGACAGGAATGCATAAGACCTATATGATATCAGGTAAGAACAGGCTTTGTATGAGTATTTCATGACAAAGCTGGATGATAACTAAAATAAGAAACAAGACATTCCAAAAATTGTAATACATGTCCATTTACAAGAGCACTATCATTCGGAGTGTGCATCCATTTCTGCCATTTGTATACATGCATCCCAAAACCTTCAGTTTAACCCAAAGTTAATTACCAAAGGCTGACGAGAAACAGTTATGTACTTGTCACTTGACTTAAACAAAAAAATATAGAAACATTAGGAATAGGGTGCCAAGTTTATAAGAACCATTGATTCTTCATGTCAATTGTGTTCCTACGAAAGAAAACATAACTGTGCAAGAACTAGTGAGTCTTGAAAAATTCAAAAGGCTCCACAGTACTTGAATAGTAACAAGTATTACTCAGATATTCACAATGAGGAAACATTGACCCAATGGTAACTGAAGAGCCACAGCATCTTGGGAAACGTAAATGCTATTAAGACAAAATACATCCATGAGCATCACACTATGTATCCTCTACACATGGGAAAGCAATGGGAGATGCTCTTAAAATGTATCAGGTGCATCCATCAGTCAGAAGCCGAACTGATCAGTGCATGTAAAAAGATCCTTGAATCTTGCTGTTTTCATATTTGTTTTACAAATGTAGATGGTGGGTGGTTTGCTGAGTGGTTGATTGAAACGAGAGCTGCTGCGTTGCACCCCAGTAGATTGTATTCAAAATTTCCAAGATTCAAACAGAAAATTGAAAACCTTAATCATCTATCAACCAGCACAATCAACATTTTTGCAAATATACATGGAACATAGGAGTACTTGTAAGTTTTTCAGAAATTTCAAATGCATGTTGAGAAACTTGGGTCCTCAAGCTTGGTTTGTTCCTCTCTTTCTTTCAGAGTATGCAAGGGATGACTGGCGAAAGTCTAGAGAATTCAAAATGCAAACATTGAGTACTAGCGTTCAAAACTATTGGAGGATAATACCTCCGCCTTTGTTCAAGTTTTGCAGGTTAAACCTGCTAAAATGTAGGAGGAAAAAGCATGTGGTAGTTTACCGTATCATGCAGCTTTTGGTGCGTTAAACCCCAAAATCCATTTGTTATCCCCTACCAACTCGTAACAGGTGTTATTTATTGCGCCCAAAAAATAATGTAACTCATGGTATTGTTATTTATCAGGTGTGATAAATAGCACCTAAACTCATAACCAGAGCCAAAGTGCTACCTCAGGGTCCCATGGTTGTTGTGCTAAAAAATAAAGTCAACATTTAAATGTCAGTAGTACATCACACCGTAACAAGAAACTGAGCCAATACCACCTACATGCCACACAAAGAAGCTTCCAAATACAGGTATGACTACAAATATACAACTGCACCATTCTGTAATGTGATCATGGATATGCAGTTGATGGCAGACAACCTCACTGCAGTTGCATGTTTTGTAACATGTTCCATTAAAAAAGCAGCGAAGACTTAAATGCAAGAGCTTTGGGAGGAGATTGCAGCCAAAATGACCTTGGTGCAGAAGATGCATAGCTGTGACATCAGAATGTTGTCCCAAGATCCAAGAGGAAAGTGAAGCCTACGAGACCTGTGACCAGATAAACAGGACACCATGGTGCACCACACTCCAAACAGCATAGTCTTTTTTAAATCAATATTTTGAATACCTACTATCTTAAAAGAAGTCCAGAATTGGAAAATGACTATTTGTATGAGTAGTGCAGTGCTACATGAATAAAATACGAATATAATGTACTGAGGAAACAGAATGTTATGCTGTAGCTGATTGTTAAGGCAGTTTGGTTAAACATAATAAACCCATTGCAGATCTCTCTGTCAGAATGAAGAACAGGAGTTCTCCTACTCGGTTATTTTACCACTGTTTAAGCCCTGCAGATTAGAAACAGAGCAGTTTGGGCAATATGACTCACATAAATTACCATTAAATGATGAATTGAAGAATATTTAAATGTCCTGTTTTCCAAACATATGCCACAATATTGGAAGCAGAAATTCGGCAACAGTCGCTAGTCAGCATCGAACAGCAGTGGAGGGGGGTCCAATTGGTGACTCATTGTTCAAAATGAGGTACAAATCGCCATGGCTGAGGTAGAGACTGCATTGGACCAGGCAGAAGAATATTCATATTTGGCACTTGCTACCAAATTAAATGTTGTCCAGAAACCAGTCTACAGCAACTTTTCCCAGGGAGTGGATAATAGTCTCCTTCTCGTCAATACTATGTGCACACAAGGTGGCTAAAGATACTACTGCATCATCTTAGCTTCAAGCAGAAATAGGGAAAAGTGTCCTGATCCAAGCTACGATTTCATATGTGCATCAGAAACCGATTTCAAGTTGTTGGGTATTGTAACTGCACCAACAAGCCTAGCTGCCCACAAAATTAGGGGAGGGACTACACGTTATTGCCTGATTTTGTGAAAAGAACATGAAAATAGGTGGGAAATCCCCAAATTGTCCGTTTTGCAATGAAGCGCACCATGTGTGTTATATCAAATGAAGGTGCTAATAATTGATGGGTTGAGCATGGACGCAAACTTGCTGCTAGCCTTTATGAGCCGTGTGGTCAAGAAGAACAAGGAAATAGTAGGGTGTGTTGTTTCGAGGCAAACATGATAGTCTTTGGTGATCTCCATCAACTTATATCAGTACAAGTGTAGCCAGTTTGAGACACAGAACAGGTAAGTTTGTAGTGGAAATATCTGGACATATTTCCAATTCAGTGAGTTGACCCTGAATATGTGACAAACTGCAAATATAGTGTATGGATATATGCTACATGGGTTTTGAATAGGCACTCTCAGTGAGCTAGCAGGAAATGCATTAAACTTTCCCAGAATTAATCATTTGCTTGGGGAGGAAACAATGGTCTAGCAGTGATTGAGTGCCTGATTCAAAAAGGCAAGAAACAAGTGTGCTAAATACAAATTCAAGACTAATGTAAAGCGTACTACTCTTCCATGCTAGAGTTACATGAGAGTCCAGTCTAAGGACTGAAGTCCATTGATCAACTTGAGTACCAGGGAAGGAATTACGAATTGGGAGAGCAAGCATCAAAAAGAGTCAGTGTTCTTCATAGATCAGTGTTCACTTCATCTGGATTTGGAAAAGCACTCTATATATATGTGAACTAATGTAAACATGTAGCCAGGGTTTCTTAATGGTGCAATGGTTATTTTGAAAGACTTTATTTCATCACATTCCCAAACTGAGCAAGTGCAAAAACGATACAGGGCTTTAGCCTTCACAACTGCAACCTGTGAGTACAGATATTGGACTGTCTCCAGTACAACGCAAATAAGGGCTTCTCTTATACCGGAGATCCTTCATTTTTTAGAAACATATTTCTACCTTTTTTAATATATGACTTTTACCAATGTGTATTTTTGTAATGGTTTTAAGTAATCAAAAAAAAATATTTACTTACTTACATTCCCAAACTGGAATAATATTGATGTGATCATCCACATACTATCACAGGATATATTGTGTATATTGCCAAAAAAGGTATGACCCTGTCCCTGTTCTCTGTTCTTAATATATTGGAAAGAGGTCTGTCGCTTGTGCAAAAAGTATCAGCAAAAGGGAACATCCCAGTCTGGTGCTCCGACAATCTCTGAATGCAACGGATACACTCCTTCTAGTTTTAACTCTGGCTGACAGATTAATGTAAGGCAAGGAGATCTTGTTTAAAAATACATTCCCTATGCTTACTTTTCAGAGCACAGCAAAAAGTATGGCCAGGGTAGCGTATTAAATTCCTGCTCCAGGTCAACAGACAGTATCATTGCATCTTCATAGTCATATGGTGTTTCTTCTAACACCCTGAAACGGCCTCTGGTTTTAAGTGATCTCTTACCCCCCAGGATAAATTCATTTGAGTCTTTCTGCAATAGTTTTAGAAGCACTGGCGGAGGTCTGTTGGCCAGAAGTTTGTAATTCAGTATCTCATAGCCAAATTTCAGGAGAAATAGAGGTCTATATGATCCCCCTATTAATGGAGTTTCTGTGTGGTCTGGAAAGGAGGTTATTAGAGTTCCGCAAGTGGGCTCTGGTAGATGTCACATCTCTATGTGGGGTAATATATCTGCACCAATCTTAGAGCCAGTGTGTATGTTAAGTAAATTTCCATGGTCAAACGCTCAAACCATAGGGCTTTCCAGCATGCCATTTCTTTCAGGACATCTTTAATTGGTCCCTCGGATAGAGGGCTCATGAGGCTCATAATTGCTATTAATGGGATCTGATCACGTGTGCCTTATCTCACAAGGCATCAATAATAGTGCCAGCAGCTCTCACTAGATCTCTGTAAAGTTTTGTCTATAGTGAACCACAAAATTGCATTTATGTCAAACTGAGTACAAGTAATTTAATTGGTATTGTCCCTAAACTTAACTGCAGGTATCCCCCTCTGCTCCGAACTAGGGGCCATATTTATGATACGGTTTGCGTCGCTCTTCCGCCTCTCAAGGTGGTGCAAAAGCGACACAAACCTAAAGTCATATTTTTAAAGCCATTTTGCATGGCTTTCAATAGCTTAAAATATTTGAAGTAATGCAACGCAGTGCAAGGGAGGCATTCCATGGGCATTGGTGGGTCTTCCCACACAACTCCCATGGTTTGTGAAGCATTACCAGTTTTACCAATCCTGATAAACCTGAAAAGATAAACCACCCAAGGGGAGACGTAATGAGGAGAAATATGTTTATTTCTCCTCGTTTTTTCCTCTTTCTATGTGTGCTGCATTCTGCAGCACACATAGAAAGAGGAAAAAATCTCTCAGGATTGTTTTAGTGCAGGAAGGGGCCCCTTCCTGCACAAAAACAATCCTTCTTACAACACAGGCACCCTTGCACCTTGGTGCAAGAATGCCTGCGTTGGTGCAAGACTGCCAAAACGGTTCCAGCACAAGGGGAAAGGACAGGAGTGCTCTGCATTGTAGAAATAATACGGCACATTCCTGCCCTTTACCCGTGACACAGGGCAGAGCAACAAGGTGATTTGCTGCACTGCGCTGCGCCAGAAGGTTCATAATTATAGCCCCAAGTAGCCAGGACTGGACATATCTCCCTCCTTGTGTGTTTCTTGTTGCATATTCTAAGCAGTGATTACATCACAGTATTTCCATAAGTGTTGCCAATTTTCCTTTCTCATGTATCAATGTATGCTTTTGAATGTTGCCTCTCATTACCAGTCATAAAGTTTACTGTTAAAGGAAATAATCTCATGTTCAAGTTCTTTTCTGCTCCCCCCACTTCCATGATGCAATGTCCTCCAACCACCTCCTTGGGGGTATCCATCTATACCAAGCCACTGGAGGCCATTCCCTTATGTTCAGACGTGATTTCATATTGCTTTCTTCACTGATACTTTAAACAGTCTGTCTTCTCACATAGCAGTTTCCATGTGGGTATGATGATGCACTGTCTGCCCCAAGGAATCCCTAACAGCAAAGGATTATGGTCAGACAGGATCTTTTCCAGACATTGAGAGTATGATGTTAAAGGCTGAAGTGAGTTGGTTCATAAACTGTGGTCGGTCTAATCGGACATGTAGGTTGTGTACTGCAGAGTAAAATGTATATTTATGGTCCCTCACATGCATTCTTCAGTTGAAGTCTATAAGCTCCAAATTAGGCATCCAGTAACCTATTTTTCAACCATTGTGCCAGGCAACCACGGGTGTTAACGATCCAATTCCTCATTCAGTGCACAGTTATAATCTCCACCCAGTAATAATGGCATTTGTGGTCATTCAGCCACATATTTTCAAATTGTAGGAAAAATGCGTGTCTGTCCTGAGCAAGTGGCATGTATACTACCTATGATTATGTCTGTCCCATCTAGCCATCCTTTCACTATGACAAACTTTCCTTCCCTGTCTGCTCAAATCTCAGTAGCAACAAAGGGCGGGGGCTTGGTCTTACCCAAATAATGTGCTTCTCACACAGTGGCAAATAGTTGTCCCCTTAAGCTGCCTTTTAATTTAGCCATGTCTGGTTATATAGTGCGTCTATTGAAGAAATACCTCTTGTACTCCTCTTGGAGGAGAGAGAGTACGAAAGCGATGGTTCTGGTGTACTTGGACCTTCTGTCAAAAGGATTGTGGGTAGGTATTAATCTTTCTGAGCAGATCCTCTAGTTCTAGTTGTAAGGTGCACTCATTTAGTCAGGAGAGGTACTCTGCAACAAGAACAGAATCATGTCAGACAACCACACAAGAATGATTTACATTCATCTTGAGGAGAAAGTCCTTAATGAAACATGACAAACAAGAATTACTATAAGGAATTCAAGTCCATGGGTGCTGACCCCTTCGCTGAATCATGAGTGTGTATCCATTTGCCTCAGCTCAGATGATTCTGAAATCTTTATCAGTCCTTAATGTTGTGTTACTTCACACAACTAGTCCTTTTCTTTTAACCAACGATTTCAGATTTAAACAAAAATTGCTAGGGTGCCCTTGAACATAAAAGGGTATACCAGAATCTAGAAGTGCCCAGTTAGTGCACTAACCTGAGGTCCAAAGAATGACCCAGAATTACTGGAGCATTGAATGGTAACGAGAAAATGATGGTCGCAGTCGAGGCGATAAGGGCACAGTGGTGCCTGATGAATTACCAAGTTCCAAGGTTCAAGATAGCTGTGAGCTGTCACAAAGGTGTTGAGTTCAAAGAGAGGTCACTTGTCCCCACCTTACTGGTGAAAGTGTCCTGGTTAATCTTGTGGTAGGCGGCAAGGCTTGGAGCGAAAAGATAGAACTGATGGGAGACACCCCTTTCTCTTCAGACAGATCAATGAAGCTAAGCAGGAGGCTCTGTTTGAAAGCTGTATTCATAGCCAGTCATCTCAGTGCCCGATTCACAAAGAGTCTCAGCACTCGTGGTGGAGACCCCACAGTCATGGGGGAGTCTCCACACTTGGGATGGAATGTCCGCAAAAAGAATTCTCACTTTTTGCTTTTTACCTCCATGTTTTGCAGAACGTTTTTGTTGGCCTGAGGAATCTGAGCACCTTAGCACTGCTGACCAGTGCTAAAGTGCATGTGCTTCTTCCCTAAACATGTGTGTAATTGGTGTAAACATGATTGGCATATTTAATGTACCTAGGTCTGTCATTGCAGGGTCTGTATGTTTAGTTTACTGTCACTTCAACTTGGCATTTAAAACTACTTGCCAAGCCTTAAACTCCCCTTTCACTAAATATAAGTCACCCCTAAGGTAGGCCCTATGTAGCACTAAGGGCAGGGCACTATCTACGGAAAAGGTAGGACATATACTTTTATGTTTTGCATATCCTGGTAGTGACAAACAGCTACATATGTTTTCCACTTTTGTTTTCCAGTCCTCTAATAGGGTAGCATTGGGAATGCCCTTATTCACTTTTAAGTGGTAATTCCTGATATGAAAGTAGTAGCTACTTCATGTTTTATATCTTTGGAATGATAAATTCTCCTTACTGGTGAATTTGGATTTAACAGTACTATTTTAGAAATGCTACCTTTAGAAAGTGGACATTTCTCTGCACTTACTGCTCTGTGTGCTTGGCAGCCTACCTCCAATAAACGTCTGGGGTGGGTATTCACCAAAATACATACTTTCTGATGGCCCTGCCTGGGAAGGATGGAAGGGAGGGGCTATTACCTCATTGAATAGGTAGTGTCCTGTCCCAACATAAAGTGCTAGTTACCCCCCATAGATAGCCTGACAGACAGTGCTGGAGTGAGAGGAGGACCTGTGCACTTCAACGAGCTGCTTTGAAGTCACCCTCATATCAAAGGCACTATTTGGGTATGAGTACTGGGTCTCTGATCCCCTAAAATCACACTACTGGACATGCAACTAAAGCTCTGCTGCGCTGCTTAAAGAACTCATTTGGACTGCTGATCTGGAAGTCCTGATTTTCTGCATGTTTCATTGCTGCCCGCTATTCTCTGACTTTGCTAAAGGATACCTTCACCACACATGTACTCCAAGGGCTTGCTATCTTGCTTCCTGTTGCTTGAGACTCAGGGATATCAAAGTCTCTACCCCTGCTTCTGTGCCTGGCTAACTGTAGTGGCCTAGATACTTACAAAACAGACTTCAACGCATCTCCTGTCTGCATGTAGAAGAACCGGAGCATCGACTCAGTTGTGGGAGTAAAACCAATGCATTGTTTCTGAACCATTCTTTGCCTCCTGAGATCGACGTATCGAACAGCGTATCACTACTGCTGCAACTTGGAGAGATCGACAAATCCTCTTGACTGCGTGGAGAAACCCGGTGCATTGCACAACACCTCTCGACTTCGGCACCCATCTATGGAATCGAGACATCGCCATCATTGTATGGGGTAAATTGTTGCATCCTGGACTTGCATTGATGTATCTTACGACGCATCTCGCTGTTGCGACAAGGAAAGGTACTTTGTTCACCGGGGAACGCGTGGGTCCTATAGCCAGCTGGAGCTCCATCACGGTCGGCCTGAACTTTGACTTTGCCCTGGTCCAGAGCGACCTCAAGTAACCCCTAAAGCCTTATTTGCTTCTAAGAGCTATTTTTCTCCTATTCTTTTGAAATTTAATATCTCAACTTTTATTCTTTGGATTTTTGTCATTTGGTCTTGTTTTGCTAAGAAAATAATAATCTAATCTTCTAAACCTGTGTGGATTCTTCTTGTGGTGTATTCATTGTGTTACTCTGTGTGTGTGTGTGTGTGTGTTGCACACAAACTTTACACATTGCCTGTTTAGATAGGCCTGGCTGCTCGGTACCAAGCTACAGAGGGTGAGCATGAGCTATCTTATAGTGTGTACCTAGCTTACCTTGAATAGAGTGATGATTCCTGCCTGGCCTGGGTGCATACCTCAGCCAACCAGGAATTCCATTTCTCACACCCTTGGAGCACTACTGTTGTTCTGGTGCATGCTTCCAGAAAAGAGAGCATTACCTCACCTTCCGCACCCTCACCAAGTCTCATCACTCTGATGTTGTAGGACATGTTCCATCCTCTATTCAAGCCATCATAGTCTACTGGGTCAAGACCTGTTTCTGTAGATCATCAGTGGTGGGTTGCAGTCCAATTAGCATTTCCTCTGTTCACTTGACTTAACTGAACATGAAAGCAACGCCCTTGAGCTGCCTTTGGGGCACTTTTTCCTCTTGGGCTTCCATCTTCTGCTCCTGTGATGCCGCCAAGCCACATGGATCCTTGATGATGTAGTGTCTTTCCATCTCTATATTTTTATAAAATAGTGTGATCCTTGTTCTCTCTAAAGTAGCTGTCAGTCCCCTGGAAGAAGCATCAGCAATTAACCCCAAGTACTCACCCTCTTAGGATCCTTGATGCATCAGTAACAGGAGGAATAATCCACTCCTATCTCAGTTGCTGTGACCGTGAAGTTAATCCTCTGTACATTGTGGACAGTCCAGGGAACCTGTTGTTGTCATTAGTTCAGGTGTTACAGCTGTTTTCCAGTCATATGGTGCAATTTGTCTCTGTGTGTCTGGTTCTCGGCCTCTCTTTATATTTAGTAGTGTTCCAATACATGTTATTGGGCTATTACTGGTCCCCTGCTGCCTTGTTACCTAACCTGACATTCTGACTCGGTAAGCAGACATGTAGGTGAGGTTCCCAAGCTGTGTTATATTCAGAGGGGGCACTGCGGTGACACAGACTTTCAGTGAGCTTTTAGCACGCGAGGCCAGACAAGGCTTCATATATATAGGAATGTTTTTACTTTTTACCTAGTAACCCATACAGTCTTGAACAAATGTTGTGCACATTTAACAATAGCCATCGGTGGGGTAGTGCTTGCTGTATCACTTACATTGCAATGGATGGAGTGGAATGACGTTCCTAGCCATCAATGCATGGGGCTCTCTTGTTTTCTTTTTGCCTGGCACAGTTACCCAGTAAGAACAGGACCCCTTGCTGAATTCCTGGTTTAAAGGGCAGGGCAAAAACTATCATTAGAGAAAACCTTGACAACCCAACTCATTTACAAAAGCTACTAAGTCATACATCACTCATACATGTTCAACAGAACATATTTTTCATTTCTTTGGGATACGATTGAGGAGCATTTTTCAAAATTATAAATGTGTTTCTTTCATGTCAAGCTGTATTTGGCTACTAAAGATGTATATCTAAATTGAAATAAATGGCATTCGATGCATTTGTACAACAACAAAATGATAAAGAAATAAAAATAGAGGTTTTCTCTAATGACAGTTACCCAGTAAGCCGCTTCAGCGCCCACCAATGGGCCTCGGCAGTAAACATGGGCTTTGCAAGCCTCAGTGTTCCACCGAAGCGAGAGACATCCCAAAAGCTCTCAACCCCCGAATCAAAGTTCATGAAAAGAGGGGAGGATAAGGTGGCCAGAAAAGCCATTCAATTCATTCCTACTTGTACAAACAGTTATTTGATGCTGTATATAACTATAGGCACCTTACTGACAGTTTTCTTTTTTAGAATGATGTAAGGGATTATGGATTAATGTGAATGGCAGGATCATAGATGATGTACTCAGTGATGCAATCAGCGATGTACTCAACAGTGCCATCATTGATGCAAATTAACGTCATGAGTGTTGTAATATGGGTGATTATAAGCAGTGCTGGATGGGGGCTCAAGTTATAGTTAGTCCACTGAAATATAACTGGTGAATTTCAATGATTTTTAAGCTTTGCTTAGTAACTTTAACTGTATTTGTTCTATGGTTGTCCATGAACTTCTGGAGGTTTTATTTTGTAGGTTAAAAGCTTATTGCCGAACCTACCCGCACTATCACTTTAACCTTATTTTTTTTCAGTGAATTTCTGGTTCATTTTAATGTTTATTAAACTCTTATTACCAAACCTAACCTTAACATCCCACTAACCATTCTTTGTTTCAAGTGAAGTTTTGTGTGTTTTTTATCATATTCTAAATGTAATTTTGTTTTTGGACCTCATCTCTGTATTTGGTTAATGGCTGGCCAGAGCTTGCACCCAACCCTCCTAGGGCAGCCAGTTCTCAGCTGACAGCCAAGCCTGTGTGGATGGCAAACCCATCTCAGTGCATGACCTTTGGGTACTGGACAGGCCCTGGCACCATACTGCCAAAGTGGTCAATATCAGCTGCATACAACCTTCATCCATGTACAGCTGGGTTGACCACATCCTGCTTTTCACGGGCCTCCAACCCCCTCTGCGCACCATCTTTGCCGAGGTGCAGCATGGGTTGTTCAGAGGCCCAGCACGCAACCTTCAGCATATTGCCAACATTCCTGGGAGGCTAACCCATGCTGCTTGCAGTTTTCAGCTGTGTGCATCAGGGGTTGGCTACAGGGCCTGGCTAGAAGCCAGGCCTTTCACCATACTTGCAGAGGTTGTTGACAGAAGAGATCATATTCTAAATGAATTATTAGAACTCACCTCTGTTTACGGCTAACATCG
The DNA here is from genome assembly GCF_964204655.1 of Triturus cristatus. NCBI lineage: Eukaryota > Metazoa > Chordata > Amphibia > Caudata > Salamandridae > Triturus > Triturus cristatus. The sequence goes on along the minus strand of NC_140593.1, from coordinate 353,923,777 downwards.
GGCCAAAGCCATGCAGGAAAGCCTCCACAGTTGGCTTACCATCCACTGGCGACCAAGTCTTAGCAGGCTGCAAACTCTCACTGTGCAAGGCCTTTGGCTGTGTGTAAAGGGAGATTGTCGCAGGACCCAGCCTCTGTCTAGGTCCTGTGCCCAACCCACCATATGTGGCCAATCCTCCATGGGCCAACCCAAATTGCCCATGGCTTTTGGCATGCACAGTGGGAGTTGGCTGCATGGCATGGCCACCAGCCAGGCCCTGCACCCAACCCTGTGTGGGAAGCCAGCCATGACAGCAAAACGCCTTCCCCTATGTGCAGCAGGGTTGACCACAGAGCCTGGCATCAAGCTAGGTACTACAACCTACTGTCCATGGGTCACCAACCCTCTGTAGGTAGCGAACATATGCTTTGCATAGCCTTCAGCAGTGTGCAGCATGGGTTGGCTGCAGGGCCTGGCCTCCACCTCTTTAAATGCTAATTTCTCAAAAACTACTGACACATTTGCACCACCTAAAAAAAGCATGCTTTCTGGGTAAAGTTCTAACTTCGTGCCAAATTTGGTTTAATTCCACTCAGCCACTTTTCTGTATCATTGAGCAAACATTCTTAGGGGGATTAAAATGAGAAATCACACTTTTGGAACCCCGGTGTTCTTGGTCCCCGCTTGATGAATCTGTGCAAACCTTGCCATGAAGAACCCATACCGGGTGCTTGGAACGTTTTGTGCAGATTCATCGATCAGCACCAAATTATTAAGAAGACAAAAAATGCCTTTCCAATGGAAACTCAGACCAAGCTATAACTAGACTGGCACCATTGTTGTGAGTGTAAAATATATGGGATAAATGAGACAGAATATTCCTGGTGACTATTAGTAGTGATGTTTTACACTGACAAATCATTGTAACGGGTTCAGTAAGAGAGGGAGCATTGCTGTTTCACGTCACATGTTGTACTGTGGCAATAATGAGTGCTTGCGAGTACATTAGTACACTAGCTCACAATAAGGCACATGTGTGTGTGTGTGTGTGTGTGTGTGTAACATTTCGGCAGTTATAGTGGGGCAAAAAAAAATAGGATGGTCCATTTTTTAAAAGTGTGTTTTGCTGGAAGCTCAGAGCTTACATTTTGCAAGGTTGTTTCCAAAATGTTTTTCGTCTGAATCATAAGAGCTTTTCTGTGTATTTCAAAACAGCTTAACATATGTTGAACTGCTGAAATAAGCAACTGTATTTGCGTAATGAGCAGGCTTCTCTCTATTTTTAGATTTCGAAAGGCAGAGAACAATTTGTTAAAATATGGCATTCAAAGGGAAGAGCGATTTGTGTAGATTAATGAAAAGTAGAAATTATGATGCCTCTTTCTGAGGAGGAATAACTTGGCATTAAGTCTGTGGGTGACTTTATTAACAGAAGCAGATTAGGAATACGCCCTCCTCAGTGCAAGAACAAGAAGATTTGTTTTGCCAGGGAGAAAGTTTGCTATTAGTTTATGATGGGCTTGCCGATTCTTAAAGACACCTCCTGAATTTTGGGTGGCTGAATTTCTGAGTAGGAAGCTGCCAGCAACCCACGGAGCCGGGACGCTCCTATGTAGTGCAGAAGTGGTTGCCAAAACCTATTAAAAGTGTGAATTTCCATGCTGCCATTGCATCTGAAAAATTGTTGAAATTACCTTGCAATCAAGTGACAAGATGCTCAATGAAATAGAAAAAGCTATGCGGGTAGCAGCTGGCTGTCAAGAGCATAGCCTTTTCTGATTGGGTATTCTCTCAGAAGAATATGTCCAGACTATTTGCTCACCTACTCTGAAAATGGAAATCATTTTTGAGACAGGATTCTTTCAGAAGTTAACACTTCTTCACTGCTTTCTACAAAATTTATCTAACTACTTCAGTAGCATCCGAGTCCTCATTTTCCCCAGCTACTTTGCTAAACAAATGATTACAGGTTAGAATTACTGAGAGTTGAAACTTAAATTATTTGGCTATTTTTCTCAACCTGTCATTCATTGACGTAAAATAGGCAAAATCTGTTTTTTGAGATTTCACAGTTTCTGGTTTAGAGGCTCATTTTAGCCCCATTTTGCAAAAGGTATATATATATATATATATATATATATATATATATATATATATATATATATATATATATATATATATATATATATATATTCACTGAAAAAACCATGGGTTTTACAGATGTTACAGTTAGGAATTAGCATTGAAAACACCTTTGAAATTCACTAAAAAACCATAGGTTTCAGGGACGTTATAGTTAGTTGGACATTTGACTCATATAAAACCAGAGAAATTCACCCGTTATAGTTAGTTGAGCTGACTATAACTCGGGCGCCCGCAATGCACTGGTGATGACGTCACATATTACATCACTCATGACATGGTCAGTGACATCACTGATGACATCACTGATGACATTTCAAATGACTTCACTGATGACATCATCCTTGTGATAGAGTGGCAGACCTCCTCTCACCCTAATATAACCTTTGATACACACACTCAAAACACCCTTCCCTAATCCCCCCATGGTCCCGCCGGCTCCCCACATCCTGCGGGAACTGGCATTGCTTTTCCACATGGGAAGTTGCTAAGATGCAGCTCCCCATGTGGAAAAACAATCTGCTTTGGTATTTGGAAGAGAGAGCAGGTTTCCTACTCTCTCTTCCAAATACCAAAGCAGAGTTTGCTATGGCAGGGCGGGAGCCACGAGGCTCCCGCCCTGCCATAGCAAACTGCAGTGTCCCAGGGGTGGGCACCCCGGGAAACTGCAGGAGCCGGCCCTGGGGGTTGGCGTTCCCTAGGGCCATGACAATTAAGTGTTTTTTGGTACCTACAAGTAAGTACCGATGCAGAGTCTAAAGTTTAAGAGGAAGACTCTGTTCCCTTCATCATTGAAATGTACACCGTCTCCTCTATAAATGTCTTGCATGTTGTAACGCAAGTTGTTGTGGTATATAGAACACATACCATAGTCTCTGAGGAAAGCAGAAACAGATTTGTTGACGTGCTTCCTTGCTTTGTCAATCTGCGGACAAAATTGGTAGGACCAGTTCCACTTTTGCCTTTGGCATATGTTAGAATATACAAAGGCAGAATGAGGAAAAAGAGACATCAATTGCACAAAGGTGTCCTTAATAAGCATTTCCAGACCTACACCAGTTAAAGTGCCTAGGTCATTTCCACCACAGTGCACAATAATAAGGTTAGGGTGTGGGAGATGTAGAAAGGTTTTCACCAAAGGCATTAATTGATGCCACTTTAACCCTCTCTGACCAATCCATTTAATGTCTACATTTGGCAAACCAAGGTCTCTCACCATACCTCTTTTTTCTGCAAACTTTTCACTCCAGAAGACATAGCTGTGACCTACAATCCACACTGTGAACATCTTTCAAGGAGATCTGGATGCACTCTGAAGGTGTCTTTCAGTAGAATGGCAAAATGAAATGAAAGACAGTTTGGAAATGGAGGCATACATATTTTTTTTAAATAAAAAGAACTCATTGGCTGTTTCACACCATTCTACACTAAAAACTAGGCTGTATGTGTAAATTTATAGAAGCATGTTTTGTATTGGTTCAGAAAATTGTGTTCCCACAGAAGAATAGTTTGGATTTGCTGTTAGGTTGTAAAGGTGAAGCACTCTTGCTCTTTCGAAATGAAACATTGTGTGGTGAACTTCTGACCTGACTCCTCACAGCAGTGTTCCATGAGCTGTTGCTATGGTAGCAGGCAGAAGTCAAGTTGGGGGAAGGGTACTTTTGGAAAAGGGTTGAAGTTTTCAACCAATAGAAATGTGTGATTTCATTTGAAAAAAAGTGGGAAGCACTGAGATTTGTAATTAACATGTATATGTGTGAAAAAAGAGAGGGAAACATTGCCATTAATTGGTTCTGCTCAGAGGAGAGAGGTGTACAGCTCTGATATTCTGAGTCTGATAGTCTGCAGTTTGAGTGCCACATTTCTTTCTCAACTAAATAATTTAAAAGGTGAGTTATGAGTTTGAGAGGGGATGTATGTGGTGATGTTTGCATGAGTCTGTGACCAAAGAGGAATTTCTGTCAGAGAGGTATTTTGTGTCTCTCTGGTTCTTTTGGGAAGTAACCATGCATATGTCTCTTGCAACTGAAAATACACAGTCTGCATAAGCAGACTGTTAGCACACACCCAGCAGTTTATCCTGTAGAATCTGGCTGAGTATTCACAAGAGACTGGTGTTTCCTGGAAGCAGTGAGTAACGCTAATACATTTAACATCACTAAGGCTGATTTATTTTGCTGGAGTGTAGTCAGTCACCAAGGTCACACATGTACATGGTCTCAAAAAGCTGTTTGCACATGTGCTGTTTTCTGTTTCAGAAAACTGTAATGAAAATGTATCAGACTGTTAGAGTAATTAACGCTTGGAGGAATAAAACAGTACTAAGTGTGCTTTGAAATTGGCATGCAAATTTCGTTTTCTGCCTAAAAACACAGAAAACTGTAGTAAGTGTGCTTTGAAAATGGCAAGCAAATTTCATTTTACGCGTAAAATCACAGCATGAGGCTGTGAGCATAGTGGAATTGCTGTCACAGAGGTATTTGGAGTCTCTCTGGTTCTTTTGGGAAGTAACCATGCGTATGTCTCTTGCTACTGAAAATACACAGTCTGTATAAGCAGACTGTTAGCACACACCCAGCAGTTTATCCTGTAGAATCTGGCTGAGTATTCACAAGAGACTGGTGTTTCATGGAAGCAGTGAGTCATGCTAATACATTCAACATCACTAAGGCTGATTTCTTTTGCTGGAGTGTAGTCAGTCACCAAGGTCACACATGTACATGGTCTCAAAAAGCTGTTTGCACATGTGCTCTTTTTTGTTTCAGAAAACTGTAATGAAAATGTATGCGACTGTTAGAGTAATTAACGCTTGGAGGAAAAAAACAGTACTAAGTGTGCTTTGAAATTGGCATGCAAATTTCGTTTTCTGCCTAAAAACACAGAAAACTGTAGTAAGTGTGCTTTCAAAATGTCAAGCAAATTTCATTTTACGCGTAAAATCACAGCATGAGGCTGTGAGCATAGTGGAATTGCTGTCACAGAGGTATTTGGAGTCTCTCTGGTTCTTTTGGGAAGTAACCATGCGTATGTCTCTTGCTACTGAAAATACACAGTTTGCATAAGCAGACTGTTAGCACACACCCAGCAGTTTATCCTGTAGAATCTGGCTGAGTATTCACAAGAGACTGGTGTTTCATGGAAGCAGTGAGTCACGCTAATACATTCAACATCACAAAGGCTGATTTCTTTTGCTGGAGTGTAGTCAGTCACCAAGGTCACACATGTTCATGGTCAGAAAAAGCTGTTTGGACATGTGCTGTTTTCTGTGTCTGAAAACTGTAATGAAAATGTATGCAACTGTTAGAGTAATTAACGCTTGCAGGAAAAAAACAGTACTAAGTGTGCTTTGAAATTGGCAAGCAAATTTCGTTTTCTGCCTAAAAACACAGAAAACTGTAGTAAGTGTGCTTTGAAAATGGCAAGCAAATTTCATTTTACGCGTAAAATCACAGCATGAGGCTGTGAGCATAGTGGAATTGCTGTCACAGAGGTATTTGGAGTCTCTCTGGTTCTTTTGGGAAGTAACCATGCAAATGTCTCTTGCTACTGAAAATACACAGTCTGCATAAGCAGACTGTTAGCACACACCCAGCAGTTTATCCTGAAGAATCAGGCTGAGTATTCACAAGAGACTGGTGTTTCATGGAAGCAGTGAGTCACGCTAATACATTCAACATCACAAAGGCTGATTTATTTTGCTGGAGTGTAGTCAGTCACCAAGGTCACACATGTTCATGGTCAGAAAAAGCTGTTTGGACATGTGCTGTTTTCTGTGTCTGAAAACTGTAATGAAAAGGTATGCGACTGTTAGAGTAATTAACGCTTGCAGGAAAAAATCAGTAGTAACTGTGCTTTGAAATTGGCAAGCAAATTTCATTTTCTGCGTAAAGTCACAGCATGAGTCTTTTATGGCATTTTTGGACCCCCTGACAAATGCTAATGCATTCAACATCACCAAGGTTCATTATCTTTGCAGGAGTGCCGTCAGTATGCCAGGTTACACATGTATATGCTCGGAAAAAGCAGATTGCACATGTGCGGTTTTTTGCCTCTGTAAACTATAAAGAAAATGTGTCAGACTGTTAGAGTAATTAATAATTGCAAAAAAAAAAAAAAAAAAGTGTGCTTTTGAATTGCAAAAGAAATATCGTGTTCTGTCTAGAATTTCACCAAGAGTCTGTGTGCAAACAGGAATTGATCTTAAAGATTACATTCATGTTGGTTTTCTTGTGTTTTTCACTTGTAGGAAAGGGATAGATAGTGTTATTTGAAAAGAAATGATCATAACAAAAATAGTAATATATTTAAATTACAAAAAAGGTAATTTTTTTTAGTTTGTTTCAGGTATTGCTGCAGAGCAGTGAAGAAAATAAAAGATGCCTATAAAATCAAGACAAAGAAAACAACAGAAAAAAAAGGTTTATTTGAAGACAACCGAAGGACCCAAGTTAGTTGAAGATGCTCATGTTGGGAAAAAGAAAAAGTCTTCTGGTAAGCAGAGAAAGGAATTTTTAAAAAATATATTCAAAAAAAGGAAACATTTTAAAAATGCCCCCATTGGAAAAACTGTTTCAAGTAGAAAACAACAGGAGAATAGTGAAAATTTACAAAATGCTAATGTACAAGCAGAAGCTAAAATAATTAACTTGAAAAGAAAATCAGCATTTAAAGAGATCCGTAGGAAAATGTTTCAGAGAAGAGTGATGTCCAATTTGCTAAAAGATGTGAAAAAATATAAGAAAAGAGCAAAATTTTTAAAGAGAAAAAAAGATATTGAAGCCATTGTAGAAAAGGCTTTAAATTTAAAAAGGAAACTATTCATTTTAATTTTGAACAGGATGCGTACATTAGAAAAAATAGTTAATGTAATGAAGTCACAAAGCAAAAAGAAAAGAGTAGTAAAAAGAAATAACTTTTGTAAAGTGTTTTTAGGAGAATGGATGCATAGTTCAAGTACTGAACCATTTTTCAATGAAGAGAGTTATCTTCAAAGTAATAGTTTGCTGCATGCAGTTGACACCAGTGGTCGAGCATATGAAGTTAAGGATGGTTGTATAATGGAAAAGGAGAAAATGGTTCCAAGAAATGAGGAAGAAGTGATTGCAGATGAGGCTATGGGTAGACGTCCTAAAGCTCCAGTGTATACTTGGAAATGTAGTAGTATTTGTACTTTGCGACAGGAATCTATTGATAAATTACGTGAGTTTTTAAGAGAATATAGTAAAAAGAGTGTAAAACAGAAGATTAAGGTGCTTCAAGGACTAGATCCATGCAGAGTGAGAGAGAATACTGGTTTGCAAGGTCACTCTCTGGCTTGTTTATCTAGGAAAGTTTGTCAAAGTGTTTTTCACCATTTTAGGATGCTGGCAGTTCATCATACTGAAATTAGGAAATTTGTAAGAAGATTGTATTTTGCTAAAAGTCCAGCACTAAAGTTAAATGAGTTGAATAAGGCTCTGTTTCGTGGATCTATATCAGATGTTGAGAAGGTTACTGATGAGATTCAGTTTTGTTACTTTGGGCCAGAACAAGAAAGTGCAGGGAATGACACAGTTATTGAGGAAAATGTGGAAGAGAATGTAGAACCCTCCGTAAGTAAGAAATTTGAAGATCAAATTACAAAATTTGCTATCATCTCTAATGAAAGACCAAATATTACTTGTATTTGTTGCCGGAGAAGCCATTACAAAATCCAAACAAAGAATGTTGATCTCTACAAAAAAAGTGAAGAAGAAGATAATTATAAGTGGAAGGATTTTGCAACATATATATTTCTTGAAAATTGTTTTGATTTGGGTGAAGATCATCGTATTTGTAAATACTGTTACAACAAGTTGGAAGAAAATAAAATGCCAGCTAGAGTTGTACATAATAATTTAGAATTGGTTGAAGTTCCTGCTGAACTTTCTGATTTAAATACGTATGAGTCTATACTCATTCAATGTGTTCATCCGTTCCAGACCATAGTACGTATGGAGCCAAAAACAGGCAAATTACCTCCTTCAGATTTACAGAGAGGTTTAAAAGGAAGAGTTGTCTATTTGCCATTGGATTTGAAAAAAAATATGGACACTATTGACACAGAAAATGTGGAAACTGACCATTAGTTATTCTGGTTAATGGTGTACCTACAAAGAATAAGAATATTTGGCAGGAATTGGTAGATGTTCGGAAAGTACAATGAGCAAATTTATATTTGAAAAGGAATAATAAATGGTATGAAGCCATTTATATGGATGAAGATGAAGAAGAATTAGTAGGAGACACAGACACACCAACTGGGCAAATTGAAAAAGTTGACAAGTCAAAAGAAGAAGAAATTTATGAACATTTCAGCATACATCCTCTTCATTCAAAAGAAGTAATGGCAAACACCATTGATCTATTTCAAATGAAAAAAGCACAAGGAACTCCTGTGAGTGTATGGGAGGAGAGTTTGGAAGCTCGATGTTTTCCCCAGCTGTTTCCTACAGGAGAAGGTGGACGATATGATGAACGTCCAGTTCAGATTCCTGCTTCTGAGTATCGGACTACAAGATTATATGCAGGAGATCCCAGATTTCGTCAAAGTATTCCTTATATGTTTCATCTATTATTTGAAAGTGACTTGTCTGCACTATCTTATGCAGTAAACCACATTTTAAAAAGTGGAACACATCTACATAATGTGTCTGCTAAGGATTTTATGAACAAAGTGCAGCAGCGAGATGATCATTTGGAATCACAATTGATCAATCTGATGGCTTGTCAGCGTGGGACGAATGAATATTGGTACAGACGCCATGGAGAATTGAAATGTATGTTACGGAATTTAGGAACTCCAACATGGTTCCTAACCCTAAGCTGCGCCGAATACGCTTGGGATGATTTACTGGATTTTCTACGAGAGGCAAATTCAAACATTAAAAACATTGAATACAAGACAGCAGGAGAACTGTGCTCTTTGGATCCGGTTAATGTTTGCAGATATTTCAATCATAGATTTGAGGCTATGATGTCCTTTATCTGCAACAAAAAAATCCACCACTTGGAGAAGTTTTGGATTTCTTTTGGAGAAAAGAGTACCAAGCAAGAGGTGCTCCTCACATTCATATGCTGTTGTGGATCAAGGATGCTCCAAAATTTGGAACAGATGCTGATGAAGCAGTGTTATCTTTCATTGAACAATATGCAACATGTGCTATACCTAAAAGCACAGAGGAGAAAAAGTTAAAACAGCAAGTTTTACGTTTCCAAAGTCATCGGTGTAGAAAATACTGTCGACGGAAGTACAAGACCAAAGATAAATTCTACACAAAATGTCGATTTGGATTTCCTAGACCTGTTCTTTCAAAAGGAAGAGTCAACAGTTTTATGTCAGCTGTGCGACATACTATTACAAGAAAATCTCCCAAAAATACGTACAACCTGAGAAGAAAAGAAGAGTCAAAATATATAAATGACTACAACCCAGTCATTTTATCCATGTGGAATGCAAACATGGATATTCAGTATGTGGCAGACAATTCTATTGCTGTTGCTCGGTATGTCACATCGTACATTACTAAATCTGAGAAAACGGAATTGAAGGAAATGTGGGAAGAGATTTCTCACGAGAAGAGTGTCAGTAAGAAGCTGTACAGTTTCAGTTTGAAGATGTTAACGCATCGAGAAATTGGATCCTACGAATGTTCAGATAGGTTATCATATGCAAGTCTTTACTCGAAATCCAGAAGAATAATTTGGGTCAGTTTAGGCCTTGCAGGAATGCGAAATCGGGTACTGAAATCTGTTGGAGAAATTGAATATTTGGCCAAAAACGACCCAGAAAGTACAGATATTTTGAAAACAAACATGTTGGACACATATTAGCCAAAAAGAAGTCATCATCTTGAAAACATGTGTCTTTATGAAGTGCTGCAGAACTACATTTTTTCACAGAAAGCCACAGAAGACATCAACAATGGAAAATATAAAGTCATTGGTGAGGAAGGATGTTTAGTGAAGCAAAAAAAAGGAAGTTTGATTAATCACAGGAAGCTGAGTTGTGACACTACTGAAAAAAAGGAATTTTACTACTTGGCACTTTTACAGTTGTTTAAACCATGGCGTTCAGAGGACGAACTACTTGGAGAATTTCAAAGCTATGAGGATTCATTTAATGCATGTAAAGATACCATTGAATGCAGTATTTTCAGGAATTATGTCCAAATGTTAAACGAAGAAATTGAACAGGAAGCTACAATTGCAGCTGAAGTAGCTAGAGATAGTTCTCAAGACAGCCAAAGTTCTGGAACGCTCAGTCAAGATCCCCTAGGACAACCAATCGTAGAAAATGAAGCTGCAATAGCCATGACTGAAGCGGAAACGGCTATGAATCAAGCAAAGAAAGATTTAATAGAATTACCAGATTTGGAAAAACAACTGAATGAAGAACAACGACAAATTTATGAAGAAGTCAGAAAAAAAATTGATCACGGATTACTACATGAAAATAAAGAGTGCACATGCACAGCATTTGAACCAATTAGGTTATATGTGAGTGGACAAGCTGGAACTGGGAAAAGTTTCTTAATTAAAGTCATCAGAAGCTACCTACAGCAAAAAACTGATTCAACTTTGTCTTGTGTTGTTACTGCTCCAACTGGATTAGCAGCATATAATATTAAAGGAATTACTTTCCATCGCTTGCTAATGTTACCAGTGGAGCATGAGAACAAAATAGAATATCACAAGCTAACTGGTGAAGCATGTTTCGAAGTTTCAAGAGTGTTGAAGAAGATGCAAGTTCTCATTATTGATGAGGTAAGCATGGTATCAAACTTAATGCTTGCCTTTGTGCATTTAAGAATGCAGCAAATTCTAAAAAGAGACTATGACGTGTTATTTGGTGGAAAACATGTAATAGTTTTTGGGGATCTACTGCAGCTCACTCCAGTTAAAGGACAACCAGTGTTTAATACTGTGACACATGAGGACACAAAGAAGTCATTAGGAAGCATTGGTAATGCGAATATTTGGTCATTCTTTGAGTACAAAGAACTCACTACCAATATGAGACAAGCAAACGATGAAGAATATGGAAGTATTCTAAAAGATATCAGAATTGGACTACTCACAGAACATGCCAGAAAAGCTACATAATTGCTACATAATTTATTTCCAAGTGAAGAAATAGTTGCAGAGAAAATATACAAGAACATTGCAGAAAAAAATACTGTAATCTGCTTAATGCCAACACTACGTGAATGTTCAATATTCAATGAGGAACTTTTGAAATTGGAAAAGGAAGAGATTAAGAAAATGGAAGCAGTGGACAAAATCCAACATGAAAGAATTACAATTACATTAACAGGCGAACTGAAAAATAAACTGGATTCTCTAGAGAAGAACATTCCGAAAACAGCTGGATTAGAAAAAAATTTATATCTTTGCATGAACTGTCGAGTATTTTTAAGGAGAAATTTGGATGTAGAAAAAGGATTAGTAAATGGAGCTACGGGTAAAGTTGTGGGTTTTGTTAACTACCAGAAAAAAGAAGACATTGAGTATTTAAAAATAAAATTTGATCAGATTGAAGAGGTAATAAACATTTGTCGTTCTTCAGTCCGTTTTTTGCTTGTGAAAGACTTATATGTACGTAGGAAGCAGTTTCCATTTTCTCTAGCATATGCTGTAACTATTCACAAGTGTCAAGGATTAACTGTTGATAGTGCATTGGTAAACATTAGATCTACTGTGTTCAAAGAAGGTATGGCATATGTTGCTTTGTCACGAGTGAAAACATTATCTGGTTTATTCATGATAGAATTTGATGACTCAAAAGTTAGTGCAGATGCAAATTGTGTAAAGGAGTATAATAGATTAAGAAGAACCTATGCTCCTCATTTAGGTCAGTATCCTGTGTTGGAGAAACGTGTTGTTTATCGGAAAAGGAGATTTGAGAATATCTGTAATGAGGATGTAGAGAAGAGAAAACAAAAAGAGAGTCATGTGATTGCAAGCAAAAAGAAAAAGGACAATGTTGAACAGGTTGTTGGTTTCCATTTTGAAAATAGCTCTGGTGTCAACTGCTATGCTAATGTAGTGCTAAATGTTGTTTTTTATCTTGAAAGTTTGCTTGAGCAGATAACAGAAAATCATGAAAAAAGATTCTGTTCTGTGCTAAGTCTTCTTTATGAGAAGCTGAGTGTTGATAAAGCAAAAATAGAAAGTACAAATGAAATTAGAAATCTATTAGATGTTTGTTCAGGACGAACACAGTTTTCACAAAATATCCAGCAAGATGCACAGGAATTCTTCATGTACATTCTTTTGGTACTTGAAGATGAAGGGGTAGAAATAGAAAATATGTTTGGTCTGTCTTATAAATGGGAACATAGTTGGGAAAACTGTTTCTACACATGCAGCTCTAATGTTGATTCAGAAAGGTTTATCTATTTAACATTGCCAGAGACTAAATCAGTGACTTTTAGTAAATTAGTTAAAGATGCCAATCACAACATGGAATGTTCTAAATGTAAATCAGACATGTTTTCAACGTTGTTTTTAAAGAAATATGGACAGTATGTAATTTTAATGATGCAACGTTGTAGAGCTGATGGAACAAAATTGGTCACTTTAATAAAGAAATTTACAGGACAGCAATTATCAATTTCTGGAAAAACTTTTGTCACAGTTGCAATAATTTTCCATGATGGGCCTATTGTAACTTCTGGTCATTACACAGTTTTTCTTAAATGTGAAAAAGGCTGGACACTGTGTAATGATTCTCAGTTGGTTTTCAAGCAACGTTTGCCTTTTGATTTAGCAAATTCCTATTTAATTTTTCTGCAACCAAAATTTTAGACAGAAATTGCAACATCTGTACAAAACATTATTTACATTTAATTGGATTACCATCGGAAATGTCATCAAATATTATTATAAAAATTACCATTTGGCCGTACGGAAAGGTAATAATTTGCATTGTGGACTTCTTTGACAAAAATTATTTTGGTGAATATGCTTATGCAACAGAATTTTCGGACAATATTTACTGAAATTAGTGATTGTTTTTACGTGAGGATTATATTACGGTATGTTTTAATGAGAAAAGATTATGGGCTTTTTTAAAACAATCTTTGTGATTGTTATTTTTTTTTGCCCGCTGTTAAGTGATGAATGCAATTGCTTTTACGATTTACAGTAAAATGCAATATATTCTGAAAACAGCAAAAAAAGGGCAAAAATATGTTTAATGAAAAAAGAAAATATGTGCACTGTATTCTAAAAAGTATTGTTAAATATTAATATATTTTTCTTTTTTTACAGATTGAGAAAGGAAAAATATAAAAATAAACTTCTTTTCACAAAGTAAAATAAATCACTTATTTTTCTTTTAGTTATTTTCTTTGTCAGGTAAGTGTGAAATTTCAGGAATTATCACACATTTACTTTAATGCTCACTTTTTTCACTACTCTTCTCTATGCTTTTTTCATTTCTGTAGTAGTCCCTCATGGACCTTGTAGGTTGATTACATTTTTGGGGTTTTTAAAAAAAATAAATAAATAAATGCGCGTACCGTACGCGCACGGTAAAAAATAAAAAATAAAAAAAGTCATTTAAAATTTTTTTTAAAAAGTTAAGAAGTAAGGTTGGCTCTTAAAAGAACCGTTGTGATCATAAAGGGAAAGAGGAAAGAAAGAATGGGAATACTAACAAGGACCACAGATGTGCTGGTCTATCTTATTGTTTATGAGGGAAACACAGGTCTCCGCATAAACAATTAGGCCATGACATCTTGTGCACCTCATTACAACCCTACCAAAAGGAGGGTTTATATCCAGAGGAGCAGAAGAGGGTGATGCTCCCACCGCAGAGGAAGTGCTCGGCTGAGCTGCCGAAGAAGTACTCGGCTGAGCATCTGCAGGTGTGCTTGGGTGACTTACTGGAGATGTTTCTCCAGTATGTCTAGCATAAGTCCTAGGATGTTTATCCTTAATGTGTCTAACCATAGAGTGATTTCCAAAGGAATACTTCTTCCTTGGATTCCCTCTAGTTAAGACACGCTCACAAAGTGAGCAGGTGACTAAAGGAGCATTTACCTTTTTCTGCCCCTCTGGATAGGTGAAATATTCCCATGCAAAAGAAGTCTTTTGTTTCCTCCCTCTCTCTCTGATGATGCTGCTACCAGGCTCACTCTTAGAAGAGGACTGCTGTTCTGCCATCGTATCACAAAGACAACTCAGCTCCTTCTCCTAAGGGATCACAAGCAGAAATGAGGGGAATGGGTGTGGTGTAGGAAGGTTCTAGAACTGAAAGTAGTTTAAACCAATCAAAAGTTTTGTTTCTTGATCACATGACCAACCGTGCGCGTACGTTACGCTTACGGAGCGCTTACAGTGCGATTACGGTAAAAGTACACATGCGCGTAAAAAAGACACTCGCACGCACGCATGCGCATAACAGGCACGCTCGACCACTTCCGCGTAACGTGCGCGTATAACGTATGCGCTTACGCGACGCGTACGCAGTACGGACGTCTACGTAAATTGCGCAACCCTACGCAAACGGAGTAGAAAAATTACGTAGGTTAAGCAAAACATGCGCTTACGGTAAGCTTACCGTACGCGCACGTAAAAAAAAAAAAGTAAAAAAGATTCAGTATGTTATACTACTATATCTTACCTGTTTGGTTAAAAAAAAAAAGGTGAAAAATTATATATTGAAGAATGTAACATTTTTTACCATAGTGTTGAAAGAGAATATAAATAAAAAAAAAAGATGTAAAAAACATTGCAACAAGAAAAAAAAAAATAATTTCACACACGTAAAATGTAAGAATTAGCATTTAAAAAACCATACAAATTCACTGAAAAAACCATGTCATGAGTGATGTTATATGTGACGTCATCAGCAGTGGATTGCGGGTGCGCGAGTTATAGTTAGCTTAACTAACTATAGCGGGGGAATTTCATTGGTTTTTTACGAGTGAAATGTCCAGCTAACTATAACGTCTGTGAAACCTATGGTTTTTTCAGTGAATTTGCAAGGTTTTTCAAATGAAAATTCCTAACTATAACGTGTGTGAAACCCATAGTTTTTTCAGCGAATATATATATATATATATATATATATATATTACCTACTGGCGGTCGCCAGTAGGTAGTTATAGTTAGGACCACGTTTCCATAGGAAATCCGCAACTTTCTATTTTGAATAACTTTGGCGCCGGTCGACGAATCCACGCGAATTTTTCAAAATAGGTGGGGCGCTACGCTCCACTCCTACCCTGAAAGTCTCGGGGGGATTCGTCAAGCGGGGGCTGAGATAAAAGGGGGGTCCCAAAACGCGTTTTTCCCATGCATTTTTCCATAGGACTTTTAGACACAGCTACAGCCCGAACGGCTGAACAGAATTACTAGAAATTTGGCAGAGAGGTAGTCCTCAGGTCAAGGAAGTGCCTTTTGTAGGTTTGGTGTAAATCTGTTCAGTAGATTCTGAGAAAATAGCCTTTAAATCAATATATATATCTGAGCCAGCTTACGATGCGCTTACGGTACGCTTACCGTACGCGTACGGTGGCGTGCGCGAGCGCGATTCTGATTGGCTCTTAGATCTTAGTAAACATTCGAATCGGCCGAAACCAGGAAGCGGCGGCCGCCATTTTCTCTCTCGCACTGAGAGTGTGGAATAAAATACAAAGCAGAAAAACATGTAAAGGGGCCATTTGGACAGCTCCAAAACACCTAGCCTTATTGTGGGAGTCCCCAATAATCCCCCAAGGCCAAAAACCGAATTTTTATTTTTTCGCTAATTTCGGCGATTACGCTTACCATACGCATACGGTAAAAAAATATTAAAAAAAAAAAATTATCCACACTCTTTCCCTACCCCGTGTGCAAATGGTGCCCGAAGGGCACCATTTGTGCATGGCTTATCAGAGGTGTGAAAAATTTAAATATTACCTTTCAAAACGAAGTGCATCATATGTCCTCAATGTGCGCACGGTGCGCGAAGCGCATCGTGCGTACATGGCCCATCTAGCGTAATGTGGGCACGCGGTGCGCGTAGCGCACCGCGTGCCCACCGTGCGTGCACGGCACTAACTGCGTAAAGTGGGCGCGCGGTGCGCAAAGCGCACCGCGTGCTCACTGTGCGCGCACGGTGCGCGAAGCACTGCGTTAAGTGGGCGCGCACGCCACGAATGGCATAAAGTAACTTAGCATTTAAAAAAACGTACAAATTCACTGAAAAAACCATAGGTTTCACACACGTTATAGTTAGGAATTAGCATTTAAAAAACCTTGCAAATTCACTGAAAAAACCATAGGTTTCACACATGTTATAGTTAGCGGAAATTTTACTGATAAAAAACCAATGAAATTCCCCCGTTATAGTTAGTGCAGGCAACTATAACTCACGCGACCGCAATCTTCTGCTGATGACATATGTGTCTTTATGAAAAAAAAATATTTGTAATATATGTGTAGCTAAAAATTTATGGAAGAAGACATGGGCAAATAAGTGTCTAAATACAGTATTAGCATCAGCAGAGGATTGCGGTCGCGTGAGTTATAGTTGCCTGCACTAACTATAACGGGGGAATTTCATTGGTTTTTTATCAGTAAAATTTCCGCTAACTATAACATGTGTGAAACCTATGGTTTTTTCAGTGAATTATATATTATATATATATATCTGATAAGGATACGGATGAGAATGCGAGCTGAATTAACATATCCAGGTGAAATATGCAGTATACAGTCCAGCGCCATGAAATGTGGGGCATTATTAGGTGTTTGGATCCCCATCACTGTATGAGGTACCAAGTTGGACTGCAAGTACCATCATGCAGTTCTCCTGGAGTCCAGCGGTATTATGTCAACCACCTGACTTCAGTAGGAGGAGCTAAGAGACTGCTTATCAGGAGTGATCTCTGAGCCAACAGATGAATCTACCAGCCTGTGAGACCGGCACTGATGACGGCCATGATGGCCAGAAACGCGTCTGCCACAATGTCCCACGGACTGTTTAGCGAAAGCTGGGAATTTGCTCAATAAATCCTTTACTTTATCCGGAGCTGTGTCCTGCTTGCTTTTTAAATAAGGTGAGCGTTGGAGTGGATATACATGTGAAGGTTCAAATAACAATAGCTCGATATTACTAAAATTGAAAGGTGAGCATAACAGGATTTATCCTGAAATTTTACGTGATGGTTCAAATAATAATGACCTACCATACACCTATGCTGATTAACCATCAAGCGGAAATGAAATTTATAAAGGAAACCTTTGTTGAAGTACTGCCCAATCAGATGACATGATGTATACAATGTAAAAAAATGTTTTTCCTTTAAATACCGTATGCCATTGGATAAACTGCGTCATGTGATCAAGTCCCCCAGGAGGGATGAAACGCGTAATGGCTGCCTTGTTTGTTTAAGTCTTGAATAAACGAACAGATATTTGAAAAGAATCTTGTGGTCCGTGCTCCGTTCTGCTCAGCTGGTCGGATACGAGAGAGGAGAGTGCTTTGCCGATATTTTTGAGACAGTTTCCGGACTCCTTCTGTCTCTTACACGGACCCCCCCACGATTTGGGCTCACCAGCTGCAAAGGAGCTGCCGCTTGGGAACGAGCGTCTAATTGGAATCCGATAGGATTAACAGCCCAAAGGCCCCCCAACGGAACCAGGACTACGGAGGAGCGAGTGTCGCAAACTCGACAAAGACACAGGTGAGCGAGGGTCGTTTCGGAGGAAGCGACTACCGCATAACTGTAGATCTCTGTTCTGAGTAGAGACCCGCTCCAGTTTCATTTGTTCCGAGTTGGGTGTGGGGTGATTCGAGCGTGGCGAACACGGGCTGTGTGAAGTCAGGGAACAACCCAGTCCAGCCTGATATCGCCAGCAATCTTTCATCTAATTCAATTTGACCAAAGCAAACTTCAGATGGCAGCGGACGCACTGAGAGAAAGGGAGGAGGCGGCGGCGGCAATGTTTTGTGATGACAATGTACCGCCATCGGACTACAATACCCAGAATGCCCCAGTGACAGGAAAAAATCTAGGAATAAAAGAAAAATGCAAACAACTTGAGAAGGCAATGAGAACTGAACAAAAACGTTGGTGGGAAGCAAAGTCCTTGCAGCGCTATATTGATGTAGGGAGGATTCCCCGCGGTCTGAGGATACTCATAGCCCCCAGCTATCAAGCACCGGACCGCGATATGATGCGCGAATGGGCAGAAACCAATCTCGAGTCTTCCCGCAAATTGCTTTTTATCCTAGTTAAATATGCAGAAAAGGATTGTATCAAACTGGCGGATGAGATTGAGTCCTTAAATAAAGAATTGGAGAAAATGGAGCAGCAGGATGACATTGCAAAACTAAAAACCGATATGAAAAAACGACTCAAAAAAGAGGAAGACGTAATAAGGGAGCGTAAGACATTCAAATTTCATAGAGACAGATGCGACTATGAACAAGGCCGAATATTCACCTTTGCTAGAAAGTTTGATTCGCTCAAAGCAGATAATACAGACACAAGGAAAAAAGAGGTGGCAAGGGTCAACCAACAAATTGACTTAACATCCGCATCAGAGGGAAGTTCAGCAGCAGAAAGTGGATCAGAAACTGATAAAGCCAAAGCAAATACAGCACGCAGGCACTCCCTCACAGATGAAGTGGATTTTTTATGTATGGAACGGCTACAATCCCTCAGGCCAAGAAAACAACAAACCGGGGAAAATCAGGAACAATCAAAAATAAAAAACGGAGAGAGAGGAGAAAAGCCCAGAGAAGAAGGATCATACAAAAAGTATCCAAAAAAGCAACAGAGGAGATACTGGAAGAAATAGATCCCAATACTGCAGATGATGTTTCTAACAATATGACAGTCATCAATCTAACAGACATGATTCTGAACAAAGCTGAATCACAAATACTTGCTTTGGGTCTCTCTTATTGCCCGGAAAACACATTCAACTACTCCAAGTCTAGAGTTGACATTTACAAAAGTGTCAGGAAATTAAAATTGAAAAAATTCCACGCGATGGCCAGGAAGAAGAATACAGCAATTGAAGCTACACCAGGCAGTCACAGGTTACTGACACAAGGAATGGTCAATGAATCTAATACCATGCCTGATTCTGAATCATTGATTGACACACTCTATGATTTAGCCTGTGAAGGGAATCAAACAAGTGAATCTCATGAAACCTTTCCTACCAATACTCAATCATCTACAACCATAAAGTGTGCGACACCATTTAAACCACCTTCCTCATTTTATCCTTTGATGCTTAAAGATACCATTGATTTATTTCAAGAAAAAGTTATTACTGATTTGAAAGGCCTAAACAGAATGACACATAATGAACCAAGACGCAACAAAAAGAATGTACAGGAATTGCAATATCATTCTTTGATAACCAAAATCAAAAAAGACAAGGAAATAGTCGTGCGAGGCGCCGACAAAGGAGGCAATGTGGTGCTCTGGAAAAGAGAGGAGTACATTAAAGAAGCGATGAGACATCTGGAAGATAAGTCGTGCTATGGTAATAGTAACAGAGTGGCTTGGAATGCAACGCATACTTCTTACCGTATTACTTTGATGGCATGGCGAGAAAAGGGCTTGCTATCCACAGATGAATACAAATATCTATGGAAACCCAATCCAACAATCCCGATTCTTTATTTCATACCGAAGGTGCATAAAAACAAAACCAGCCCTCCGGGCCGACCTATAATATCTGCACGCAACAGCATCTTTGAGAACACTTCCGTCTATGTCGACTATTTCCTTCAAGAACATGTACAAAATTTAAGGTCATACATCAAAGACACTGGTGACTTTCTCTCCAAAATCAAGAACCTTAAATGGATCGATGGATACTTCCTAATTACTCTTGACGTTACGTCACTTTACACCTCTATCAGACACAATGATGGTCTACGAGCCATGAAATATTACTTGGCTAAGAAGGGTGCACAGTATGAAGAACATAACAAAATGCTTGTTAATATGGTCGAACTGTGTCTTATGAATAACATATTTATGTTTCAGAATACCATATATCAACAACTGAGAGGTGTAGCGATGGGGGCCAGCTTCTCCCCCAGCTATGCATGTCTACACATGGGCTGGTGGGAGGAGCAGGTCCTCATGGTAAAACACTCTGAAACTTTTGAGCGCAATGTCAAATGCTGGCTGAGATTCATTGATGATTTATTTTTTGTTTGGCAAGGTACAGAGGAGGGAGCTTCGGAATTTACTGAATCGCTTAACAATAATGATCTCAATCTCCACTTTACATCCAATACAAGTAAAACAAATATAGTATTTCTTGATGTAGAAGTCTATGTGGAACAAGGCAAACTAGAAACTAGGCTACACAGGAAACCCACGGCGGGAAATGCTATCCTACATGCAAGCAGTGCGCACCCAAGCCATCTTATACAGAGCATCCCTTATGGTGAGCTCTTACGCATCAAGCGCATTTGTAGCCACCAAGAAGCCTTGAAAGCAGCACAACAGGATTGCATTAACAGATTCAGGGCTAGAGGATACAACAAGAAATGCATAGACAAAGCTCTCACAAAAGTTAACCTCCAAAACACAGATAAAATACCAGACAAGAGGATACAGCCTTTGGTCCCCGACAATACTGTTGATGACTTTAGATTCATCCTAGATTACAATCATCATCAAATGTCAGTGAGAAAAATCCTCAACAAACATTGGTACCTTGTCAAACAAGATCCAATCATTGGCACAATGGTACCAAAAAAACCCTCATTGACTTATCGGAAAGGGATTTCCATGAAGGATTCTCTTGTTGACAATGACCCTTGCGGAATTGCAGCCAAGGGATCTTGGCTGGCCCAAAGATTAGGCTTTTTTAAATGTAAGACCTGCAAGGCCTGTCAGCATGGCGTATCCTTGTCCAGCTATCCAACTCCTTTTGGCGGCCCTGACAAAGTCATTACCAAAGCCCTTAACTGTAAGACAGACCATGTGGTGTATGTGTTGGAGTGCCCCTGCAATTTAAGGTACATAGGGAGTACTATACTGCCAGGCCACAAAAGAGTACTCCAACACCTACGAGCTATTAAGAATAAGGACCAGGCATACCCGGTAGCACGGCACTTTCATGAAAAGCATGAGGGCAACCCCAAAGACCTCAAATACTTTTTTATTGATTCTGTAACTAAAAATAAAAGAGGGGGTGACAGGGAAAAGTCCCTTAGATTATTGGAAATGCATTACATTTTAAATTTGGACAGCAAACACCCAAATGGACTCAATAGCTCTGAGGAGCTACATGCAAGTCTATAACCAGGTTGTCCATTTACAGTCTTTCCAATATTTGAGTCGCTTTAGCCTTCCTGCCACGCTATCGAATAACATCTGCCTGGACCTTTGAACTACTCAATACATAAACACTCCTTAACAAACCACAATTATGAGAATATTGTGGCAATGACACATTCATTGGTAGTTTTAACAATTATAAAACTAAGGGTCCCCATTTGTCGCCACCTGAAACATCTACCTCTCCCTTTCTTTCAACCACATTAGTTTTTATCACGGTGTTTTTAGGTATTTTTTAGCACACAATCAAATATGAATGTTTTTATATGTACCTATATTGTATTTTAAGTACATGTTTTTAAGAAAAAAAAGAAAAAAATCTTGTTTCACCATGTTGGGCACTAAGTCTTTCACTATTGTTTGTCATCTAACAGGCAGGCACTAACAGAGGTTCACTACACTTATAAATTGGGATATATGCTCATCACAATGTGTTGATCCGGTTGACTCTACTCAACTCAATGTAGATCTCTTAGGCTTAAGAGACATTTTTGTCCACAAATTGGTGAGGCAACGTGTGAACCAACATGGATCCTTGTGATAGAGTGGCAGACCTCCTCTCACCCTAATATAACCTTTGATACACACACTCAAAACACCCTTCCCTAATCCCCCCATGGTCCCGCCGGCTCCCCACATCCTGCGGGAACTGGCATTGCTTTTCCACATGGGAAGTTGCTAAGATGCAGCTCCCCATGTGGAAAAACAATCTGCTTTGGTATTTGGAAGAGAGAGCAGGTTTCCTACTCTCTCTTCCAAATACCAAAGCAGAGTTTGCTATGGCAGGGCGGGAGCCACGAGGCTCCCGCCCTGCCATAGCAAACTGCAGTGTCCCAGGGGTGGGCACCCCGGGAAACTGCAGGAGCCGGCCCTGGGGGTTGGCGTTCCCTAGGGCCATGACAATTAAGTGTTTTTTGGTACCTACAAGTAAGTACCGATGCAGAGTCTAAAGTTTAAGAGGAAGACTCTGTTCCCTTCATCATTGAAATGTACACCGTCTCCTCTATAAATGTCTTGCATGTTGTAACGCAAGTTGTTGTGGTATATAGAACACATACCATAGTCTCTGAGGAAAGCAGAAACAGATTTGTTGACGTGCTTCCTTGCTTTGTCAATCTGCGGACAAAATTGGTAGGACCAGTTCCACTTTTGCCTTTGGCATATGTTAGAATATACAAAGGCAGAATGAGGAAAAAGAGACATCAATTGCACAAAGGTGTCCTTAATAAGCATTTCCAGACCTACACCAGTTAAAGTGCCTAGGTCATTTCCACCACAGTGCACAATAATACGGTTAGGGTGTGGGAGATGTAGAAAGGTTTTCACCAAAGGCATTAATTGATGCCACTTTAACCCTCTCTGACCAATCCATTTAATGTCTACATTTGGCAAACCAAGGTCTCTCACCATACCTCTTTTTTCTGCAAACTTTTCACTCCAGAAGACATAGCTGTGACCTACAATCCACACTGTGAACATCTTTCAAGGAGATCTGGATGCACTCTGAAGGTGTCTTTCAGTAGAATGGCAAAATGAAATGAAAGACAGTTTGGAAATGGAGGCATACATATTTTTTTTAAATAAAAAGAACTCATTGGCTGTTTCACACCATTCTACACTAAAAACTAGGCTGTATGTGTAAATTTATAGAAGCATGTTTTGTATTGGTTCAGAAAATTGTGTTCCCACAGAAGAATAGTTTGGATTTGCTGTTAGGTTGTAAAGGTGAAGCACTCTTGCTCTTTCGAAATGAAACATTGTGTGGTGAACTTCTGACCTGACTCCTCACAGCAGTGTTCCATGAGCTGTTGCTATGGTAGCAGGCAGAAGTCAAGTTGGGGGAAGGGTACTTTTGGAAAAGGGTTGAAGTTTTCAACCAATAGAAATGTGTGATTTCATTTGAAAAAAAGTGGGAAGCACTGAGATTTGTAATTAACATGTATATGTGTGAAAAAAGAGAGGGAAACATTGCCATTAATTGGTTCTGCTCAGAGGAGAGAGGTGTACAGCTCTGATATTCTGAGTCTGATAGTCTGCAGTTTGAGTGCCACATTTCTTTCTCAACTTAATAATTTAAAAGGTGAGTTATGAGTTTGAGAGGGGATGTATGTGGTGATGTTTGCATGAGTCTGTGACCAAAGAGGAATTTCTGTCAGAGAGGTATTTTGTGTCTCTCTGGTTCTTTTGGGAAGTAACCATGCATATGTCTCTTGCAACTGAAAATACACAGTCTGCATAAGCAGACTGTTAGCACACACCCAGCAGTTTATCCTGTAGAATCTGGCTGAGTATTCACAAGAGACTGGTGTTTCCTGGAAGCAGTGAGTAACGCTAATACATTTAACATCACTAAGGCTGATTTATTTTGCTGGAGTGTAGTCAGTCACCAAGGTCACACATGTACATGGTCTCAAAAAGCTGTTTGCACATGTGCTGTTTTCTGTTTCAGAAAACTGTAATGAAAATGTATCAGACTGTTAGAGTAATTAACGCTTGGAGGAAAAAAACAGTACTAAGTGTGCTTTGAAATTGGCATGCAAATTTCGTTTTCTGCCTAAAAACACAGAAAACTGTAGTAAGTGTGCTTTCAAAATGTCAAGCAAATTTCATTTTACGCGTAAAATCACAGCATGAGGCTGTGAGCATAGTGGAATTGCTGTCACAGAGGTATTTGGAGTCTCTCTGGTTCTTTTGGGAAGTAACCATGCGTATGTCTCTTGCTACTGAAAATACACAGTTTGCATAAGCAGACTGTTAGCACACACCCAGCAGTTTATCCTGTAGAATCTGGCTGAGTATTCACAAGAGACTGGTGTTTCATGGAAGCAGTGAGTCACGCTAATACATTCAACATCACAAAGGCTGATTTCTTTTGCTGGAGTGTAGTCAGTCACCAAGGTCACACATGTTCATGGTCAGAAAAAGCTGTTTGGACATGTGCTGTTTTCTGTGTCTGAAAACTGTAATGAAAATGTATGCAACTGTTAGAGTAATTAACGCTTGCAGGAAAAAAACAGTACTAAGTGTGCTTTGAAATTGGCAAGCAAATTTCGTTTTCTGCCTAAAAACACAGAAAACTGTAGTAAGTGTGCTTTGAAAATGGCAAGCAAATTTCATTTTACGCGTAAAATCACAGCATGAGGCTGTGAGCATAGTGGAATTGCTGTCACAGAGGTATTTGGAGTCTCTCTGGTTCTTTTGGGAAGTAACCATGCAAATGTCTCTTGCTACTGAAAATACACAGTCTGCATAAGCAGACTGTTAGCACACACCCAGCAGTTTATCCTGAAGAATCAGGCTGAGTATTCACAAGAGACTGGTGTTTCATGGAAGCAGTGAGTCACGCTAATACATTCAACATCACAAAGGCTGATTTATTTTGCTGGAGTGTAGTCAGTCACCAAGGTCACACATGTTCATGGTCAGAAAAAGCTGTTTGGACATGTGCTGTTTTCTGTGTCTGAAAACTGTAATGAAAAGGTATGCGACTGTTAGAGTAATTAACGCTTGCAGGAAAAAATCAGTAGTAACTGTGCTTTGAAATTGGCAAGCAAATTTCATTTTCTGCGTAAAGTCACAGCATGAGTCTTTTATGGCATTTTTGGACCCCCTGACAAATGCTAATGCATTCAACATCACCAAGGTTCATTATCTTTGCAGGAGTGCCGTCAGTATGCCAGGTTACACATGTATATGCTCGGAAAAAGCAGATTGCACATGTGCGGTTTTTTGCCTCTGTAAACTATAAAGAAAATGTGTCAGACTGTTAGAGTAATTAATAATTGCAAAAAAAAAAAAAAAAAAGTGTGCTTTTGAATTGCAAAAGAAATATCGTGTTCTGTCTAGAATTTCACGAAGAGTCTGTGTGCAAACAGGAATTGATCTTAAAGATTACATTCATGTTGGTTTTCTTGTGTTTTTCACTTGTAGGAAAGGGATAGATAGTGTTATTTGAAAAGAAATGATCATAACAAAAATAGTAATATATTTAAATTACAAAAAAGGTAATTTTTTTTAGTTTGTTTCAGGTATTGCTGCAGAGCAGTGAAGAAAATAAAAGATGCCTATAAAATCAAGACAAAGAAAACAACAGAAAAAAAAGGTTTATTTGAAGACAACCGAAGGACCCAAGTTAGTTGAAGATGCTCATGTTGGGAAAAAGAAAAAGTCTTCTGGTAAGCAGAGAAAGGAATTTTTTAAAAATATATTCAAAAAAAGGAAACATTTTAAAAATGCCCCCATTGGAAAAACTGTTTCAAGTAGAAAACAACAGGAGAATAGTGAAAATTTACAAAATGCTAATGTACAAGCAGAAGCTAAAATAATTAACTTGAAAAGAAAATCAGCATTTAAAGAGATCCGTAGGAAAATGTTTCAGAGAAGAGTGATGTCCAATTTGCTAAAAGATGTGAAAAAATATAAGAAAAGAGCAAAATTTTTAAAGAGAAAAAAAGATATTGAAGCCATTGTAGAAAAGGCTTTAAATTTAAAAAGGAAACTATTCATTTTAATTTTGAACAGGATGCGTACATTAGAAAAAATAGTTAATGTAATGAAGTCACAAAGCAAAAAGAAAAGAGTAGTAAAAAGAAATAACTTTTGTAAAGTGTTTTTAGGAGAATGGATGCATAGTTCAAGTACTGAACCATTTTTCAATGAAGAGAGTTATCTTCAAAGTAATAGTTTGCTGCATGCAGTTGACACCAGTGGTCGAGCATATGAAGTTAAGGATGGTTGTATAATGGAAAAGGAGAAAATGGTTCCAAGAAATGAGGAAGAAGTGATTGCAGATGAGGCTATGGGTAGACGTCCTAAAGCTCCAGTGTATACTTGGAAATGTAGTAGTATTTGTACTTTGCGACAGGAATCTATTGATAAATTACGTGAGTTTTTAAGAGAATATAGTAAAAAGAGTGTAAAACAGAAGATTAAGGTGCTTCAAGGACTAGATCCATGCAGAGTGAGAGAGAATACTGGTTTGCAAGGTCACTCTCTGGCTTGTTTATCTAGGAAAGTTTGTCAAAGTGTTTTTCACCATTTTAGGATGCTGGCAGTTCATCATACTGAAATTAGGAAATTTGTAAGAAGATTGTATTTTGCTAAAAGTCCAGCACTAAAGTTAAATGAGTTGAATAAGGCTCTGTTTCGTGGATCTATATCAGATGTTGAGAAGGTTACTGATGAGATTCAGTTTTGTTACTTTGGGCCAGAACAAGAAAGTGCAGGGAATGACACAGTTATTGAGGAAAATGTGGAAGAGAATGTAGAACCCTCCGTAAGTAAGAAATTTGAAGATCAAATTACAAAATTTGCTATCATCTCTAATGAAAGACCAAATATTACTTGTATTTGTTGCCGGAGAAGCCATTACAAAATCCAAACAAGGAATGTTGATCTCTACAAAAAAAGTGAAGACGAAGATAATTATAAGTGGAAGGATTTTGCAACATATATATTTCTTGAAAATTGTTTTGATTTGGGTGAAGATCATCGTATTTGTAAATACTGTTACAACAAGTTGGAAGAAAATAAAATGCCAGCTAGAGTTGTACATAATAATTTAGAATTGGTTGAAGTTCCTGCTGAACTTTCTGATTTAAATACGTATGAGTCTATACTCATTCAATGTGTTCATCCGTTCCAGACCATAGTACGTATGGAGCCAAAAACAGGCAAATTACCTCCTTCAGATTTACAGAGAGGTTTAAAAGGAAGAGTTGTCTATTTGCCATTGGATTTGAAAAAAAATATGGACACTATTGACACAGAAAATGTGGAAACTGACCATTAGTTATTCTGGTTAATGGTGTACCTACAAAGAATAAGAATATTTGGCAGGAATTGGTAGATGTTCGGAAAGTACAATGAGCAAATTTATATTTGAAAAGGAATAATAAATGGTATGAAGCCATTTATATGGATGAAGATGAAGAAGAATTAGTAGGAGACACAGACACACCAACTGGGCAAATTGAAAAAGTTGACAAGTCAAAAGAAGAAGAAATTTATGAACATTTCAGCATACATCCTCTTCATTCAAAAGAAGTAATGGCAAACACCATTGATCTATTTCAAATGAAAAAAGCACAAGGAACTCCTGTGAGTGTATGGGAGGAGAGTTTGGAAGCTCGATGTTTTCCCCAGCTGTTTCCTACAGGAGAAGGTGGACGATATGATGAACGTCCAGTTCAGATTCCTGCTTCTGAGTATCGGACTACAAGATTATATGCAGGAGATCCCAGATTTCGTCAAAGTATTCCTTATTTGTTTCATCTGTTATTTGAAAGTGACTTGTCTGCACTATCTTATGCAGTAAACCACATTTTAAAAAGTGGAACACATCTACATAATGTGTCTGCTAAGGATTTTATGAACAAAGTGCAGCAGCGAGATGATCATTTGGAATCACAATTGATCAATCTGATGGCTTGTCAGCGTGGGACGAATGAATATTGGTACAGACGCCATGGAGAATTGAAATGTATGTTACGGAATTTAGGAACTCCAACATGGTTCCTAACCCTAAGCTGCGCCGAATACGCTTGGGATGATTTACTGGATTTTCTACGAGAGGCAAATTCAAACATTAAAAACATTGAATACAAGACAGCAGGAGAACTGTGCTCTTTGGATCCGGTTAATGTTTGCAGATATTTCAATCATAGATTTGAGGCTATGATGTCCTTTATCTGCAACAAAAAAATCCACCACTTGGAGAAGTTTTGGATTTCTTTTGGAGAAAAGAGTACCAAGCAAGAGGTGCTCCTCACATTCATATGCTGTTGTGGATCAAGGATGCTCCAAAATTTGGAACAGATGCTGATGAAGCAGTGTTATCTTTCATTGAACAATATGCAACATGTGCTATACCTAAAAGCACAGAGGAGAAAAAGTTAAAACAGCAAGTTTTACGTTTCCAAAGTCATCGGTGTAGAAAATACTGTCGACGGAAGTACAAGACCAAAGATAAATTCTACACAAAATGTCGATTTGGATTTCCTAGACCTGTTCTTTCAAAAGGAAGAGTCAACAGTTTTATGTCAGCTGTGCGACATACTATTACAAGAAAATCTCCCAAAAATACGTACAACCTGAGAAGAAAAGAAGAGTCAAAATATATAAATGACTACAACCCAGTCATTTTATCCATGTGGAATGCAAACATGGATATTCAGTATGTGGCAGACAATTCTATTGCTGTTGCTCAGTATGTCACATCGTACATTACTAAATCTGAGAAAACGGAATTGAAGGAAATGTGGGAAGAGATTTCTCACGAGAAGAGTGTCAGTAAGAAGCTGTACAGTTTCAGTTTGAAGATGTTAACGCATCGAGAAATTGGATCCTACGAATGTTCAGATAGGTTATCATATGCAAGTCTTTACTCGAAATCCAGAAGAATAATTTGGGTCAGTTTAGGCCTTGCAGGAATGCGAAATCGGGTACTGAAATCTGTTGGAGAAATTGAATATTTGGCCAAAAACGACCCAGAAAGTACAGATATTTTGAAAACAAACATGTTGGACACATATTAGCCAAAAAGAAGTCATCATCTTGAAAACATGTGTCTTTATGAAGTGCTGCAGAACTACATTTTTTCACAGAAAGCCACAGAAGACATCAACAATGGAAAATATAAAGTCATTGGTGAGGAAGGATGTTTAGTGAAGCAAAAAAAAGGAAGTTTGATTAATCACAGGAAGCTGAGTTGTGACACTACTGAAAAAAAGGAATTTTACTACTTGGCACTTTTACAGTTGTTTAAACCATGGCGTTCAGAGGACGAACTACTTGGAGAATTTCAAAGCTATGAGGATTCATTTAATGCATGTAAAGATACCATTGAATGCAGTATTTTCAGGAATTATGTCCAAATGTTAAACGAAGAAATTGAACAGGAAGCTACAATTGCAGCTGAAGTAGCTAGAGATAGTTCTCAAGACAGCCAAAGTTCTGGAACGCTCAGTCAAGATCCCCTAGGACAACCAATCGTAGAAAATGAAGCTGCAATAGCCATGACTGAAGCGGAAACGGCTATGAATCAAGCAAAGAAAGATTTAATAGAATTACCAGATTTGGAAAAACAACTGAATGAAGAACAACGACAAATTTATGAAGAAGTCAGAAAAAAAATTGATCACGGATTACTACATGAAAATAAAGAGTGCACATGCACAGCATTTGAACCAATTAGGTTATATGTGAGTGGACAAGCTGGAACTGGGAAAAGTTTCTTAATTAAATTCATCAGAAGCTACCTACAGCAAAAAACTGATTCAACTTTGTCTTGTGTTGTTACTGCTCCAACTGGATTAGCAGCATATAATATTAAAGGAATTACTTTCCATCGCTTGCTAATGTTACCATTGGAGCATGAGAACAAAATAGAATATCACAAGCTAACTGGTGAAGCATGTTTCGAAGTTTCAAGAGTGTTGAAGAAGATGCAAGTTCTCATTATTGATGAGGTAAGCATGGTATCAAACTTAATGCTTGCCTTTGTGCATTTAAGAATGCAGCAAATTCTAAAAAGAGACTATGACGTGTTATTTGGTGGAAAACATGTAATAGTTTTTGGGGATCTACTGCAGCTCACTCCAGTTAAAGGACAACCAGTGTTTAATACTGTGACACATGAGGACACAAAGAAGTCATTAGGAAGCATTGGTAATGCGAATATTTGGTCATTCTTTGAGTACAAAGAACTCACTACCAATATGAGACAAGCAAACGATGAAGAATATGGAAGTATTCTAAAAGATATCAGAATTGGACTACTCACAGAACATGCCAGAAAAGCTACATAATTGCTACATAATTTATTTCCAAGTGAAGAAATAGTTGCAGAGAAAATATACAAGAACATTGCAGAAAAAAATACTGTAATCTGCTTAATGCCAACACTACGTGAATGTTCAATATTCAATGAGGAACTTTTGAAATTGGAAAAGGAAGAGATTAAGAAAATGGAAGCAGTGGACAAAATCCAACATGAAAGAATTACAATTACATTAACAGGCGAACTGAAAAATAAACTGGATTCTCTAGAGAAGAACATTCCGAAAACAGCTGGATTAGAAAAAAATTTATATCTTTGCATGAACTGTCGAGTATTTTTAAGGAGAAATTTGGATGTAGAAAAAGGATTAGTAAATGGAGCTACGGGTAAAGTTGTGGGTTTTGTTAACTACCAGAAAAAAGAAGACATTGAGTATTTAAAAATAAAATTTGATCAGATTGAAGAGGTAATAAACATTTGTCGTTCTTCAGTCCGTTTTTTGCTTGTGAAAGACTTATATGTACGTAGGAAGCAGTTTCCATTTTCTCTAGCATATGCTGTAACTATTCACAAGTGTCAAGGATTAACTGTTGATAGTGCATTGGTAAACATTAGATCTACTGTGTTCAAAGAAGGTATGGCATATGTTGCTTTGTCACGAGTGAAAACATTATCTGGTTTATTCATGATAGAATTTGATGACTCAAAAGTTAGTGCAGATGCAAATTGTGTAAAGGAGTATAATAGATTAAGAAGAACCTATGCTCCTCATTTAGGTCAGTATCCTGTGTTGGAGAAACGTGTTGTTTATCGGAAAAGGAGATTTGAGAATATCTGTAATGAGGATGTAGAGAAGAGAAAACAAAAAGAGAGTCATGTGATTGCAAGCAAAAAGAAAAAGGACAATGTTGAACAGGTTGTTGGTTTCCATTTTGAAAATAGCTCTGGTGTCAACTGCTATGCTAATGTAGTGCTAAATGTTGTTTTTTATCTTGAAAGTTTGCTTGAGCAGATAACAGAAAATCATGAAAAAAGATTCTGTTCTGTGCTAAGTCTTCTTTATGAGAAGCTGAGTGTTGATAAAGCAAAAATAGAAAGTACAAATGAAATTAGAAATCTATTAGATGTTTGTTCAGGACGAACACAGTTTTCACAAAATATCCAGCAAGATGCACAGGAATTCTTCATGTACATTCTTTTGGTACTTGAAGATGAAGGGGTAGAAATAGAAAATATGTTTGGTCTGTCTTATAAATGGGAACATAGTTGGGAAAACTGTTTCTACACATGCAGCTCTAATGTTGATTCAGAAAGGTTTATCTATTTAACATTGCCAGAGACTAAATCAGTGACTTTTAGTAAATTAGTTAAAGATGCCAATCACAACATGGAATGTTCTAAATGTAAATCAGACATGTTTTCAACGTTGTTTTTAAAGAAATATGAACAGTATGTAATTTTAATGATGCAACGTTGTAGAGCTGATGGAACAAAATTGGTCACTTTAATAAAGAAATTTACAGGACAGCAATTATCAATTTCTGGAAAAACTTTTGTCACAGTTGCAATAATTTTCCATGATGGGCCTATTGTAACTTCTGGTCATTACACAGTTTTTCTTAAATGTGAAAAAGGCTGGACACTGTGTAATGATTCTCAGTTGGTTTTCAAGCAACGTTTGCCTTTTGATTTAGCAAATTCCTATTTAATTTTTCTGCAACCAAAATTTTAGACAGAAATTGCAACATCTGTACAAAACATTATTTACATTTAATTGGATTACCATCGGAAATGTCATCAAATATTATTATAAAAATTACCATTTGGCCGTACGGAAAGGTAATAATTTGCATTGTGGACTTCTTTGACAAAAATTATTTTGGTGAATATGCTTATGCAACAGAATTTTCGGACAATATTTACTGAAATTAGTGATTGTTTTTACGTGAGGATTATATTACGGTATGTTTTAATGAGAAAAGATTATGGGCTTTTTTAAAACAATCTTTGTGATTGTTATTTTTTTTTGCCCGCTGTTAAGTGATGAATGCAATTGCTTTTACGATTTACAGTAAAATGCAATATATTCTGAAAACAGCAAAAAAAGGGCAAAAATATGTTTAATGAAAAATGAAAATATGTGCACTGTATTCTAAAAAGTATTGTTAAATATTAATATATTTTTCTTTTTTTACAGATTGAGAAAGGAAAAATATAAAAATAAACTTCTTTTCACAAAGTAAAATAAATCACTTATTTTTCTTTTAGTTATTTTCTTTGTCAGGTAAGTGTGAAATTTCAGGAATTATCACACATTTACTTTAATGCTCACTTTTTTCACTACTCTTCTCTATGCTTTTTTCATTTCTGTAGTAGTCCCTCATGGACCTTGTAGGTTGATTACATTTTTGGGGTTTTTAAAAAAAATAAATAAATAAATGCGCGTACCGTACGCGCACGGTAAAAAATAAAAAATAAAAAAAGTCATTTAAAAAATTTTAAAAAAAGTTAAGAAGTAAGGTTGGCTCTTAAAAGAACCGTTGTGATCATAAAGGGAAAGAGGAAAGAAAGAATGGGAATACTAACAAGGACCACAGATGTGCTGGTCTATCTTATTGTTTATGAGGGAAACACAGGTCTCCGCATAAACAATTAGGCCATGACATCTTGTGCACCTCATTACAACCCTACCAAAAGGAGGGTTTATATCCAGAGGAGCAGAAGAGGGTGATGCTCCCACCGCAGAGGAAGTGCTCGGCTGAGCTGCCGAAGAAGTACTCGGCTGAGCATCTGCAGGTGTGCTTGGGTGACTTACTGGAGATGTTTCTCCAGTATGTCTAGCATAAGTCCTAGGATGTTTATCCTTAATGTGTCTAACCATAGAGTGATTTCCAAAGGAATACTTCTTCCTTGGATTCCCTCTAGATAAGACACGCTCACAAAGTGAGCAGGTGACTAAAGGAGCATTTACCTTTTTCTGCCCCTCTGGATAGGTGAAATATTCCCATGCAAAAGAAGTCTTTTGTTTCCTCCCTCTCTCTCTGATGATGCTGCTACCAGGCTCACTCTTAGAAGAGGACTGCTGTTCTGCCATCGTATCACAAAGACAACTCAGCTCCTTCTCCTAAGGGATCACAAGCAGAAATGAGGGGAATGGGTGTGGTGTAGGAAGGTTCTAGAACTGAAAGTAGTTTAAACCAATCAAAAGTTTTGTTTCTTGATCACATGACCAACCGTGCGCGTACGTTACGCTTACGGAGCGCTTACAGTGCGATTACGGTAAAAGTACACATGCGCGTAAAAAAGACACTCGCACGCACGCATGCGCATAACAGGCACGCTCGACCACTTCCGCGTAACGTGCGCGTATAACGTATGCGCTTACGCGACGCGTACGCAGTACGGACGTCTACGTAAATTGCGCAACCCTACGCAAACGGAGTAGAAAAATTACGTAGGTTAAGCAAAACATGCGCTTACGGTAAGCTTACCGTACGCGCACGTAAAAAAAAAAAAGTAAAAAAGATTCAGTATGTTATACTACTATATCTTACCTGTTTGGTTAAAAAAAAAAAGGTGAAAAATTATATATTGAAGAATGTAACATTTTTTACCATAGTGTTGAAAGAGAATATAAATAAAAAAAAAAGATGTAAAAAACATTGCAACAAGAAAAAAAAAAATAATTTCACACACGTAAAATGTAAGAATTAGCATTTAAAAAACCATACAAATTCACTGAAAAAACCATGTCATGAGTGATGTTATATGTGACGTCATCAGCAGTGGATTGCGGGTGCGCGAGTTATAGTTAGCTTAACTAACTATAGCGGGGGAATTTCATTGGTTTTTTACGAGTGAAATGTCCAGCTAACTATAACGTCTGTGAAACCTATGGTTTTTTCAGTGAATTTGCAAGGTTTTTCAAATGAAAATTCCTAACTATAACGTGTGTGAAACCCATAGTTTTTTCAGCGAATATATATATATATATATATATATATATTACCTACTGGCGGTCGCCAGTAGGTAGTTATAGTTAGGACCACGTTTCCATAGGAAATCCGCAACTTTCTATTTTGAATAACTTTGGCGCCGGTCGACGAATCCTCGCGAATTTTTCAAAATAGGTGGGGCGCTACGCTCCACTCCTACCCTGAAAGTCTCGGGGGGATTCGTCAAGCGGGGGCTGAGATAAAAGGGGAGTCCCAAAACGCGTTTTTCCCATGCATTTTTCCATAGGACTTTTAGACACAGCTACAGCCCGAACGGCTGAACAGAATTACTAGAAATTTGGCAGAGAGGTAGTCCTCAGGTCAAGGAAGTGCCTTTTGTAGGTTTGGTGTAAATCTGTTCAGTAGATTCTGAGAAAATAGCCTTTAAATCAATATATATATCTGAGCCAGCTTACGGTGCGCTTACGGTACGCTTACCGTACGCGTACGGTGGCGTGCGCGAGCGCGATTCTGATTGGCTCTTAGATCTTAGTAAACATTCGAATCGGCCGAAACCAGGAAGCGGCGGCCGCCATTTTCTCTCTCGCACTGAGAGTGTGGAATAAAATACAAAGCAGAAAAACATGTAAAGGGGCCATTTGGACAGCTCCAAAACACCTAGCCTTATTGTGGGAGTCCCCAATAATCCCCCAAGGCCAAAAACCGAATTTTTATTTTTTCGCTAATTTCGGCGATTACGCTTACCATACGCGTACGGTAAAAAAATATTAAAAAAAAAAAATTATCCACACTCTTTCCCTACCCCGTGTGCAAATGGTGCCCCATTTGTGCATGGCTTATCAGAGGTGTGAAAAATTTAAATATTACCTTTCAAAACGAAGTGCATCATATGTCCTCAATGTGCGCACGGTGCGCGAAGCGCATCGTGCGTACATGGCCCATCTAGCGTAATGTGGGCACGCGGTGCGCGTAGCGCACCGCGTGCCCACCGTGCGTGCACGGCACTAACTGCGTAAAGTGCACCGCGTGCTCACTGTGCGCGCACGGTGCGCGAAGCACTGCGTTAAGTGGGCGCGCACGCCACGAATGGCATAAAGTAACTTAGCATTTAAAAAAACGTACAAATTCACTGAAAAAACCATAGGTTTCACACACGTTATAGTTAGGAATTAGCATTTAAAAAACCTTGCAAATTCACTGAAAAAACCATAGGTTTCACACATGTTATAGTTAGCGGAAATTTTACTGATAAAAAACCAATGAAATTCCCCCGTTATAGTTAGTGCAGGCAACTATAACTCACGCGACCGCAATCTTCTGCTGATGACATATGTGTCTTTATGAAAAAAAAATATTTGTAATATATGTGTAGCTAAAAATTTATGGAAGAAGACATGGGCAAATAAGTGTCTAAATACAGTATTAGCATCAGCAGAGGATTGCGGTCGCGTGAGTTATAGTTGCCTGCACTAACTATAACGGGGGAATTTCATTGGTTTTTTATCAGTAAAATTTCCGCTAACTATAACATGTGTGAAACCTATGGTTTTTTCAGTGAATTATATATTATATATATATATCTGATAAGGATACGGATGAGAATGCGAGCTGAATTAACATATCCAGGTGAAATATGCAGTATACAGTCCAGCGCCATGAAATGTGGGGCATTATTAGGTGTTTGGATCCCCATCACTGTATGAGGTACCAAGTTGGACTGCAAGTACCATCATGCAGTTCTCCTGGAGTCCAGCGGTATTATGTCAACCACCTGACTTCAGTAGGAGGAGCTAAGAGACTGCTTATCAGGAGTGATCTCTGAGCCAACAGATGAATCTACCAGCCTGTGAGACCGGCACTGATGACGGCCATGATGGCCAGAAACGCATCTGCCACAATGTCCCACGGACTGTTTAGCGAAAGCTGGGAATTTGCTCAATAAATCCTTTACTTTATCCGGAGCTGTGTCCTGCTTGCTTTTTAAATAAGGTGAGCGTTGGAGTGGATATACATGTGAAGGTTCAAATAACAATAGCTCGATATTACTAAAATTGAAAGGTGAGCATAACAGGATTTATCCTGAAATTTTACGTGATGGTTCAAATAATAATGACCTACCATACACCTATGCTGATTAACCATCAAGCGGAAATGAAATTTATAAAGGAAACCTTTGTTGAAGTACTGCCCAATCAGATGACATGATGTATAAAATGTAAAAAAATGTTTTTCCTTTAAATACCGTATGCCATTGGATAAACTGCGTCATGTGATCAAGTCCCCCAGGAGGGATGAAACGCGTAATGGCTGCCTTGTTTGTTTAAGTCTTGAATAAACGAACAGATATTTGAAAAGAATCTTGTGGTCCGTGCTCCCTTCTGCTCAGCTGGTCGGATACGAGAGAGGAGAGTGCTTTGCCGATATTTTTGAGACAGTTTCCGGACTCCTTCTGTCTCTTACACGGACCCCCCCACGATTTGGGCTCACCAGCTGCAAAGGAGCTGCCGCTTGGGAACGAGCGTCTAATTGGAATCCGATAGGATTAACAGCCCAAAGGCCCCCCAACGGAACCAGGACTACGGAGGAGCGAGTGTCGCAAACTCGACAAAGACACAGGTGAGCGAGGGTCGTTTCGGAGGAAGCGACTACCGCATAACTGTAGATCTCTGTTCTGAGTAGAGACCCGCTCCAGTTTCATTTGTTCCGAGTTGGGTGTGGGGTGATTCGAGCGTGGCGAACACGGGCTGTGTGAAGTCAGGGAACAACCCAGTCCAGCCTGATATCGCCAGCAATCTTTCATCTAATTCAATTTGACCAAAGCAAACTTCAGATGGCAGCGGACGCACTGAGAGAAAGGGAGGAGGCGGCGGCGGCAATGTTTTGTGATGACAATGTACCGCCATCGGACTACAATACCCAGAATGCCCCAGTGACAGGAAAAAATCTAGGAATAAAAGAAAAATGCAAACAACTTGAGAAGGCAATGAGAACTGAACAAAAACGTTGGTGGGAAGCAAAGTCCTTGCAGCGCTATATTGATGTAGGGAGGATTCCCCGCGGTCTGAGGATACTCATAGCCCCCAGCTATGAAGCACCGGACCGCGATATGATGCGCGAATGGGCAGAAACCAATCTCGAGTCTTCCCGCAAATTGCTTTTTATCCTAGTTAAATATGCAGAAAAGGATTGTATCAAACTGGCGGATGAGATTGAGTCCTTAAATAAAGAATTGGAGAAAATGGAGCAGCAGGATGACATTGCAAAACTAAAAACCGATATGAAAAAACGACTCAAAAAAGAGGAAGACGTAATAAGGGAGCGTAAGACATTCAAATTTCATAGAGACAGATGCGACTATGAACAAGGCCGAATATTCACCTTTGCTAGAAAGTTTGATTCGCTCAAAGCAGATAATACAGACACAAGGAAAAAAGAGGTGGCAATGGTCAACCAACAAATTGACTTAACATCCGCATCAGAGGGAAGTTCAGCAGCAGAAAGTGGATCAGAAACTGATAAAGCCAAAGCAAATACAGCACGCAGGCACTCCCTCACAGATGAAGTGGATTTTTTATGTATGGAACGGCTACAATCCCTCAGGCCAAGAAAACAACAAACCGGGGAAAATCAGGAACAATCAAAAATAAAAAACGGAGAGAGAGGAGAAAAGCCCAGAGAAGAAGGATCATACAAAAAGTATCCAAAAAAGCAACAGAGGAGATACTGGAAGAAATAGATCCCAATACTGCAGATGATGTTTCTAACAATATGACAGTCATCAATCTAACAGACATGATTCTGAACAAAGCTGAATCACAAATACTTGCTTTGGGTCTCTCTTATTGCCCGGAAAACACATTCAACTACTCCAAGTCTAGAGTTGACATTTACAAAAGTGTCAGGAAATTAAAATTGAAAAAATTCCACGCGATGGCCAGGAAGAAGAATACAGCAATTGAAGCTACACCAGGCAGTCACAGGTTACTGACACAAGGAATGGTCAATGAATCTAATACCATGCCTGATTCTGAATCATTGATTGACACACTCTATGATTTAGCCTGTGAAGGGAATCAAACAAGTGAATCTCATGAAACCTTTCCTACCAATACTCAATCATCTACAACCATAAAGTGTGCGACACCATTTAAACCACCTTCCTCATTTTATCCTTTGATGCTTAAAGATACCATTGATTTATTTCAAGAAAAAGTTATTACTGATTTGAAAGGCCTAAACAGAATGACACATAATGAACCAAGACGCAACAAAAAGAATGTACAGGAATTGCAATATCATTCTTTGATAACCAAAATCAAAAAAGACAAGGAAATAGTCGTGCGAGGCGCCGACAAAGGAGGCAATGTGGTGCTCTGGAAAAGAGAGGAGTACATTAAAGAAGCGATGAGACATCTGGAAGATAAGTCGTGCTATGGTAATAGTAACAGAGTGGCTTGGAATGCAACGCATACTTCTTACCGTATTACTTTGATGGCATGGCGAGAAAAGGGCTTGCTATCCACAGATGAATACAAATATCTATGGAAACCCAATCCAACAATCCCGATTCTTTATTTCATACCGAAGGTGCATAAAAACAAAACCAGCCCTCCGGGCCGACCTATAATATCTGCACGCAACAGCATCTTTGAGAACACTTCCGTCTATGTCGACTATTTCCTTCAAGAACATGTACAAAATTTAAGGTCATACATCAAAGACACTGGTGACTTTCTCTCCAAAATCAAGAACCTTAAATGGATCGATGGATACTTCCTAATTACTCTTGACGTTACGTCACTTTACACCTCTATCAGACACAATGATGGTCTACGAGCCATGAAATATTACTTGGCTAAGAAGGGTGCACAGTATGAAGAACATAACAAAATGCTTGTTAATATGGTCGAACTGTGTCTTATGAATAACATATTTATGTTTCAGAATACCATATATCAACAACTGAGAGGTGTAGCGATGGGGGCCAGCTTCTCCCCCAGCTATGCATGTCTACACATGGGCTGGTGGGAGGAGCAGGTCCTCATGGTAAAACACTCTGAAACTTTTGAGCGCAATGTCAAATGCTGGCTGAGATTCATTGATGATTTATTTTTTGTTTGGCAAGGTACAGAGGAGGGAGCTTCGGAATTTACTGAATCGCTTAACAATAATGATCTCAATCTCCACTTTACATCCAATACAAGTAAAACAAATATAGTATTTCTTGATGTAGAAGTCTATGTGGAACAAGGCAAACTAGAAACTAGGCTACACAGGAAACCCACGGCGGGAAATGCTATCCTACATGCAAGCAGTGCGCACCCAAGCCATCTTATACAGAGCATCCCTTATGGTGAGCTCTTACGCATCAAGCGCATTTGTAGCCACCAAGAAGCCTTGAAAGCAGCACAACAGGATTGCATTAACAGATTCAGGGCTAGAGGATACAACAAGAAATGCATAGACAAAGCTCTCACAAAAGTTAACCTCCAAAACACAGATAAAATACCAGACAAGAGGATACAGCCTTTGGTCCCCGACAATACTGTTGATGACTTTAGATTCATCCTAGATTACAATCATCATCAAATGTCAGTGAGAAAAATCCTCAACAAACATTGGTACCTTGTCAAACAAGATCCAATCATTGGCACAATGGTACCAAAAAAACCCTCATTGACTTATCGGAAAGGGATTTCCATGAAGGATTCTCTTGTTGACAATGACCCTTGCGGAATTGCAGCCAAGGGATCTTGGCTGGCCCAAAGATTAGGCTTTTTTAAATGTAAGACCTGCAAGGCCTGTCAGCATGGCATATCCTTGTCCAGCTATCCAACTCCTTTTGGCGGCCCTGACAAAGTCATTACCAAAGCCCTTAACTGTAAGACAGACCATGTGGTGTATGTGTTGGAGTGCCCCTGCAATTTAAGGTACATAGGGAGTACTATACTGCCAGGCCACAAAAGAGTACTCCAACACCTACGAGCTATTAAGAATAAGGACCAGGCATACCCGGTAGCACGGCACTTTCATGAAAAGCATGAGGGCAACCCCAAAGACCTCAAATACTTTTTTATTGATTCTGTAACTAAAAATAAAAGAGGGGGTGACAGGGAAAAGTCCCTTAGATTATTGGAAATGCATTACATTTTAAATTTGGACAGCAAACACCCAAATGGACTCAATAGCTCTGAGGAGCTACATGCAAGTCTATAACCAGGTTGTCCATTTACAGTCTTTCCAATATTTGAGTCGCTTTAGCCTTCCTGCCACGCTATCGAATAACATCTGCCTGGACCTTTGAACTACTCAATACATAAACACTCCTTAACAAACCACAATTATGAGAATATTGTGGCAATGACACATTCATTGGTAGTTTTAACAATTATAAAACTAAGGGTCCCCATTTGTCGCCACCTGAAACATCTACCTCTCCCTTTCTTTCAACCACATTAGTTTTTATCACGGTGTTTTTAGGTATTTTTTAGCACACAATCAAATATGAATGTTTTTATATGTACCTATATTGTATTTTAAGTACATGTTTTTAAGAAAAAAAAGAAAAAAATCTTGTTTCACCATGTTGGGCACTAAGTCTTTCACTATTGTTTGTCATCTAACAGGCAGGCACTAACAGAGGTTCACTACACTTATAAATTGGGATATATGCTCATCACAATGTGTTGATCCGGTTGACTCTACTCAACTCAATGTAGATCTCTTAGGCTTAAGAGACATTTTTGTCCACAAATTGGTGAGGCAACGTGTGAACCAACATGGATAACTTGGAGACATGAACAATGGATGGTTTTAGATATTGTGGTATTTAATATTTTTAAGGTTCATTATTTATTGTGTATATTTATGTGTGTTTTATTATATATATATTTATGCACAATTGACTTTTTAACCTTTTAACCATCCTAATTATGAATTGTTGTTATTTAAATATATTTATTCAGGATATTTATTCATATGACTGAATTTTAGAATATGTTGGGCTCTAACACAATAAGAGAAATTTTTGAACAGATATACACACACAGATTGTGTTCAAATATATGTATATGTTCATTCATCGTCATTTTTGATATATTTATATATTTCATGATTTTTTTCTCTTGACCTTTTGAGAAGCCATAAGTGGCACCAGTGACAATTATTCAACCTCATTCCATCAGGATCAACATGAGTGTTATTTTACTGCATTTTATTCAATTTTATCATATTTTTATTTGGGATTACCAATAAATTGGGCCCAAATTTTCTGAACCGATATCACTAGTATTTAAAGGTGAGCATTACAGGATTTAACCAGAGATTTCATGTGAAGGTTCAAATAACAATAGCTCGATATTACTAAAATTGAAAGGTGAGCATAACAGGATTTATCCTGAAATTTTACGTGATGGTTCAAATAATAATGACCTACCATACACCTATGCTGATTAGCCATCAAGCGGAAATGAAATTTATAAAGGAAACCTTTGTTGAAGTACTGCCCAATCAGATATCATGATGTATAAAATGTAAAAAAATGTTTTTCCTTTAAATACCGTATGCCATTGGATAAACTGCGTCATGTGATCAAGTCCCCCAGGAGGGATGAAACGCGTAATGGCTGCCTTGTTTGTTTAAGTCTTGAATAAACGAACAGATATTTGAAAAGAATCTTGTGGTCCGTGCTCCCTTCTGCTCAGCTGGTCGGATACGAGAGAGGAGAGTGCTTTGCCGATATATATATATATATATATATATCCGATCCAAAATCCTTATTCCACGTAGAAGATTCCACGAATAAAGAGACGGCACACCAGGAAAACGGCACAAAACTTTATTGTGCACTAGCAGTTAAAGGACGACGCGTTTCGGCGTTTGCCTTTGTCAAGTTACTTCCTGTATGCCCACAAGCCATAGAAATACATTTGCAAGGTTCATAAACATAAACAAAATACTTTAACATTGTATTTCCACGCAAACGCAACCAAATTCAATTCAATAAGTTAATAACAAAGTCCATATAAAGAACATAAATGTAAATTAATTAACTTTCAATTGCAGAAGAAAAGGGGGAGAGGGATTGGGGCGCATGCTCTTTACTGAATGTTGTGATCTTGCTGGCAATTGCCGTGAGGGAACAATAAAGTTTCGAACAGAAAAAAGGAAAAGGGAAAAGAAAAGGGAGAGAAAGAGAAAGAGACACGACAGGGTAACCGTTGCAAATATCATAATTGGGAAGTGCAATAAATATCTTGTGTGCTTCAGTCATTAGGATTCAGACTTAGTGTACGTACCATTGCATATATAAATTCATAGCATGAAAAGTGATTTCAATTCAATCAAGGCTAAAATAGCCTAATTCAGAGGCATCATACATATTAATGGCATGAAAATAAGTCCAATACAATTAAGGCTAAAATAGCCACAAGGTTTTATACAGTCATGTATCTGGTATGCAATGGAAAAATTATTATATACATCAAATTATCGATTGATATTCCTTGGGTAACCTAAGGTCAAATTCATCCCTGGCTACAATCATCTGCCCTAAGATTCCCAATGAAAATGGATTCTGGGGCTGTCCCTCACTAGACATATATTGCAAGGGGCAAAAGCAGGTGGTATCCTTTACTAAGCGCTAGATGTTAAGGAGTGGAGGGAAAGTGCTATATGTGAGGGAATGTAAAATTGAAATTAAGTGAAATGAAAGAGGAAGGGTATAGACGGAAAACTGGAATGCTAGCTAGAGGCACTTGGAAATCCAATAAGTGCCTCCACATCTTTACGGAAAAACCTGCCATGATGTCCCCATTGGGAATCGCATTTAATCCAGTATAGACCTGTATCCCTATCTTACTAAAAGTGATTTTAAAGAATTGAATATCATAGATCGTTAAAATCCCAACTAAGGTTGGGAATGATCATGTTTGTACTGAGGCAATATATTAGTGGACTATGTCCCTATATGAGTTGCAAGTTCCTCCCCACTATTCAGTCCTTTGGGTGTTTTGCAGTCCAGATCTATAATAAATCTGGATTCAAGTACTCTTAGACATTTCTCTCGGTCCCCTCCTCGTATGTGCCTGGGAACTTTTTCAACACCAAAGAACCGTAAGCTGCTGCTATCACTGTGATGAACTTCAGAATAGTGACGCGCTACTGGATAATTATGGTCACAGTTTGCAATGGCTCGCACATGCTGTAGGATTCTCAGTTTTAGTGGTAACTTAGTACTGCCCACATACTTGAGGCCACAAGGGCACTCAAGTATGTAGACAGTGAAATCGCTATTGCAGTTAATTATGTGTTTTATTGGACGTTTTTGGTTGGTGCCAGTGATGTACTCTTTACAGTTTTTACCATTGCGGTCCGCCTTACACATCCCGCATGTGGTAAAGCCATTGGGCATTGGCAGCCATTGTGATTTGATATCATCCACGCGATAGCTGTGGACTAGTTTATCTTTCAAAGATCTAGCCTTTCTGTAGGTTATCTGTGGTCTGGTTCCTATACATTCACCGATAATGGGATCTGCTGTTAATAGATTCCAGTGTTTTTTCATGATTTTATTTAACACCCATGCTCCCCTGCTGTACTGAGTTACCATTCTATGTGTCTTGGGCAAGTCATTGTCCTCATTCCTTTTCCTGATGGTACTACTAGATGGTTTAAATAGTGTGTCGTGTTGTTGTAGATCTTTAACTTTGTTCACAGCTGTATCTAAGATTTCCTCTTTGTATCCCCGTGTTCTGAAACGTGTGAGCATGGTCTGTTGTTCTTTTCTGAAATCATAGTCTGTACTACAAGCACGGCGAGCTCTTAGCAATTCCCCATAGGGTATGCTTCGTTTCAGGGGGACTGGGTGATGACTAGCCGCATGTAACAGAGTGTTACCCGCGGTTTGTTTACGAAAAAGTATTGTTGTAATTTTCCTTTCTCTTATCTCTACCGCTATGTCCAGGAATTCACAATAAACCGGACTGATCTTATGGGTAAATTGAAAGTTTAGGTCATTAGTTCCCAGTATATTGATGAATTCACTGGCTAGATCTTGAGGTCCGTTCCAAATAAGGAACAGGTCATCTATATACCTGATCCACACTAATATGTGGTCGGTATATTCTTGTAGTTGATGCGTCCACACCACCTGTTCCTCCCACCAACCTAGGAAAAGGTTCGCTAGGCTGGGGGCGAAACAAGTGCCCATAGCAGTACCAGACCGCTGGCGATACATTGACTTCTCGAAGAGAAAGATGTTGTTTTGAAGACAAAACAACATCATGGTCTCTAACATTTTGTTGGGCTCCCAGAGGTCTATATGTCTACTTTTGAGAAAATGCATGCAAGCTGCTACTCCTTTGTGTTGATCAATGCATGT
Source organism: Triturus cristatus (assembly GCF_964204655.1). Lineage (NCBI taxonomy): Eukaryota > Metazoa > Chordata > Amphibia > Caudata > Salamandridae > Triturus > Triturus cristatus. The sequence goes on along the minus strand of NC_140593.1, from coordinate 353,879,206 downwards.
ATAGAGCGAGCATACATCTAGGCTAATCATTATGTATGCATCCTCCCATTGTATATCATGGAGCCTGCGCAAGAAATCAGAGCTGTCCTTACAGTATGATACTAAATTAAGTACATATTTGGACAAGAATAAATCCCAAAATATGGATGTATTTTCAAGAAATCCTCCATTCGACGAGACTATTGGACGCCCTGGTGGAGAAGTGGCGTCTTTATGGATCTTTGGGAGAAAGTATATACATGGTATGCATGGTTTATCTGTTCTTAAAAAATTATACTCATCAGTATCGATCAATCCTTGGAAATACCAGTCACTCAAGAGTTTGTGATAATCCTGAATGGTCTTTTTATATTGGACCCAATCAATGAGTTCGTAGCATGTTTCATCAGTGAGTTGTCACATTGCTTCCGATCTGTACTTGTCAACATCCATCACCACGACATTGCCCCCTTTATCCGAGGGCTTGATTACAATTGTTGGATCGGATTCCAAGATTTTCAGGGCTTGCCTTTGTTCCATAGTGAGATTATCCCATTTAGAATTTTGAAATGTCTTCCTTGTTCTTTTTAGTTCCATGATAACTGCTGAATTATAAGCCTCAATGTTTTAGATTACGTACGGTGGCTGCTGCTGCCACCGACGGCACCAACGTCGCAGGCAAGGGGACTGCTTGGGCAGCAAGTCGAAGAATATATATATATATATAAATATAGATATATAGATATATATATTTCCAACAGTTTGCTCAGAGATGAGGCCGCAACTCGCCTGCAGGTGGTTCACAAAACCTTTATTGAAATCATTGCAGCTTCCCATCACGGTGATCCGTCCCTTGGCCTTACGTGTTTCGAAGCATTTGCGCTTCTCATCAGAGGCCCACGCAGGAAAACAAAATCCATTAATGCTGCATCTTCCCTGCATGCTTTCAAAGAGACTCTCATTAGTCTCAGGTGTATCCTCTTTTAATAGAGTTCATCTTCCACAATGCATGCTGGGCCATGCAGTCACTTAGCTCATTTCACTACCCTTTAGTGGGTTCAATTCCTGCATGCCATTTTGGGACCCATATGCTCCAAACTACTCCGTTTCAAATCCTCGATGAAGGATCACAGCACGGCACATCGAGGTGTCAAGTATGTATTTTTTATTTTTATCTTAAACCATAGTGCAACACAAAAACGGTAGAGGACGGTCATATACATCGGGTATCAGAGCGCTTTACACAAGCACCAGTTTCGTTACAGATCGACACATTCATTTTTGTTAGGCACAGGGAGATTAAGTGATTTGCCCAGAAGCTCAGGATGTTGAGCGTCCTTGCCGAGACTCGAACCTGGTTCCCTAGCTTCGAGGTTGGACGCTCTAACCTTAAGGCTATATCCTCTCCCCATGTGTGGTTAAGGCAGTGTGCAGTCTAGATGTCCAGATGGGCAAGAATAAGAACAGGTGGGATAGGGACAGAAAGCTTGATGCGGACAAGTAAGAGGGGCAGGGGCCCAGTTTGGGGGTAGTTTTAGGGGTGGGGGTAGTTTTTAGGCCGTGGTAGGGTCAGGGTTGTTTATAGGGCAGGGGGCCAGGTTTTAAGACTCAGGACAGGCGGGGTCGGGTAGCTGTAGGTTTTAGGGATGGGTTAGTTTTTAGAGTTCAGGTGGAGGTCGAGTGGTTTATAGGGTAGAGGCCAGGGTTTTAGGGCTCAGGTTGGGGTGGTCGGGTAGTTTTAGGTTTTAGGTATGGGGTAGTTTTTTTGGCTTAAGTGGGGGTTGAGTTGTTTATAGTGTAGGGGCTAGGGTTTTAGGGCTCAGGGGAGGTTGGGTTGTTTATAGGGCAGAGGCCATGGTTTTAGGACTCAGGTTGAGGTGTGATCTTTACCACACATCCCTTTAGCAATCATGCCTTTACCACGAAATTGCATTGTAAAGACATGCGTGACAAAGGAATATGTTGTTCAGACACATTCATTGTTCAGGCTGCGTTGGAGCCATGCGTGCCTCTGTCATACAACCAGTAGTTATAGTTAGGTCTGCTTTTCCATTGACAGAGTGTTTTTTGTTTTGCTGTTAATTATGGCCGTGTTTGAGAATCTTCAGGAAAAAAAAGTTCATCCACCTCAGCTCCTTCCTGGAAAGTTTCAGGGTAATCCATCAAGTGGGGTCCGAGAAAAAGGGAGTCCAAAAATGTAAAATCCCCATGCATTTTTCATAAGCTTCTTTAAGACAGGTTATAGCAAAAACTGCTGAACAGAATAACACCAAATTTGGCAGAAAGCTAGATCTTGGCCTGCAGATTATACTTTTTGTGCTTTGGTGTAAATCTGGTCAGCAGTTTTTGAAATATTAAGGGTAAAAGATATATTTGCAGATTGTGGCACTGGGCTTGCGAGAGTCCTGCGGGCGCCCCACCAGAGTGCAAAATCATAAATGGAGCACTGTGATTAGTCGAGAGGCCGAGTTTTCCCCTGAGAGTCTCCTGTGAGTCTCATGAGAGTGAACGTTCTGATTGGCTGGCTGATACAAGGTTTGAAATGAAACATGGCCACCATTATCTCTTACTGTGAAAATTGGAAGTGTTGTGGAAATGAAATAAAAAAGCTATATAAGGGAGCAGCAAAGAGGTATGCTTTATCCTTAAGTTTAGAAAGAAGGTGTCTAAGGAATAACTACTGTGAAGAAAATAAATGTATATTGTTTTCAACAAATGTTTGTGATCTCACTGGGCTCTTGCAGGATCGCAAATAGTAAAAAGGAGTAAATGAGTTCTCCATATGCTCCATTAGAAGGAATGCATGTTATGGTAATTGTTTTTGCAAGGAAGTGTGTAAGAGATAGGTACAGCGATGAGTAGCTGGCTAATTCTTCTTTTCGAAAAAAGCTAAAGTCTCGGAAGACTCACACGGGATCATGAACAATAGAATGGAGTAGGTGATCTTTGAATTCACTGTAATATGCAGACTTACTATTGTGGGAAGGAGTCTTACTGGAGGTTCTGTTTATCAGAGTGTACCATTGATGCCTATCTGCTTTGTAAGAGTTGTGAGTAGAGTATAGTGTTATCCCACACCATACTATGCACACCCATTATCAGAGAGAGGGGTGTGAGAAGGGAGAACAGTCCCTGGACAGAGAATACTATGCAGAAATGTAATCCAAGAGAGATGTCTCAGTGGAGAGGCCAGTCTCTCTCCACACAGCCTACTAGGTAAGTACGTAATCTGAGACAGAGGTCTGACAGAAGAGGCCAGTCCATGCACATACCATAGTACGTACATACATCATCTGAAAGGTCTGACAGGAGAGGCCAGTCTATGTGCACAACCTACCACAAACAGCCATCATCTAAGATGGAGGTCTGATAGAAGAGGCCACACCCTAATATGTACACCTGTCATCTGAGAGAGAGGGCATAGTGGAGAGGCCAGTCTCTTTCCATACACATCATCTGAGAGAGATGTCTGAAAGGAGAGCCCACTTTCTCCCAATACCCGGCTATGCACATCCATCATTACAGAGAGATTTCTCACCAGAGAGGCCAATCACTCCCGATACCCTACTATGCACATCCATCATCTGAGAGAGAGGTCTGAAAGGAGAGGCCAGTCCCTCCCCACACAAATCTATGCACACCCGTCATCTGAGAGAGCGAGACTAAGCGGAGAGGCCAGTCCCTCCCCATATTATTATGCACATCTGTCATCTAAAAGAAAGATCTGGAAGGAGTAGCCAATCCCTCCTCACACCCTACTATGCATATCTGTCATCTGAGAGAAAGGTCTGAAAGGAGAGACCAGTGCCTCCTCAGACCCACCAACACATACACGCAATCTAAGAGAGAGGTTTAAAAAGAGAAGTCAGCCCCCCCACACTATAATCCATACCTGTCATTTGAGACAGAGGTCATAATGGAGTGGCCAGTCTCTCTCCACACACTGGACTACGCACATCCATCATCTAAGAGGGAGGTATCAGTGGAGAGGGCAGTCCCACAGCACACTCTACTAAGCACACCTGTCTTCTGAAAAAATGTGGAGAGGCCAGTCTCTCCCCACACGCTACTACACCCACTTATCCTGTATGAGAGGGGTCTCAGTGGAAAGGATACTCTGTCCTACATACTAGTATTTCCCAACATTTTGTTTTCACAATCCCACAAGACTCCAACAACAGTAGCACACAAGCTTCAGGGAGGGAAGCTTGCTGAATGGACACATATGATTTTGCGTGAGGCTCACAAGATCTTATAGAAAATTACTGAGCCTGCCACGAAGTATTTTATGATCTACCAAGAGTCTTGCAAGATCTTGTGAAAAAAGGTAAGGGTTGGAAGAGAAATTTGTTTACAGAGAAATCTGTCAGTACACAGGCTTATGTGTTTGAATATTCTACTATCCACACTGAAGGATGCAGACCTGTTGTCAAGAGTCATGCACTTAATGCTCTTGCGAGAGAAAGAGAAACGCATGGCTAAAAGCAGGCCTTTTGGTGCTCCCATACTTATAGGAGGCTTGCTGGATTGTAAAAAAAAAGGTTGTACGTTTTGAAAATCTGTCCCAGGAGAGAGGTTTTAGTTGAGACGGTTATGTGTGTGGAGATCATACCGAGAAGGTGTCTAAGGGATAACTACTGTGAAGAAAATAAATGTATTTTGTTTTTAACTAATTTTTACGATCTTGCAGGACTCTCACGGGATCGCAAATATTAAAAAGGAATAGATGAGTTCAACATTCACTCCATTTGTTTTAAAGTATATTGTGATGTGTGTTTTTGAGAGAAAGCATTTGAGACATAAGTACTCTGATGAGTAGATAGATAGTTTTTATGGGAGGCATTCGATCCCACACGCAAAATTTTGGGCAAGAGTTTCCAGAATCGTATATAAAAAAGGGGGTAATGAAAATCTGATGGTAATAAATTATACGTATTACAATAGGAGATGTTCAGTCAAAATGCAAATTCTATTACAAAAGTACGTCTCATGAGAGGCTCTCAAGCGTAAAGCAGCAAACACTGCTCCCTTGCAGTGGACTCGGAGGACTCTGCCTCTGGCTCTCACAAAAGGCCTGCGAGAGGCTAAGTATGAGAGCCTCATGGCTCGCGGAAGTGTCTCATGAGAGTCATCAAACGACATACATAATGAAAGTATAAGGTAGCTCTGAAAAGAGATTCGTTAATTAACATTTATACAACGTATTTTTGTGTTTTTAACATCTGCAACTTTTTGGTATTTTTTTTAAAGAGGGTACAACATGAAAAAGAAATGGAGGGAACAAAACAACATATGCTTCAAAACAAAGAGAAAAAAACTAGGAAAAAAATGTTTAAAACAAACTACTGCTTAGGTGGCAAATATGATCCTGGACAAGCCTGTCCTGTTTAGCGGTGCATATCTCAGAAGAAAAAAGTATCTGCTTGAATAACTAGCTGAAAAGGGCTTTGTTCAGATAAGCAGGGTTGCTATCTGCTTGAGCGGTGGGTTCCTGTGCAGGCACAATGCCATGGAGTTGGAAAGATGTGGACGACCCTGATGAATTATCAAGATAAGCAACATGGGCTAACTCACCCCGAGCAAGGCATAGCCCTCAAATGTTGCCACATCCCAGTGGTGCTTATGTTGCATTGCATGTTCCGGCTGCCCATACTGAATTCCTTTTTGCAAATTTTACAAATCGCATATCTGGCAGATACTTTTTTCCCACCATGCCTCATTTAAAAAAATGCCACACTAGGGACTCCTTGGGTGACTGAGATGGCTGAGTTGCAGGAACAGCAGTAAGGTTCTCATCTGAATCTTGGATTACATTCTGGTGACAGAAAATCAGCAATGACAGAAAGCTAGCTAAATTGTCTAACCACAGCAAAACCCAATTGCCAAATACAGACATCCACATGAATCAATCAAAATGCTTCCTTGGGATGTCTTTCCACTCCCAGGTCTCGTGGCATCTTGCGAGAGACCTGTGAGATCATAAAACAAGGAACTTTCTTTATTTCTCAAATGCAATAATACATCAACTGTTTTTCTACTTCAAACAACACTTTTTATGTCTTCATTTCTTCAAAATGACAAAAATACACTGTTCTGAACTTAATTCCAAATTTGCGATCTTGCGAGTGGGTCACGAGAGCTAGACAGAAAGTACAGCCACCTCATACTCCACTCAGGGCATTGTGTGTTCGACTGTTGAGATCATCTCACGAGAGCCGTTAGTTTGTAAAAGAAACAACCAACACGATATACATACTAGACTGGCTTTATTATTAATGATTAGCATTCAATCCACTTTGAAAAATATCTCTATATAATAGATTTGAACAAAATGTGTAACTTTGCGATCTCATGAGTCTCTCATGAGCCTCCTGTGAGAGCGATCACACACCTTGAAAAGTGAATGTACATAGCAAAAACACATAGTTTACAGGATAGGAAAAACTGATCAGTTTCTTTTTGACATATAAAAATGAAATTTATCTTAAGATACTTACATAGAGTATGATGACTATGGTGGGAATATTTCTGTATTTGTGAGCAACAAAAAAAGTTGAACATTCTCAGGCCAAACATTGTTGGAGTAGTTAGTTTCTATGTATTTTTAAATATATTTTTATTGTTGATAAGCCTTCAAATTCACTGAAGAAACCAAAGGTTAAAGTAATGTTATAGTTAGGTGTGATACCAATTTGTGATTTGGAGTAAAAATAATCTTAGAAATTCACTGAAAAAAAGGTTAAAGTAACATTGTTAGGTGAATTTCTCGGTGACAATGTTAAGGGTTAAAAAATAAAATAAATCAAAAAATCTGCAATTATAGTTAGTAGCACTACCTGTGCCCCTGCCATGCACAGCTGATGACCTCACATATGACATTACTTATGACATATTGTATGACATTTATGACATCACTAAAACCATATATATAGTTATCCCAAGAAACTATAACTTGTGCCTTAAGATAACTATTACTCGCTATGCACTTCTAACTACCCCACTGTTAGAACTGGGGGTCTCTAGTTGGCAGAGGGTCTCGTTTGGTCTGCACTAAATAGTAGTGTTCACCAATCACTATATATGAGTCACAAATGCAAATCCAGAATCCTCACCGCTGACCACCAATGTTAGAACTGGGGGTCTCTAGATGGCAGAGGTAGGTACCTTTCACCAAATAGGGACCCTTGCTTCTAGTCAGGGTAAGGGGGTACACTCCTAAAATAACCCCTGCTTACCCCCTTGGTAGCTTGGTACGAGCAGACAGGCTTATCTCAGAGGCAGTGTGTAAAGCATTTGTGAATCCATACAGTAACCCAGTGACAACACTACAGATGGACACCACACAAGTTGTAGTATGAAAATAAGTATTTTCATATAGACTTAACACAAGACCACAAACGACAAAAATCCACAATACTGCACTTTAAAAATGGTAGAAAATAGCTTAGTTCTCTTAAGATGTAAAATGCGACACTTTGCGTTCAATGTACCTTCGGATGCGTAACGCTATACAACAAAAGTGGTGAAGGGAAGGTGATGCGTCGGTTCCTTACACGCAAGAACGGTGATGTGTCGGGTCCCTACTGATGTGTAGGAGATGCGTCGGTTCTTCTCTGCGAGGGGAGGTGATGCGTTGGTTTCTTACTGCTCTTTCATGGTGATGCGACCCGCAACGCCGTGATGCGATGAAGATCCGGTGCGATGAAACAAAGATGGCATCTTCTTCTTGATGCGACACGATGCATGCACACTGATGGCCATGCGGTGACTCAACAATTTTTCTGAGCCGAGACAGGCCCTGCAACCCGCTTCCCGGTGATGCGGGGGCGTCTGATGCGGTGTCGATCCTCTTCTCCGGCGATGCGAGGCGCTTCAGCAACGATGCAACAACTGCAGCAGTGACACTCTTTCCCAGCGATGCGAAAACAGCGGCAGCACCTGGTGCGATGTCGATCCTCCTCTCCGGCAATGCGAGACGCTTTCGCGTTGTGAAGCGGCAGCGGCAGTTCGGCAACACACTTCTTCTTCGTGTGTCGCACTTCCAACTCCTTGCGACACGCAGTCCTTCAGAAAGCCCAACACAACTGCAGGCACTTCCAAATAACTCTTGGGGAGCTGGTGGGTGAAGTCTGTTGTCCCTGAGACTTCAGCAGGAGGCAAGCTCTATCTCAAGCCCTTGGAGATCCTTCACAAGTTGAATAAAGTACACACAAAGTTCATTTCTTCTCTCGTTGGCAGTCAGGCAACCACTGCAGGCCAATCCCTCATGCTTAGGGATAGTCTCTCATCAGTCTCTCTGGTTCCTCTCCTCAGAAAGGTTTCTTCTTGTTTCCCAAAAGTGATCTAAAATTCTGGGGTCTGGGTCCCCCTTTTTATACACAGTTTCTCTTTGTTCTCTGAAGGCAGAGAGGCCTTTGCCTTCCAGTTTTTAGGGACCTCCCCCGTACTCAAGGATAGACCACAGATCTGTCGTAAATAGGAAAAGAGCTCGGCCCCGTATTCCTTCCAGATTCTGTGGGGAAGGGGGTCCAGGGGGGACCCAGAGGAGACACCCCTGGCTAAGGTATCAAATGTTTCCTCGTCCGGAATGTGAAAGCAATCCAGAGTGTGCTGGCAGTGTTTTAAAATGGGAGGGTTGCTGGGCTTAGAGTCTGGTGATGGCAGAGAACACTGCTCAGCATTGGACAACTGAGCATCAGGTTCTTCCACCGCTGTTGGTGGATCAAAATCCATAACTATCTTGTTGATTTTATTCTCCAGATAGGAAGCTAACTCATCGCATAAAGCTTGAATAACAGGATTTTTGTTATTAGCACAGTCAGGTTTAGACAGACTCTTTACTAAGCTGAATATAGCTTTGGTGCTATTAGCTGCTAGAAGAATGGTATTAGCAAAATACTCAGCTTTAGTTTTCGCTATAGTGTTTTGTACAGCTTAAGTTGATTCTTAAAAATATTTTTATCTGAATCACTATAAATAGCTTAGTTCTCTTAAGATGTAAAATGCGACACTTTGCGTTCAATGTACCTTCGGATGCGTAACGCTATACAACGAAAGTGGTGCAGGGAAGGTGATGCGTTGGTTCCTTACATGCAAGAACGGTGATGCATCGGGTCCCTACTGATGCGTAGGGGATGCGTCGGTTCTTCTCTGCGAGGGGAGATGATGCGTCGGTTTCTTACTGCTCTTTCGTGGCGATGCGATGCGACCCGCAACGCCGTGATGCGATGAAGATCCGGTGCGATGAAACAAAGATGGCATCTTCTTCTTGATGCGACACGATGCATGCACACTGATGGCCATGCGGTGACTCAACAATTTTTCTGAGCCGCGACAGGCCCTGCGACCCGCTTCCCGGTGATGCGGCGGCATCTGATGCGATGGCGATCCTCTTCTCTGGCGATGCGAGGCGCTTCAGCAACGATGCGACAACTGCAGCAGTGACACGCTTTCCCAGCGATGCGACAACAGCGGCTGCGGCTGTGACCCACTTTTCCGATGATGCGGCAGCACCTGGTGCAACGTCGATCCTCTTCTCCGGCAATGCGAGACGCTTTCGCGCTGTGAAGCGACAGCGGCAGTTCGGCGACACGCTTCTTCTTCGTGTGTTGCACTTCCAGCTCCTTGCGACATGCAGTCCTTCAGAAAGCCCAACACAACTGCAGGCACTTCCAAAAAACTCTTGGGGAGCTGGTGGGTGAAGTCTGTTGTCCCTGAGACTTCACCAGGAGGCAAGCTCTATCTCAAGCCCTTGGAGATCCTTCACAATTTGAATAAAGTACACACAAAGTTCATTTCTTCTCTCGTTGGCAGTCAGGCAACCACTGCAGGCCAATCCCTCATGCTTAGGGATAGTCTCTCGTCAGTCTCTCTGGTTCCTCTCCTCAGAAAGGTTTCTTCTTGTTTCCCAAACGTGATCTAAAATTCTGGGGTCTGGGTCCCCCTTTTTATACACAGTTTCTCTTTGTTTTCTGAAGGCAGAGAGGCCTTTGCCTTGTCCAAACCAGTTCTGGTCAGTCCTGGAGCACTTTGTTGACAAGACTCCTTCTTTCCTTTCACAGTGAAGGCCAGAGACATCAGACGCACCACAGGAGGTGGAGCCAGCATTGTGGAGGGAAGGCACAGCCCTATTCAGGTCCCAGGTGCAACTCCTCCCTTCCATCTGCATGCAGATCTCAGGGGGCCCTGTGCTGACTCACCCTGTCTCCTGGAATCCCCCAGCCCCGGTCACAAAAAACTCCAGACAAGGAATACACAACCTAGCAGAGGCAGGCTTGGATGGTTAGACAAGAAAATACCTACTTTCTAAAAGTGGTATTTCAAACACAGAATGTTAAAACCAACTTCACTAAAATGTGTATTTTATCATTCTGAGTTCAGGCATACTAAACTCGAATTTCTACCCGGTTCCCTGAGTCAGTTAGGATTATAAGATGTAATAATCAAACTGCCCATTCTGGCCTATGGGGAACAGGTAGCCTTGCAATAGTGAAAAACGAAAATGACTGTAATTCACTATTAGGACATGCCATAGACATCAGGGCTTGTCCTACCTTTTACCTACAATGCACCCTGCCCTTGGGTCTACCATAAGGGTGACTAATATGCAGAAAACGGAAGGTTTGAGGACTGGCAAGTGGGTGCACTTGCCCAGTCAACATGGCAGTACCAGACTGCATACAGGCTCTGCAATGGCAGACCTGAGACACACTTTTACAGACTGCTTCTGTGGGTGGCACAACCAGTGCTGCAAGCCCACCAGCAGCATTTGGTTTACAAGCCCTGGGCACACTCAGTGCACTGTACTAGGGTCTGACAAGTAAACCAAACCAGCCAATCATGGAATCACTAATCCATACATAAATTTACAATAGGGAGAGCATATGCACTTTAGCACTGATCTACAGTGGTAAAGTGCCCAGAGTCATAAAACTACCAACAACAGGTCAGAAAAAATACAGGAGGAAGGCAAAAAGTTCAGGGATGACCCTGCAAAAAGGGCCAAGTCCAACACCCACATAATACATTTTATATTCCATTTCTTGTAATGTAATGTAATGTAATGTGATGAGGTGCTTATATAGCGCTCTATCACCCGACGGGTATCCTGGCGCTTAAAAAGGAGAGTCCCCACCAGAAGTTAATAGGGGCAGCCGAGGTGTGACACAGGAAGGGAGGAAAAGAGCGATGATATCAGAGGGAAAAGTTACTCCAGCCTAGGGAATAAAAACGTTTTCAACTTTTTCCTGAAATCCATAAGACTTTGGACCTGACGAAGATCCAAAGGGAGAGTGTTCCATAGCCGAGAAGCAACGGCAGAGAAGGATCTGCCACCTGTTCTGGACCGCCTGAACCTGACTACATTCATCAGAAATGCAGAAGCAGAATGAAGGTTTCTAGTTGGAGAATACCAGCTTAATTTTCTTTGCAGGTTCTTAGGGCCCATTCCATGAGCTGCCCTAAAGACAGTGCATAGAGCTTTGAATTGAATTCGGAGGTGGATCGGCAGCCAATGCAAATCTCGCAAGGCTAATGTGGTTGAGGTCCCTCGCTGCCTATTTAAAGCGAGTTTCGCTGCAATGGCCTGTATTCTGTACAGCTTCTTGATAAGGGTGTTAGGCGCACCCAGATATAGAGAGTTGCAATAATCAAGTCTGCTGAGAATTACGCCTCTCACAACCTGCGTTCTAGCAGAGTTAGGCAACAAAGGAAGGATCTTTCTCAGCACTCGAATTAGCGAGAAGCAAGTGCCAACCGTTTTGTTAACCTGAGAATTCAGTTGGAGATCCTGATCCACCATCATCCCCAGATTGCGTACTGTGCTAGAAGGGGTAATAGGTGCGCCAGTAGGGGACAGCTGAAAGATGGGTAAAACAGGCTGATCAGATCTTCTGGAAGAACACAGGACTACTTCCGTTTTAGAGCTGTTAAATTGTAACCAGTTCTTCTTAAGGCACTTCGTGGTGCTAGTCATACACTCGTGAAATCTTTCCAAGGAAATGGAATCATTCACTTCCAAGGAAAACACGAGCTGGGTATCATCTGCGTAATTCATCACCTCCACTCCAAAAGATCTAATAAGCGGAATGAGAGGCTGCAAATAGATGTTAAAGAGCACAGGACTAATCCCTGAGCCCTAAGGGACCCCCTGTCGTAAGGAAGGCTTGTTAGCGGAGAACGGCTGAAGGCACACTGTCTGTGTCCTGTCTGTTAGATAAGAACAAAGCCAGTCAAGGGCACGACCGGTCACACCCTGGTCTTTAAGTCTCTCCAACAGTATACCATGGTTTACAGTGTCAAAAGCCGCTGACATGTCCAACAGCACCAAGATCACTGACTGGCCACTGTCTGCCCGCATCCTCATATCATCAAGCACGGTAACAAGTGCTGTTTCAGTACCGTGCTTGGGCCGAAAGCCAAATTGCATCTCGTCAAGGAGCGAATACTCCTCAAGACACTGGGATAGAGACTTACCGACGATGCGTTCCAGAATTTTAACAGGATATGGCAATAAAGAAATTGGCTGATAGTTGGCCACACACCCGTGGTCAAGCGTGTTTTTTTTTAGAAGAGGGGTCACAACTGCTTCCTTTCAGTTTTTAGGGACCTCCCCCATACTCAAGGATAGACCACAGATCTGTTGTAAATAGGGAAAGAGTTCGGCCCCGTATTCCTTCCAGATTCTGTGGGGAAGGGGGTCCAGGGGGAACCCAGAGGAGACACCCCTGACTAAGGTATCAAATGTTTCCTCGTCCGGAATGCGAAAGCAATCCAAAGTATGCTGGCAGTGTTTTAAAATGGTAAGGTTGCTGGGCTTAGAGTCTGGTGATGGGAAGAGCAAACTGCTCAGCATTGGACAACTGAGGATCAGGTTCTTCCACCGCTGTTGGTGGATCAAAATCCCTAACTATCTTGTCGATTTTATCCTCCAGATAGGAAGCTAACTCATCGCATAAAGCTTGAGTAACAGGAATTTTGTTATTAGCACAGTCAGGTTTAGACAGACTCTTTACTAAGCTGAATATAGCTTTGGTGCTATTAGCTGCTAGAAGAATGGTATTAGCAAAATACTCAGCTTTAGTTTTTGCTATAGTGTTTTTGTACAGCTTAAGTTGATTCTTAAAAGTATTTTTATCTGAATCACTATATCCTTTTCTCCAGGCTTTTTCAACCCATCCTAAGTGCTCGCAATTCCTCGTTAAACCATGGGGCTAAGGGTTTCTCTCTTTTTTAGCTTCTTTTGCAGGAATATGCTTATCAAGCCTGTCTCGGATCTGCACACAGTGGAATTGGTAATTCCAGTCCACCGATCTACTGGGGTCCAGGCTGTCTAAGTCAGTCAGTCAGTCATGAAAGCTTTATTCGATTTTCAGAGTGGAATCATAAAAGCATACATACATATGAAGAAAGGTACATTTACATGTTAAAAACAGATAAAAACTGTTAAAAAGAGTAAAAAGACATAACATGATTTTTAGGATGGTTGCATTGAGTTCCGAAATTTGATAATCAATTTTAAAAAACTAGTTACTGCAGAGGTAACACATTCATCTTCTAATTGTAAAAGCCTGGTCATAGCAGATCTACAGGTACGAATTCCCCAGGCTTTTAAAATCGGTTTTAGGAAGGCTCCTCTGGGCAGCTGATAAAATTTACAAAATAGAATACAATGTATGTTTGATTGGACAGAGATATTGTCACAGGGGCACAGTAAAATTTCATTAGACCAGAGGTTACAAACCGGAAATGTAATCATGCGGAAAAAATTGCCAAATCTAAGACGGGTCAATAACATTCGTACATAGCAATTTGGCTGCGTTATGAGGTACCTTTGAAGGCCTTCAATGATAGTTACTTTTTGGAAATCAGTGACTGTAGTTTTAGATTTTTCTAAATTCCATCTCTTGGAGATTAAATGATCAAGAGCCAACTTTCTTAAAGTTTTTCTGGGTACCATTTCCATGCTTGATGGCCTCACGAAAAACTCCAAATGGCCAAGATCGATCAACATATTTTTTACATATGCTAGCCATTTAATGTTTGTCAGACCATCGAGGCTAAAACAGTCAGTAATTAGATCTCTATTTAATGAGGTCTCTGGAGTAACCCAGATTTTATGCCACAAGAGTATGGGCGCAATTTTAATAACATCCGAGATGTATAACATGCCCAGCTCAATGTGTATAAAATAAGTTGATGTTGATTTGGGGACTCCAAGTAAATAGCGTAAAAACTGATTTTCTGTTTGTTGTATCAGGAATGGATTTTCAATCCCCCAAAGGCCTGCTCCATAGGTGGCAGTGGAAACGCATTTAGTTTTGTAAATTTCAATTAGCTCTTTCACTGGCCTGCCACCTATTTTTGTGGAGAACTTTTTTAGGGCGCCTAATTCTCGGGTGAAGGCTAAATTTCTGGCATTAATTGCTGCTTGCCAGTTTCCTTTCCTGTCAAAATTTATACCTAGATAGGAAAATTGGTCTATGGTCTCTATCCTCTTATTATCTAAGAAGATTGGGCAGGACATTTTCTTTGTGCCCGGTCCACAGGCCATCGTGAAGGTTTTTGAGATATTAATTTTTAGCCCTCGTTCTTTCATATACTTCGAGAATTTCTGGACAGCCCTCTGGAGGCCGATGTTAGTTCGAGACATGATGGCAGCGTCATCGGCGTAAAGAAATATTGGGGCAGGAGTGCCCAGAATTGTTGGATAGTCATACTGAGATTCCATTAAGTGTTTGCCGACGGAGTTTATGTATAGGGTGAAAAGGAGGGGGGCTAAAATGCACCCCTGTCTCACCCCTCTCTTAATACAAAATTTGCCAGAGCACTCCCCTTTGATTCCAAAGCGTACCCTGGCTCCTGCATCGCTATAAAGTGCTTTTATAAAGTGTAAGATATTTAAGTCTATACCCATCTCTGATAAAATGGACCATAATATCTCGTGGTTCACGCAGTCAAAAGCGGAACTTAGGTCCACAAACGTAACAAAAAGTTTTCCCTTTTTTGCATGATTATATTTTGATAGAACTAAGGCCAAATTTAGGCTCTGTTCTATAGTACCTTTACCAGGGCTAAATCCGTACTGTAAGTGTGACACTATCTTGTTCTCTTCCGCCCAAGATTGTATTCTGTCTAAAATTGCCCGGGCTGCAACCTTCATTAGTGCATCTAAAAGCGATATTGGCCGGTAACAGGTGGGGTCGTGTCTGTCTCCTTTCTTAAAGATCGGAACGACTATGGCTTCAGACCAAGACGGGGGGAACCCATGACGGTTAGAGTGGTTTAAAACATTTGTTATCAGGGGGCCCCACAGGTCTGGTTCGGCTTTGTACACATCTGTCGGAACGCCATCCGGACCTGGAGCTTTGCCAGAAGGGCTATCTTTGATTGCCTTTGTGATCTCCAGGCAAGAAAAAGTTATGTCTATAGGGAATGAGGTAGGTAAAATTGTAGTTTTTTGGATAGATAACCCATCCGCCAGTAAGTTATCATAGTTAAGATCTTCATGATTATCATATAGAGATTTAAAATGGTTCACCCAAGTTTCCCCATTAATGGCTATGTCTATGGTATCAGTCTGGTTATCTCGTAAATAGGGAGCGTTAACAGCTTTCCAAAAAGCTGTATTGTCCTTAGCTTTGGAGGCTTCAGTTATGGCCAACCAGGCCTCTTTACGTAGCGTTTGTTTCCTCGATTTTAAAGCCAAATTATATGCTTTTCTACAGCTACGAATCTCGGCTGGAGATTTATTTGTTTCATGCAATGCCCTTTTGAGAGCTTGAAGAGCTCTAGTGCAATTTTTGTCAAACCAGCCGTGGCTGTTTTTAGGGTTAGAGCGATATTCTCTGGTTAGCAATTTTTTAAGCTCAAATTGAATTTTTGAAAAGGAGGTCATAATAACTAGTGGCTCCTCATTTTCTGTTAAGCAGACGGATATATCATTTCGGGAGGTTTCCATTAATTTATGGTGGAAATCTACGGGATTTACCCTATCCCATTTTATCGAATAGCCATTTTTTGTGGCTAAATTAATGTTAGGATGATAGGTAAACTGCTCTATGATAGTCTGATGTTTATTTTTAATTTTTAGATTGAAGGAGATCGGGTAATGGTCGCCAAAAATGTCATCATGTGTTACCCAATCTACAATCAACCCTGCGTTGGGTACGGAAATAAGAGTAAAATCAATAATTGAACTGCAGCCCCGCCCGTGAAAAGTGGGTTGAAAGGGGATATTTGGGGTACATAGTTCATTTATAAAAGACAAGTTAAAATGAAAAAGCGCGTTATTGAGGAGATTTCCCAATTTAGAATGGGCAAAGTGGGTTGGGATATCGTCCTTATGGGATCCAAGGCCGCAAATTCCTTTAGATCCATAAGGGCAGATTGTGCAATTAAAATCGCCCACCCAGATCAATAACGACTCGTCTTCTTTCTGGGTCTTAGGTATATTTATACTCTGAATAAAATTATCGATCTGGCTTTCTAGACTATCGATTGGGATGTTATTATAAAAATTAATGAGGGTCATGGATTTTACGTGGCCCCAACTAATAACTAGAATCTGAAAGAAGTCAGTATATAGGTAATTTACAACTTTTATATCCTGTATCGTAGAGACATATATAGCCAGGCCTCCTTTGTTTCTCCCCTGCGTGGTGAGTTGTGCAGGTGCGTGAAAGGTCTGATATCCCAATATGTGGAGTTCATCAACTGCCCACGTTTCCTGGAGACAGATGATACTAAAAGTAGATACAATGTCTAACCAGGGTTGATGGGATATTTTGTTAATGAGACCTGCAATGTTCCATGAAATAATGTTATGTGCCAACAATGGTTTGTTTGTGGCGGAATCATTGATAGTTTCAGCTCTAAGTATAGGGTTTAAAGTTGTAAGGGAACTAGACTCGGTGATAAGATCCAATTGGGGAATAGCTTCCAAAGGAAGTTTATCAAAATCAGTATAAATCTGATCGTTGGGTGCCTCTTTAATTAAAATTCCCTGGGCACAATGAATGTAAGTGTCCAAATCAGGGGTACCAGTGTTTGGGTTCATACTGGAATTCGCAAAAGGCTGTTCATAGAGATGGATTTCCGGTAGTGCATCCGTCTGTCAGTCCGGATCATCTAGGTCTGTCAGTGCTTCAAAGCGGTTAGTAATAGGGACAGGCCATGAGGGGTATTGAGGTATGTTGCGAGTGTTTCGATATTGATAAGGATAGGGCCTGTGTGGGAAAAGTGGGGGTGGAGAGTGATCCATCCACTGTCTTGTTGTATTAAAGTGATGAGATAATGACGAATGCCTCATATTTCTACGTGGTTTTGAGGTGAGTTCATTGTTACAAGGGGTAAGAAGAGGTTGGGGATAGAAATAGCTCAAAGCGCGAGTTGATATTCCTTCCCTTCCTCTCTCTGAGAACCAGTCCACTATATGGGTTACAGCTCTTGGGTCTTTAAAGTTGGTAATTATGATATCGCCCTCAATGTCCTTGGGCCTGCATCCCAACCAGGACAGCCTTCTAACATGTAATATCTCACCGTTGATGTTAAGAGGCAGAGGCCTATGCTTGCTTAACCAATCAATTACTTTATTTTTGAGTTCTGTGAACCCCTCTTTCTTACCCGATGCTAATTTTGGGACTCCTGTTAATATAACGGCATAAGATGCTGCCTCGGGAGGCAGGTCTATGCGCACATACGTTCTTATTAGAGACTCAGGTGGTGGAGCTACTTTGGTGTTGTTAATGGGCTTACAGCCTAAGGTATTGGGTGGGGGTAATTGTTTCCCTTCTCCTGTAGTGCCCAATGAGGTTCTAGGTGTAGGCAAGGGGTCTGTATTAACTTTAAGTATTGGTGGAGGGTCCCTTGAGGTCATAATAGCAGGGGATTTATAGGTGTCAGTTGTTTTAGACATTACAAGATCTTTCAGGAGGATGGTATTTAAGGAGGATGCTTCTGTTAAAGTGTCTAATTGTTCGGTTAGCCTTTTTAGTCTCTCAGATAGTGGAAGTATTAGGGATTTAACTAAATGTTCAATCCTTTTAATTAAATCGTCATTTAAATCAAGGGCAGCAGATGATTGATCTTTAATTACTTGTGCAGAATGTAGTCTCGGTGTTTTGGAGCGGTTGCCTTTCATGCCCTCGCCCCCCCGCTTTCTCTTTGCTATTACCCCAGGTCTTAATTTACTTTGAAGATTATTAGACCTTGATTTTTCTTTCAATGGTGTTTTGGGTGGGGGCTCTGACGGGGTGGAATGTGCAGAGGGCCCCGAATTAGTATTAATGATCACAGGTTCTATTAGAGTATCCACTATCAGTGGCTGAGTTTGTAACAGCAAGGGGATGCCTGGATCGGTTATCTGGATAGAAATATCATTCATAGGAAATGGTGTAGGGGAGGGAGTTATTTGAGTAGGACCTAGTGAAGAGCGTTTGTTAGGGAATGGGCCGAGCGACAGACGACGCTCTGTATCCGCTATTTGATGGTCTAGTTTCGAAACAGCCTTTGCCAGGAAATGGTCAAGGGTACCTTTCCGTGGGGGTCCTAATAGGGGAGATATCACTTTAGTTCCGTTTTCAGCCAGTTTAAGGGCCATTTTAGGGCGTGACAGGGTGAAGTTGGTAGATGACAACTGCTAGCAAGATCTATCGGCAATGTAGGTAATAGTCACAAATGGCGATGTAGATATTATGGCAATGATGGAAAAGTCTTACTGTCAGTGTTGCTTTCAGTCCAGTAGTCCAAAGCGAAGGGGGGGGGCCCGCCCGACCACTGTTGACCTCTGAGGGCCTCAGAGGGCCCGCCCTTTGCCCGGGCTTAGCCCGGCGCCAACCCGCGCGCGATCCCGCGTCGCGGGGGCTCTCGCTGGCTTTATGCGCCTTCAGCGCGTTCAATTTCCGTGGGCGGGTTCCACCCGCAAAGGTTGCTGGGAGCGGTAGTCTCCCTGCGCACAGCGGCCGTGTTGATGGAAGCTACGGCGGCGGCAGGGAGACGCTGTAGTGAGCAGGTGTGGGCGACCTCACAAGAAACAGGTAGGCAGCGTGGCGAATGGCAGCAGGCTGGAACAGAGACCCCCGCTCTGCCGGGGCTCTCGCTGGCTTTATGCGCCTTCAGCGCGTTCAATTTCCGTGGGCGGGTTCCACCCGCAAAGGTTGCTGGGAGCGGTAGTCTCCCTGCGCACAGCGGCCGTGTTGATGGAAGCTACGGCGGCGGCAGGGAGACGCTGTAGTGAGCAGGTGTGGGCGACCTCACAAGAAACAGGTAGGCAGCGTGGCGAATGGCAGCAGGCTGGAACAGAGACCCCCGCTCTGCCGGGGCTCTCGCTGGCTTTATGCGCCTTCAGCGCGTTCAATTTCCGTGGGCGGGTTCCACCCGCAAAGGTTGCTGGGAGCGGTAGTCTCCCTGCGCACAGCGGCCGTGTTGATGGAAGCTACGGCGGCGGCAGGGAGACGCTGTAGTGAGCAGGTGTGGGCGACCTCACAAGAAACAGGTAGGCAGCGTGGCGAATGGCAGCAGGCTGGAACAGAGTCATTCCAATGCAAGGAATTTTTAAGCTTACTCAATGTGGCCCATTCTCTGCCCAGCCGATATTGTCTCTGATGATAGATTTTACAACACACATTAGGCAGAGTAAGCCTAAAATTTACCAGACTATGATCAGTCCAGCACAGAATTTCTTAGTTCTCTACTGGGCAAATATACATCAAACTTTCTTGTTATTCCAATCAATTCACACAGCAAGCCTTTGCTCCATTTTGACCCACATCCTAGGTTAAATGGACCTTCTTACCTCAGGAATCCACGGCTGCAGCCGGATTCCAGTCCGAGCAGTACAGTGCTCCTTTTTTGAAGTGGTACACTCTTAGGCAGCTGTGCGAATTGATTACTAGAACAAGAAACTTTGATTTATTTTTGACCAGTGGAGGGTTAAGAAACGGAATATAATTATGGCCCACGAGGACCAGAATTTCCTATTTTTGCACCATTTGGCAGGCCCAGTGGGGGTCCACAATCAGTATATAATGCTAACTTCGTATGGGGTCAAAAAAAGCAAAGATGGACTGTTATTTAATACCTGTGAACAAGATCATAGCTGACCAAAACGCGTAAGGTTACGGACTTTTTATATTCTTGCAGCTAATAAAGAGAATAACAGCTTGTTTGAGAGTGCGTCTTTCCTGTGGGGCAAATACAGAGTTTGTTTGGATATTAGTGGCACAACCCTGCCATCTAAGACTGCATGACTTCAAAAGAAGGCGCTCCGGACCACTCCGACGGGAATCCGGCTGCCGCCATGGATTGCTGTTGTAAGAAGGTCCGTTTAACTTAGGATGTGGGTCAAAACGGAACACAGGCTTGCTGCATAAATTGATTACAAGAACAAGAAAGTTTGATGTATATGTGCCCAGTGGAAGTGTTAGACCTGTCAGCCCTCTGGATGTTCCCTCCTCATTTTTTTTTTTTTTCCCTTTACCCCCTCATATATTTTTTTCCTGTCCACTAACTACTTTTTGGTGTTGGTGTAGAGGCTCTGGGCGCCCCATTCTCACTATCTGAGGGAGAGGCGCAAGGTGCTTCACTGAAGAAATGGAGGAAGGGGGAGTGTGGTTTCACAAAATGGTGGTTCCAACTGTCGCCTCAGAACCTGGGCCATAGACTGCCATGAGAGGTTCCGGAACCTTCTGGACCACTCTGGCCAGTCAGGCCCCAGGTTATAAATAGAGGTGACTACCTTGCCCCCATCCCTGTTGTTGCCTGGGATTTTGAATTCAATTGGCCCTAGCGTCTGTGCACCATCCCTGGCTGTAGGGGAGGTGTTTGTGCCTAATAATCCAGAGACTGGCTGGCCTACTCATCTGCTCTGATGCGAGTCCTGCACCCTTAATTTCAGCCCCCCCTGCCACTGATCCCTGCTTGGAACACTTACCGCCGCACCCCCGGGTTTGTGAGATCGCCTGAAATTACCAGGGAGAGGCCTGAGATCGCCGGGAGGTCTGGGGAGGTGTCGGGACTCCTCGGTGTGAGCCAGCGAACGGGTGTCGCGTCTGTCAGCTGAAGAGAAAACTGCATCCAGGAAGCAAGGGACGGGACCGGCCTTGAAGCTGCCATCCTGGTGGCACGTGAGAGGGGCAGACGCCGAAGCGCCGCCCCACTGCTGCCAGCCGAGGGTGGAGGCCGCGCCCCTGCAAGCCGCGCTGCTACTGGCGGCTGCGGGTGCGCTTGTCTGAGGAAGCGGAGTGGAATTGAGCCTGCGCCTTGCCTGGGAGTCCGCTAAAGAGTGGAACGGCAGTGGGGGAGATAGCGGAAAAGCGAGGTCCCCGCCAACTGAGGAAACCACAACACGGGGAAGCCCTTGGGGGAGGTGGTCGGTGGGTGTGCGCTGTACTCACCCCCCCCTAGAGAAGTCTCCCTTTTGGCCAACAAGTGAGCTCCGCTTCGTGAGGAGAAGGAACGTACCTCCTTGCACCGTCAAACTTTACGTGAGGAGGATTCCCGGTGTACACAGTAAGCTGGGCACAATAAAAGGGGGAAGGTACTGGAGAGTACACGTTTTAGGTCAAATGATGACCTGTTAGACCCAGTTGCTGGTCCCGTGGAGAAATACAGGTTCAAGTTATTAACACCGGCACTTTGATAAAATTCCCATGTGTGACTGAAGTCAATGTATTAACAAGTTCGAACATAGCGCAGAAGGTAGCAGAGTGAATTCTAGAAACAGCAAAAGTTTATATGAACTGCTTAACTGTAATGGAACCGTCTTGGTGAAAAAGTAACCTACAAGTAAATTGCCTAGATGTGACTAACTGACTGCCAGCAACATTGTTGATCTCCAGCTTAGTACCCCAATGTGTAAAGGGCTAATTATTAATGACAGTATAAAGCTCAGAGAGTATAGCAGTTAGGGAAATCCTCTGTCAGAAGAGCACCGTGTAGACTAAATGATTATCTGAAATCGTGTAATATGTGAAAGGCTATATGGAGCGCTGACTGTGGGGATTTGAATTTGCACTCCAGAGTCAAGGCGCAGGGTGGAAACCTCAGAGGGTGTCTAAAGATCTGCTGTACTAAAGTAATGAAAAAGGGAATGGTACTGTCAAGTTAAATGCAATGAAATGTTTTACCCTGAAATGTGCTGGATAAAAAAAGAAACTGGTTAGTCACGGTTGAGAAGGGAAGATAAAGACTTCTTCTAAACTTTATAAATATTCGGTGTAGCGTCATTTTTAAGTGGTGTTGCGCTAGGGTGTGAGTTGGGTGTGATGCAAGCACGATATGCCATACTGGAATAAAAGCCTTACGGCCTGAGCCAAGCTACCCCAAGGGCGATGGGTCCAACAGGAAGGCTAAGAAAAGGAATGTAATTATGGACCAGAGGAACCAGAATGCCCTATTTTTGTGTCATTTCTCAAGCCCAGTGGTGGGCCACAATGCGTATATAATGCTAACCTTGTATGTGGTCGCACAAAGCAAAGATGGACTGTTATTTAATAACCATGAACGGTCACAGCTGCCCGAAACACGTAGAGCTACAGACTATTAATGTTCTTGCAGCTAATAAAGAGAATAACAGCCTGTTTGAGAGTGTGTCTTTCCTTTTGGGAAAACACAGTTTGTTTGGATATTAGTGGCATTGTCCTGCTGCCTATGACTGCACCACTTCAAAAAAGAAGCGCGCTTGTTCTCATGATATATATATATATCAGACACACTGTTACCTGCTGTAAGAGAGCCCACACAGGTCGGTTTCTTTTCACCTTCTTTTTATTGCAGGAATAACAATGTCCCAACAGCAAAATGGCATTGCAAATTTGAATCCAGCTCCCCAGCTCAACGCGTTTCGTACTGTTCGTACTTCCTCATGAGCTGCTGGCTTTTTAGCAAGTAAGTATCACGCCATTTCTCTAGGCACCAATTAAGTATTACAGTCCCCGCCCGGTTGTGCGTGGCCACTCACGTGGCCTAATGGTTGTTGTAGTGCCTAATATTTTACTACAATGAGTCACCGTGCACTTCATGACGAGTAATAAAATATAAAATCCCCAGTGGGTCGCGATGAACATCATGCTGTTCGTCATGTATATCACCTTCCTGCAAACGGTCCACCTGTCCCAAATGCTGGGCCGTCGATTGGCGTCGCAGCAGGACCACACCAAGGCATGGTGGAGCACCTCTCGCGGCTCAGGCTGGGCCGCTACCACATCAAACACACTGTTGCCTGCTGTAAGAGAGCCCACACAGGTCGGTTTCTTTTCACCTTCTTTTTATTGCAGGAATAACAATGTCCCAACAGCAAAATGGCAAAATGGCATTGCAAACTTGAATCCAGCTCTCCAGCTCTCCAGCTCGACGCGTCTCTCGCCTGTGTGAAGCTGTGGAGACCCATGGCAATAAAGATTTGTCTGGAATTTCACTCACCTCAAGTTGGTGCCCTTCTTCTTGTTTGAACTTGGATGGATGGAATATTGTTGCAGCGTTGCGGGGACACTGCGAGCACGTAACACCAGTCATCTTGGGCCTCCGTTTTTCACCGTGAAATGGAGTAGTGAGGCTGGAGGCCATATGGGAGGCCCCCAGAGTGGTTCCAGGGATGGGTAATATGGTGGCGTAATTCGTGGCGTAGAAGGTGATATTGGCACCGGGAAATCCTTTGATTTTCAGCACGGAACACACAGCTTTCGAAACGGACTGACGACCCCACTCAGCAGTCCTGTGATACTCTGGTGACTGGGCACTTTTAGGAGTAGCCACTCCAATACGGTGAGGTGGGTGGACAATATTCATGTGTTTAGAGCGGATGGGTGTCCTCGAACTTTGCACAAGTACAGCTAATTATCGTACTCCTTTGGTGGCTCCGAAAACCATTACAGCTCGCCTGATGCATGCTGGTGAAGGTAGTTTTGGCCGGAAGAGATTAATGGGCGTTATGCCGTTTTCAATTAAAGGATTCCTGTGTCGATGGCTGAATGTGGACATGAGTGAGCTGTTAGGCAACATTGTGAGCCATCATGTACAAAATGGACAGCATGTACGTGCTGTTGTGCTTTGTTTTTAAATAGAGAACGTTTGGACAAAGGCTCTCAAAAGCGCAGATGACTTACATTAATTCATCCCAGGTGGCTGAAACAGATCGTGCCGCTAAGAGACTGAATAAGTATTTCTTTCATTGATAAAGACTCTAGCTTCACTGGATGGTTATGTGACATTTATGTTCAGCATGGCATTGAAGTGACTCATTTCGGCACATTGCGATCAATGTCTGCTGCAATTTTAATTTATTTTAATTGGTTATCTACACAATTTACCAAATGTGGGATTGTACATATTTGCAATGGGGTGATTTTACTGCGGTTTTGAAGTTGAGTATTTTGTCTGTGTCTAGCCTTTCTTACGTATATATTGGCATTCTCAACATGGCGTCCCTCAGATTGATAAAGGCAGGTTTCCTGCCGAAACGCATCGCGAAGCTGTGGAGACCCATGGCAATAAAGATTTTTCTGGAATTTCACTCACCTCAAGTTGGTGCCCTTCTATTTGTTTGAAGTTGGATGGATGGAATATTGTTGCAACGTTGCGGTGACACTGCGAGCACGTAACACCAGTCGTCTTGGGCCTCTGTTTTTCACAGTGAAATGGAGTAGTGAGGCTGGAGGCTATATCGGAGGCCCCCAGAGTGGATCCGGGGATGAGTAATATTGTGGCGTGATACGTGGAGGAGGAGGTGATATCGGCGCAGGGAAATCCTTTGATTTTCAACGCGTAACACACATCTTTCGAAACGGACCGACGACCCCACTCAGCGGTCCTGTGATATTCTGGTGACTGGGCACTGTTAGGAGTAGCCACTCCCATACGGAGAGGTGGGTGGACAATATTCATGTGTTTGGAGCGGATAGGCCTCCTCAAACTTTGCACAAGTACAGCTAATTATTGTACTGCTTGGGTGGCTCCAAAACCCATTACAGCTCGCTTGATGCATGCTGGTCATTGTAGTTTTGGCCGGAAGAGTTAATGGGCCGTTATGCCGTTTTCCATCAAAGGATTCCTGTGTTGATGGCTGATAGCGGACATTTGCGAGCTGTTAGGCAACATTGTGAGCCATCATGTACAAAATGGATAGCATGTACGTGCTGTTGTGACTGTGCTTTGTTTTTAAATAGAGGACTTTTGGACACGAGCTCTCAAAATCGCAGATGACTTATATTAATTCGTCCCAAGTGGCTGCAACAGATCGTGCCGCTAAGAAACTGAATAAGTATTTCTTTCAATGCTAAAGACTCTAGCTTCACTGGATGGTTCTGTGACATTTATGGTCAGCATGGCTTTGAAGTGACTCATTTCCGCAAATTGCAATCAATGTGTGATGCAATTTTAATTCATTTTAATCGGTTATCTCCACATACTACTCAAGAATTTCCGGCCCATCTCCCTGGTCCCGTTCCCGACGAAAGTCATCAAGAAGATCGTCAACAGGCAACTGACCCACTACCTTGAGGAGAACGACATCCTGGACCCGTCCCAATCCGGATTCCGCAGCAATCACAGCACCAAAACCGCCCTCGTCGCTGCCACCGATGACATCAGGACCCTCTTGGACAACGGCAAAACTGTGGCCCTCATCCTCCTGGACCTCTCGACTGCCTTCGGCACCGTCTGCCACCACATCGTACGCACACACCTCCATGACACAGGGATCCGCGATAAAGCCCTGGCCTGGACCACCTTCTTCCTCACTTACAGAACCCAGAGAGTCCGCCTCCCCCATTCCGATCTGAAGCCACCAAGATCACCTGTGGCATGCCCCAAGGATCATCCCTCAGCCCAACCCTTTTCAACGTCTACATGGCACCGCTCGCCAACATCATCCGCTCGCACAATCTCAACATCGTCTCCTACGCTGACGACACCCAGTTGATCCCCTCACTCACCAAGGACCCCGTCACCCCCAAAACCAACTTCCACGAAGGAATAAAGGCCGTCCCAGACTGGATGAAGAACAGTCACCTGAAACTTAACTCAGACAAGACAGAGGCCCTCATCCTCAGCTGCACCCCCTCCGCCTGGGATGACTCTTGGTGGCCGGCCACTCTGGGAGCCGCAACACAACCCACCGACCACGCTCGCAACCTGGGGTTCATCCTGGACTCATCGCTCTCAATGACCCAGCAAGTCAACGCAGTCTCCTCCTCCTGCTTCAACACCCTCCACCTGCTTCGCAAGATCTACAGATGGATCCCTACCGAAACCATGAGGATGGTCACCCAGGCCCTCGTCAGCAGCAGACTGGACTACAGCAATGCCCTCTATGCAGGAACCACGGCCAAACTCCAGAAAAGGGGTCAGGGGGAAATTCCGGAAATGGGTTCAAGCTATGTATCACAGCCCTATGGCTAGATTACTTTACTCTAATATTCAAATTGCTCCTTTTTTATTTGCTGTGGCACAAGACAGGGCTGTCCCCTCTATCCCCTTCTTTTTGCTCTCTATATAGAGCCATTTATCAGGGCACTCCTGGCCAATGTCAGGATACATCCGCTGAACATTGGGCAACGCTCGCTGAAACTCACTGCGTACGCGGATGACATTGCTATTTTTTCTGCTGAGCCAAAATTGGCAATAGAGGGTATTAACATGGAAGCTAAGAAGTTTGGCCTTTTTTCAGGCTACAAATTAAACATTAACAAAACACAAGTGCTTCTTAACTTCCAGACGGAATTCCCAGTGGAAGTGGCATGCCCGACTGCTATGTATTTAGGGGTACGTATTTCTCCTAAAGTCGAACTTATTCATTCATTAAATTATGATCCTCTTTTAGTTGTTATTACAAAGCAACTGAAACTGTGGCAAAAGCTTCCAATCAGTATTTTGGGTAGATGCAACATCATTAAGATGAAGATACTACCTACATTTTTGTACTTATTCAGGTCGATCCTGTTGCGAATTCCTAACTTGTTTTTTACTAAATTTGATGAGGTTTTGAGTAGTTTTATTTGGGGCTATAAAAAATCAAGACGTGCTATTGGTTTAATGAAGCTTCCATACTACCAGGGAGGTTTAGAACTCCCTGATTTTAAATTGTATTTTTGGGCTGCATTTGTTGGTCGTCTGCACAGTCTCTTGAACACAGATAAAGCGGATTTCAGGCATTGGCTTGTTCTTGGCCCAGAGAGCCAGATGTTTTTATATCGAATCAATGACCCTAACTACATCAAACGTGTATGGTTCAAGACTATTAGAGACTGTGTTTATATATGGCAGGGCATCAAGGCCAGGTCTTCTCTATCTCTTATGCATGATAAGCTTTCTCTTTGGGGTAACCCGATGTGGCCTGAAATTTTTCAAGACCCTACGGGCCTGCAATGGACAAAGTATGGTGTGTACTATCTCAGGCAACTGTATGACTGTAATGGTTTTAAATCATTCGAGAACCTACAACTTACATTTGATATCCCTAAGTGGATGTTTTTTAAATATATTCAGGTTAGGGATTATCTTGTTAGACGCTTGGCCATCTGGAGTGTTTCAGGCTCAGAGGTGTGGGACTGTTTGTGTGCTCAGAACTGGCAGGCTGCCATCAGTAGGATGTATCGATCTCTCGGTCAGCTTAGATTAGATGGTTCTGAAAAATTTGCGGCAAGATAGAGCGAGACCTTAGGGATAAATATTACTATAGGAGAGGTGAAGACGGCTTTTGATACAATAGCATTCTCTGTACTTTCGGTTAATTTACGACTGCAACAATTTCGGACAATCTGTGAACTTTATCATACCCCGGAGAGGATCGCTAGATGGTCTCAAGGTGGGGTCAGACGGGGGGAGGGGGTTTACGGAGGGGCGTGCTGTAACTGCCCCAAATGTGGGCTATATGCAGCTGATATGATTCATATGTTTGTTACGTGCCCAGCTCTAAGTTTTTTTGGGAGAAGATATTATTTGTTATTAAACTCCGACTTGGGGTCTAATATACATTTACGATAGCTGAGAAGATGCCGGCTATAAGGATGGTAGCAGTCGGCATAGACCTGCAACTGCAATTATGTTAGTTGTTGTCCGGCTGGCGATCGCTAGAGCCTGGATCTTTTCCAAACCTCCCACTATGACGGAATGGTGGTTAATTGTTACGGAAATTGGCGAAAAAGAGAAGGCTTTAGCAAAAGCAAGGGGTATCCATGCTCTTCAAAAATGTGGTTCTATATGGGGCTGCTTAGATGACTCATAGGCCAATTTTCTGATGGAATTAGTATGTGTTTCTTATATTTGCTGTTTCAGTATCTCTTGATTTTCAGATAACTGTTTTTGCATTTTTTAATGTATATTCATATTCTACCGATATTCTATTTCCTTGCTACCACCTCTGTGTATTCTCCTCCTTCTCTTTCTTTTTTCTCTTTTATATTGTATTATTGTGGATCAGAATTTTTTTTCTGAAGGTATTTCTTTTTGACAATAAATAAAATTCCCCCCGCAAAAAATGATATTCTGCCATACAAACAAATTTACACACATATGCAAAAAGATTCTACAAAAAAGAAAATAAACTAAAATAATCAAAGTAAACAAATGACATATGACTAAATATTGCAGATATCTAGACAAATCACATTATACAAATTTAAACATACTAGATGCATATACTTAGTACGTTACCAATTTGCAAATTGTAATGAATTATAAAAACAAACACTTGCACGTCCAAAACATACAAACACACCCCACTGGTTTAGCTGATGTCTGGTATACACAATGTCACACATATAAAGGGGAGAGGGTGGGCTGTATCTCTATGCTGCAAATTGTTGTTTGTCAAGTGTGTATTATTTTCTCCAAATGATAACTGATTCCCTATTCTTTTCATCTTGTAGCGCAACATAAGATACACAGAGATCTCCAGCTGGGCCATAAATAGAAGTACATTTTAAGGGATTTATGCCTACATTATAACTATTATGTTCCTACTAGTAACTTTACAGTCATACTTTCAGTTGTACTTGTCACGTACAAGGAAATATGACTGACTTCTGGACAGGGGTACATTGGGAATGAAAAGTCCCTTGCACGGTATTAGATGGAAATCCGTACCCTGAGTGCCCCAGCTGCAGTGATATCTGGATCCTTGTTAATGGATTTTTGGTCATGAGTGAACTCAGATCATGCATGTGCATCAGACCAATGGCCTGTCTCATGAATTGGGGACTGGTTAGATCGGGGGGGTGCACCACATGCTACCTTCATAGTAGTGGAGGAACTGCACTTGCCGGGAGCTGAGTAGCATGAACGCAGTGGTGACAGCATAACGTTTTTATAGTAAGTAATCAAGCGGTTGCAAGACTGGTTACACATGAGGATTGATGGAAAAGGGGCGCTGTGCGGTGTGATAGTACCACTTCTGTAAGTGAAACATTAGGGGAGGTTATTTTGGCCCAATATTTGTGCACTACAGCTTCACATTTTGTATATTCCATTATGACAAGTCTAATATTTTGACTATTTTCTACAGGTTTTAATAATGTTTGCTTGTGGGGGAATCTACATGTTGTTTGAAAGAAGGTGGTAAAAATCATAAGATCCATCGAAACGTGTCGATGAATTAAAAAACAACTGACTGTAAACATTTCCAATATGACTAATGATGATTTCTAAATCAAGTATCATGTATAATGTTGACACAGATCAGTAATACTGAATAGATCATAGGTTTTGACTTTTTGTGTTTATCCTTGTGCTGTTTACCAATTTGTTTTTATTTTTAATTGACTTTAATAATTTATTATGCGCCGTATTGTGGAAAGAAAGAATTGTTTTAAGTATAGGACTTCTCATAAGCAGCAATTGTCTTTATTCTTGAAAAATGGTTTAATCATTTTTTACTCAAATATTCATGATGGAAATATCCATTCATATGATTATTAAAAAAAAAAGAGATTTGACAATACATAATTTTGCCTTGTGTATCTTTACACTGTAGTGGTATTGAAGTCTGGGTCAATATAACGTACGGGAGACCAGCTCTTGCTGTTGTAAGATTGAATGGTGTATACATATGTGGTGTTGTACTTCCCAAGGGGAAATTTTACTTTAACTGTTTAAAACGGTGCTTGTCCTCTTGCTGCGTGGGGCCCTCTCTCTTATTTTGTTTGCTCTAGTACAGCTCTTTGGTTGGAGAGATACACTCCGTGGGAGGGAGTAGGATGAATTGTCTTAAAACTTTTCTTTTTAGTGAGGAGCAATTTAATAGAATTATTCGTAAAAGTGGCAAAAATAGCAATAAAATGACAATCATCCCTAATGACAGGGATACATGGCATTAAATTATGAACCAAAAGAAACAACTCACTAGAACGGTGTTACATGCCATCTTTTTGATTGAATATGTCAAGTCAGGGCATCCCTATTGGTTTACAAATAAGAAATTAGCTAGGACTCTTTATTGACAATAAGAAATGTATAGAAACTTGGACTTTGATAGCAAATCGGTGTAGTAGAGACTGGATGCTGTTAATTAATGAGACTACCCAAGAAATTGTCCTCATTGGAAAACTGGGAATTGAGGAGTTGGAGGTTAGTGTTAGAGATAGTAAAGCCTTAGAAGAAGCCAAGAAGAAACTAGGTGAACTGAACCAAGAGATGAATGGTAATAGAGAATAGTGAATAAATAAAAAGTCTCTAAAACTGAAGAAGGATGTGAACAGATTCAGTTATGACTTGGCTTACCCTTATCTTCACAAGGACTATTCTCAAGAAAAAAGGGATCAAACCTGGGATAATCCACCCAGAGGTAGACCCGTATACTCTAGAGGGGGTAGAAAACAGGTAACCTTCTCACAGTTTTCTGGTTCTGGTAGTGAGGCTGAAGGTCAGACTCATGAGGGGGTGCCATACATTCTGCCAACAGTGATTATGGGATTTCCTCAGAGCAGAGACAAAAACAGGGGCAGAGAAACAACACAATCAGAGTGAGGGATCAATTCATGAGGAGCCTACCTCCTCAGGAATATATACATACGAGGAGCCAAAAATATTGGAGATGAGTAAAGCTTCAACAATAAATTTGTCCAGCAGAATTTTAAGCCCAATAGAGAGGGAATGTTGGAAAACGACGCAGCATCTGTGAGGCCTGCACAAATAACATGATTACATTTGTCCTTCACTGGGAACCAAACACCCAATTGTAGCGCCTGGCTCTCAGAGGGTAGCATTGCAGAGCAGTCTGAGGCTTACTCAAGGGAGGTGGTGTGGGCTAGTAATCGCCATTTGCAGGTGCACAAAAATAACACTCAATAATTGATTGTCCAGTCTGTACTTTGCTTCATAAAAGTAAGAGTACATTAATTAAACACACACACCACTCAATACTATGCACCAATTTACAAATATACATAAGCTGTTGGAATTACTTTGTGACATTGCATAACATCTCCACCCCTCCCGCAGGGGGGATGGGGTCTAGTACCACCACTCCCATGTATGCACATCAACTTGCCCCGAATGCAGTTAGTTGAATATAACCTGGAGCGAGGGCCCTGCGCACTGGCACCATCCCAGTGGCAACCCACCCCATTACCTCAACAAGCATTAAAAAGGGGTAAACCTGCCTTGGTGACACATGACCCTGACTGAGCATCTCCTACTGGCCATAAAGTATGCACCTCTATATCTTAAGGGCTAGCAGTCTGGGGTCTTCACCTAAGCGCAGCAGCAAGAATCCATGTTTACGCACACTTTAGAATGACAGTACTCATCACCTTGGTTGATCATTTGAATGCATTGCAATTACAGCCCCTAAAGGCATCACAGATGAAATCACAGGATTGCGCATATACAGCCAGACACCCTAGCAGGACTGTCTGGCAACATAGCCCCACTTGGCTTATGACATCTCCTTACACATGTGACTTACAGTCCCTTCAAAAGAAGTACTCCTGGCAACTACACTTCTCCTGCAGTGTGCCTCTTCACTTTAAAAGGAATCACAAGTAAAAGCATGGGATTACATAAATACAGCCAGACCCCCTAGCAGGAAGGTCCAGCAACATAACTCCATTTAGCTTAACATCACCTTACACAGGTACTTCACTTTACACATGTGACTTTCAGTCCACCTAAAAAGAAATAACCAATAGTAAATGCATTTTGGTGCAATTACACCACTTCACCTCCAGTGGATGCCCTTCTCCAGACATCCCCCAACTCAGCCCTTCACTCAGTGATGCACTTCATAGTACACCCTCAGCTGTAGAACATAAGTTCCAGCCTAGAAGGTGTTAAAGGCTGGCTGAGCCCTTGAGAGGTTATTCTTTCAGATGCCCCGTGAAACTTAGGGGTAGACTGTTCTTCTTTATGCTGGGGGAGACTGCGGTGCTCCTGCAGCCCCCCTGCACCCCTTTTCACACGTGAGGGTGACCCCCTCCTCTGGGGGCCACCAGGCACCAAAATGGCAGATTTCTTCGTGATGGGGGGGGAAGACTGGGCCTCTCCAACAGCTCCCCCAGCACCTTTTCACAAGTGAGGGTGACCCCCCTCCTCTGGGGGCCACAAAGCACCAAAACAGCAGATTTCCAAATGCCTGGCGACGCATTATGAGACGCTTCATGCTCCTCTTTCCCAGCCCCCACCACTGGGAACACTCTCCTCTGCCATCTGGGACTCTGAGAGCGTAGATTCAGCAGTGTGCTGTCTTCACTGGCTCCCTGCGCCAGCCTTTCGCCAGGCTCTCTTTCTGGGCCCCTCTTGTCCCTGCGCAGAGGCCCCTGTTTCTGTGCACCAGTCCTGGGATCTTCTTCTGGTGCTGATAGGGTCCTGGGGGCAGTCAGGGGGTCTCTCCTTCCAACTGCCCATTGCGCCAGGCTCCAGCACCTTCAGCCTCAGCCGAGCACACACCCCAGAGAGCTTCTCTTCCTGTGCAGGCACTTTTTAAAAGTTGAGTAGGGGGCTGGCAGGAAGTCTCTGTTGGTCCTATCAAACAGCGACACATCACGTCCCAGCCCCTGCTCCCTCCTTCTTGTCCAGCCTCTGGGTTTGTTAAAAATGGTGTCATCCAGTGTCTCTGAAGCCCCTTTCGCCCACGCTGCCTTCCCTCCTTGGTGCAGCCTGGTGCCTGGCACCCAGTGACAGCTGCTGATGGATGAGCCTGTAGCCCCTCCCATCTTCTCTTCGTGGAGAGGAGGCCCTAGCTTGTGGAAGAAAGGTTATCAATCCATCCAGCTGAGGTCAGCCCTCAGCCTGGGTCTGGTCCTGGTTGGCTCACAGAAATATGACAGTTCTGGATGACCCAAAAGCAGTACAAATATGACTTTGGACTGCAGAATACTTCTTTTCACCTCCAATACAATGGACTTTAGTGCATGTCTGGAAACTGTAGGCCTTGTGGAAGTTAATTTAGCCATGGGCCCCACATTCCCTTAGGGAAATAATGAAGTGAAAACACAGTAAAACACACTGACTTTCCCTGGCCTGTTTCTTTCCAGCGTATAAAGCCTATTCCATATCACCATCCAATACTGCATAAGTCCTGCCACACCATTCACTTTGTAGCTGCTCCTGGACTGCGCACGCTAGGAATCTCCCCTGCGCAGCTCGTACACGTGTGCACACGCATGTACACATGTGTCTGCATGTAACCAGCCCGGTGTCCCTTACTCCAGCTGCTGTGCAGTGGCCTGGTCAAGCCAGGGGAACACCAGTAAAATCCCCATGCAGTCTCTTACATCCTGAGTTCACTGTGGGTGAGTCCCAACTTATGAGGCTCCCCCACAGTAAAAGCTCAACAATTAGGTGCTCAAAAATCAAAAAATCCGGGCGGACCATAGTGTCAGAACCACCTTCTAACAGGGAAGTATTAGAAAAAGGGTTTAGCTTTGTCCCCACCATGGGGATTAATACATTTGAAATCGAAAGGGACCTTAAAGCCCTTTTTAGAAAGATTAGATTAAATAGTTTTTTTTGAGGGTCGGAACGAGAGACAATCATTCGGGTTGAAGCCCTAAATCCACCTTCACCGCCAATAGCCCATGTGGGCAAGAACATTGACGTATTTGAAAAAGTGGTTGCGGTCAATGGTCAATGTTTATAAACTCTTAGAGGAACTATGCTTCCAAAACAATAATTTAGTAAAAGAACATAGAGCAGCTATTAATGTCCTTAAGCAGGTTACTAAAATTATAATAAAACCTGCAGATAAGGGTGAGCGAGTGGTCGTATTCGACACTCAATCAATCAATCAGGGATATGTAAAGTGCACTACTCACCCATGAAGGTCTCAAGGCACTGGGGGGAGTGGGGTTTCGGGCACACTGAGGACGATAATAGGCGAGAGCTTCAAAACTTCTATCTGTTCGGGCACACTATCAGAGGGTTACCAACACCAGAATGCTAGTGCTCAAGAAAGAGGTTGATGCTTTATTACAAGAAGCCAAAAAGGAGGAGTGATTTGTGATGAGGAATTTTGATTCCTCACAAACAATGACCCTATCACTCCTGCACTTTATGGATTACCCAAAACCCATAAAAACATATGGGACTCACCTCTGAGACCCATAGTCTCATGTTTATGTTCTTTATTGGAACCATTGAGCAAATATGCTGGCTGCATTCTAAAACCCCTAGCGAGCAAGCAGTCATCATAAATAAAAGACACTGCCCACATGATCTCAATTGTAGAAGGAGTACAGTTCAACAAAGGCAAGCAATTCCTTGTTACGCTCGATATCGAAGCATTGTTTAGCAATATTCCCCCGAATTATATAATTGAGGTGATCAGAGAGATCCTAGAGAACGCTGATTTGACAGGGGTAAACAGAGACTTCATAGTCAGGTGTGTCACAATGGTCCTCAAAAACAACATTTTTATTTTTAAAAATGATCTGTTCCTTCAACTTAACGAGACTAGCATGGGCGCCACCTGTAGACCAAGTTTAGCGTAACTTTATTTGTGAATGTCAGAGCAACCACATTTGGAAGGAGGTGGCTCCATTTTATGAAAACATTAAGGGCTCATTACGATGTCAGTCAGACAAACATCTGAACGACCCCGCAGTGGAAGTGGAACCGCCCGACTAGTAATCGGCAGTTCCACTCCCGATGTTACAATGCGACGGTGTTCAGAAATATGCCTTTTGCAATTGCAGCTTGTGCTACTGCCTGAAAAAGGGCCATAATCATT
Source organism: Triturus cristatus (assembly GCF_964204655.1). Lineage (NCBI taxonomy): Eukaryota > Metazoa > Chordata > Amphibia > Caudata > Salamandridae > Triturus > Triturus cristatus. Next base: position 353,844,069 of record NC_140593.1, on the reverse strand, counting down.
TTTTTATGGGATATATGTGATGGATATTGTTGCAGCGTAAACGTGTTTATCTCAGAATAACCTCAGCTACTACACTAATCTCATTAGGTCCTCCGATGGATCTTGTTCTGTGCTGAAAGGGCCCAGAATACGTAGGGAATGGACAATTATCATATGTGAACCTGGAATAAGATCATTGTTAACTTTCATTCATTACTGATGGAATTTCTCAGATTAAATCTACCTTCAGGTCAGTACATTTTTGAAGCAGATAAATTGGCCACAACAAATAATGAAACAGAATCATCAGAGTAATTTATCTCAAATTGTATCCTTATGGAATTTAAAATGATTAACATGCCAATCTAGTTTTAAGAATTGAAAGATTTATAAGCATTAACAAACTGTGAAATTCAATCTGAAGGGAGTTTTCTTCCTCAGGCGAGGGAAATTATATCCTAAGGAAGCAAGTCTATAGAAATCATTTATTTCTCATACAAAATCTGTGGATGAAAGTTCAGTAAATCATCCTGACTAGTTCTAGTTCATGGACCAAATTGTCTGCCCCTGTCCGTACTGCAGCTTCAATGCCACAGCTGTTGTCAGAAACCTTCCAGCCAGAAAGCTTCCAAAATGCAAGCATACCAGCTGGCAGCAAACGCAGTATCTTGTCACAGTTTGCGTTCTTTCTGGAAGTCCAAATCGTCAATCTCTATACCGCAAGATGTGCAGAGGATAGATGGATAATAATAGGGGCTGCCCCTGCACAGAGTTTGGGCAATTATATTTCATCGATTTCTGGTTTACATTCCTTGACATCACCAAATTTGTCGGACCACTCTGTCCCATAGGTCAGTTTCAGTAGGATACGATGATGCAGTAGGTAAAAATATACAAATCCAGAAGATTTAAGTAATCCATTACTTTGTTTTTTCCTTAGGACCACTGTACTTTGTCATCTGATTGGTGTGAAATTTAGGAAATAGGCGAGTTCGTGGTTTCATACTTTGTCAGTTCTTTCCCAAGCATGTGCTCTAGGAAGTAACAATTTTGTTCCAGATCTAGTCAAGTAAGCTACAAACGTGAAAGGAATCTTTGACTGTTAGAGCACAAGTTGAAACTTTACAAAAGGTTCCCATAGACTTCAGACTATTCAGTTCATAAATTCATGCTAGGAAAGAAAAGGAGGTTTTGAAGCCTTTATGAAGCACAGCTTGTACATGATGAATCTGTGCTAAAATGTGATTCTCACATTATTGAATACAATGAATTAGTTCTCTAATTAGGCAGATTAATGATTTGCATCTACATCATGTAAGTATAAAGTACCCCTAATAAAAAAACTTTAAACACTTCATTATCATTTCGCATATTAATTTGCAAATCTCTTTTCACGTTATAGGTTAATACATCATTCAGGATTCGAAAACACATTTAAAAAAAACCTTTACATTGCACAAATTATTATAGCATCTGTTTTCTTATCAATGTCTCACATTACATATTCTAATGTTAATGATAATTTTCTTAACACATGACAGTTTTAATCTTTTATAGAGTTGTTTTCATGTTATCGTTTGTTTATTACGTTCATTTATGCATAACGTAAACATATATCAAAATATTTATTAAACTTTGCATCAACTTATTTGCAGTTAAATATCACCTCAATCCTATGTCTAACATGCATCATGTTTTTAGGACGCAGTATCTAAATCAAACTTCATTTGTGTGTTTTTCTTAAACGTGATTACCTAACACACATTTGTCATGTTCGTAAATTAATGTCACAAATTATTTTTCCAGGGTGAATTCGTAAAGCTGAAAGATAACACCCATGCTCTATCAATATATCATATGAGTTTTGAGTTTATGATTATGAATAAAAAAACGATTGAGATGTGACAATTCATCTTTTTTGCCTAGTGTCTCTTTATTCTGTAGCGGTACTGAAGTCTGAGTCAATATAATGTATTGGAGACCAGCTCTTCCTGGTGTAAGACTGAATGGTGTATACATATGAGGTGTTGTATTTCCCAAGGGGAAATTTTACTTCTACGGTTTAGAAGAGTGCCTTGTTCCTTTGCTGCGTGGGGCCCTCACTCTTATTTTGTTTGGCCCACTCCAGAAGGACAGAGGCCCATCCCATGGAGACAATGATAAGCCACTAGTGAACACAAGCTATTGTTCTGTGATGAACATAAAAGGTACAGCAGATATGAATGATTTGTATGTACTAGTCAAAATGATCAATTATTGATAAAGACTTTGTTGTCATCTTGAAGCAGTATATGGATGTTAGGGTACTGGGTAACACAAATGACACCAGTAAGAGGATGTCATTAGAGTAATCGAAGAGGTAGAGACCAAGACATGAAAGGGCAATTTTGACCTAGGACCTTTTCAGGCATAAACAGGGAAGACAAAACAGGAAGACGCCCTTAATCTTTATACCAGTTGCCTGGACTTCCAGGCTTGACACCCTGGATGGAGTCAAGGAATAGATGATAGGCTGAGTGAGTACAAGTAATGGGAGGAATGATCACTTCAAAATGCCAGAGCCAAAAGTAGAGAGCCATGAGTAGAAAGCAGGAAAGTACAGAGGCCAGACAAAGGACATGTGTTTGGCTTCAAATGGGCTGGCATTCCAGGACCTGCACCGAAACAGCAATCCGTCAATCTAAAACATGCAGGACACAATACCAAGCAACTCTCAATACATTTTATAATTCCAGTTGGTTTTATTTCAAAATCCTGATGGTGTCTCACCCTCTGTGCTCCATTTCATTGTATTAAACTACACAAATAATGACATAATAAGAAAGACATGTTTCTACTTACAGAACTAGCATGTGAAAAAATAACTCATCTAAAATACACTTCCTGGATGATGCCTATACCCAACAAAGTAAGATAATGTTAGGGTAAACACGTACAGCATTAATGGGCCACGATGGCAGTGGCGTGAGGAATCTCAGCGTGGTACATTGCTAATTTAGTCTGTAGTCTTTGAAAAACTATGAAGATTAGATAATATCTGGAAGGGAAACAGCCAACTGTTTCCACGCATACCATCACAATGCAAATGTTATAACGCATCTCTTCATAACAACGTATAGACTTTACTAGGCATTTTTTTACTACGCTCATGTTTTTACCACACATAACTTTACAACAAATTTTGCTGTAAAGTATGTATGGAATTGCTGACCCTCCCCCCCCCCCTTCCCCCCCCCCCGCCCCCAGCGCCTTGAGACCCTCACGGGTGAGTAGTGCGCTTACAATTTGCCTGATTGATTGATTATGGTAAAGGCAAATGTTAGGTAAATAAATATATACATATGCGAGGAAACAGTCTTGATGGTAGGCAATCCACGTCATTAGAGGAAACTGAGAGACTCTTCCATTTCCTCACAACGACGTGCACCACCCCCCTCAGATGACCTGCCTGCACGAACCAAGAACCACGCATAGTGAGGTAATGGGGATTAGGCCTGGGGGTCACGATTAAGGGTAGGGAAAGGGCTGAAAGCAGGGGTCACGCAGGGGTAGTGTTTTAGGGTTTAGGGTAGGGAAAGGGCTGGGAGCCGGTGGGGTCACACAGGGGGAGTCTATTTGAGTTTAGAGTAGGGAAAGGGCTGTGGACCGGGGGGGTTGTGCAGGGCTTTACGGTTTAGGACAGGGGAAGGGCTTGGGCCAAGGGGAGTCATGTTGGGGTAGGGTTTTAGGGTTCAGGGTTTAGGGCAGGGGAAAGGTATTTTTTAGCAGGGTTGGGGGCCAGGGGAGGGGTGCGCCAGTTACCGGGATTAGGGTTTAAGGTAGGGGTCAGGAAAACCTGTATCATGCATTTGCTTTTATCATTCATGCTTTTCCAATGAAAGTCGTTAAAAAAATATGCGAGGTAAAGGTTTATGTTGTAATGGAATTTGCATTGTAACACATGCTTGATAAAGGCATGCGTTATAACGGAATGCGATTTAACGTCAGCCAACCTTGCTGGAATGCTGATCCACAACTTAGTGCCTCATTATGATTTCCTTTGGAAAGCATTCCAACCGACTCCTTGTCGGAATCGTTTCTGACCGACTCTGGATCGGAGAGTCTGACGACTGATTATGATGTTTCTGAACACCGTTTGGTCGATCTCTCATTGACTTCAATGGGAGCCTGTGTTCCAAGCGACAACACAGGCTCCCATTGGAAAAAGGGGTGGTTTGCAGAAAATCTTGCACCCTGTGGTGGACACCTCATGGTGCCTGCCACACTGTGCATGGTTGGAGAGAGGGATCCCATGTGTACCCCCACAGGCCCCAACCGGAGGCCTCCAGGTGAAGGGGGGCCTGCTACGGGCCCTCAAAGTCAGTTTCTGCCAGCTGTTTCGTGTTGGACTGACCGACTCGGAAAGGCTGTCCGAATCCGCCATCATAATACGTCGGCCAGAAACGTGGTCCATAGACCTGTTCGATTTGCCTCCGACCGACTCGGTGTCTCTGAATGCCGCTCAGAAACCGAGTCGGAAAGACTAAATGGTTACCTTCCATTTGTAATCTGTTGGTCGGAAACATAGGTTCTGACACATGTTAGGGAAATCTGATTCCCCTTCAGAGCCTTTCCTACCGACATGTAAGGAAATGTTAACTAAAGAACATCAAATGGTGGATGATTTCGCATTTTAATTAGATCCTATGTGCTTATTCTAATCAAAGCAACAGAAACAGGAACTGCGAACAAGTACTGTTTGGGGAAAATAAAAGCTAAGTGTATCTGTTCTATCCAGCAAAATTAAAATGGCTGGAGGTTTTATTACCAAATATCCCTGCATTTCCCTAAGTGTTGCAAATGAGAGCAAAATACATTGGCAGAAAAGGGCTCTAAGAGGGTTTACGCATTATTAGCACAGGCTTAAATAATGACTTTACAAGAGACCCAAATTAGTAGACAGATGTCAGTAAAATGTTGTGAGTTGAGTGATACTGAAGTAATTGCAAAGTAATTAAATGCACGCACCAGAGAAGTTGTAAATGTAGTTCAAAATGCGTCTAGCATCAACATTTGAAAACTTGTCCGTCCCATGACAGGACAAAATATATCATGTAAAATATCCAGACGGGAATCAGGGGAGTTTTCCTGCCCCATATGATTGTGATAGAGATCTTATTACCAAACTCCTTTCTGTGAGTAGATGCAACACCTTCCAGTTGTAGATGGGGTATACTCACATTATAAGCATTGATAAGCTTGCCCTATTCCGTTACCCACAAACATTTGTCACTGATAAGGAAGTAGATGAAATATGTCATCCAAGATCTTAATCTAATCTTAACATAAATAGAGATGGAAAACATTTCGTGATTTTGTTATTTGCTGAAGACACGAGCAAAACACCAATGATAAATTAATGCCAGTAGAATTCCTCCAGAGTACTGGATTACAAACTACTCTGTCAAGAGAAAGAGAATCAATAAGATATGGCCATTTTGCATGGAACATATGATACAAAACAAACAACTATATTTAGCTAACATTACAGTTGGTCACATTTAATAAATACCTTGAAATAAATGTTATGTGCTACCTGGGCACAAAGCAGAATGATTTTAAGAAATAAGAAAAAATTGAATGGGCAAACTAAGCAGTTGAAAAATGTACATTCAAATCTGTAGCCATCATTTGACTTGTATAGATGGAAATACTAAGAAAAAAGTTATTAAAAGGAGGGAAGGTAAACAAAAAGATTCCAAATAAGTCCTACTATCAAAATAAATTGGAAGGTTTAGGACGTGGCCAAGCGGTCCACAATGTCGGACACGCTTTAAGTGAGCTCCAGAGGCCCTCTTACAATCCTGCACTTATCCCTGTTCATCAGCCTGCATTTTACCCCCACGATCCCGGCCATACCGTCCTCCCGGGAGGGCTGCCGAGCTCCAATCGAGACCAGAACACCGCAGCTGTGACAGCTCAGTTAGACGGCGCCCGGGGCCATCCTGACCAAGGTGGCTGCCAAGAAGCGGGAACATTGAGAGCAGGTCCTGGGGCCGGAGGGTAGTGCTGTCGGCCCTTGTGGTGCCCGGGAGGAATGCGGTGAGCCCGCTGTTGATATGACTGGTTGTCAAGACCGCCGCCTGTTGAGGTCCGAGCCTGCGTGACCTTCCGGACTATCCTGCTCTGCTGACCAGCCGAGTTGGATGGCGCCCAAGGCCATCCTGACCGGGGCAGCAGCCGGGGCGCCGAAGCTCTGAAAGCAGGCTCGAGCCCGAAAGGCGATGCTGTGACGGCCGCGATAGAAGGTGCCTGGGACAATCCTGACCGAGGCGGCAGCCAAGAAGCAGGAACAGGCCGGAGGCAGTTTTTGCGGCGCCCGGTGTGCGTGTGGTGAGCCTGCTGTTGGGTGCAGCTGGGTCGGCTAGACATCTGCTGGGGGTAGTGGTCTTCTCGTGGTCCGCTGTGATCTGCATCTCCTCTGCACGGCTACACATGGAAACGGCCAGGCTAGGCCCGGTGCGGCCTGTGTGTGGACCTTCTTCATGCCTGTTTCCTGCCCGCCCTGAAGATAGATGCCACCCGGATCTGCAGCTGCAGGAATTTCCTCGCTCCTAAGAGACAGCGCTATTCTAACTACAGACCATGATGAGCTCGCCCTGTGGGCCATCCTCTAGACCTGTACTACCAATATTGAAACCGACTAATACCACTGACAATGACCCGTTATGAGCTACAGGGTACCAAACAGAGCACACTAGATCGCTATGCTGGTGCGCAGGCGGCAGAGCCGGCGGCCTGGCCTCTACCGGCCCGAACAATGCTGCGCTGATGGCGGCAATGACTCAATCTGCAACACTAAAGAGGCCTAGATCGGAGAGGTGGGGTCGGATGTCATGCTGATCCGCCAAGATCTTCGCAAGGCAGTCGACAGGATGACAGAAGCTGAGACCCGTACATCTAATACAGAAGATACAGTTACATCCCTCCAAAAGAGGGTATGCTCCTTGGACTCCATTACAAAGGGGCTTGTGATCAGGGCAGAAGATGTCAAGGGCAGGGCTTGGAAGAACAATCTTCGTTTCGTGGGCTTCCCGGAAGGCTGTGAAGGTAACAACATGAACAGTTCCTTAATACGTGGATTGCTGGATGGATCCTTCAGTCATCTTTATCCCAATGCTTTATCCTTGAATGTGCCCATCACGCCTTGATGCAGAAGCCCCCGCCCGGGACCAGACCATGGCCCATTATCATCAGACTCCTGAACTTTCATAATCGGGACGCCATCCTAGCGCAGGCCAGACTGGCGGGCAACCTGCACTACGACTCTCATCCCATTTTAATTTTCCTGGATTATACAAGACTAGTGCAACAACGACGTCAGTCATTCATGGCCGCGAAGGCCCGGTTCCGAGATTTGAAGATACAGTATGCCCTGCTTTTCCCGGCCCGTTTGCGGATTATCCAAAACGCACTTACACTGTTCTGAAGAGGTCTTAGCCTGGGCAGACGAGAGACAGAAACTCAAGCCACACACCCGCCATCTATCGACTCGGAGTCGTCCTCTGGTGAGGCCGCACAGAAGACTCTCAAACCTAAGGAGAAATCGAACCATAGATCATGCTCAAGGTGCCGCTCAAAATGGCTGGGGGCTTTCAGCTTCCGCGTGGATGAAGACAAATATGGACTATCACTGTCACACAATGGAGACTGGGGTCGTGAGTACATGTCTGTTTGGCTGATGAACACATTTCCAGGGCCTCCGTAGGACCTTTCCCCCTATACCCTTCTCTCAGTATCTGAGAATTTTACCAATGCATGGTTAATAGTTTACTGGGATCCATTGGTTCGGGGTTCTGCCCTGCCCCCTGATGGAGCAGGAGCAGGGCACCAACCGCGACAGATACTTCAACCGTTCTGAGGTATTGGGTGGGGTGGGAGAGGGTTGGGGAATGAGTACTTATGTTGTTTGTGTTGTGCCATGTTTTCTTAATGCTTATGATCTTCATGCCATACAAGAAGTCATGCCATGCATTTATTCTTCACAATATGTCATATGTCAGGCCCCGCTGGTAGGCTCCAAATAGTTAGTTGGAATATACCGGGGGCCTTGGACAAGATCAAGAGAGGGGCGGTCCTGCGATAGGCCAAACGCACTTCAGCCAATGTCCTGCTAATGCAGGAAACCCACCTTCTGGGTTCCAAAGTGCAATGTCTTTCTCTGTTTGTCTATGTGCAGGTCTTCCATGCTTGTTTTACCAGGGGTTCCTTTGGGGTGGCGGTCCTTATTCATCAGACAGTTCCCTTTACACATACTAAAACATGGTCTGACCCCCAGGGCAGATATATGGTTGTGACTGGTAAGTTATATGGAGAACTCATTACCTTTGGCAGCTTTTATGCACCCCCCAATATCTGATTCATTTGTGGAATGCCTGACTAGAATAATGTTAGAGATACCCAAGTTCCTCTCCATTATAGGCGGGGACTGGAATGATGTCTTGACATTGCCTCAGGATAGATGGAGACCGAGTGGAGGGTCGGGAATACTCAGCGAAACACGACTAAAATCATTGGTTCGGGACATGGGCTGGGTGTACAAGTGGCGACATTTACACCCATCAGTGGAAAGCTACACATTCTACTCTGCCGTGCATGACTCATTCTCATGTTTAGACTATATATTTATACTGACCACTTACTTTTATCAAATTGCGGCAGCCGATATCTTGCCGGGGCCTGTCAGACCACTGTTCAATAGCGTTGACATTGCGGCTGGCCATAGCCCTCCCTTCCTTTTGCTGGCGCCTTTCGACGTGGCTCTTCATGATCCAAAATATAAAACATATATGCCCCAGGCCATTATGGCTTATTTTACTGAAAACTTGGCAATGGTGAGCTCGGCGTTGACCATCTGGGAGGCTATGAAGCCAACTCCTAGGAGTGCCGATATATCATTTTGCACCGCTCAACAGAATAAGTGCCGGGAAACATTGCTTCAGGCACAGGCTCAAATATTAGATTTAGAACAACGGAGTGGAGATGTGGACAGTGGGCAAACTCGACTCCAGCTCCTTTTCACACAACAAGCACACGCCAATATTCTGCGAGATGAAGCCAGACAGGCTTGGCTGGTTACCCGCAGCCAAAGATATCAATGGGGAGATAAGTTATATTCTCTCCTACATCGCCTTTGCCAATGGGCATCTCACCCACTAACCACACCTGGCATTCTGGGCGACAATGGCCAAAAACTGACGAACCCAGCCCAGATCACGTCCGGCTTTGCGACATGTTACGCCGATCTATATACCCCTAACGATGTATTACCTGCCTCCGTGATTAACCGTTTTATAAATGACTTATCTCCCAAAGCCTTGTCAGATACAACACGGGTGGAACTAGATGCCCCACTAACAACTGAGGAGCTGAGTGCGGCCCTCACAGACCTGCGCACAGGCAAAGCTCCTGGTCCCAATGGCTTCCCGTGTGAGTTCTACAAGCTCTTTCAGTCCCAGTTTGTTATCCATTATTTAGAGGCGGTAAACATGGCCCTTGAGGAGGGGAGAATCCCGTTGGATTGGCAACATGCCGAGATTGCGGTATTTCTTGAGCCCGGCCGACTGCCGGACCAACACTCACCGTACCGTCCCATATCACTGCTAATGTGGAGGCCAAACGTCTGGCCAAGGCCCTTGCCAATCCTATCCTCCCATTTATGTCCAACCTCGTTCATTCAGGCCAGGTGGGCTTTATGCCCAGCTATTTGATGGGCCCATAATGCAGTAGCAGCAATTGATCATCTGGACAGTCCGGCAGCATTGCTGCTGGCCGACATAGACAGGGCATTCGATTCCTTGGGGTGGATGTACCTGTTTGCTCTCCTGCAGCACCTTAATATTGGACCGCGTCTCCTGTCTTATATTAGGCTGTTATGTATGGCTTCCGTTAGAGTGGTTGGTGCGGTCTTGAAGCCCTTCTCTATAGGGCGTGGCACTTGCCAGGGCTGACCTCTGTCTCCCTACTTATTTGCACTGGCACTGGAACCACTGGCATCATGGGTACGGATAGATGCACAGGTGAAGGGATTTGAGTGGCCAGGGGGGATATCGGACCGGATCGCTCTTTATGCAGACGATGTCCTCTTCTCTATATCAGAACTGTGTCGGACAGAGCCTCGTCCATTCCGCAAAATGCAGATAGACCTCGGAGTTATATATAAACGCCCGGAAGTCAATACTCTGGCCTCTGCGCTGGGACTCCGAAATGGGCGCGTGGGCTGCAGACATCACGATAGCCACAACAGGATTTAAATACCTTGGGGTCCATCTGGCGTCCTCCCAATCTGTGTCATGGGATAAAAACATCACCCCCCATCTGGCTACGCATCTAGGCCGAAATGAAATCATGGGCACGTATGCCACTATCTATATTGGGTAGATTGGCGATTTTTTAAATGGTGTCCCCCCTTGCCTTCTCTACCAGCTGCAGAATCATCCCTTTCCAATATCGCCCGCCTGGTTCCGGCAGCTTAATTCCAGACTGAGCCACTTCCTTTGGACTGACCAGACGGCTAGAGTCGCGCAAAAAATATGCTTCGAGTCTATCTATTGTGGAGGGATAGCGTCGCCAGATATTCAACCGTATCATGCAGCATCTCATCTCTTAGTGCTAAACTACTGGTGGAACAGAAAAAGGAATGCCCGGGCATATCAGGTGGAACGATGGCTCATGGGCAGCACCCTACCACATTTGCTCATACATGCCCCAAGGGAGCTCTGTCAGCTCCCACCTGCCACGTGGGTGGTCTTTGGAGTATGGAAGCAGTCGCTGTGCAGAATGGGATGGTGGGGAAAACTGACCAGAGAAACTCCTCTTTGACCGAGTGGTCTTATGCCGCGGGTATCTACTTTGTCAGGATTTGGAGATTGGGATATCATTGGGATCTCTACGTTGGGGGACGTGATGCGTGGCACTGTTCTGAAGTCCTTTCAAGAGCTCCAGAAGGAATTCGAGATGCCGCATACTCAGTTCTACAAGTACTTGCAATTCTCCATGCCATAACACCTTACATAGCGACCCTGGAATCCCTCCTGGAGTTTAACCCGATAATGTCTAAGGTCTTTATGGGCGATCTAGGAGACCACAAGACGGCCAAAATATACCAATTCCTGGTGACAAATCTCTATACGACCCTGGCCTCACTCCGGTAGAGGTGGCAGATTGATCTCAGTCCACTGGATAATGATGATTGGACGGAAATATCGGAGTTACAGAGAGGAGCTGCAATTGCATCACGCCTTGATTCATTCAGTTTAAATATATACATCGCGCTTATTTTGCTAGATATAGGTTATGGAGGGCAGGATTGATAACTTCCCCTAAATGTCTCCACTGTAGTAACGCAGACGGTACGTCCATACACACCATTTGGGAATGCACAGGGATCTGTAGATTTTAGACTGGGGTCACGACCTGTCTGTCGGAAGTACTGATATGGGAAATACCCTTGTCCCCTAAGCTTGCACTATTACATGTCACCAAAGAGATTGGGGGAAATATGTATAAATGACAATTTATTATTCTTGGGCCTTACCCTGGCCAAAAGGGATATAGGTAGGACATGGAGGGACCCAGCTCCACCCAAACTGGGAGTTTGGAGGGCAAGTCTAGACTGGTGTATAAACATGGGGGCTCACATGAATGTTGAATGTGTCACAGAGGCTTCTTCAGCTGCCAGTGGCGGTTCGGCACTCAGCCGTACACAGAGAACCACATATGAAGCTGGCATCAGCGATCACCAGGTGATGTGGCCCCTACCACTTAATCCTAGTGGCCCTTTATGTTATATAGAGAGCATTTATCAAATAAGCATGTAAATTAGTGTGTGGGAAATATTACAAAAGATGTGGGGCTACAAAGTATATGAATCACATGTCATCCATACTGCTAGCCATTATATGTAAGAGCGTCTGACCTGGAGAAACAAAGGGGCAGATTTGAGGAGTTTTCACACAAAGCAGTAACTAAAGTTGCTGCGTTGCATGAAATGGAGACAGTACACCAGTTTTATACCTCTGAGATATGGCTCTGCTGCTCTATCCCTAGCGGTGGAACACATTAGGCTGCCTTGCACCAGTGCACACACCTTTGAAATAAAGTGCAATTAAATGCTGGTGAAGCATAGGTTTTGTATAGGAAGGGTCTATCTTCCAGTACAAAATACTATGCTTTGACATAGTAAAATACTGTTCCCTCTAGAGATTACCATCAAAATCCATCGGTGATTGCATGGGACCCCATTGTACACTGCCTTGATGCAAAGTAGCGTTTGCAGTAATTTTACTTTATGGCTACTTTTCAATGCAAATCAGGATTTGCGTTTGAAAGTAAAACCCAGGGCACCTCTTTGCGCTGCATTTGTGTCACTTTTGTGACAAACTTTACAGCCAATAAAATACCTCTCATTTGTCATTTGTAATTCTTAATCTTTGTCTGTGGAGGAGGCTGTCATTGTAGTCCTTTTTCTATGTCTATTACAGCTGTCAAATAGTCCTACTATTATGTCGAAGGTTGCTGCCAACTGTAGTCCTACTTCTATGTCTATGACATGTCCCTATTTTTTGTTTTGAGAATCTGGTCACCCTATGCTATTCGGGAAGGTGATCAGTGGAAGCTTCAAAGTGCTCTGAAAGTAGAAGAACTTCTTGATTGACACAAACTTCCCTGGTGCCTACTCCTCATGTCTCCTCACAAAGTCAGAGGGCACCCTCCCTTGCATGTGCTCCACGGTGATGTACAAAGTAGATTTCTTCATTCGCCTTTGATATATTATCACAGACTAATAATATTTTTTTTATTGCAGACATATTACCACATCATACGTGTAAGCCAATAAGAACATTATCTTTAATTGGGAGACCTCGATTTACCTTAAGTAACAACAACAACAATGCTGTCAACAAAAACAATAACACTGCCAACAAAAACAACACTGCCAACAAAAACAACAACAATAATAATGATAATAGTAATAAAAAGTATTAGTATTATAAATAATAATTATTTTAGTACATGCATAGTAATATTATTTGTAAAAATCATAAGGATAATAACAACAGCAATAATAATAACAATAATAATAATAAATATATTATTTTTTTCCACAAACAAATGCACAGAATGGTAAATATAAAACAACATTTTCAAATAAAAATACATCAGTATGCATATGCAGAGCGCAAAGGAGCATTTATGGAGAAGAAAAAAAAAAGGAAGAATGAAAAAAGTAAAAGGAAAGAAAGAGGGGAAAAGACAGGGAAGAGAGAAGAGAAAAGTACAAAAAGAAAGAAAAAGATAAAAATAAGAGGATACATACAATCATTAATCCCAATGAAGACGGGACCAAACCCTGCGCAGTTTTAACAGGGATTGGAGGCCTCTAGCTTTTGCCAATGCAGTTTCCATTTCAACGATCTCCCTCATCAGAGACCAAAATTCATTAACACTGGGAGGTGTGGCGTGTATCCAAGAGCGGGCTATACACAGACGAGCACAAGAAGCAATAATAGAGGCTAAGGGTTTCGTAAGACACCCAGATTCGGAAAATAGTCCCAACAGCAGCTCTTTCCTTGAGACCGGGCTACCATAGCCGACCCATGTTGACAAAGCCAGAGCAATGTTAGACCAAAAATCCTTCAGCCGAGGGAAGGTAAAAAACATATGGTGTAGATCAGCAGCATATTCCTGACATTTAGGGCAGTTGGTCTTAGCAGCGGTTGAGTTATTAGCCCATTTGGAAATTCGCTCAGGAGTGTAATATAGCATAAAAATAATTCTATGCTGTTGTAATTTTAGATTGACAGATGTTACAGCTGAATCAATGGTTTGAAGAGACTCTTGTATTTCCTCCCTAGAAATATCAGAGCCAAAAACCAGGCTAAGTTTAGCAGCAATTTGTACACCGTCATCGCCCACCGCCCCAATAAGTTTTTGATAAATTTTTCCGATGGCTCCTCACCCTCTGCTGCCGACAAGTATAGAAAAGATCTCGCATGAGCTAGACAACTCGGATAGTCCCCGACCTCGAGTAAGATAATCCCTAACTTGCAAGTATTTGAAAAAATGGGTTTGTGAGAGATCGAATTCTTCTTTTAATGATAAAAAAGTTCGAAAACCCTGATCATTATACAACTGACCCATCCGCGTTATGCCCTAATTTGCCATTCTTTCCCAATATGATTGTGGAATGTATTAGGAAACAGAGGATTCCCCCATAGCACCATATATTGGTGCAAGTCGGCTATTGCGTAGGTTTTAAAGATTTCACGTCATATTTTAGTAATGTCTCTGACTACCTTAAAGCGAACTCGTTTAAAATAGTTAGGATCAGATGTTTGATATAGTAAAAACCCAGTATTTGGGCCACACGCCAGCTGATATGAAAATCAATTGGGATTTGTATCAGTTCCTCTGAGTAGACTCTGTATCCGTCCCATAAATGCGGCCCAAAAGTTTAACTTAAAATCTGGGAGGTTGAATCCGCCCTGTATATATTAAAGTTTTAGAAATCGAATAGCTCTTCTAGCCTGTCGATATCCCCTTTATAAAGCTACCCAAAACACTATCTAGGCGTTTAAAAAAAGAAGATGGTATAATTAGTGGAATGGTACAAAAAATATATAAAAATTTTGGTAAATTATTCTTTTTAATCACATTGCACCGCCCATAGATACTGAGAGGGAGACGGTGCCAACTCCGTAACTTCTCCGCCAATTTCTTTAGTAATGTATCATAGTTTAGTGGGATGATTTCGTTGACTTGGCTGCTAAGACATACCCCCAGATAGATAGCTATGTTTGTAACTCCAAGAGTTACTGAGGGGGGGACTAATTGAAATATAGCTTGTAGCTGGAAAAAGAGCAGAATCGCTGTGTTTCATACATGATTGTGGCCAGAGCTTTAACAGGGTCCATTGAAAAATAGCGATGTCATCCGCATAGGCGGTTAGCTTTAGGTTTGTCCCATTCAGAATAACTGGATCAATATTGCCATTAATCAATAGATGTTGGATAAAAGGCGCGATATATATAGCAAATAATTAAGGGATAGAGGACAAGCCTGCCGGGTCCCCCTTTGAACTGAAAATGAAAGAGAGGAAAGCCCATTGAATTTAATAGTGGCTGTTGGGTGAGTATATATTTTCTGTATCGCCGAGATAAACCTTTGACCGAAGCCCATAAATATCCATAGTGTTTCTCATGTCACCCGGTCGAAAGCCTTCTCGGCATCTAACATCAGCATACCCATCTGCTGACCTATCTGACCAGAGATATCGAATGTGGCTATTGCAGTGTTAACATGAATGGAGGTGTCTCTTCCAGGAACAAAGCCGTGCTGTTGCTCTGAGACTATTAAGTGAATTACCGTAGCTAGGCGAGCCGCGAGAATTTTAGAAAAGAGCTTAGCGTCGGCGTTGATCAGCGCTATTGGTCGATATGAACTCATATCATCAATAGGCTTCCCCTTTTTTGGGAAAACGACGATATTAGATGTGTTCCAAGAGAGAGGGACCTCTTCTCCCTGAAAAATAGAGTTGCATGGAGTTGCATACCTTAAGGAAGATAGGGACCAGTATATCTTTAAAGATTTTAAAAAATTCCAATGGACTCTTATCCTCGCCATTTGCCTTGCCAACTGGCAGAGCCTTAATAGCTTCCTCGATTTCGCATGCATCAATGTCTACATCCAGTGGCTCGGATACCATCGGACACAGGGTTGACAACTGACATTCCTGCGCGTATTCCGAAATAATCTGTTCTCCCGAACTGCCTGAGCCATTATATAAGTTAGCATAGAATAGCCCAAATTGTTCAACAACGTGAGCAAACCTGGTATATAGCAAGCGGTCCACCCCTTTAATCGTTTTTATGTGAGTTTTAGCATTTTGATCTGCAATTTGATTAGCTAAAAGCCGACCGACTCTTTCGCCGTACTCACACTGTTTAGTCCGGAGCTTGTGATAGTTATTAGGGACTTTGTCTTTTAGCTGTCTTTTGAGCTTGGCCCGTGATTCTACAACCTTTTGATATAACCAATGTTCAGTCTTGCTGTTTGTGACAATAGCCGCAGCGTGCTGACGCTCCAAGTCTAAGCACCGTTTTTGCTCCTGGTCCGACTGTCAGGAGCCCAACCTGTTTTGCCTTATAATAAATTGGAGTGTAACTCCTCTGACATAAGCCTTTAAACCGTCCCAGACAGTTGCATTTAATGCCGAACCCATATTAGAGTCGATATACTCCCCAAGTGCCTTACACATCACCTCTATATATTCCAAATTGCTAAGAAGATGACTAGGAACAGTAAAATCCCTGGTTGGTGCTTGTGTGTTTGACTGTAACTGTGATGTTAGCATAACAGGGTTATGGTTGGAAGTAATTTTAGGACATACTGCCACCAGTGTGTTTTACAAGATAGAATATTTGGCAAAAATCATATAAACTCTAGAATAGTGCTAATGGGGAGATGAAAAAAAGGTGTAGCCTGGAACATTAGGGAATAGCCTCTTCCAAGAATCTTCCAACTGATGCAAACGTAGGAGCTCATGTATGGCAGTTCTAGTTTTACACATTCTGGCGCGAGCAGAAACAATAGTGGTGTCAATCCTCCTATCCATTATGCAATTAAAATCATCCATCACTATCTTATCGCCAGACCATTCCAATAGCTCGGAGTTCACTTGATAGGTAACATCTGGGCAGTCTGTGTTGGGGCCATAAACCATACATATTGTGAATGTATGCCCATAGATCAAGATTTGTGAAATTGCCCACCTCCCCCTAGTATCTGCAAGTGAGCGGATGACAGTAGCCTGACACAGTCTAGATTTTAGCAGAGCCACCCCACAAATAGATATTTTTTGTGATGTGCATACCATAAGGTCATATCCCAAGTGCTTAAAGAGTGCTTTGTCTTTATACGCAATATGCGTCTCTGCCAACCCTAGTATATGAGGCTTAAAAGTGCGTAACTCTTCCATTACTAATCATGGTTTCCCCGCTCGATTCAATCCTGCTACTTACACTTAGGTTCAGGCATTGTAAAATATTCAAAATCCGGATCAAATTATAAATACTCAATATAGCAAACTTCTCTGTCCGTTGCTCTGCATAAATAACAGTATTTGAACTTTCAAAACTGTGGCTTTTCCACCCCCCCCCCCCCCCCCCAAGGCAGCCATCCCTACCTGACCCTTTGCCCACCCCCCTCCCAGTTACTGGATAAAGGAATAATAATAAATATTATTGTTATTTTTAGCATTGATATTTTAGTTGTCATTATTAATATTATTGCTGTTGTTATTACTGTTATTATTAATGTCATTGTTATTGTTATTATTATTATTATTATTATTATTATTATTAAGAATAATAACTATAGTAATGTATTGTATTGTGTTTGCCTTCCCACAGACCTTCTGATACCCCTTGTCAGTTCTAAACCAGGATACAGGAAAGAAGAATATTTAACAGCATCGTCACTACTTGGTAATTCTGGGCTAAAACCTGAGATATTCAGCCTTTCAAGCCGCTATGAATAATATGACTTTTAAGTGAAGCATTATCACTGGTTTCATTCCATGCTTGAATACATTCCAAGACACAATAGCAAAGGAAGATGTGCCTGAGTGATGCGGGAGTCACTTAAAGAGCGGCAGCCTTGGAACTTGAGAAAAGGGGATAAATTTGTAAGAAAATAAAAGATTACCACTGAATATTCTGTTGCTGTTTAAATCCAAGAGGGGTCGTGTTACTGCGGAAGACGGTATTTCTTTTATCGTTGAACTAGTCTGTGCCCGGAGGCACTTCCGCCAACCATGGTTCACATCTCTCTGTGTTAAAAATGAACATCAGTGCAGTGATGTCCAACGGGTTTCTTTACTGTATTACAAAGTGTGACCTGTGTGAGTAAAGGAAACATGGGCATTGCCTAATAAACAACTTAAATAGTTTAAATATTTTGCAATGGGGAGATGAATACTTATGTGTTTTTTCTAATGTTGGTATTATCGAGCAATTGAGCGGTACAGGGCAGTCAGGCTTTCAGCATACGGATGAGAAAAAAAGCATGTGCTGAATTTTATTGAAGATGAAAATTAGTTAAATATGGCATGGTCCTTCTTAAAACCTACCTGGGTTTTGGTTTATGAGGATTCCACTAATTGGCCACTTTCGTTTGCCAACAAAATTTGAAAACAATAATAACATAACGTGTATTTGTAAAGCGCACGATTACCCGTAGGCTTCTTGGCGCTGAATAACAGATGTTTATTGTTACCCAACTCAATCGTACTCATTGTATCGACCTCAGATGGATGAAAAGCTGCGTAGACCCGCAGGTATTTAAAACTGGGACGACGAGGTCGAACACAGGCCCCTGCAGTGACTGCTTTAGTCCACTGAGCCACCAGACCCTGCTAAGCATGAGCATATACGTCTGTGAAGCATATCTGTTTTCGATATGGCCATAGTTTCAGTCTAGAATATTTGTATAATACCTATATACAAAAAATAAAATATATATATATATATATATATATATATATATATATATATATATATTCACTGAAAAAACCACAGGTTTCAGGGACGTTAGAGTTAGCTGGACATTTCCCTCGTACAAAACCCTAGAAATTCCCCTGTTATAGTTAGTTCAGCTAACTATAACTCGCGCCCCCGCAATGCACTGCTGATGACGTCACATATTACATCACTCATGACATGGTCAGTGACATCACTGATGACATCACTGATGACATCTCAAATGACATCACTGATAACATCATCCATTGAGTATGTGTTTCTGAACAGTTTTAATATGTTTAATATATATAGGGAAAGGCCTGTTGAAAAATAATTGGGTGTACAAGTGTGTGAATGGATGATTTTCTAGGTGTGTAACTGACTCTATAAGTGAGTCATTAAATGTATCTTACTGCAGACTAGTGAGTAAACTGTGTGAATGTCTGTATGTGTCTGTGTGTTGGTGTATAAGTGGCTGCATGGTTTTGTGAATAGCTATATGAGTGTCTATATGGGTTATTGATTGGTTGTCTGAGTATCTGTATGGGTGCCTGAGTGTTTGTGTGGGTAGGGTGTGTGTGACTCTGTGACTAGATGTGTCAGTGGGTGATTCAGAGGGTGCATGGTTTTAAGAGTGCATCTGTGATGGACTGTATGGTTGGGTGAGTGTATGTATGGGTGTGTTAGTGATTGAATGTATATCTCAGTTGTACATGTGTCAGTAACTACATGTGTGAAACGCAGTGTATATGTGTGTAAGAGTATATAACTATCTATATGTGAGTGTGTGATTTTGGGAGTGGCTGTATGCGCCATAGTGCAAGGATATCTGTGTCATGTGCTGTTTGTTTTTCTGCAAGAAGACACAGACTTTTTTAGTATTTTTATGAGTAAGTGAACTTGAGTGTTTTTAACTGTATAGGTGAGTAAATGTTACTGTGATTAATTATTTGCATGACTGACTAGATGTGTCAGTACCTCAGTGGATGATTGGCGGTGTGTGAGTGTCTACATAGGTGTATAAATGCACAGAGTGACTGTAAGTATGAGTGACTGTACAGGTGAGTGAGTGGAGATGCATGTAGATCTAAGAGTCAATGAGTGGGTATGTAGTTATTGGTATTGGAGTATCTATGGTCTTCAAAATGGCCGTCTGAAATTTTTAGTTGGTGTATCAAAAGTTATATTAGGGTGTGAAAAGGTGTACTAATTTATCACATAGATGACGTCATCAGTGATGTCATCAGTGATGTCATTTGAGATGTCATCAGTGATGTCATCAGTGATGTCACTGACCATGTCATGAGTGATGTAATATGTGACGTCATCAGCAGTGCATTGCGGGGGCGCGAGTTATAGTTAGCTGAACTAACTATAACAGGGGAATTTCTAGGGTTTTGTACGAGGGAAATGTCCAGCTAACTATAACGCCCCTGAAACCTATGTTTTTTTTCAATGAATTTCTAAGGTTTTTTAAATGCCAATTCCTAACTATAACATGCATAAAACCTATGGTTTTTTCAGTGAATTTCAAAGGTTTTTTAGATGCCAATTCCTAACTATAACGCCCCTAAAACCTTTGGTTTTTTCAGTGAATTTCAAAGGTTTTTTAAATGAAAATTCCTAACTTTAACGTTCATGAAACCTATGGTTTTTTCAGTGAATTTCAAAGGTTTTTAATGCTAATTCCTATCTATAACTTATCTCTAAAGATATCATGTTTAATGATTTTGATTGGATGTCTATATTTTTAAAATTCAGTGTGTCAATTTCATTAATTATTTTTTTTTAAAATACTTTTATATCACCATTTTTTAAACTTAATTTTTCAATTAATTCTTTTAAAAATTAAAAAATATTATTTGAACTTAATGGGTTTTTCAAACATATTTTTTTATATTTTTCAAAATATTTTTTTAACTATAAGTGCAAAACTTTATTTTAGATATATTTTTTTTCATTGTTTTTGGATCCGCGCACCCTAAGCGCACCGTTCACGATCCGTACGCGATAGCATCCACGCATGGTATGCGTTGGGTACGTGTTTAGTGCGCGATTGCTATGCGACCGGTACGCGACTCCCAGCCTATACGCGATACGTTCGATGTACGTAATGCGACGTCTACGGGCTTCCGCGATGCGTCATATGCGTCCGTGACGCGGTAGGTGCGCGGATCCCGCGAAGTATTTAACATTTAAAAAAACATATTTATGTATTTCATGTGAATATTAATTGAAGACAAACTCTAAACTAGTCTTAAAAGTAATATATTTTTACATCTAATCCTATAATTTTTTTTAATTCAATTTCGCGGATGCGCGCTGGGTGCGTGCTGCGTAAGCGCACGGTACGCGGATCCCATGTGACCTGCAAAAAAAGAGATTTGATTGGTTCATTACACTTCCTGTTCTAACTACTGAAAGACCCCACCCATTTCAATCATTCTTCTTTGAGCTTCTTTGGAGAACCATCTCTTTAGAGAGAAGAAGATTTTTTTAGACTAAGTATACACTTAGTTCTAACTTTTTGCAACCAAAAATGGCTTCAGGGCAGCAGGCATCACCTGCATCACCTCAAACCTCTGAGGATGAATTTTTGCCGGAGGAACCACACAAAAAGCGTTTTGCTTCAGTGGTGTGGAAATTTTTTACTTTTCCCGAAGGACAGAATAAGACCAATGCCAGCTTGGTCACATGTAAGATTTGCAAAAGAGTCTTATCGAGAGGGGATCCTACCAAGAAATACTCTTGCTGCACGGCAAGTATGATGAAGCACATGAGGAGCCTTCATCCAAACAATCTTGCATGTGAAGAGTGCCGACGGATGAGAGACACTCCTGCTCCTGCGCCATCCACCTCATCGCAGCCGAGCACGTCAAGAGTGCATCCCTCAGACCAAACCTTGGACATCCGTCCTCAATTTCAATTTTTAAAAGTGCTCTGCACTAAGTGCAATAAGACTTTGTGCTATGGCGAGCAGTCAATAGACCTCATCTGCCGACGGCAGGAAAGTCATATTTGCTACTTTTTTTTTTGTTTTGTTTTTACTGTTCCCTGAAGTTCATTGTTTGGTTTCTCCTGTTTTGTTTTTTGGGGGTTTTTTCAGAAAAACCAAAAAAATCACAAAATTGCTCAGAAAACCCCCCAAAAAACATAAAAGAAGAAAGAAGAAAAAAAACAGTTCTTGTAAGAACTAACTTTCCTGGTTCCTGCATATTGAGACTTAGTTAAATTTACCTTCACAGTAATAGGAATAAAAAATGTTATTAATTTTTGCCTATTTTTCATTAAAATATAAATTCTTAAAAATTGCTCATTTTAAAATTTGGATCTGTGAAAGAAAATAAAATAAAAATTATAACATATAGGTGCCGATTCCGATCCGGTAAAACCCAGGTACAAATGGTCGTACGGAGCGTTTTTTCCGTCCGACTCGTACCTGGGAAAAACACCTTACAAACTCGCAAGTACGATTCGCACAGAAATACCATTTCCGTATGAGTCGTAAAAAACACCGACCGGCAAAAAAATACATACAAATCTGATTCTGGACGGCGCATACGCGATGTCCGGACGGAGTCAGGCAGCGTTTTACGGATCAGCAAGTACGATTCGTGCAGACGTCACTCCGCACGTAGCATTTTTTATGGGAGCCAAAAACTGCCGGGAAATTGAGGACGACGCGAACAAGGAGCACCGGTACGCGACGGACAGCGATGGACCCCAACCTACGCGTCATCCCGGCCCTCATAGCCTACGACCTTGTGTTCAGAAACCGACGCAGATGCCGCAGAAGGTCAGAACAACCCCCAGGGGCAAAGGGGGGGGTGCAAGGGGCAGGAAACATAACCCACACCCCACAAAATACTAATACATCCTGCACATTAATTACCTCCATGGTCTGGTCACTTCGGGGGGCGTGTCCACCAATCCCACGTCCCGCCACAACGGAAGTGGACGTGGACGCGTACCCGTCACCACCACAATGGTGGTACGGGACGTACCCACACCCCTCAGAGCGTGGTACGGCCCGTACCCACGCTCTGGGGAGCGTGGGTACGGTCCATACCACCATTGTAGTGGTGATGTAGGGGTACGCGTATACGGACCGTACCCACGCCCCCAGAGCGTGGGTACGGCCCGTACCACGATTGTGGCGGTGCTGTAGGGGTACGCGGGGAAGCGGCGTTTACTTCGCATGCGTTTCTTCGCATGCCGTTTCTACGCGGTCGTTAGTACGACCGCGTTGTTAGTTAGCATACCTTTACTACGCAATTCGGAAATACGAATTGCAGTAAGGGGGAGAAGGTGTTGGATTTAAAATCCAACACCTTCCCTAGTGTCCGCATAGACTGGAGTTGGAATAGTAAACTATACTATTCCAACATCCAGCACCCCCTTACTGCAATTCGTAGTTCCGAATTGCGAAGTAAAGGTATGCTAAATAACAACGCGGTCGTACTAACGACCGCGTAGAAACGGCATGCGAAGTAAAGACATGCGAAGAAAAGTTATATATTCGGGTACGCGTGGTACGGGCCGTACCCACGCTCTGGGGAGTGTGGGTACGGTCCGTACACGCGTACCCCTACATCACCACTACAATGGTGGTACGGACCGTACCCACGCCCCCCAGTGCGTAGGTACGGCCCGTACCACCATTGTGGCACTGCCGTAGGGGTATGCGTGGTACGGGCCATACCCACGCTCTGGGGAGTGTGGGTACGGTCCGTACACACGTACCCCTACATCACCACTACAATGGTGGTACGGACCATACCCACGCCCCCCAGAGCGTGGGCACGGCCCGTACCACCATTGTGGCGGTGCCGTAGGGGTACGCGTGGTACGGGCCGTACCCACACTCTGGGGAGCGTGGGTACGGGCCGTACTACCATTGTAGTGGTGATGTAGGGGTATGCGTGTACGGACCATACCCACGCCCCCAGAGCGTAGGTATGGTCCGTACCACCATTGTAGTGGTGATGTAGGGGTACGCGTGTACAGACCATACCCACGCCCCCATAGCGTGGGTACGGTCCGTACACGCCTACCCCTACATCACCACTACAATGGTGGTACGGACCGTACCCACGCCCCCAGAGCGTGGGTACGGCCCGTACCACCATTGTGGCGGTGACGTAGGAGTATGGTTGGTACGGCCTGTACACACGCTCTTGGGAGCGTGGGTACGGGCCGTACCACCATTGTAGTGGTGATGTAGGGGTACGCGTGTACGGACCGTACCCACGCCCCCAGAGCGTGGGTACGGTCCGTACCACCATTGTAGTGGTGATGTAGGGGTACACTTGTATGGACCGTACCCACGCCCCCAGAGCGTGGGTACGGTCCATACACGCGTACACCTACATCACCACTACAATGGTGGTACGGACCGTACCCACGCTCCCACAGCGTGGGTACGGCCCGTACCACTATTGTGGCGGTGCCGTAGGGGTACGCATGGTACGGGCCGTACCCAAGCTCTGGGGAGCGTGGGTACGGTCCGTACACGCGTACCCCTACATCACCACTACAATGGTGGTACGAACCGTACACACGCCCTGGGGTCGTGGGTACGGTCTGTACACGCGTACCCCTACATCACCACTACAATGGTGGTACGGGCCGGTACGGCCCGTACCACGCGTACCCCTACAGCCCCATTACATGATGGATACAAGGCGTACACACGCCACAGATGTAGGTGTACGGCTTGGTGCAGCACATCAGCTGTAAAATGGGGGTGGTGTATGCCCAGGACAGCAGTGTACCACAGCAAGGGTGCAAGTGGGTGGGTGGGTGGATGCAGAGGACTCCCAGCAGTGCCCAGACATATGAGGGGTGGGTGCCTATCACTCCCAGCAGTGCCCAGACATATGACGGGTGGGTGCCTATCACTCCCAGCAGTGCCCAGACATATGAGGGGTGGGTGCAGAGGACTCCCAGCAGTGCCCAGACATATGAGGGGTGGGTGCCTATCACTCCCAGCAGTGCCCAGACATATGAGGGGTGGGTGCAGAGGACTCCCAGCAGTGCCCAGACATATGAGGGGTGGGTGCCTATCACTCCCAGCAGTGCCCAGACATACGAGGGGTGGGTGCCTATCACACCCAGCAGTGGACAGACATATGAGGGGTGGGTGCCTATCACTCCCAGCAGTGGACAGACATATGAGGGGTGGGTGCAGAGGACTCCCAGCAGTGCCCGGACATATGAGGGGTGGGTGCCTATCACTCCCAGCAGTGCCCAGACATATGAGGGGTGGGTGCCTATCACTCCCAGCAGTGCCCAGACATATGAGGGGTGGGTGCCTATCACTCCCAGCAGTGGACAGACATATGAGGGGTGGGTGCAGAGGACTCCCAGCAGTGCCAAGACATATGAGGGGTGGGTGCCTATCACTCCCAGCAGTGCCCAGACATATGAGGGGTGGGTGCCTATCACTCCCAGCAGTGCCTAGACATATGAGGGGTGGGTGCCTATCATTCCCAGCAGTGCCCAGACATATGAGGGGTGGGTGCAGAGGACTCCCAGCAGTGCCCAGACATATGAGGGGTGGGTGCCTATCACTCCCAGCAGTGGACAGACATATGAGGGGTGGGTGCCTATCACTCCCAGCAGTGAACAGACCTATGAGGGGTGGGTGCCTATCACTCCCAGCAGTGGACAGACATATGAGGGGTGGGTGCAGAGGACTCCCAGCAGTGCCCAGACATATGAGGGGTGGGTCCCTATCACTCCCAGCAGTGGACAGACATATGGGAGGTGGGTGCCTATCACTCCCAGCAGTGCCCAGACATATGAGGGGTGGGTGCAGAGGACTCCCAGCAGTGGACAGACATATGAGGGGTGGGTGCAGAGGACTCCCAGCAGTGCCCAGACATATGAGGGGTGGGTGCCCATCACTCCCAGCAGTGGACAGACATATGAGGGGTGGGTGCCTATCACTCCCAGCAGTGCCCAGACATATGAGGGGTGGGTGCAGAGGACTCCCAGCAGTGGACAGACATATGAGGGGTGGGTGCAGAGGACTCCCAGCAGTGCCCAGATATATGAGGGGTGGGTGCCTATCACTCCCAGCAGTGCCCAGACATATGAGGGGTGGGTGCCTATCACTCCCAGCAGTGCCCAGACATATGAGGGGTGGGTGCCTATCACTCCCAGCAGTGGACAGACATATGAGGGGTGGGTCCCTATCACTCCCAGCAGTGGACAGACATATGAGGGGTGGGTGCAGAGGACTCCCAGCAGTGCCCAGACATATGAGGGGTGGGTGCCTATCACTCCCAGCAATGCCCAGACATATGAGGGGTGGGTGCCTATCACTCCCAGCAGTGCCCAGACATATGAGGGGTGGGTGCAGAGGACTCCCAGCAGTGCCCAGACATATGAGGGGTGGGTGCCTATCACTCCCAGCAGTGCCCAGACATATGAGGGGTGGGTGCCTATCACTCCCAGCAGTGGACAGACATATGAGGGGTGGGTGCCTATCACTCCCAGCAGAGGACAGACATATGAGGGGTGGGTGCAGAGGACTCCCAGCAGTGCCCAGACATATGAGGGGTGGGTGCCTATCACTCCCAGCAGTGCCCAGACATATGAGGGGTGGGTGCAGAGGACTCCCAGCAGTGGACAGACATATGAGGGGTGGGTGCAGAGGACTCCCAGCAGTGCCCAGACATATGAGGGGTGGGTGCCTATCACTCCCAGCAGTGCCCAGACATATGAGTGGTGGGTGCAGAGGACTCCCAGCAGTGGACAGACATATGAGAGTGGGTGCAGAGGACTCCCAGCAGTGCCCAGATATATGAGGGGTGGGTGCCTATCACTCCCAGCAGTGCCCAGACATATGAGGGGTGGGTGCCTATCACTCCCAGCAGTGCCCAGACATATGAGGGGTGGGTGCCTATCACTCCCAGCAGTGCCCAGACATATGAGGGGTGGGTGCCTATCACTCCCAGCAGTGGACAGACATATGAGGGGTGGGTGCCTATCACTCCCAGCAGTGGACAGACATATGAGGGGTGGGTGCAGAGGACTCCCAGCAGTGCCCAGACATATGAGGGGTGGGTGCCTATCACTCCCAGCAGTGCCCAGACATATGAGGGGTGGGTGCCTATCACTCCCAGCAGTGGACAGACATATGAGGGGTGGGTGCCTATCACTCCCAGCAGTGCCCAGACATATGAAGGGTGGGTGCAGAGGACTCCCAGCAGTGGACAGATATGTGAGGGGTGGGTGCAGAGGACTCCCAGCAGTGCCCAGACATATGAGGGGTGGGTGCCTATCACTCCCAGCAGTGCCCAGACATATGAGGGGTGGGTGCCTATCACTCCCAGCAGTGCCCAGACATATGAGGGGTGGGTGCAGAGGACTCCCACAATAGTCTAGGCCCACTTCTCTGTGAATTAGCTCTGTAGAGGCAGATGCAGGGGCGCACAATAGACGTCTGAATGAGTTTTGGTCAAGTTGAATACGATTGCCACAGAGGGCATGGTGGCCCCATACACCAGCCCCGTACAAAGCGGAGGATAGACATCTAGCTTTGTAAATCAAAATCATTTCCTTAATTCTCCTATTCCCAAGCTTAGAGGCAAATCTAAATACGCCATTGTTATTCCTTGCCATTTTCAGGCGCACATTCTCGCACTCATGGTCCCATCTCCCATCACCGGAGAATGAAACACCAAGATAACAAAATTTATTAGTGGTTTGAATTTTTGCCTCATCCAGGTAAAAGGTCCTTTTTGCCCCGATCTTCCTCCCGCAAGACATAACAAATGTTTTTTCTTTGTTGATTAGCAGCTTCCTGCTATCAATAAACCGCAGGAAGCTGTCGATCAAGCGTTGGAGGCCGATTTGTGTTCGTGACAAGAGGACGGCGTCGTTCGCGTACAGCAGTATTGGGATTGGATCGCCATCCACTCGGGGGGCGTCAGCTGGGACCTGTCTAAGGATTATGTCAATTTGGTTGATGAATAAAGAGAATAGCAGTGGGGCTAGCACACAGCCTTGTCTGATACCTCTAGACACTCTAAAAAAAGGTGTAGATTCCCCATTAGGCCCGAAACGTACTTTACTGGATAGCCTTTCATATAGTCTAGCCAGAAAGTGTATGATGTCTTTTGGTGCACCCATCTCCAATAATATAGGCCATAAAATTGAGTGTTCGACCAAATCAAAAGCGCTGCTGAGGTCAGCAAAACATAAAAATAGGTTCCCTTTTTTGACCGTAGAGTATTTATTTATAATGAGGTCCAGGTTAAGGCACTGCTCCATTGTACCTAGTCCCCTCCTGAACCCATACTGAACTGGCGATAAAATGGTATTATCCTCTGCCCATATTTCTAGTCTGTTTAGGAGGATTCTGCTCAGAATTTTAATTGATGAGTCCAAGAGGGAGATCGGGCGATAGTTGCGCCCGTACACGCGTACCCCTACATCACCACTACAATGGTGGTACGGACCGTACCCACGCCCCCAGAGCGTGGGTACGGTCCGTACACGCGTACCCCTACATCACCACTACAATGGTGGTACGGACCGTACCCACGCCCCCAGAGCGTAGGTACGGCCCGTACCACCATTGTGGCACTGCCGTAGGGGTATGCGTGGTACGGGCCGTACCCTTGCTCTGGGGAGTGTGGGTACGGTCCGTACACACGTACCCCTACATCACCACTACAATGGTGGTACGGACCGTACCCACGCCCCCCAGAGCGTGGGCACGGCCCGTACCACCATTTTGGCGGTGCCGTAGGGGTACGCGTGGTACGGGACATACACACATTCTGGGGAGCGTGGGTACGGGCCGTACTACCATTGTAGTGGTGATGTAGGGGTATGCGTGTACGGACCATACCCACGCCTCCAGAGCGTAGGTATGGTCCGTACCACCATTGTAGTGGTGATGTAGGGGTACGCGTGTATAGACCGTACCCACGCCCCCAGAGCGTGGGTACGGTCCGTACACGCCTACCCCTACATCACCACTACAATGGTGGTACGGACCGTACCCACGCCCCCAGAGCGTGGGTACGGCCCGTACCACCATTGTGGCGGTGACGTAGGAGTATGCGTGGTACGGCCTGTACACACGCTCTTGGGGGCGTGGGTACGGGCCGTACCACCATTGTAGTGGTGATGTAGGGGTACGCGTGTACGGACTGTACCCATGCCCCCAGAGCGTGGGTACGGTCCGTACCACCATTGTAGTGGTGATGTAGGGGTACACTTGTATGGACCGTACCCACACCCCCAGAGCGTGGGTACGGTCCATACACGCGTACACCTACATCACCACTACAATGGTGGTACGGACCGTACCCACGCCCCCACAGCGTGGGTACAGCCCGTACCACCATTGTGGCGGTGCCGTAGGGGTACGCATGGTACGGGCCGTACCCAAGCTCTGGGGAGCGTGGGTACGGTCCGTACACGCGTACCCCTACATCACCACTACAATGGTGGTACGAACCGTACCCACGCCCTGGGGTCGTGGGTACGGTCCGTACACGCGTACCCCTACATCACCACTACAATGGTGGTACGGGCCGTACCCACGCCCCCAGGGCGTGGGTACGGCCCGTACCACGTGTTAGAAAAGGTAGATGGACCGGGAGGGTCGGCCGGGGTCAGGAGGAGAGGTCTCCGGGGAGAGCCGTCTCCAGCGATCGTACAGACAAGTAACTTCCCCCCCACAGACAGATATCACACACGGATAAGGTTCAGTGTTCTTTATAAGCACTTATTTAAGGTACGGTTAAATGGTACAAGGAGGTCTGGACTCAGGGGTCCCCTCGATTAGAGTCTCGCAAGGTAGGGAAGGGGGTAGCGGGACAGTCTATTTACCAATCAGGTAGTTCGGATGAGATGATGATGAGCTCACAATCCTCGAGCTTGGTGATTAGGTGGTATGGGCCGCGGCAGCGCCAGCAGGTCCCGGTGTGGATGGTCGTTACAACGGGCCGCGGCAGCGCCAGCAGGTCCCAGGAAGATGACTGTTGCAGAAGGCCGCGGCAGCGCCAGCAGGTCCCGGTGAGGATGGTCGTTACAACGGGCCGCGGCAGCGCCAGCAGGTCCCAGGAAGATGACTGTTGCAGAAGGCCGCGGCAGCGCCAGCAGGTCCCGGTGAGGATGGTCGTTACAACGGGCCGCGGCAGCGCCAGCAGGTCCCAGGAAGGTGAAGGTTGCAGAAGGCCGCGGCAGCGCCAGCAGGCAGGACGATGGTTCACAAGAGCGGGCTACGGCAGCGCCAGTAGACCGTCAGGGTTGAGTTCACTCGGTGTCTCTCGACTCCAGGATACAACTGCCTTCCTGCTCCGGAGCTGCCCCAGTTATAGGGCTGGTGCCCTTTGATGTCCGGACCCTCGCACTTGGAGGTCGGAGGGTCCGGGATGAAGGTGTCCAGACACCCAGCAGGGGGTGGAGCCAGTGCCTGGGGGAGCTGGGGGCGATCGGCACCTGGCGGGGGAGAGCCCTTGACACTTCGTTCTCCCATTGACCTGCCAAGTGGTCCGCTCACCTCCTGGGTGGATGGTGGTGCCGGGATGTCGGGGCCGGCCAGGCCCGGGGTTAGGGTCGAGGGGAGGCCGTGCGGTGCAGGGCCCAAGATGGCGGCTTGACCCTGCCGGGAAAGCCGGTGGGGCTGGACCCCGTGATGAGTAGGGGTCCGAGGGCAGAGGGTCCGTCGGGAGACGGAGTACAGGTGCTTGTTGCGGGGATATGCCAGGTGGGCCGGGGTTCGGGCCCCGTCGAGCGGGGAGGGAGCGAGCCGTTTGTGAGGCCTGTCCAACATGCGTCCCCCCCAGCTGAAGGCGGGGAGAGTCACCCATCTCCTTGGGGACTCTCTTCGTCGAGGCGGAAAAAGCGGGACAGGCCATCTGCGTTGGCGTGATCTTGGCCTGGTCGGTGCTCCACGGTGAAGTCCATTCCCTGCAGGGAAATGGACCAGCGCAAGAGTTTTGGGTTCTCCCCCCGCATCTGCATCAGCCATTGCAGGGGTCGATGGTCGGTTTGTACCCGGAAGTGGGTACCGAAGAGATAGGGTCGGAGCTTTTTGAGGGCCCACACTACTGCAAATGCCTCCCTCTCGATGGTGCTCCAACGCTGTTCTCGGGCCAGGAGACGTCGGCTGATGAAGGCCACCGGCTGGTCATGACCTTCGGGGTTCAGCTGAGAGAGGACGGCCCCGATGCCGTGGTCGGAGGCGTCGGTCTGCACCACAAATTCCCGACTGTAATCGGGGGCCTGGAGCACCGGGGCGGTGCACAGGGCGGCCTTCAGTTACTCGAAGGCCGCTTGACAATCAGGAGTCCAGTTGACCCGCTTCGGCTGGTTCTTGGATGTGAGACCCGTGAGGGGCCCCACGATGCTGCCGTAGTCCTTCACGAACCGCCGGTAGTAGCCGGTGAGCCCCAAGAAGGCTCGGACCTCGGTCTGGGTGACGGGGGGCTGCCAGGACTGGATGGCAGCAATCTTAAGTTGTAGTGGGGCCACCAGCCCGCTCCCCACTTGGTGCCCAAGGTAGGTCACAGACCCTTGGCCAATCTGGCACTTGCCGGCCTTAATGGTGAGGCCGGCCCGCTGGAGGGCTTGCAGGACCTCTTGGAGGTGGCGGAGGTGGTCGGACCAGTGGCGGCTGTATACAGCGATATCGTCCAGGTAGGCAGCGCTGAATTCTTCAAGCCCTGCCAAGACCTGGTTCACAAGGCGTTGGAACGTGGCGGGGGCATTCTTCATGCCAAAGGGCATGACCTTAAATTGATAGTGGCCATCGGGGGTAGAGAAGGCTGACCGTTCCTGAGCCCTGGGTGTGAGGCCGATCTGCCAGTAGCCCGCCGTTAGGTCGAAGATACTAAGGTAGCGGGCGGCCCCCAGCCGGTCGATCAGCTCGTCTGCTCGGGGGATGGGATGAGCGTCGGTCCGGGTGACAGCGTTCAAGCCCCGGTAGTCGACGCAGAATCTTAGTTCAGGGGCGGAGCCGGGGGCAGCGGCCTTGGGAACTAATACGACCGGACTGGCCCAGGGACTGTCCGAGGGCTCGATGACCCCGATCGTGAGCATCTTGGCCACTTCCTCCTGGATGCAGGCCCGTACCCGATCTGGTACGCGGTAGGCCCGGTGCCGGACAGGGGGACTGTCCCCGGTGTCTACGTCGTGCAAACACCAGGGGGTGACCCCGGGGGTGAGGGAGAACAGGGCAGCGAACTGCAGCAGGAGGTTCCGGCAGTCCTGGCGTTGCTCTGAAGTGAGGGCGTCCGAGAGCCGGACCCCGTCCACGGAGCCGTCCTTCTCCTGAGCCCTCAGGAGGTCCGGGAGGGGCTCGGAGTCTTCTTCTGTGCCACTGTCTGTAGCCATCAAGAGGCTTAGTTCGGAGCGCACAAAGTGCGGTTTGAGCCGGTTGGTGTGGAGGACCCGAAGGGGGTTCCGGGAGGACCCCATGTCGATGAGGTAAGTGACGGGGCTTTTGCGCTCGACCACTTTGAAGGGCCCCGTCCACTTATCTTGCAGGGCGCATGGTTCGGTGGGGGACATCACCCATACTTGCTGCCCCGGCTCGAATTCAACGGAGGAGGCATTGTGATCATACCACCTCTTCATGTCCTCCTGGCTGGCCTCGAGGTTCGCCTTGGCCATCTCCCTGAAGCGCCGGGTCTGGTTTCGTAAGGCCAGGATGTATTTGAAGACGTCTGGAGGGGTCGTTAGGGGGCCATCTCCCAACCTTCCTTGACTAGGCTGAGGGGCCCTCGCACAGGGTGTCCGTATAGGAGTTCAAAGGGGCTAAAACCGAGGGACTTCTGGGGCACTTCCCGGTAGGCGAAGAGGAGGCACGGGAGCAGTACATCCCACTGGCGACGGAGAGGTTCTTCCAATTCCCCAATCATCCCTTTGAGAGTGCGGTTAAAACGCTCCACTAGTCCGTTCCCTTGGGGGTGATAGGGGGTCGTGAATCTGTAGGTGACCCCGCATTGTTGCCAGAGGGACTTCATGTACTTTGATATGAAATTCGTGCCTCGGTCGCTGACGACTTCTCGGGGGAAGCCTACCCGGGAGAAGATCCCCATCAGGGCCCGGCCAACCACTGGAGCGGTCACTGTCCGTAGAGGCACCGCCTCGGGGTAGCGGGTGGCATGGTCCACTAGTACCAAGATGAACCTGTGTCCTTGTGCCGTGCGGGGGTCCAGAGGTCCCACAATGTCTATCCCCACCCTCTCGAACGGGGTGGTGACCACCGGGAAGGGTTGTAGAGGGGCCTTCAGCTTCCGGCCACTCTTCCCGCTGGCTTGGCATGTGGGGCACGATCGGCAGTGGTTCAGGACGTCATTCCTCATTTTCGGCCAAAAAAAGTGGGTCACCAGGCGACTGTACGTTTTGTCCTGGCCCAGGTGTCCAGCCAGGGGGACATCGTGGGCTAGGTTGAGCAGAAAGTCTCGGAAGCGGAGCGGTACCACCAGAACTCGACCGGCCCCCAGTTCGGCGATTCTTTGCTCGCTGTAGAGCAGGTCGTTATCCCAGTAGACCCAGTGGGTTCCTGTGGTGTCCCCGGCGGTTTGGGTGCTGGCTTGTTGGCGGAGTCCCTCGAGGGAGGGACAGGTCTTTTGTTCCTGGCGGAACTGTTCTTGGGTGGGCCCCCCTTCTTGCCGCCACTGAGCCAGATCCGGGAGGTCCTGGTGTTGCGCGTCTTCCTCGGTAGTCGGGTCCGGGAGGTCGGTCTCGCCGTTGTCCTCTGCGAGGGCAACCGGGGGCGGAGGTGCTGGCCATTCGGTTTCTTCTGATCGGGGGGCGGCACGGGCGGCCATGGATCGGGTGGTTATGCAGGCCCAGTCCAGGAGGCCCAGCATCCCCAAGTGCTCTCTTCTCTCGACGGTGGCCCACGGGGAACTCTCGAGGTCATTCCCCAGGAGGCAGTCCACGGGGGCATCGTCCCGGACCGTCACCTTCAGTAGGCCGGAGACCCCTCCCCATTCAAACGGGACGCAGGCCATCTTACACATGCTCTCAGAGTTATCTGCCGAGCGGACGGGGCAGAGAATGTTCGGCAGGATCTGCTCGGGCTTCACCAGGTGACAGCGGACGGCCGTCACGCTGGCGCCGGTGTCACGCAAGGCCTCGGCTCTCTGTCCATTAATGGTCACCCACTGACCATATTTTCTGGTGTTGGCGGGTAGGGGAGCCCGCGGAACCATGTCCCTTCCCCCTAAGCATGCCAGGACCATGGCGGCCGGTTCCCACCCTTGCTGGTCCGGCTCATACTCCTCGGGTCCCTCCGATGATTGCTCTTCCCCCAGGGCAGCGGCAGCTACCTGGCGGGGCTTGGGTGGTTGGTTTAGCGGGCAGTTCGGATCGTTGGCGTAGTGGCCTAGTCGCTGGCACCGGTGGCACGTGACGTGGGCTCGGTACCCAGGCCGCAATGGGGGGTTGCCCCGGCCGGCCGGAGGTGGGGTGCTGGCCACGGGTGTTGCTGGTAAGGTGTCTCTCCCTCGCCCCTGGCCCCCTCCTCCTCCCCGAGGACGGTGCTGGCCTTGGTTGCTTCTGTTCTGGTCGTGGGGCCCTCTCCGGCCCACTCGGGTGCTTTCCCACCGGTCAGCTTCGGCGGCGAGCTGCCGTGGGTCAGTCAGCTTACTGTCGAGTAGGTGCTGCCTGAGCTCGACGAAACAGTTGTTTGATAGGTGCTCCCATACCATAAGGTTGAAGAGTTGTTCGTAGGTGGTGACCTGATTTCCCTTGATCCAACCCTCGAAGGCCCGGCTGAAATAGTTCACGTATTCCACCCAAGTTGTACCTGGGATCCGGGTGCAATCTCTGAACCTCTGGCGGTACATCTCGGGCGTGAGGCCGTAGCGGGTGAGGAGGGCAGCCTTCATGTGGTCGTAGGACGACATTTGGTGATCGGGGAGCTGCAGCAGGGCATCGCGACCCTCGTTGATGAATCTCCCCCAAAGTCCGGCTCCCCAATCACTCCGGTCGATCCGGTGGGAGGTCATTGCGATCTCATAGGCTTTAAACCACTGTTGTATGTCGTCTTCTCGGACATACTCGCGGACCACATCCTTGGGGATGTGAACTTTTTTCTCAATAGGCCCCGGGGTGTGTGGTCGCTCAGGCACCCCCAGTTCCTTATTCTGTTTGCGCAGTTCTATTTCCGCCAGTCGGCGCTCGTGCTCGAGCGTTATTTTTTTCTCTTCCAGCTCTCTTTGTCTCTGCTTTTCTTCTCGTTCCTCTCGAAGCCGCATATGCTCGAGGTTGATTTTCTGTTCAGCCAACTTAAGTTCCCCATCCATCTTGAGTCGTGCCATGTCTAATTCGTGTAATCTGACTCTGTCTCTTTCTCGTATCTCCTCCTGTGAGAGGCCCGTTCCCCGCTCCTCGGGAGCCGTGGCGTTCCCCTCTGGTGTGATGCTGGTTTGGTCTGTTGTGACGCTGTTTTGGTCGGAGGGTCCTGTGACCCCAGTTTCTGTCCATGACTCAAGAGCGCGCTTTAGATCATCCTTGGTACTCAGGCCGGTGGTAGCAATGCCAAGTTCTATGCAAAATTGTCTCAGTTCGCGGTGGTTGTATTCTTCTAATTTCTCCATTTGGAACTTCTCGGTGGAGCTGCTATCTTTGGTCGACATCGTGCTTTGTCGTGGGGTGAGCTACTCTCTGTACGATTACGCGTTGATTCGGATCGCGCCGCTGGCCACCAATGTTAGAAAAGGTAGATGGACCGGGAGGGTCGGCCGGGGTCAGGAGGAGAGGTCTCCGGGGAGAGCCGTCTCCAGCGATCGTACAGACAAGTAACTTCCCCCCCACAGACAGATATCACACACGGATAAGGTTCAGTGTTCTTTATAAGCACTTATTTAAGGTACGGTTAAATGGTACAAGGAGGTCTGGACTCAGGGGTCCCCTCGATTAGAGTCTCGCAAGGTAGGGAAGGGGGTAGCGGGACAGTCTATTTACCAATCAGGTAGTTCGGATGAGATGATGATGAGCTCACAATCCTCGAGCTTGGTGATTAGGTGGTATGGGCCGCGGCAGCGCCAGCAGGTCCCGGTGTGGATGGTCGTTACAACGGGCCGCGGCAGCGCCAGCAGGTCCCAGGAAGATGACTGTTGCAGAAGGCCGCGGCAGCGCCAGCAGGTCCCGGTGAGGATGGTCGTTACAACGGGCCGCGGCAGCGCCAGCAGGTCCCAGGAAGATGACTGTTGCAGAAGGCCGCGGCAGCGCCAGCAGGTCCCGGTGAGGATGGTCGTTACAACGGGCCGCGGCAGCGCCAGCAGGTCCCAGGAAGGTGAAGGTTGCAGAAGGCCGCGGCAGCGCCAGCAGGCAGGACGATGGTTCACAAGAGCGGGCTACGGCAGCGCCAGTAGACCGTCAGGGTTGAGTTCACTCGGTGTCTCTCGACTCCAGGATACAACTGCCTTCCTGCTCCGGAGCTGCCCCAGTTATAGGGCTGGTGCCCTTTGATGTCCGGACCCTCGCACTTGGAGGTCGGAGGGTCCGGGATGAAGGTGTCCAGACACCCAGCAGGGGGTGGAGCCAGTGCCTGGGGGAGCTGGGGGCGATCGGCACCTGGCGGGGGAGAGCCCTTGACACTTCGTTCTCCCATTGACCTGCCAAGTGGTCCGCTCACCTCCTGGGTGGATGGTGGTGCCGGGATGTCGGGGCCGGCCAGGCCCGGGGTTAGGGTCGAGGGGAGGCCGTGCGGCCGCGTGGTGCAGGGCCCAAGATGGCGGCTTGACCCTGCCGGGAAAGCCGGTGGGGCTGGACCCCGTGATGAGTAGGGGTCCGAGGGCAGAGGGTCCGTCGGGAGACGGAGTACAGGTGCTTGTTGCGGGGATATGCCAGGTGGGCCGGGGTTCGGGCCCCGTCGAGCGGGGAGGGAGCGAGCCGTTTGTGAGGCCTGTCCAACACCACGCGTACCCCTACAGCCCCATTACATGATGGATACAAGGCGTACACACGCCACAGATGTAGGTGTACGGCTTGGTGCAGCACATCAGCTGTAAATTGGAGGTGGTGTATGCCCAGGACAGCAGTGTACCACAGCAAGGGCGCAAGTGGGTGGGTGGGTGGATGCAGAGGACTCCCAGCAGTGCCCAGACATATGAGGGGTGGGTGCCTATCACTCCCAGCAGTGAACAGACCTATGAGGGGTGGGTGCCTATCACTCCCAGCAGTGGACAGACATATGAGGGGTGGGTGCAGAGGACTCCCAGCAGTGCCCAGACATATGAGGGGTGGGTCCCTATCACTCCCAGCAGTGGACAGACATATGAGAGGTGGGTGCCTATCACTCCCAGCAGTGCCCAGACATATGAGGGGTGGGTGCAGAGGACTCCCAGCAGTGGACAGACATATGAGGGGTGGGTGCAGAGGACTCCCAGCAGTGCCCAGACATATGAGGGGTGGGTGCCCATCACTCCCAGCAGTGGACAGACATATGAGGGGTGGGTGCCTATCACTCCCAGCAGTGCCCAGACATATGAGGGGTGGGTGCAGAGGACTCCCAGCAGTGGACAGACATATGAGGGGTGGGTGCAGAGGACTCCCAGCAGTGCCCAGATATATGAGGGGTGGGTGCCTATCACTCCCAGCAGTGCCCAGACATATGAGGGGTGGGTGCCTATCACTCCCAGCAGTGCCCAGACATATGAGGGGTGGGTGCCTATCACTCCCAGCAGTGGACAGACATATGAGGGGTGGGTCCCTATCACTCCCAGCAGTGGACAGACATATGAGGGGTGGGTGCAGAGGACTCCCAGCAGTGCCCAGACATATGAGGGGTGGGTGCCTATCACTCCCAGCAATGCCCAGACATATGAGGGGTGGGTGCCTATCACTCCCAGCAGTGCCCAGACATATGAGGGGTGGGTGCAGAGGACTCCCAGCAGTGCCCAGACATATGAGGGGTGGGTGCCTATCACTCCCAGCAGTGCCCGGACATATGAGGGGTGGGTGCCTATCACTCCCAGCAGTGGACAGACATATGAGGGGTGGGTGCCTATCACTCCCAGCAGAGGACAGACATATGAGGGGTGGGTGCAGAGGACTCCCAGCAGTGCCCAGACATATGAGGGGTGGGTGCCTATCACTCCCAGCAGTGCCCAGACATATGAGGGGTGGGTGCAGAGGACTCCCAGCAGTGGACAGACATATGAGGGGTGGGTGCAGAGGACTCCCAGCAGTGCCCAGACATATGAGGGGTGGGTGCCTATCACTCCCAGCAGTGCCCAGACATATGAGGGGTGGGTGCAGAGGACTCCCAGCAGTGGACAGACATATGAGAGTGGGTGCAGAGGACTCCCAGCAGTTCCCAGATATATGAGGGGTGGGTGCCTATCACTCCCAGCAGTGCCCAGACATATGAGGGGTGGGTGCCTATCACTCCCAGCAGTGCCCAGACATATGAGGGGTGGGTGCCTATCACTCCCAGCAGTGGACAGACATATGAGGGGTGGGTGCCTATCACTCCCAGCAGTGGACAGACATATGAGGGGTGGGTGCAGAGGACTCCCAGCAGTGCCCAGACATATGAGGGGTGGGTGCCTATCACTCCCAGCAGTGCCCAGACATATGAGGGGTGGGTGCCTATCGCTCCCAGCAGTGGACAGACATATGAGGGGTGGGTGCCTATCACTCCCAGCAGTGCCCAGACATATGAAGGGTGGGTGCAGAGGACTCCCAGCAGTGGACAGATATGTGAGGGGTGGGTGCAGAGGACTCCCAGCAGTGCCCAGACATATGAGGGGTGGGTGCCTATCACTCCCAGCAGTGCCCAGACATATGAGGGGTGGGTGCCTATCACTCCCAGCAGTGCCCAGACATATGAGGGGTGGGTGCAGAGGACTCCCACAATAGTCTAGGCCCACTTCTCTGTGAATTAGCTCTGTAGAGGCAGATGCAGGGGCGCACAATAGACGTCTGAATGAGTTTTGGTCAAGTTGAATACGATTGCCACAGAGGGCATGGTGGCCCCATACACCAGCCCCGTACAAAGCGGAGGATAGACATCTAGCTTTGTAAATCAAAATCATTTCCTTAATTCTCCTATTCCCAAGCTTAGAGGCAAATCTAAATACGCCATTGTTATTCCTTGCCATTTTCAGGCGCACATTCTCGCACTCATGGTCCCATCTCCCATCACCGGAGAATGAAACACCAAGATAACAAAATTTATTAGTGGTTTGAATTTTTGCCTCATCCAGGTAAAAGGTCCTTTTTGCCCCGATCTTCCTCCCGCAAGACATAACAAATGTTTTTTCTTTGTTGATTAGCAGCTTCCTGCTATCAATAAACCGCAGGAAGCTGTCGATCAAGCGTTGGAGGCCGATTTGTGTTCGTGACAAGAGGACGGCGTCGTTCGCGTACAGCAGTATTGGGATTGGATCGCCATCCACTCGGGGGGCGTCAGCTGGGACCTGTCTAAGGATTATGTCAATTTGGTTGATGAATAAAGAGAATAGCAGTGGGGCTAGCACACAGCCTTGTCTGATACCTCTAGACACTCTAAAAAAAGGTGTAGATTCCCCATTAGGCCCGAAACGTACTTTACTGGATAGCCTTTCATATAGTCTAGCCAGAAAGTGTATGATGTCTTTTGGTGCACCCATCTCCAATAATATAGGCCATAAAATTGAGTGTTCGACCAAATCAAAAGCGCTGCTGAGGTCAGCAAAACATAAAAATAGGTTCCCTTTTTTGACCGTAGAGTATTTATTTATAATGAGGTCCAGGTTAAGGCACTGCTCCATTGTACCTAGTCCCCTCCTGAACCCATACTGAACTGGCGATAAAATGGTATTATCCTCTGCCCATATTTCTAGTCTGTTTAGGAGGATTCTGCTCAGAATTTTAATTGATGAGTCCAAGAGGGAGATCGGGCGATAGTTGCGTCCGTACACGCGTACCCCTACATCACCACTACAATGGTGGTACGGACCGTACCCACGCCCCCAGAGCGTGGGTACGGTCCGTACACGCGTACCCCTACATCACCACTACAATGGTGGTACGGACCGTACCCACGCCCCCAGAGCGTAGGTACGGCCCGTACCACCATTGTGGCACTGCCGTAGGGGTATGCGTGGTACGGGCCGTACCCACGCTCTGGGGAGTGTGGGTACGGTCCGTACACACGTACCCCTACATCACCACTACAATGGTGGTACGGACCGTACCCACGCCCCCCAGAGAGTGGGCATGGCCCGTACCACCATTTTGGCGGTGCCGTAGGGGTACGCGTGGTACGGGACGTACACACATTCTGGGGAGCGTGGGTACGGGCCGTACTACCATTGTAGTGGTGATGTAGGGGTATGCATGTACGGACCATACCCACGCCCCCAGAGCGTAGGTATGGTCCGTACCACCATTGTAGTGGTGATGTAGGGGTACGCGTGTACAGACCGTACCCACGCCCCCAGAGCGTGGGTACGGTCCGTACACGCCTACCCCTACATCACCACTACAATGGTGGTACGGACCGTACCCACGCCCCCAGAGCGTGGGTACGGCCCGTACCACCATTGTGGCGGTGACGTAGGAGTATGCGTGGTACGGCCTGTACACACGCTCTTGGGAGCGTGGGTACGGGCCATACCACCATTGTAGTGGTGATGTAGGGGTACGCGTGTACGGACTGTACCCATGCCCCCAGAGCGTGGGTACGGTCCGTACCACCATTGTAGTGGTGATGTAGGGGTACACTTGTATGGACCGTACCCACACCCCCAGAGCGTGGGTACGGTCCACACACGCGTACACCTACATCACCACTACAATGGTGGTACGGACCGCACCCACGCCCCCACAGCGTGGGTACAGCCCGTACCACCATTGTGGCGGTGCCGTAGGGGTACGCATGGTACGGGCCATGCCCAAGCTCTGGGGAGCGTGGGTACGGTCCGTACACGCGTACCCCTACATCACCACTACAATGGTGGTACGAACCGTACCCACGCCCTGGGGTCGTGGGTACAGTCCGTACACGCGTACCCCTACATCACCACTACAATGGTGGTACGGGCCGTACCCACGCCCCCAGGGCGTGGGTACGGCCCGTACCACGCGTACCCCTACAGCCCCATTACATGATGGATACAAGGCGTACACATGCCACAGATATAGGTGTACGGCTTGGTGCAGCACATCAGCTGTAAATTGGGGGTGGTGTATGCCCAGGACAGCAGTGTACCACAGCAAGGGCGCAAGTGGGTGGGTGGGTGGATGCAGAGGACTCCCAGCAGTGCCCAGACATATGAGGGGTGGGTGCCTATCACTCCCAGCAGTGCCCAGACATATGAGGGGTGGGTGCCTATCACTCCCAGCAGTGCCCAGACATATGAGGGGTGGGTGCAGAGGACTCCCAGCAGTGCCCAGACATATGAGGGGTGGGTGCCTATCACTCCCAGCAGTGCCCAGACATACGAGGGGTGGGTGCCTATCACACCCAGCAGTGGACAGACATATGAGGGGTGGGTGCCTATCACTCCCAGCAGTGGACAGACATATGAGGGGTGGGTGCAGAGGACTCCCAGCAGTGCCCAGACATATGAGGGGTGGGTGCCTATCACTCCCAGCAGTGCCCAGACATATGAGGGGTGGGTGCCTATCACTCCCAGCAGTGGACAGACATATGAGGGGTGGGTGCAGAGGACTCCCAGCAGTGCCAAGACATATGAGGGGTGGGTGCCTATCACTCCCAGCAGTGCCCAGACATATGAGGGGTGGGTGCCTATCACTCCCAGCAGTGCCTAGACATATGAGGGGTGGGTGCCTATCACTCCCAGCAGTGCCCAGACATATGAGGGGTGGGTGCAGAGGACTCCCAGCAGTGCCCAGACATATGGGGGGTGGGTGCCTATCACTCCCAGCAGTGGACAGACATATGAGGGGTGGGTGCCTATCACTCCCAGCAGTGGACAGACCTATGAGGGGTGGGTGCCTATCACTCCCAGCAGTGGACAGACATATGAGGGGTGGGTGCAGAGGACTCCCAGCAGTGCCCAGACATATGAGGGGTGGGTGCCTATCACTCCCAGCAGTGCCCAGACATATGAGGGGTGGGTGCCTATCACTCCCAGCAGTGGACAGACATATGAGGGGTGGGTGCCTATCACTCCCAGCAGTGCCCAGACATATGAGGGGTGGGTGCAGAGGACTCCCAGCAGTGCCCAGACATATGAGGGGTGGGTGCCTATCACTCCCAGCAGTGGACAGACATATGAGGGGTGGGTGCCTATCACTCCCAGCAGAGGACAGACATATGAGGGGTGGGTGCAGAGGACTCCCAGCAGTGCCCAGACATATGAGGGGTGGGTGCCTATCACTCCCAGCAGTGCCCAGACATATGAGGGGTGGGTGCAGAGGACTCCCAGCAGTGGACAGACATATGAGGGGTGGGTGCAGAGGACTCCCAGCAGTGCCCAGACATATGAGGGGTGGGTGCCTATCACTCCCAGCAGTGCCCAGACATATGAGGGGTGGGTGCAGAGGACTCCCAGCAGTGGACAGACATATGAGAGTGGGTGCAGAGGACTCCCAGCAGTTCCCAGATATATGAGGGGTGGGTGCCTATCACTCCCAGCAGTGCCCAGACATATGAGGGGTGGGTGCCTATCACTCCCAGCAGTGCCCAGACATATGAGGGGTGGGTGCCTATCACTCCCAGCAGTGGACAGACATATGAGGGGTGGGTGCCTATCACTCCCAGCAGTGGACAGACATATGAGGGGTGGGTGCAGAGGACTCCCAGCAGTGCCCAGACATATGAGGGGTGGGTGCCTATCACTCCCAGCAGTGCCCAGACATATGAGGGGTGGGTGCCTATCACTCCCAGCAGTGGACAGACATATGAGGGGTGGGTGCCTATCACTCCCAGCAGTGCCCAGACATATGAAGGGTGGGTGCAGAGGACTCCCAGCAGTGGACAGATATGTGAGGGGTGGGTGCAGAGGACTCCCAGCAGTGCCCAGACATATGAGGGGTGGGTGCCTATCACTCCCAGCAGTGCCCAGACATATGAGGGGTGGGTGCCTATCACTCCCAGCAGTGCCCAGACATATGAGGGGTGGGTGCAGAGGACTCCCACAATAGTCTAGGCCCACTTCTCTGTGAATTAGCTCTGTAGAGGCAGATGCAGGGGCGCACAATAGACGTCTGAATGAGTTTTGGTCAAGTTGAATACGATTGCCACAGAGGGCATGGTGGCCCCATACACCAGCCCCGTACAAAGCGGAGGATAGACATCTAGCTTTGTAAATCAAAATCATTTCCTTAATTCTCCTATTCCCAAGCTTAGAGGCAAATCTAAATACGCCATTGTTATTCCTTGCCATTTTCAGGCGCACATTCTCGCACTCATGGTCCCATCTCCCATCACCGGAGAATGAAACACCAAGATAACAAAATTTATTAGTGGTTTGAATTTTTGCCTCATCCAGGTAAAAGGTCCTTTTTGCCCCGATCTTCCTCCCGCAAGACATAACAAATGTTTTTTCTTTGTTGATTAGCAGCTTCCTGCTATCAATAAACCGCAGGAAGCTGTCGATCAAGCGTTGGAGGCCGATTTGTGTTCGTGACAAGAGGACGGCGTCGTTCGCGTACAGCAGTATTGGGATTGGATCGCCATCCACTCGGGGGGCGTCAGCTGGGACCTGTCTAAGGATTATGTCAATTTGGTTGATGAATAAAGAGAATAGCAGTGGGGCTAGCACACAGCCTTGTCTGATACCTCTAGACACTCTAAAAAAAGGTGTAGATTCCCCATTAGGCCCGAAACGTACTTTACTGGATAGCCTTTCATATAGTCTAGCCAGAAAGTGTATGATGTCTTTTGGTGCACCCATCTCCAATAATATAGGCCATAAAATTGAGTGTTCGACCAAATCAAAAGCGCTGCTGAGGTCAGCAAAACATAAAAATAGGTTCCCTTTTTTGACCGTAGAGTATTTATTTATAATGAGGTCCAGGTTAAGGCACTGCTCCATTGTACCTAGTCCCCTCCTGAACCCATACTGAACTGGCGATAAAATGGTATTATCCTCTGCCCATATTTCTAGTCTGTTTAGGAGGATTCTGCTCAGAATTTTAATTGATGAGTCCAAGAGGGAGATCGGGCGATAGTTGCGTCCGTACACGCGTACCCCTACATCACCACTACAATGGTGGTACGGACCGTACCCACGCCCCCAGAGCGTGGGTACGGTGCGTACACGCGTACCCCTACATCACCACTACAATGGTGGTACGGACCGTACCCACGCCCCCAGAGCGTAGGTACGGCCCGTACCACCATTGTGGCACTGCCGTAGGGGTATGCGTGGTACGGGCCGTACCCACGCTCTGGGGAGTGTGGGTACGGTCCGTACACACGTACCCCTACATCACCACTACAATGGTGGTACGGACCGTACCCACGCCCCCCAGAGAGTGGGCACGGCCCGTACCACCATTTTGGCGGTGCCGTAGGGGTACGCGTGGTACGGGACGTACACACATTCTGGGGAGCGTGGGTACGGGCCGTACTACCATTGTAGTGGTGATGTAGGGGTATGCATGTACGGACCATACCCACGCCCCCAGAGCGTAGGTATGGTCCGTACCACCATTGTAGTG
The DNA here is from genome assembly GCF_964204655.1 of Triturus cristatus. Classification (NCBI taxonomy): domain Eukaryota; kingdom Metazoa; phylum Chordata; class Amphibia; order Caudata; family Salamandridae; genus Triturus; species Triturus cristatus. The sequence goes on along the minus strand of NC_140593.1, from coordinate 353,799,925 downwards.
GTGATGTAGGGGTACGCGTGTACAGACCGTACCCACGCCCCCAGAGCGTGGGTACGGTCCGTACACGCCTACCCCTACATCACCACTACAATGGTGGTACGGACCGTACCCACGCCCCCAGAGCGTGGGTACGGCCCGTACCACCATTGTGGCGGTGACGTAGGAGTATGCGTGGTACGGCCTGTACACACGCTCTTGGGAGCGTGGGTACGGGCCATACCACCATTGTAGTGGTGATGTAGGGGTACGCGTGTACGGACTGTACCCATGCCCCCAGAGCGTGGGTACGGTCCGTACCACCATTGTAGTGGTGATGTAGGGGTACACTTGTATGGACCGTACCCACACCCCCAGAGCGTGGGTACGGTCCATACACGCGTACACCTACATCACCACTACAATGGTGGTACGGACCGTACCCACGCCCCCACAGCGTGGGTACAGCCCGTACCACCATTGTGGCGGTGCCGTAGGGGTACGCATGGTACGGGCCATACCCAAGCTCTGGGGAGCGTGGGTACGGTCCGTACACGCGTACCCCTACATCACCACTACAATGGTGGTACGAACCGTACCCACGCCCTGGGGTCGTGGGTACAGTCCGTACACGCGTACCCCTACATCACCACTACAATGGTGGTACGGGCCGTACCCACGCCCCCAGGGCGTGGGTACGGCCCGTACCACGCGTACCCCTACAGCCCCATTACATGATGGATACAAGGCGTACACACGCCACAGATGTAGGTGTACGGCTTGGTGCAGCACATCAGCTGTAAATTGGGGGTGGTGTATGCCCAGGACAGCAGTGTACCACAGCAAGGGCGCAAGTGGGTGGGTGGGTGGATGCAGAGGACTCCCAGCAGTGCCCAGACATATGAGGGGTGGGTGCCTATCACTCCCAGCAGTGCCCAGACATATGACGGGTGGGTGCCTATCACTCCCAGCAGTGCCCAGACATATGAGGGGTGGGTGCAGAGGACTCCCAGCAGTGCCCAGACATATGAGGGGTGGGTGCCTATCACTCCCAGCAGTGCCCAGACATATGAGGGGCGGGTGCCTATCACTCCCAGCAGTGGACAGACATATGAGGGGTGGGTGCCTATCACTCCCAGCAGTGGACAGACATATGAGGGGTGGGTGCAGAGGACTCCCAGCAGTGCCAAGACATATGAGGGGTGGGTGCCTATCACTCCCAGCAGTGCCCAGACATATGAGGGGTGGGTGCCTATCACTCCCAGCAGTGCCCAGACATATGAGGGGTGGGTGCCTATCACTCCCAGCAGTGCCCAGACATATGAGGGGTGGGTGCAGAGGACTCCCAGCAGTGCCCAGACATATGAGGGGTGGGTGCCTATCACTCCCAGCAGTGCCCAGACATACGAGGGGTGGGTGCCTATCACACCCAGCAGTGGACAGACATATGAGGGGTGGGTGCCTATCACTCCCAGCAGTGGACAGACATATGAGGGGTGGGTGCAGAGGACTCCCAGCAGTGCCCAGACATATGAGGGGTGGGTGCCTATCACTCCCAGCAGTGCCCAGACATATGAGGGGTGGGTGCCTATCACTCCCAGCAGTGGACAGACATATGAGGGGTGGGTGCAGAGGACTCCCAGCAGTGCCAAGACATATGAGGGGTGGGTGCCTATCACTCCCAGCAGTGCCCAGACATATGAGGGGTGGGTGCCTATCACTCCCAGCAGTGCCTAGACATATGAGGGGTGGGTGCCTATCACTCCCAGCAGTGCCCAGACATATGAGGGGTGGGTGCAGAGGACTCCCAGCAGTGCCCAGACATATGGGGGGTGGGTGCCTATCACTCCCAGCAGTGGACAGACATATGAGGGGTGGGTGCCTATCACTCCCAGCAGTGGACAGACCTATGAGGGGTGGGTGCCTATCACTCCCAGCAGTGGACAGACATATGAGGGGTGGGTGCAGAGGACTCCCAGCAGTGCCCAGACATATGAGGGGTGGGTGCCTATCACTCCCAGCAGTGCCCAGACATATGAGGGGTGGGTGCCTATCACTCCCAGCAGTGGACAGACATATGAGGGGTGGGTGCCTATCACTCCCAGCAGTGCCCAGACATATGAGGGGTGGGTGCAGAGGACTCCCAGCAGTGGACAGACATATGAGGGGTGGGTGCAGAGGACTCCCAGCAGTGCCCAGACATATGAGGGGTGGGTGCCTATCACTCCCAGCAGTGCCCAGACATATGAGGGGTGGGTGCCTATCACTCCCAGCAGTGCCCAGACATATGAGGGGTGGGTGCAGAGGACTCCCAGCAGTGCCCAGATATATGAGGGGTGGGTGCCTATCACTCCCAGCAGTGCCCAGACATATGAGGTGTGGTAAATTTAAATTACCTAGACTTAATTTATGCGGTAAAATTCAATACGAATAACTCAGTAAAAATAAGAGGCAGAATCCGTGGTATTCGAGGGTATAATAGGGAATTTATTCCTTACAAAGGAATGATGATGGTTCGAACCAGGTAATCGAGTTCCGTCACCACGAAGGTTCAGGAAGGGATCAGCAATACATTATTGACAGGTTATAATATATATAGTGAATGCATTACAGTAAAGACAGATGCAGGAGGCGTTACAGCTGATAAGAGAGATAAGAATACACATACGTAATGAAAAAGGCGTTACAATAGGCGTGCATAGAGGCGTATACTAGAAACGTCATTAGGATGATGACACAAGTGGGTGGATCCATAAGAGAATCCTGCAAAGTCAGCAGAGATACATGGCAGAGATGCGCGCGCAGCCGCGTGACATGTGATTGACGTGTAACTAGAGGGTGAAGGGAACTTGACATTTTAGCCCTACATGAGGAGACAGAAGTCTGGGGTGTCAGGACAACCTAGTCCCAAATCATATCTAATATCTTGTGTTTAAGGAACTATATTATCTGGAAGGAAAGGTCTTTTCGGACAAAGCCTATTCTATACTGACTGCTAGTGCGTGTACAAGCGTCTAAGTGTCTACATGAGATGCGAGGGGGCATGGGCCTACCATGGTAACGAAAGTCATGAATTACTTGTACGGAGACAGTAAGGCCGGGCCCTTTGCTCTGCAGCTGGAGGGATGTTTACCTAAACTACTTAGACAGGAATGCATTTCTTGAGGAGCGGAGCAGATAACTTGAAGGCTGAATACAGTTTTGGCAGGCAACAGGCCGGGCTAGGCACCGTTAGCCGCGCAGGGAGTAAGACAAAGTTCATGGATACAGATGCAGGTCCAGGCTGGAGCATTCAGAGGCAGAAGCAGGAAAAAGCTTGATGGCAGGATTCAGGGCCTACCTTGCCAGAGCTAGAAAACGTGGAAAGTATACCATATAAAGACGGTGGCAAGGCATACTTAGGAACGGAATATCTGACCCATTCATGGCAGATCTGAAAGAGGACATATTAACGTTGGACACAATTGTATTTGCGTCTTCATAGCTTGAAGTGGAGGGAACATACATGTACTTGTAGCATGTACATGGAGCCGTTGGGGTCTAGATAGGGGACACAATTGACCATAAAAATTCATATTTCCTCATTCCCTCCTTGTCCCCTACGGACCCTCATGAAATATCGATCTTCAGGAAGCCATCAATCTGTTCATGTAACATCATTTGCTCTTCTTTCTTCTTCCGGGATCTTGAATGAAAACTTGAACGTGGAATACACGATGTGGCACACAGGCCGCAAATCGCTGGTCCACATTGTAGACACAGGCAACAACTGAATACTATGAGAAGGCCAATACCTAGGAAGGATAGGACTCTCCATCCCCAGGTTGACAATACGCTCCAGAACCAACCGGACCATGTCCAGGTGCCTGGATTCTGATGTATCTGGTTTGCAATCTTGTGAAGACGAGTTATGGCTTTATATACGGATGGCGCGTTTTCTGGGATGAAAACACAGCAACTTGATCCGATGACCCTACAAGCTCCGCCCCTATCGGCTAGGATGACGTCAAGGACAAGACGATTTTGGAGAACAACAATCCGCATCGCAGACTGCTCCTCTGTTAAGTTGCCTAAGGCGGAAGTAGTTTCATTCACTACTGCTTCAAGGGTTCTGGTTAACCTACGTATCAGTTTACTATTTGAGACAACACCTATGTAAGGAAATAGACCTTTATTGAAGTCTGTATATTGTTCCCATGCTGTTTCAGTGTAGTCAACAATCGGGATATCTCTCTGGGGTCTGTGGTGTACTAGATTGGTATTTCTATGATAATCAGGAGGGGCTAGGAAAACAGGAGGCAGAAGGAATGCAATGTAACAGGTACCATCCCAATCTAGAGGTAGGCGTATATATATGCGGTATGACCACATATGAAGTAGGAGTGACGGGAAGCTCTAAATGTAGACTTGCCTTTATCACTGAATTTGATCACAGTAGTACATTTACTATGACCCAGGTGTACTGAACCATTCTTTCTTACACAGAATTCTCCTTTGACTGGTAATACTGACATAGCAGGCAAGACTAGTGCAGCTTCAGATTCAACATTCAGAATCATGAGGTTAAGTGTAAAATTACCTAATCCATATACTTCATTTTCTAGATCAGTTCCTGTTCTTTTGGGAAGTCCCTCCTTGTTAGGATAACAGGCTTTAAGCAAAACTAAGTTCAGGTTTCCCCATACCCAGTTGCTCTGGTAAACTACAGTGTTTGAATCTAAAGAGTTAATCAAACTAAACCATGCTCCACAGGAACCATTTTGTGTGAACGGGTACTGAAAGAGAGGCAGAACTCCTTTGTATTTCTGATAGGGAGGGAGTCGGCCACATATCCAACAATTGGTAGCATTCCTGGTCTGATGGGAATGATGTAACATACTAATGAATGTGTTGTTGCGCAGCGCAAATCTATAGGACAACTCATGTGGAGGTAGTTCACTAAAAGAATGTTCGGCAGTAACATTGTAAGCAGAATAAGCACGCTTGAAAATAGGATAGTACATGTGCAACAGTATACTTGCAGCAATAATAAAAAGACTTAGAAAAAACATAATCAACAATGTCACTATACAGTGACTATGAAGTGATTTACAGTATGCATGTTTCTTGAGCTGTTTCTGTCTATTTCTCTCTCTAATTCGGTCTAGAGGATACATGTCAAAGACTTAATTCAACCGATTCACCTTGGAGAGGACTTAAACAATCGAATTGTCTGACTTGCTAGACCTTAGTTTCAGTTTATAGTTTTGAGATTCGGTCTTTTCAACCAGGGGGAGTTTTGAATCAGTCTCTGGAAGGGGGCAGGGCTGAGAGTTCAGATCGGATGGTAGTCCATGAAATTTCTTGATATGGCTCGAGTGTAACCAACCCTTGCGACCCTCGACCTTCACTGCTGTCCTCGTCGTTAGAAGAACCAGCTTTGGTTGTTGCCAGCGGGGCTCCAACGGGCTCCTCCTGTCGAAGTTTCTGATGAAAACTAGGTCTCCAGGAACCACTTCATGGGGTTTTACCTCGGTGTTGTCGGGAAAGGCTGCAGCTACCTGTGAACGGCAAGATTGGAGTGCAGACATCAAGGAAGCAAGGTAATCTGTCAACATATTACAATCAACATCAGTGATTTTACGAGGTATAGGCGTCCCCCACATATTTGGTGGCCCACCGAAGACCACCTCGTACGGGGATAGCCCTGTGCGAGAGTGTGCTACCATTCTCATGTAAAATAGTGCAACTGGTAAGGCTACTATCCAGTCGACGCCTTTCTCTCTACAGATTTTTGAAAGTCGAATTTTCAGGGTCTGATTATGACGTTCCACGAGACCTGCTGCCTCGGGATGTCGGACACAGTGGAATTTCCATTGATAGCCTAACAAGAGTGAAATGTGTTTCATTAGCTCAGATGAGAACGGCTGGCCATTATCTGAGTACACGATACGGGGCAAACCATACCGTGGGAAGAATTCACGAACTAATTGTTTGGCAGTAGTCGGGGCAGTGTAATCTGAGACGGGATATGCCTCTGTCCAACGGGAAAGAGCGCATACAACTACGAGGACATATTTGAATCCTCGACATCGTTCCATCTGGATATAATCCATCTGGAGGACTTCAAAAGGGTGATCGGGAGGTTGAAATCCACCCTGTTCTACAGGTACGCCTTTACCTGGATTGAACTGACAACAAATCATACAAGTTCGGACTTTCTGTTTGGCTGCAGCTCGTAAGTGTTTGTTGAACCAAATGTGTTGAATACTGTCTAACATAGCTTTTTCTCCTAGATGTGCTGGACTATGTATTGTGTTAATGATAACTTGAACCATTGAGTCGGGGAGAAACCATATAGATTTTCCCTTCGTCATCCATCCCTGATCTGTTTGGATCCCTCCTAATTCAGTCCATTTCTTTATTTCCTCTGCTGTAGCATGTGTCTGTATGTCAATTACATCAAGGGCGGGATCCCTAACTGTCATGCAGTGTGTCGGCGTCGGAACTATTGTCTTTGTCAAGTCAGTTGCATGAGTCCTATTCTGTGCTGTTTGCTTAGCTGTTCGGTCTGCTAGGTCGTTACCCTGGGAAATAATATCGGTGACTTTTGTATGGGCTTTGCACTTCATGATAGATATCGAAGTGGGTAGATGTATTGCATCTAACAGAGCTTGAATGAGGGGACCGTGTTGAATGTTGGCACCGTGAGAAGTCAAATAACCTCTCTCTCACCAAAGGACTCCGAAGTCGTGTACAACTCCGAATGCATAACGTGAATCTGTGTATATGTTAACATTTCTATTCTTGGCTTGAATACAGGCTTGTGTCAGAGCAATAAGCTCTGCTGCTTGAGCTGATAATGTGTCAATACAATTTGTTTCAATGACTTCGGTGTCTGTCGTGACTGCATAAGCGGCCACTAACTCTCCTGTACTTGTTCTCATACATGAACCATCTACATAAAGTGTCAGGTCTGGGTCTGGTAATGGGACATCTGTCAAGTCTTGTCTGGGTTTCGTCGTAATAGTAATGACTTCAATACAATCATGTGCCAGTGGGTCTGTTCCACTTAATGGCAAAAGTGTGGCAGGATTTAATGTACTACAACGTCTGATTTCTATGTGTGGTTGAAACAATGTCAGTTCGTAACCTGTCAGTCGTGCTATAGTCAAGTGTTGTGTTTGTGTTCGGTTCAAGAGAACCTCTACTGCATGTGGTACTTGTACTGTCAATTGATGTCCTAATACTATGGAATCGCTTTGTCTGATCGCTAGAGCTGTCGCTGCAACTGATTTCAGACACGCAGGAAGAGCTTGAGCTACGGGATCTAATGTGCTAGAAAAGTAAGCACATGGCTTGTGTGATCCTGCTTGTTCCTGAGTGAGTACTGACAAAGCAGTACCTTCACGTTCTGTAACAAAGAGTGTAAAAGGCTTACTGTAACATGGTGTCGCTAAAACAGGTGCTTGGCATAAAGCTTTCTTTAAGTCTTCAAATGCTTGTGTATGTTCTGGAGTCCAAGGGAGGACAGTCGATGTCGCTGCCTCCTGGGTTGTCAGCTGAATGAGTGGTTTTGCTAGAAATGCATATTGGGGAATCCACTGCCTGCAGTACGAAGTGAGGCCTATGAAGGCCCGTACCTCCTTTTGTGTCTTGGGTGGTGGCATGTTTACAATTAACTGGATGCGGTCAGGTGTGAGCTGTCTCCCCCATTTGGACAGCAAGTGCCCTAGGTACACAACTTGCTGGGCACAGAATTGCAGCCTTGAAGGGGACACCTTGTGCCCCTTGTCGGCCAGAAAATGTAAAACCGTCAGTGATGCTTTTTCACATTCGGGTTCGCTTCGGGCGGTGATCAGCAGATCATCGACATACTGAAGCAGTGCAGTGTTAACTGGCATGTGGATACTGTCAAGTTGTCTTTTCAGTGCTTGGCTGTAGATGCTAGGACTTTCTGTAAATCCTTGAGGTGCGCGTGCGAATTTAAAACTTCGTCCATTTAAACTAAATCCGAACAAATATTGGCTTTCCGGATCGATTGGGACGCTAAAGAAGGCGTTCTTGAGGTCAATTACAGTAAAGAACGTTGCCTCTGAATCAATAGCTGTCAGTAATGAAGAGATATCTGGGACCACGGGATATTGTGGTACAATGCATTTATTCAATTCGCGCAGATCAATAACTAATCGATATACTGGGGGTGCTTTTGGATCCGTTCGTTTAAGAATCGGAATGATCGGAGAATTACATACATTGGAGTCGGTTTCTACAACCACTCCTTGTGCAATGAGCTCGTCAATGATTTGCAGTAAAGCCACTACAGCATCTGGGGGTAACTTGTATTGTCGCATTCGTGGTAATACCACTCCTGCTTTGAGTGTGACTCGATATGGTGTAATGTGCATACAACCTACATCAGTGGGGCCTTGAGCCCATAAATGTGCAGGTAGATTCTGTAACCGGTGATCCATGTCTCTAGACACGTAGTGACCTTTAAAGTCACGCAAAAATAGTCGTACTCCGTCCGGAGAACAACATATTATAGCTCCTAGAGCTTTCAATGTTTTAATACCTAACAAGTTTTCTGGGCATGATTTTGTAAGCAATAGATCTGTAGTCCGTGTCAATGGACCAACTGTAAATGCAAGCGGTTGCGATACTTCGTTAATAGTAGGCTTTCCTGAAAAACCAAGGGAAATATTCTGTGAGCCTGAGAGGGGTGCCCCTGGGACTTCGTGGTGATTTATAGTTGTTCTGCTTGCCCCTGTATCAAGTAGAAACTTTCTGTCTTTCCCTAATACTTGACTCTGTACATAAGGACCCTCTTGATCTACAGGAACCTCAATAAGGGGTAAGCCAACTTCCCTCTCTAGGCTATTTCATGTGTAGCGTTGATAATCTGGATAGTCATTTTGTGCATACTGGTACATCTGTTGTGTCGTGTTTTGTGTTGCGGCAATAGGCTGTACATGTTGAGGTGCTTGCTGTTGGATCTGATCCTGTCTAGGCGGACGTGGTCTCTCCTTGGTTTTACCCGTAGAGATATTATGTTTCAGAACTGCACAATCGTTTATATAATGACCTGGCTGTTTACAATAGTTGCATGTCCCTTTAACGGGAACCGCTGAATTACTGGACTGTGTCGCACCCTTTTTATGACCGTCAGCTGGAACTGACTGGGCGACGAGCATTTTCATTTTCGTGTCTTTCATACGTCTTTGTTCGTGTTCTTGTTCTTCTCTAATTCTATTCTGGTGATACTGTAACATTTGTAACATTTGTGAGGGAGTGTTAGCTTGCCAAGTGCTCTCAACTTTCAATACTCTGTTTTTAACCTGTGGCAGGGAATTCTCGACTAGTTTTGTTACAAAAAGATGTGGATATGAATCACTACTTGCTTTCAGGCCGCTATTAATACCAAAACATTTTTCAAATCGGGAATAAAAATCACTAGTGTCTTCATCGGGTTTCTGTTTACAAGCTGAGATTGCTCCCCAGTCTTCCTTTTTCGTAGTTAATAAACGTGGCAATACTTGTACTAATAATCCTGGCAATGCTTTTGTTCTCTCCCCAAGCCCTACGCCTGCAGTTCGGGCAGTTTCTTCGTTTTCTAATACTGTCCAATCAATCTTTTGGTCTCCCACTTCCCACTCTTTTTCTTTGAGTTTCTCGTAAATACCGGCGGGCAATAATACTTTCAATATTTTCATAATGTCAGGATAGGTATAATCACCCATGAGTAACATGTCCTTTAGTTCACGGTGAAAACCTGCTGGATCCTTGTCATGGCTGGGCACTAATTTTTTCATTTCCAATAGTTCTATTTTAGTTATGGGCGTGTACACAAACACGCGTCTAAACGTATTGTCATCATTTCTAACTGGGTGTACTTCGCGTAAGGGATTCTGTCTGTCTATGTAATACGTTTTTCTCTCCATGGGAGGAGCTGGATCATGTTCTGGACACAAAAAGGCACTATATCTATGTCGGTATTCTAGAATTACTTTAATTAGATCGGTACCTAGACCTCTCCATTTGTTCAGGAGTAGTTCTATCAGTATATCAGGTAGGGGACCAGGATCGGAGTGTTGGCTTTTATATAATATAAGGAGATGTTGTATCATGTATATACTAGCTAAACGCTGTTCATCTGGGGCGAGATTCAGAAACGTGTGTGCTAGCGCATCATCACTGTATTTTTCAGAACTGTCAGCCCATTGTACTGCTGACCTGGCTAATTCTTGTTCATCCATAGAATCGAGCACATGGTACCCCCTTCGTTCTCGAAGTAATTTATCAGTAGCCTGGAATAAGTGTTCAGGGGTCCTTGGATTTGAGATAACTGTTTGAAAAATTCTGTTACATTCTGGACGTATCGGACGTATTGGATTATTAAAAGATCTTCCTTTTCTTACATAAGCTATCGTTTGTCTAGCTGGTAATTCTAATTGTCCTATGTTCATTTCTGACTGTTCCTCCTCCTCTTCCTCTGATTCAGTTTTATCTGCTTCCAATCTTCTTTCATGTATTCGTTCTACTTCTTTTCTGATCCTTCGGCACATGACTTCTATACACTTCTGTTTATCATGTTTCCCGTCTGTTATATTCTGACCCCATCTGGTAAGTACTTGCATTTCCTCCGAATCTACTTCAGGCCTATCTCTGTTTCTGATCAAGCAGTTTATGAAGAAGCGTAACAATAATTTTTGCATGTCTACTTTCTGGTATTCCATGGCCTCGCCAATACTTTCAGGACCTTGCCCTGTTTGAACAAAGCGATATATTCTGTCTAGATGTTCAACCATTCCTGGTAATGTCATTAAATAGTTTGCAGCTCGTCGTAAACGTACTGAAGATAGCAACATTCTGTTGTGTTTACCTGGCACTGGATCATATCTACAATCTGTAAGAGGCTCATTTAATATATTGTCATTAGCTCTTTGGGGTGTACGTTGGTGTGCTAAATCCCTATAAGTCAATCTAGTTGCTGGCGGTGGCGTGGAAAAACCTCCTGTCGCACCTCCTGAGGTGCCAAGTCCAAAAGGATTTGTTGGGTGTAGGGTAGAGAGTGTAGGTGCAGGAAGGACTGTAGAAACAGATGGAATATTTAGAACGTGAGGAGTTTGTTGCTGCGGAGGTGGGTGCAGCTGATCTTGGGGTTGAGTGTCGTTAACAGGTGGTGTGCGTGGCTGCGCACCATTAGCATATTCGGGGGCTGCATCATCTAAATAGGAAGAAAGGAAAATGTCCTTTGCGGTCTTGGGATGTACTTTAATCGGGAGTAATGGAGGTGGCAGATCTTTTGGTACCTCCAAGGTGGCCTTAGGCAAACCCTCGGCCAGAAGAGGATACATACCATTCATAAGAGTGTTTCGTTGTCTGTCTACTTGTTCTGTTTTTACTCGGATACCTTCGTCAATTAATATGTTTTCTCGGGCTTTTTCTGAATCTTCCCTACTTTTCTCTTCCTTTCTGAGCGCTTTCTCTGTGCGCCTATGCGATTCTTTACGCCATAGTTCAATGGCATCTTTCTGTGACTGTCTGGCTTTCTTTTTCCATAATACTTCTTCTATTCTCATGATGCAATCTGCATCCCATGTTCCAGTAGCGGGCCATCTCTGACTCTCTGCTAAATCCTTGGTGTAGTCCACCCATAGATCAAGATATAATACGGCATCTAGGCCATGTTTATGGTACATAAAGTACCCTGGAGTGTCCCTAGGTGGAATGGGAACAGCTTCCTCGAGTATCCCTTTTCTAGTTTTTATCTGTCTTAATTTTGAAAATAACGGCATCTTGAACCTTGCTACTTAATTCTTACTTGGTCTTGAACACAATTTATACAATAAACACAATAATGAATATCGAACAATCACTCATACCACGACATTTAAAACATATCAAAACATTTTAGAACGAACAATAATAATTAGAATAAAACTAGTTAACTGCATAATACTAAATATACTGTATGTACTGCTAAACAGTACAGATACACTGCTAAAACAGTGCAGACCAGGTCTGTGTACCCAAACCCGTCTTGACCGGCACAAACTAATGTGCACGTCTAGATGCGTCCCCAGCAACGGTACTCACCGGGAAGCACGGAACGGAAGGCCTCGGAAGTCTGGACTGGACTAGACCAAACTGGACTGGACTCGACTCGTGACTTAGATACTTCGGAACTTCGGAATCTGGTGGGCCTCTGAATACCTCGGATCTTGCTCTCTCAGCTAGGCTCTGGTCGGGATTCTCCGCACTCCTCATCGCCTCGTCTGGGTGTTGATCGCAGCCTCAGTCGCCCCCGTTGGCCTGAGGGAGATACAGGAAATCCTGCGGGTACGCGTAATTGTCCGTCCGGCTGTGGCAGGAGACCGGGTCTGCAACACACCTCCGGCGCGTGGGGTGTGAGAGGTGTCCCTGTTCGGGCGCCAATTATGTGGTAAATTTAAATTACCTAGACTTAATTTATGCGGTAAAATTCAATACGAATAACTCAGTAAAAATAAGAGGCAGAATCCGTGGTATTCGAGGGTATAATAGGGAATTTATTCCTTACAAAGGAATGATGATGGTTCGAACCAGGCAATCGAGTTCCGTCACCACGAAGGTTCAGGAAGGGATCAGCAATACATTATTGACAGGTTATAATATATATAGTGAATGCATTACAGTAAAGACAGATGCAGGAGGCGTTACAGCTGATAAGAGAGATAAGAATACACATACGTAATGAAAAAGGCGTTACAATAGGCGTGCATAGAGGCGTATACTAGAAACGTCATTAGGATGATGACACAAGTGGGTGGATCCATAAGAGAATCCTGCAAAGTCAGCAGAGATACATGGCAGAGATGCGCGCGCAGCCGCGTGACGTGTGATTGACGTGTAACTAGAGGGTGAAGGGAACTTGACATTTTAGCCCTACATGAGGAGACAGAAGTCTGGGGTGTCAGGACAACCTAGTCCCAAATCATATCTAATATCTTGTGTTTAAGGAACTATATTATCTGGAAGGAAAGGTCTTTTCGGACAAAGCCTATTCTATACTGACTGCTAGTGCGTGTACAAGCGTCTAGTGTCTACATGAGATGCGAGGGGGCATGGGCCTACCATGGTAACGAAAGTCATGAATTACTTGTACGGAGACAGTAAGGCCGGGCCCTTTGCTCTGCAGCTGGAGGGATGTTTACCTAAACTACTTAGACAGGAATGCATTTCTTGAGGAGCGGAGCAGATAACTTGAAGGCTGAATACAGTTTTGGCAGGCAACAGGCCGGGCTAGGCACCGTTAGCCGCGCAGGGAGTAAGACAAAGTTCATGGATACAGATGCAGGTCCAGGCTGGAGCATTCAGAGGCAGAAGCAGGAAAAAGCTCGATGGCAGGATTCAGGGCCTACCTTGCCAGAGCTAGAAAACGTGGAAAGTATACCATATAAAGACGGTGGCAAGGCATACTTAGGAACGGAATATCTGACCCATTCATGGCAGATCTGAAAGAGGACATATTAACGTTGGACACAATTGTATTTGCGTCTTCATAGCTTGAAGTGGAGGGAACATACATGTACTTGTAGCATGTACATGGAGCCGTTGGGGTCTAGATAGGGGACACAATTGACCATAAAAATTCATATTTCCTCAGAGGGGTGGGTGTCTATCACTCCCAGCAGTGCCCAGACATACGAGGGGTGGGTGCCTATCACTCCCAGCAGTGGACAGACATATGAGGGGTGGGTGCCTATCACTCCCAGCAGTGGACAGACATATGAGGGGTGGGTGCAGAGGACTCCCAGCAGTGCCCAGACATATGAGGGGTGGGTGCCTATCACTCCCAGCAATGCCCAGACATATGAGGGGTGGGTGCCTATCACTCCCAGCAGTGCCCAGACATATGAGGGGTGGGTGCAGAGGACTCCCAGCAGTGCCCAGACATATGAGGGGTGGGTGCCTATCACTCCCAGCAGTGCCCAGACATATGAGGGGTGGGTGCCTATCACTCCCAGCAGTGGACAGACATATGAGGGGTGGGTGCCTATCACTCCCAGCAGTGGACAGACATATGAGGGGTGGGTGCAGAGGACTCCCAGCAGTGGACAGACATATGAGGGGTGGGTGCAGAGGACTCCCAGCAGTGCCCAGACATATGAGGGGTGGGTGCCTATCACTCCCAGCAGTGGACAGACATATGAGGGGTGGGTGCCTATCACTCCCAGCAGTGCCCAGACATATGAGGGGTGGGTGCAGAGGACTCCCAGCAGTGGAAAGACATATGAGGGGTGGGTGCAGAGGACTCCCAGCAGTGCCCAGATATATGAGGGGTGGGTGCCTATCACTCCCAGCAGTGCCCAGACATATGAGGGGTGGGTGCCTATCACTCCCAGCAGTGCCCAGACATACGAGGGGTGGGTGCCTATCACTCCCAGCAGTGGACAGACATATGAGGGGTGGGTGCCTATCACTCCCAGCAGTGGACAGACATATGAGGGGTGGGTGCAGAGGAGTCCCAGCAGTGCCCAGACATATGAGGGGTGGGTGCCTATCACTCCCAGCAGTGCCCAGACATATGACGGGTGGGTGCCTATCACTCCCAGCAGTGCCCAGACATATGAGGGGTGGGTGCAGAGGACTCCCAGCAGTGCCCAGACATATGAGGGGTGGGTGCCTATCACTCCCAGCAGTGCCCAGACATATGAGGGGCGGGTGCCTATCACTCCCAGCAGTGGACAGACATATGAGGGGTGGGTGCCTATCACTCCCAGCAGTGGACAGACATATGAGGGGTGGGTGCAGAGGAGTCCCAGCAGTGCCCAGACATATGAGGGGTGGGTGCCTATCACTCCCAGCAGTGCCCAGACATATGAGGGGTGGGTGCCTATCACTCCCAGCAGTGGACAGACATATGAGGGGTGGGTGCCTATCACTCCCAGCAGTGCCCAGACATATGAGGGGTGGGTGCAGAGGACTCCCAGCAGTGGACAGATATGTGAGGGGTGGGTGCAGAGGACTCCCAGCAGTGGCCAGACATATGAGGGGTGGGTGCCTATCACTCCCAGCAGTGCCCAGACATATGAGGGGTGGGTGCCCATCACTCCCAGCAGTGCCCAGACATATGAGGGGTGGGTGCAGAGGACTCCCAACAGTGCCCAGACATATGAGGGGTGGGTGCCTATCACTCCCAGCAGTGCCCAGACATATGAGGGGTGGGTGCCTATCACTCCCAGCAGTGGACAGACATATGAGGGGTGGCTGCCTATCACTCCCAGCAGTGCCCTGACATATGAGGGGTGGGTGCCTATCACTCACAGCAGTGCCCAGACATATGAGGGGTGGGTGCCTATCACTCCCAGCAGTGCCCAGACATATGAGGGGTGGGTGCAGAGGACTCCCAGCAGTGGACAGACACATGGGGGGTGTACATCATTATCAGATGACCACAGCTCCACGGGTGAATGCACGTATCCCTAACTTAGGACAATGATGATAGTGCCATAACAAAACATCACTGACAGCAGTGTCCCACTCCCAGGAGGAAGGATGTCTTTCCCCCACTGCATGACACACCACATGTGGGTGTGAGGACAAATAACACATGCATACCCACCCCTGGCAGATGCAGCACAATACACACACTGAGATCATGCCACAAGACTGTATAGTCAGTTCAGTTCAGTTCATAATGCTTTATTCGGTTTGTTTACACAACCATATAGCAGACATAAAATATAAAACAAACAGCAATCATATAAAGAAACAATAAAAGGACGGGGAATATGGGCCAAATACATTAAATGTACACAAATCATACTAGCTAAAATGCAATCTCCTCTAACATACCAATGCATATTGGAATTGTCGATATAAATACAAGAAGAGGAGGCTCTGATAAACTCAATAAGTTAGCATGTGCTAGTTGCTAAAGTGCTAGGTAATGTGCAAAATACGCTATATAAAGTGCAGTGCTCATGTCAAAGCGTGTACAAATATCACTGTACTTAACAAAAATAGCAAATGCAACTGGCTAAAATACCAAGTAATTAAACAACAATAGAGTTTCTAGCGACCATACATTTTAAAATATAAGTAGCTACATAAAAACATATATCTGCACTTCCCAGAGTAAACATTAACTGCATCGCATTCCTAGTAGACCTGACATTTTACTTTAAAAAGATAGGTTTTAAAAATTGTCTTCTTAAAAATTTATAAAATTTACAAAACAGCATAAAATGACAGCAGCTCTGTTTGGATATGTCGTCACAGGGGCATAGAGTGTTACTGTGCTGCCTAATAATAGGGAAGGACACAAGGTGGTGTACTATACCAAACCGTAAACGGGTAAGGACAAAACGGTGATAATATCTTGAAACTTCCGTTAAATATGGCTGAAAACCTTCACTCGCATTATTTTCACAGTAAAAAACAAAAGTACTTTGTTTTGCGCAATCAGGTTCTCTAGATTTTCTTGAATGGCATAAAAAAGTCGCCTTGAGCTCTGTTTTAGAAATACTGGCAGCTTCATCCGGCATTAGGAATGGGTCCAGATTAAAAGAAGCTTATACCAGTGATAAATATGTCTGAGCCAAGGAATGTGCAAACGATGGTCCAACCTTAGGCAGTCTCTAATTACTTTTTGAGTAAATATAGTTTTGGTTTTTGACCAAATAGATCGCCATAAGGCTAGTGGCCGTAAAGCTACAAGATCTTTAATATAGTCTAGGCCCACTTCTCTGTGAATTAGCTCTGTAGAGGCAGATGCAGGGGCGCACAATAGACGTCTCAAAAATGAGTTTTGGTCAAGTTGAATACGATTGCCACAGAGGGCATGGTGGCCCCATACACCAGCCCCGTACAAAGCGGAGGATAGACATCTAGCTTTGTAAATCAAAATCATTTCCTTAATTCTCCTATTCCCAAGCTTAGAGGCAAATCTAAATACGCCATTGTTATTCCTTGCCATTTTCAGGCGCACATTCTCGCACTCATGGTCCCATCTCCCATCACCGGAGAATGAAACACCAAGATAACAAAATTTATTAGTGGTTTGAATTTTTGCCTCATCCAGGTAAAAGGTCCTTTTTGCCCCGATCTTCCTCCCGCAAGACATAACAAATGTTTTTTCTTTGTTGATTAGCAGCTTCCTGCTATCAATAAACCGCAGGAAGCTGTCGATCAAGCGTTGGAGGCCGATTTGTGTTCGTGACAAGAGGACGGCGTCGTCCGCGTACAGCAGTATTGGGATTGGATCGCCATCCACTCGGGGGGCGTCAGCTGGGACCTGTCTAAGGATTATGTCAATTTGGTTGATGAATAAAGAGAATAGCAGTGGGGCTAGCACACAGCCTTGTCTGATACCTCTAGACACTCTAAAAAAAGGTGTAGATTCCCCATTAGGCCCGAAACTTACTTTACTGGATAGCCTTTCATATAGTCTAGCCAGAAAGTGTATGATGTCTTTTGGTGCACCCATCTCCAATAATATAGGCCATAAAATTGAGTGTTCGACCACATCAAAAGCGCTGCTGAGGTCAGCAAAACATAAAAATAGGTTCCCTTTTTTGACCGTAGTGTATTTATTTATAATGAGGTCCTGGTTAAGGCACTGCTCCATTGTACCTAGTCCCCTCCTGAACCCATACTGAACTGGCGATAAAATGGTATTATCCTCTGCCCATATTTCTAGTCTGTTTAGGAGGATTCTGCTCAGAATTTTAATTGATGAGTCCAAGAGGGAGATCGGGCGATAGTTGCGTGCCTCTGACCTGGACCCTTTTTTGAATAAGGGGACGATTATAGATTGACCCCAGGTCAAGGGAAGATTGCCCTCAATAGCAGCATTAAAAATACGGGTTAAGATTGGTGCCCATAAGTTCATCTCCTGTTTATACAGGTCCACGGGGACACCGTCGGGACCCGGGGCTTTACCCCCGCTACTCTTTGACAGCCTCATCCAAACTAATGGATAGAGGTGACGATAGCCATACAGAGTTGTGATTCATTACAAAATCTAAAACCAGACTATCTGGGTTAAAAATGTTGGTAAAATGGTCTATCCAGGCATTGCAGTTTACGTGCGATGTTAGTTCAGGAATGTTGTCATTCTTTAGGAAGGGACAGTTAATGGTCTCCCAAAATAATCTAATGTTGTTTGTGTCTGCCGCTAAACTGAGTTTATGCCATAACTCCTCCCGTATTTCTTTTTTCCGGACTTCCAAGGAAATCTTATAATTTAAGCGTTCTCCCTTGATACGTGTTGTATCCCTGGGTTTGGCGGCCAAGGCGGCCTTTAGTTTAGACAGGGCCTGAGTACAATTACTGTCAAACAAGCCGACTAGCCTAGTTTTCATTGGCCTACTTCTACCAGTCAATAAACCCTCAATAACAGTGTTAATTTTATAGAATTTAGAGAGCAATGTGGCGGGCAATATATCGTTACTTAAACAATAATCAATTTCTGATGTACATTTAGTTATAATCTCATTCAATAGTACAACAGAATTGACATTGGCCCACTTAATTCTTGCCCCATTTCGTCTCACTGCAACTATATCTCTGACACAACTGCTAGGGTCTAGATGTATGGGCCCCCAGGTCAGTAATGTTACAGAGATACTGTTGTGGTCGCTTACTGCTTGCTCTGTTATCCAAAGATCAGAATACGCAGTATTTGAGGAGACAAGAATATGGTCAATGTTGGAGTGGGCACCCCTACCTGTGAAGGTGGGGCATTTGATATTGCCCTTTTTCATAGAACAGTCAAGTAGTTCTAGGTCCAATTTAGCTATCAGGTTATTAAGTGCAGTTCCATAATCATTATGTGGAAAATGGATATATGGAATACTAGCATTAAGGTCTGGTTCCCCTAAGAAACCGCATGTCCTGTGTTTTGCATGTGGGCAGGGCTGAATATTAAAATCACCTGCCAATAGGAGGACCGGTTTGCTCCCAGATAGGGCCAACATCTTATCAATCTCTCTCCTAATTTCATAAACTATCGAACCCCTGCGTGCATCGAAGATATTATTATAATAATTAATTATAATTAGGTCCTTGCCCGTAACATGCTCGAGGCGTAGTAACTGGCCATAGGGGGCCACCTCATGGTAAGTGTTTAGTTTGAACTTGATTAGCTTGGTTGATGTTAGGATTAAAAGGCCGCCTTTCGCCCTTCCTGCTGTTGAGTTCGCTGCCAATACCCAATGGGATGTGTAACCTTCCACATAAATTGGCTCTTTGTGCCAAGTCTCTTGAAGACATATAATGTCGGACCCTTGCAAAATAAAATTGTTTCAAAAAGGGGTATTCAACTTCGCACTGAGACCGGCTATATTCCAGGTCGTAATGGTAAGCCCTGCCTCTGGTAATGTGGCATTCTTAAATATAATTTGACTAGATGTCGAATTGACAACACCTACCTCAGGAATGTCTTGTTCTACTGGTAATGTCCTCAGGGGTATTTCAATGGCCTCCGCCACAAGGATGTTTTGTTCTACATGGGTATTTCTAGAAATTACACTTGTTCTAACCCCTGATAGTGCTTCCCTATTAGTAGTAGAACTATTAAGGTTGCCAATTTCCCTTGATAAAGTAGATAAATTATCAGATATACAACAACCTAGGGAGGGCAGGGAACTACTTAATTCTCCTTCTCTGTCCCCAAGTCAATCAACGGCCTCTAAACTGCTAAACCGGTTTTGCGTAAAAATGGGATCTAGGTGAGGAGGGGGTCTAGACCAGCACCCTTGTCGCAGTCCCCTCCCATTCTTATGGACGATTGTCCATCCATCTTGATTTGTAGCAAAGTGGCCGGGGGATAAAAATAAGTCAAAGGGAGGGCATAAATAGAAGCACCTGAGTTAGGATGACTCCAATTGCAAATGTAATCAACTATTTTGGGGTCATCAAAGTTGATTAATATACAATCCCCCCTTATATTTTTCGCCAAATGGCCAACCCATGGCACCCTCCTTACCATGAGTATCTTACAGGTTTTGTGCAATGGAAGTGGTCTATTTTTATTGAGCCAGTGCACAACCCTGTTTCTTAGGGTTGTGGGGGATTCAACTTCGTATTTACCCAATTCAGGGACCCCTGTTAGGATTACAACAAGTGGGGAAACTTCAGGAGGCAAATTTGGGATGTTTCCTCCCTTTGGAGACTGGTAAGTGTGAGGCCTGGCATCCTGCTTGGGCTGAGTTGTATTGGGCTGAGCAGGTTGTATATGGTCAGGCACTACTGGGGGTTTATTGGTTACGATTAACACCTGGTTGTTAGAAGACGGTGCTGGCTGATCATGAAGAACAGCCAGGGCATTTTCTGCTCTAGTATTGTCCGATAGTTTGGTGCCCCGGGTTGGTCGGTGTTAGTTATGGAAACAATATCACCCCGAAGCCCCTGTTCAATCCTAAGTAGGTGTAGTTCGATCATATGTATTCTTTCTTCTATAGGGTGGAGAAGAGACCTGATTGTATCATAAATAATAGATAGATCAGGGGTCCTTCCCTCACCCCCATCTATTACATTAGGCCCCCCACTAGTTTCTTGGCGCACCGTTCTAGCAGGTGATGTATAAACTAGGGGTACATCTTTGTTGGCTGGTGCGATCAAAGAAAGCTGCTCCGAAGGAGCGGAGGGCATTCTAGGATTTCTCGGATGGCACACCGGTTTTTGCTTTCTTTTCCTTATCTTGCCCTTCCCGCCATTCATAGGAGTACACCCTTGCTTGTTTTTAGGGATAGCCCCAGGATGCCTCTCGCGCAATTGCCTGGTGCTTGGCTCTGGCATTGTGCTATGAACAGACGGCAATGGACAGGAAGAAGTCAACAATGAGTCATAGACCGTTGATTGTTCTTCCATAGTAACAGCAACTTTCCTGCTGGGAAGCAAATCCGGGGTCGAAGAATCAATGTTGGAGCGTAAAGTATCAGGACCTGTAGGGGCTTGTTGTACAGGGGAGCACACATTAGCAATATGGCCCATAGAGGACCTTCTAGCTGCCGCAAGGTCCTGTGAGACACGACGTTCCAACAATGTAATTTCATGGTCAATCACACAGTTAACCTTAGTAATGAATTGATCCATAGTTCCAGAACGGTGGGTGTTTGGCGCTCTACCCTCAATGTCTTTGGCTGGCATAATGAAAGCAACTATTCACAATAACGAAATTTACGCACAGTGGGCTTCACAAGTCAGACCGGAAGTGAACAGGGCAAGTGAGACCAATAATCCAATTTACTCCCACAAAGTATCTTTTACAAAGCTCTCATACAAGGGCAAAGAAGGCTACGGTACCTTAATATATGTGCAAGAGGTACAGCGTTAGGGGGGTCGCCAAGTCCAGTCCGCTCCTGTCAGTTACGGGCAAGGACGGGCCCGCCCTTGGCCCGGGCTTAGCCCGGGCGCCGCCCGCGCGCGTCCCGCGCTGCGGGGCACCGACAGTGGATTAATAGGGCCCAGGTGCTGCCTGATGATGATGGCGGCAAGCGCCTGGGTCTAAGGCTGCTGGGAGATGTAGTCTTTGTCCCCGCGTGCCGTTTCCCTCACGGCGGTAATGAGGACACAGAAATATGGATTAGCTGCTTCTGCACTCCCAACTGCGGTGCTCAATTGTAGCCGTTCCCCTCACGGCAAAATCTGCAAGGCTCCTCTCGGTAAGTGCGTCCCGCGCTGCGGGGCACCGACAGTGGATTAATAGGGCCCAGGCGCTGCCTGATGATGATGGCGGCAAGCGACTGGGTCTAAGGCTGCTGGGAGATGTAGTCTTTGTCCCCGCGTGCCGTTTCCCTCACGGCGGTAATGAGGACACAGAAATATAGATTAGCTGCTTCTGCACTCCCAACTGCGGTGCTCAATTGTAGCCGTTCCCCTCACGGCAAAATCTGCAAGGCTCCTCTCGGTAAGTGCGTCCCGCGCTGAGGGGCACCGACAGTGGATTAATAGGGCCCAGGCGCTGCCTGATGATGATGGCGGCAAGCGCCTGGGTCTAAGGCTCCTGGGAGATGTAGTCTTTGACCCCGCGTGCCGTTTCCCTCACGGCGGTAATGAGGACACAGAAATATGGATTAGCTGCTTCTGCACTCCCAACTGCGGTGCTCAATTGTAGCCGTTCCCCTCACGGCAAAATCTGCAAGGCTCCTCTCGGTAAGTGCGTCCCGCGCTGCGGGGCACCGACAGTGGATTAATAGGGCCCAGGCGCTGCCTGATGATGATGGCGGCAAGCGCCTGGGTCTAAGGCTGCTGGGAGATGTAGTCTTTGTCCCCGCGTGCCGTTTCCCTCACGGCGGTAATGAGGACACAGAAATATGGATTAGCTGCTTCTGCACTCCCAACTGCAGTGCTCAATTGTAGCCGTTCCCCTCACGGCAAAATCTGCAAGGCTCCTCTCGGTAAGTGCGTCACTGCCTAACAAACTAAGAGAGCCAAAGAGAACACACACTGTCACGCACATCCCAGGACTGATAGGAATGTTCAGGTGCTGGGCTAGCCACCAAGATTTTGTCTGTCATGGAAGGAATAGGGTGGAGTTCCCACAGATACAATGCCCACAATTGTGAGTCAGGTGTTCAAATACCCAGCAGAACAAGTACCATATGTGTACTAGGCTGGGATTACACACATGCATTGTGCGGAAAAGGGACCATTCATCCATGAAGGCCTGGCAAAATACTCTATACACAAGTACAGTGAGTACCAAGGATGGCACAGACGATGCAGCCGGACACATTGCTGAGCAGGCATGGCCAGAGTTGAAGGGATCCATCACCAACAAAGGACATGTAGACACAGGGCAACGCAACAATTGTGCAACTCTCTGCAGGGGAGATGTCAGGTGCCACAGAGGAAGGAACACCCCTTGGGACAATGTCTCCAAACACAAAGAACAGACACGACAAAGAATCTTTGCAGAGATCTTGTGATGGCACGCAGATACCAGGTTCCACCCCATGAGCAGCAGACTACAACATTTCCCTGAAACATAACATATGCCCACAACCCCAACTCCTGTAGCATCAGCATCAACATCAATACCTGAAATGCAAGACTTTTCAAACGAAAAAGAAAATGCTTTATTCAGCATGAAAATAATAATGTGTAAACGAGACTTTTCACAAAGGCCAATGACCAGTCCATATCATCAGTCCTTGGGGGGGACACATGGCCATGCGTCTCCCCTAGCTTGCCTGCAGATCACAAGACTGTGTCGTCGACTGGGGGGGGGCATCATGTGGGGAAGGACCAGGCACCGCAGGGACAGGAGGGGGAAGGGTAGGTGTGGTGGGTGCAGGGATGGACGACTCCACCACAGGGGGTGGGGCAGCACCAAAGGTGGAGGCGAGCTCGGCGCTGCACACTTCTGCCAGTTCTTCAAGCGTCTCCCCTGCACCCGGAGAAACAACAGGCCCCAAGGAGGGGGGGAGTCGGAGGGATGGGTTGCAGCGCTACTGGGGGAGGTGGTGGACTTAAGTCCCCTACCCATGGAGTGCCTTGACCGTTTGCGTCCAGGTGAACTAGTGGGGCTGAGGCCCAGCCCAGCAAAGTAGGCCTCCTTCTCCGAATCTGAGGCAGGGGAGCCAAGGGGAGTGACATCGGAGGGACTGGTGAGTGAGTCATGTGGACAAGGACTGTGGCTGCGTGCCTGTCTGTGTGCCCCAGACCCAGTGGGTGTGTCTGCTACCCCCTGAGTGTGCGTGTCAGGAGGTGTGTGCTTGCCCTTACGTGGTGGTGTGCTGCTTCTGTCTGGTGGGGTGTGTGTGTGTGGATGTCTTGGTGTGCTTGGGACAGGCATGGGTGTTCGACTTGTGGATGGGCCAGGGGTAGGAGGGGAGGCAGCGCTGCAGGTGGCTCGCTACTGCCGTCAGTGACGAGTCCAGGGACCTCAGCAACATCCGTTGGTCAGACATCGCTGATGACATGCCCTCCATGTACGACACCATCTAGGTCAGCAGTCTGGTGTGGCCATGAAGGACAGTCAGGATCGATGTCTGCCCAACTTGCAACTGCCGCTGAATGTCCACAGACTCGGCAGTGAGGGCAGCAGGGGGGACAGGGGCAGGGGGTGCGTTGCCTGGCACGCAGGAGACACGGTGTGGCCTAGCATGGACAGAAGGGACCCGAGCAAGTGGGAGGGCGGTGATGGGAATGGAGGGGGCGGCGAGAGATGTACTGCTGCTTTCAGCGGTGGGAGCAGCCTCCGCCCCCTCTGGGAGCTCAGCCTCGGACCCGTCTGCCTCGTAGTCTGTGTTGGTACTGGGCAGGTCCTCCGCCTCACTCCCCTCGCCCTCCGTGCCACTAGATTCCACTGACTCCACAGCAGTGGTGGCACCACTGCTCGATCCCTCCTCCACGTCCGTGCCGGTGTCTCCCTCGGTGTCCTCCGATGATGCTGTGAGCAAGGTGAAGAGACAGGAAAAAATCAGTCACCTGTATACATCTGACACATGAGTCCAAACAAAATAGCCAACAGTGCATATCAGGAAAGACATCATGAGTAACATCTAGGATGTAAGCCCTGCACTCCCCAGTTGGTTGACGCACCATGCCACTTGCAAACAATGAAAATTAGGACACAACACCTAACAACTTGAAATCCCAAGATCATGAGAAGCTAGTGTCTGGGATCAGTTGAGCACAGCAAGACTATGAAGGCATGCCACCTCTTGATCACTGGGAAACAAACAGTATTGTCGCACCCAAGGCCAAATACCGCATGCCAATGCAGAAGGTGTCCCCACACTCAGAGACCTGTGAGTACTTTTGACACCCCAAAGAAATTCATTGTGACTCCTGGAGAATCACAACCCTTTACAAAATGGACATGTCTAGCATGTGGGAATGTGGCACTCTGTGAACACAACACACATGTGTCTGTATAGCAGAAGTCACACAAGGAGGTGCACACCAAACTACATGTACACAGTCATTGTCTGAGCTGCCAGACTCATTCAAATCAGTCACTGTTAGGCAGAAATGGCGTAGCAGTAGGTACATATACATGGCACCACGGTGGTCTGGATAACTCGACACTCATAAGTTGGTATCAGCAACAACCAAGGGCTAACCAAAATGCAAGCACACTGTGGGAACATGTATATGTATGAACTCCAAACAAGTGTTGTTCAAACTGTGCCTTACTTTAAAATGTGCCAGCGTGTCCCTGGAAAGTGTAAAGGTGGTGTCTTGTGCACTTCCTTGGGAGACATCTGTCATGCAGGCACATCATTGTCCTTCACAACCAAACAACAAGGTCAAGCATATGAAACATTGAGACATGTTGACAGGTGTAGTGAGTGCCAACGGACATTTTCTCAGAGTAACAACTTGAATAATGTCATTTGTCACATGGCTATCCGTCACCTGATCACACAGTTGGCTACACATATGACCTACTGACTGTCATCTGGAGTGGCACACATGTCCACACCCAGGATAATGCATGAGCTAATGGGCCTGCAATTGTTTAGCAAAAAAGCCTAGCTGTACTGTGGGTTCCCCCTCATGGCAAGGCAGAATGTACCCACAGATGTCAGCACACAAAGTCACAACTGTGTAGCATCTGAACCACACACAGGTGCCAAAAATGTCCAAGCAGGATACATGATTGTCAAGAACTGACAAAGGCAATGAAGCACCAAGAGTAAGCACTGGCCAACATCACGGGGGCACTGCACGATGACTTTCGGTACTGCGAATCAGCACACACAAGTCAGAACTGGCAATGAAACATCAGGGTTGAACATGTACGCCCCTCCCGCGCACACCCACCCATACCTGAGTCAATGTGACTGATACCAATCAAGAAGTGAAAGCTCTTATTCAGGGTTACAATAACTGTGCATGAAAACTAGCTTCATTAACACGACATCACCTTGTAGGGCTGGCAAAACATATTGGTCACAAACAAACATCAACAGATTGTTGTGAATAGCCACACAGGCACTGCCCAGTGTGAGTATGCACAAGCAAACTGCTGTATCCCTGTCCAGTGGGCAAATGTATCACACATGTGAAAACTACTACCTAGGCCAGGGAACAATGCCACAGACGCAGAGCCATGATGAACCCACGGTGAATGTGCACAGTGTTGGATGACACACATGAGTAGGAGGGCAGGCTGTGTCAGGGGACTGTAGTGTGCACACTGCTCCATGGTCCTGGAATGAGCTGACTGTTACAGGAGCAACCGTCCCGGCACTATGCATATATCCCACTCATGCACATCATGTCTGAGGCCACAACATTGGTAATGCATGCAGCAAGTCTGTTCATTTGAAACCTCACACTCCTATGTTGGGACTCAGCATCAGTGGCAACAAATATGCACCCCCTAAGGACTGTACAGGACATGGCACAGGCAGACCACCCCCACACATGATGCTGAAAGCAGTGTGACCTTGATAAACTGGCAGCCTAGATGACCATGTGCAATAGTGATAACACACAGACCAGGTAACACATGTCAAGGAGGGGAAGGAAGGAAGAACAGCACAGGTTGACTGTGGGGGAACAGGATATGCACTGCACATATATACCCTGGCAGTGTCTCCAGGCGACTGAGCAGAACAAAAGCTGGCGACACACAACAAACGCACATGAACCTACCCCCTTCCTGCTGCTGTAACTCCTGTATCCGCCTATCCAGGTCAGGGAAGACCACCGCCAGGACACGCCGCATCTGGTGGGTCAGGCACCGGCGCCCGCCATGCTTGCGAGGAGCCTCCTCCTTCAGCATGACCCGGGCGATCCTCCGGGTCCAGCACCGGATGTCCTGCCATCTCTTCCTCACTTGTGGCAGGCACCAACTGCGACCCTCCGCCGATTGCACAGCCTTGATGGCATCCTTCCAGATCTTCCCCTTGTGGTAGGGGGATACCTGTGTGGATGACAAAGTGGGACAACATCACTACACCTACACCATGTCACAGAGACACACATTTGAACATCTTAGATTTGTAGAACAGGGCATAGTATGCTGGCAAGTAATAGCACCTTAGTCATAGGGATTTTTTCCACTGGGGACGCACCAATGCACTACATGGCATAGTAAGTACACAGGTGGCATGAGGGGTGCGAACCAATCCCTGATCATGGCACACACTGTGCATCCCAAGCAACACAAGGCTGATGGACAGCACCGCAAAGCAGTCACATGCCCCAGGCCACTGACGAAACCTCAGCAGAGTACACAGACACACACAGGCACACATCAATCACCTGCCATTGGCAACAGTGGATGCAAACCTCACTCTGCACATGTGCCACTTGCCAGGGGGCGGGTCACAGGTGTGGGGCTAGCTCAGCAAGTCAGACACACAGCATGGCTTACTTCACACATCAGATGGATTGAGCAGTTGCCTCCTCCATGCAGCTCCTCCTCCACATAGACACTCATCCACATGACAAGAAACATTCACACACATCAATGTCCAGGGGGCGTACACACACACATCTGTGGGTGCAGTCACCTGTCACACCGGGGTGACCACTGAATCACCGCAGGACAATAGAACAAGAATGCCCAAGAGGATTTGACTGGCGGAATGTGCCATGCACTATGCAGTGAATGTCACAGTAAGCACAATGCAAGTGAGGAGTGCACACATGAACTACATCAAGCCCTGCATGAGAGACATAAGCCATCCCCCCCCCCCCGGGACCCACTCCACCCAACATTGCATGTCTGTCACACCTGGCCACAATGCCAGAAGTGACAGACACAATAAAGGTGCACAGGCAAAGGTACTGGAGTCAGCACTCACCTGCTCCCCTGGTCGACCATACAGCATGGGGTACTGTGGGAGGATCACATCCAGCAGGGCCTCGTTCTCCTCCTGGGTGAAAGGCTGGGCCCTCTCCACAGTCCTTGACATGGTGCCAGAGGGAGACAATACAGCAGCAGTGGTATCTACTGACATGTTGTGCAGGCAAGTGCCCTCTCATGGGTTCTGCCTGCCTTATATCTGCCTTGCTGGCCTATTTCATTTACAGGAGTACAGAGTGATTGGTCAGACTCATTTGCATCCTACGTTTCCTCCAATCCCTTTAAACATACACCAGTGTCAGCCTTTGCATCTTTCGATTTTGCAGCATCATGTCAAGTCAACAACCACTTTGCAACAATGTTAAATGTGGCCAACTGATTTTTCCAGATCACATGATGTAAAATTTTGAACTTGAAACTCGGTATCCATGACAACCAGCATGCATTTAGGCCCTAATACTTGTCCCTCGTGTGTCCCCTTTGTAATTCTTCACACATACCCCTAGGACACCATCACTACAGTGATACGGGCCGTACTCACGCTTGTATGGGCTGTACACACGTGAGTACGTGCCGTATCACTGGACCCTACGGTACCCCCAACTATAGTGATCGGCACGTACCTGCCTATCACTATAGTTGGGGGTACCGTAGGGCCTAGTGATACGGCACGTACTCATGCGTGTACGGGCTGTACACGCGTCAGTACGTGCTGATCACTATAGTTGGGGGTACCGTAGGGCCTAGTGATCGGCACGTCCTCACACGTGTACGGGCCGTACACGCGTGAGTACGTGCCTATCACTATAGTTGGGGGTACCATAGGGGCTAGTGATACGGCACGTACTCACACGTGTACGGGCCGTACACGCGTGAGTACGTGCCGATCACTATAGTTGGGGGTACCATAGGGCCTAGTGATATGGCACGTACTCACACGTGTACGGTCCGTACACGCGTGAGTACGTGCCTATCACTATAGTTGGGGGTACCGTAGGGCCTAGTGATGTGGCACGTACTCACGCGTGTACAGCCCGTACACGCGTGAGTACGTGCCGATCACTATAGTTGGGGGTACCATAGGGCCTAGTGATACGGCACGTACTCACGCGTGTACGGCCTGTACACGCATGAGTACGGGCCCTACACACGCCCTCAGAGCGTGTGTACTGCAATTCACTGCTTACACTGGTGGTAGGAGGCGCACACGAAAGGAATGGAGGTGTCAGACTCGCACAAGGCTGTACATCAAGTCATTGTCAGTGCAGTCCATCATGTGCAGGGCCTAGGTGTGTCAGGCAGTGATGTGGCACATGTCTCCTCATGTTGTGGCACAATAGATGTGTGATGAGCTGTTTACACATGTCATGTGTGATGGGGCACTACGTGGCACACTTCCCCTTCACACTTTGCACATGTGTGCATGTGCGACACACGTGTCAAGCACTGCATCACTGGTATGGCACAGTCAGCAACACCCGCAACTGTCCCCTGATGGCAGGTACATGGATAATTACACCTCACATGTGACTCCCAGTGTGCCACGATGTGACTATGTCATGTGTGTGTCATGTGTTCCCATGAGCTTTCCGTTGGTGTTCCGTCAACTCCATCTGCTGTTGCAGCATCCAACATGTGTCTGTGTGCATATGTGCATGACACACATATACGCACACCATGCCACATGTGGACTCACACGTTACATGTGTCATGATGGTTCGAAGATGACTTCCTGACATGAGGTAATATCTGCCTTGTCTCAATGTCTGTGACATCAGTTTTTGACATGGACCCCTTAATGGAAATGTGTGTCATCTGTCCATTTTCAGATAACATGTGACCTGTGCGTCTAGACTCCCGCCAGCTGTCTGTATGAGATGACATCCTTCAAATGCTGATATGTGGATGTCTGTCACTCATGTAATGTGTCGGGCTTGTCACTTACACTGGCCAACAGCTATTTCATGGCATGTCACGTCAACATTGCCATGCAACTATTGTGGCTGGCTCTTCGTAGGAGTATCACCTGTCTGGCCCACGTGTCCTGGATGTATTGCACAGCACAGACTCTGTATTAAGCAGATGTGTATTAGCTGTTGAACATGTGCTCACCTCAGTGACATTGGTGTGGTAATGTACTCACTCTTCGTTATTCCTTCCAAATCTCTGCAGGGCACCGCCTCTCCCCAGACGAATGCCAGACCTGGATGCCATGCGTGAACATGACTGCATACGCAGATACCGCTTCTCGCAAGAGTTGATAGAGGACTTGACCCGACGGCTTGCACCACGCCTCCAACCACTACACAGGTATCCTACAGCTCTGACCCCCAAGGTGAAGGTGATGGCAGCCCTACATTTTTTTGCCACCGGCACGTTTCAATTGACCATAGCTGATGTCGGTGGCATGTCCCAGACAATATTCAGCCGTGTCCTGCATGATGTTATAGAAGCCATGTTCGAGCACCTGGATGAATTCATCCATTTTCCCACTCGTGAGCAGTTGACAGGTGTCAAGGGTGAGTTCTATGCCCTGGGAGGGATGCCTCATGTAATTGGGGCCATTGATGGGACACATGTGGCTTTGGTACCACCACAGGCACAGGAGGTAGCCTATAGAAACAGAAAACATTACCACTCCATTAATGCCCTTGTGGTGTGTCTTGCTAACATGCTGATTTCCCATGTCTGTGCACGTTTTCCAGGGTCCGCACATGATGCATACATAATGAGGCGTAGCAGGGTGCAAGAAATGATGCTGCAGCTGCACGCGGAACGAGCATGTCTTGTTGGTGGGTATATTCTGTTAGTCCTGTGTTCAGCGCTATCTTTGTATCTTACGGCATCTCCTGACCCACTTCTTCACATGATGTTTCCATGTAGGGGACTCTGGCTATCCCAACATGCCATGGCTGATGACGCCTCTCCGCAACCCCAGAACTGCTGCAGAACACCAGTACAACGACACCCATGGGCAGACGAGGCACGTGATTGAGAGGACGTTTGGACTCCTGAAAAGCAGATTCCGGTGCCTCCACAAGACCGGCGGCGCCCTCCCATATGCCCCGGTGAAGGTCTGCAAAATCTTCATTGTGTGCTGCATGCTGCACAACATGGCAGTGGGGAAGGCCGTGCCACTCATCCTTGATCCGGATGAGCAGGATCATCCACCCGTGGAGGATGAAGGGCTCGGGCACGGGGCAAGTGAGGATGAGGATGAGGATGAGGACATCCGGAGTCAGCTTATCCGCAACTTCTTCTCATGATGGTGAGTCCCTGTGTCTGAGTGTGCACGCTTTGAGCCTTGTGTGGCATGTGTTGCAATGTGTGTGTCGAGCTGACTGTGTGCTAAGTGACTTGGAGGTGTGTTCTGATGTGTCATTCAAGTGATGATGTCATTCCACACATATTAGCTGGGACACTAAATTTGTTAAGGGCATGGTGACAACATCATTCCTGTAGAGTACATGTACATGTCTGCGGATTACTAGCTCTTCGCTGAATTGTTGTGTGTCTGTCCTCCCCAGGTTCTTGCGGCTGTCGTCTGCTCATGTCATCATTGCCCTCCTGCTATTCCTCATGAGTATTGCAACGTGTGCTGGATCAGAGTTACATGCACAGACATGGTGAAAAGTCATTTGGGGTAAGGAGTGCAGCAAGGCATTTTGTGGGTGGTACGTGTTTGTGATATGTGGGGACTACTCCTGTGCATGTTGTGTTACCAATCATACATGTCGACTCACCATGGGCAACATGACGTGTTGCATGGCTCCCATGAATTGATGGTCACCCTTCCTGACAGTCATCTGTAATGGTGTGCGGATTTTGATGAAGGCATCAATGTGTGTTTAACATCCATCAGGAACATACGGGATGCTAATGGTGGACATAGTGTGGAACATCCCCATATGAGGCTCAATGGGGAATTGTAGACTCTCAGTGTGCAGCAAGGGGTGTTAGGCTCAACCCCTTCACTTGTGTGCCAGCTCAGTAGGATTTACACATCTGTGTGTTGAAGGGGGTGTCCAGTGTAGGTCACACATGGTCAGCCAAATGACCTGTGAGTCTGTTCCAATTGATGCCTTTCCCTTAGTGTGAGGCTGAGTAATAAAGGTGTTCGTCACACTCCAAGGTGCCTCATCTCTGTCAATGCAGGTCTCTTGCCACTTTGCATGCAGCATATCTGGCATAGTTGTGGAAGATTATGCATAGGAGTCCATGTGTAGTTTAGCAACATGCATGCAGTTGCTCATGGGTTAGGCTCCCTATTGGGCATGAAGTACATGGCCGTGTATGTTTTTTGGCATGTTGGTCCACACAATGGGTCATCAACAGCTGCTGAGGGTGTGTCTCCTGTGCGCAGGTCGGCCTTCAGTTTCCTGATCCGGTGTCATGCTTCTTTGGTGATTGTGCATGCATTGTCTCTGGGTGTGCCATGTGACACTGGACACTCCTTACTTTACACACACGCCTGTTGCAGTTGTCCTTCTGACATCCTAGTCTATGTGTGCAAATTCTGTCATTTAGCAAGGAGATGCCGCCTGCTGCTGCGGCCCCTGCAGCAAGGGCCAACAGAGTATCCAGATTTGGCAACACACACGCCTCCAGGATGCTCCTCACTTCCTCCCTCCACCCATTCATTTTGCTGTCCTCAGCTTGTCTATGCCACAGTTCCCGCCACGCGGTGCCAAAGGCTGGACCATCAGCACATGCAAGGTGCCCATTGCACCACCATCCTGTCCTTGCATAACCCACATCACACTACAGTCTGATGTATCAGCGACACTCCGAGCTATGTCCATCCGCACATCTAACGCCTGCTGTCAGACATACCCTGGGCACACACACGACACCTTTGCATGCTGAGTGTGCAACTCCAACTGCCTACACTGCGCTGCGCTGCCCTGCCTTCCAGGCCCTGTAACACCAACCAGGTCACGTCCCTAATACTCCCCACCGGCTCTGTAGCCCAGCAAGGGCATGGGAGTGGGACTCAAGGCTTCAGCATGTAGTATGGTGTCATCGTCTGGGACATGGCACAGGTATCATCTCTCAGCATGTCAATCTACAGAGTGTCCAGGACCCCCCTCTCCACCATCACATGCGCACAGCACCTCATCATCAGCTCGTATGCCATTGACAACCAGGTGCTCCTCACTCACAACAAAGACACAGACATTGGCAGTTCCACCATTCAAGTATGCATGAGATCTATTGATGAATGGCTGCACACGAGCCACCTGAGGCTGGACTTGTACAGGACTGAGGTGAACATCTGAGGATTGTCCCCTTCCAGCTGGGTCAAGTGCCTGTGTCCCACCCGCAAGAGCCCTGCACAAGCACCCAGTGGCCACACACACAAGATGGTGTGCATCATGTTTGGCTCGCTCACATATGCCATGCTAGTCCACAGCATCTGTACCTCATGCTGCATCGCCCTCTGCATTATGCACATGATCCACAGATAGATCCACTCCAAGAAAAGACAGACAATCCCCCAGGTCCATGACAACATCCGTGTCAAATACTGCCCTGCCCTCTACGGAGCAAGTACATCCAAACTCCCAGGAAACTGGTCCACTTCCAGGGGGCATCTGCACACCTCAGATTCAACCCCCTGCGCCCCAGCCACCTCACCATCCACCATGGATAGCTGCTGCAGGGTGACCTTCACACTCCCCACCCACACTCAGGAGGCTGTCCACAACCCCGACCCCAACCAACCTTGTACGTCTGTCATCCTAGATCCCGTTGGGCCATCTCCGTGCATCCAACCTTGCCCTGGCCACCGTTCTTCACATCCACCGTACTCCAGCATACAGGGCATTGTTCTCCCACCTGGCCACACATACCTGGGACTCCCTCCCTGGGAACCTCCACATGAGCCATGACCTCTACGACTTGATGATGATCTCCCAAATAGGTCTATCCGCACAGTTTATCAAGCCCCCCCTCAGCAGCCAGAGGCCATCACAGGTGAGTGTTGTGCTCCATGCCTACATTGAATGATACCTTGTGACCCATGTGTGTCCTGTACAAGACTCTGATCTCAGGGTATGGATGGCTGGAGTTGGTTCAACACTCAGGCATAGTTTGACATTTCCACACACATATGTCGTTGAATAATGCAAAATGACAGGAACGTCTCATGTCCAAAGTGAAATATTTATTTGCGGTGGGGTAAGTGGTTTAGTAGATGCAATTAGGTGCTGTACCGGGGGAATAGAATCCAAAGTTCACAGGGGGAGATGGTATCCTTGGCATTGGAAGTCATCAGAGTCCAGACCACAGTGTTGGTCATCATTGGTCAGACTGTGACCAGCAAGTCCATGTGGCAGAGAATGTCATTGGATGAGGTGCTGCTGTTGCGCCAGAGGGCCAGGTGCCAGGCCAGGTGACCTGGGAGATGGGGATGGTCCGCTGACTCTCACGGTCTGTTCCGTGGACGACCCACCTTCCTCCGGGGACCCTCAGATGCAGGCCTTGACGATGCTGGGGACGCTCCATCAGATGAATCCTCCTCCTCCTCCCTCCCTGTGTCTGGTGCTGGTCTACGCCTGGTGGCACAGGGAGGGTTTGCCAGGCTTTGGGCGATCTGATGGAGTGATTGGCTCATGTCCCTGTGCAGCGCCAGGAGCTCAGCCAGTCTTGCCTCCATCCGTCCTTGGTGTTGTTGATGACTGGCATGATGCTCGACCTGCAGGTTCTTAATGTCATCGAGGGTCCCCTGCATCTCGGAGAGTCTTGACACGACCTGGTTGATGCCTCTGGTGTCACGCCGGTATGATTCCAGGATGTTGCGTATGTGTGACATACCGGTGTCCGGAGCTGGCTGGTCTGGTTCGCGCCTCCGCCTGCCTCTACTCCCACCACCCCTGCCGAGTTGAGCCTGGCCTGCCCTTGTGGGCACATCGGGTCTACGGGGCCCCTGAGGGATGGCATTTGCAGGGTTGCCTGCCTCCTCCTGGGTGCCCGGAGAACCTTGTCCCTCATGGTCAGACTGGCTCTGTTGTTCAGTGTGAGCAGGGCTCCTGGGTGTGTCCTGGGATGTGGCAGGAATGGGGGTGGTGGTTGGCACAGATGTACCTGACGCAGGTGCTGCAGGGGCTTGGGCACCAGAGGGTCCAGGTTGGTCGGGGTCATCCACGGAGTGGTGAGAGTCTTCGCTGCCGGTGGGATCGTCTTCACGCGGTGCCTGGGACTGTGATTCTTCCCCCCCAGTGTTGGGGGGAGATCGACGACGTTGCCCTGTGTGTGAGAGAGAGACAATGTTAATGGTGTTTCATGCGACATCTATGTTTCATACATATTCAAGTTGACACATTTCCTCCAGGTAGTTGGATGTGCCTAGCATTCCTCTCAATGTCCACTTGGGGATGGGTATGTTGCGGGGGACAGATTGGGATGTTCTCCTGAGTGTTTGACCTGTAGATTGTTTGCTCTGATGCTTATTTGGCTCTGGATCGGTCTTGTTGTGTCACATGTCCATTGTGGGAGTGTGTAATTCCGTTGGCTGCCCAGGTGTGTGTGCTTGTGTTAGGGGGGGTGGTGACCGGGCCTGCTGTTGTGTGTAGTGTGAGTTGTCATTGGGTCTCCCAGGTGATGTGTCTGTCCCCTCATGGTGCATGCTGGCATGACAGTGAGTGTGAGTTCCTGTGCTAGATACCTGTGCTTGTGGAGTTGGTGTTTGAGTGTACAGTGGTCCCAGGAGGGCCTT
The DNA here is from genome assembly GCF_964204655.1 of Triturus cristatus. Classification (NCBI taxonomy): domain Eukaryota; kingdom Metazoa; phylum Chordata; class Amphibia; order Caudata; family Salamandridae; genus Triturus; species Triturus cristatus. The sequence goes on along the minus strand of NC_140593.1, from coordinate 353,764,493 downwards.
GTGCTGCATACAGCAGGGCCAAGTGTCATCTACCTTGTCAGTACTTTGCCAGTCCCTGAGCATTGTGCATGGTTATGTACCTATGCCATATGGGCTGAGGGCATTGGTGTCTGCGTCTCATTTTCACAATGTGTTGTGTGGGGCCCACACTCCCAGCCTCCCGGACATCCAGTCTTGTGTTTGTGGTTGTTGTAGGTTTGGACATGGCCTTGCCTTGATTTGTGAAGGGTGCATGGAGACGTTAGTGGCATGAGCGTGGTTTTTGAGTGTGGTTCTTTGCGGTGCTTGGGGGAAGTTGCATGCATTTGGTGTATATGTGGTGTGGACCCCATTGCCCCCATGTTACGTAAGTTGTTTGTGTACTCACCAGGCTCTGCGACTCCTTTGACTCCGTGTACTCCCACCGGCGGTAGCAGGGCCATCACCTTCTCCTCCCAGGGATGGTAGTGTACGGGTCTGCGGGGCGGCCCACCTCCAGTGATGTTGGTCTGGGCATATTCTTCATTCATTTTCCTCTTGACCGCCCTGTGCAGATCATACCACCTGGCTTGGCATTCATGCCTGGTCCTTCGGATGGGCGCAACAGCATTCACCTTATCGACAATCCTCTGCCACATGGCAGATTTTTCAGCTATGCTGGTCTGTCTGACCAATGTTCCAAACAGCTGTGGCTCGACTCTGATGACTTCGTTGACAAGGAGGTCCAGCTCCGCCGTTGTGAACTTTGGATTCTTGTCTTTGGGCATGGTGTGGGGTGTGGGTGTGGGTGTGGATGGTTGGGGGTGTGTGGGTGTGAATGTGACGGTGTGTGTGTGAATGTGAAGAGGGGGATGTTTGTGGAGGAGGTTGTGTGAAGGTGTGTGAGTGAAGGTGTAGTGGAGGTATGAGTGATGTGGAGTAGTTTCTCTGTGGAGTTGTTTCTCCGTGGGGTCTGGCAGCAGTGGGTCTGTTGCAAAGGCTCATGGGTTGTGTGTGTGGGCCCTTTTTATTGGTCCATTTTTGGGTGTGGCTGTGTTTGAATTTTGGTGGGTGTGTTATAAGTGGTGGTTGTGATTTGGGGCCTCTGTTTGCCTGTTTGGATGTGCCAGGTCAGTCATTGAGATGTATTTTGTCATGTAGACGTGTTTTGTGGTGTTGTCCGAGTCGAATTGACCCTCCTTGTGCTGTTTTACAGTGTCCTGGTTCTGTAAGAGTCAATTTCGCGTAGGTACGATCCGTACATACGCGATGCTGGGTGAGGGTGCTGGGGTACGGTGTTGGAGTGAGGCGCGTACATGCGGTGGGGGTTCGGTGCGTACATGTGCGGCCCTGGGGTACGGCGCGTACATGCGGAGGTACGGCGCGTACATGGGGGGGAAGGCGCGTACATGGGGGGTGCGTATATGGGGGGAGGGCACGTACATGCGGTGGGGGTACGGTGCGTACAGGTGCGGCCCTGGGGTACGGCGCGTACATGCGGAGGTACGGCGCGTACATGGAGGGGAAGGTGCGTACATGGGGGCGCATACATGGGGGAAGGGCACGTACATGTGGAGGGGGTACGGTGCGTACAGGTGTGGCCCTGGAGTACGGCGCGTACATGCGGAGGTACGGCGCATACATGTGGGGGGGTATGGCACGTACATGCGGGGGTGATGCGCCTACAGGGGGATACGGCGTGTACATGGGGGTATGGCACGTACAGGTGCGGGGCTGGGGTACAGTGCGGACAGGGGGGGTAAGGTGCATACATGGGGGGGTACGGCGCGTATATGGGGGGTACGGCGCGTACAGTTGCGGGGCTGGGGTACAGTGCGGACAGGGTGGCGTACGGTGCTGACATATTTGGGGGTGGGGGGGCTGTACGGCTCGTACAAGGGCATGAGTTTACCCGTGTACATGTGTGCTACTGCGTTGGCTCCGTACGGGCCTTTTTACGTGCGATTGTCTATTCGGACGGACGGTCGGGATCGTACTTGCGCGCTCGGACTTGTGTTTTACGATTTGCACGTAAAAATGTCCAGCTCACTCTCGTACACTTTTCCCGACGATATTCGGACGTGAAAACTTTCCTACGCACTCTCGTAGACTTTTCCCGACGCTATTCGTATTTATTTTTCACGGACGAATCGTACTTTGCCGTTTGTACGGTGCTTCTACGACTCGTACGTAAAAAAATACGGATACGGGTCGTACGCAAATAATTTTTACCGGATCGGAATCGGCACCATAATAATACATTTTTTACAACACAACATAATTTCCACAAAGTCATTTTTTTGCCTTTTTTGCTGTTCTCAGAATATATTGAATTTCACTCGAAATAGTGATTTCAATGGTACTCATCACTTAACAGCGGGCAAAATAAAAACAATCAGAAAGATTGTTAAAAAAAAAAAACATACTATTCTCAGTAAAATACCACAAAATACAAATCATACATATATGAAATGCTTACAGATTACAAAATTTTATAACTTTAACTTATAAAAACTGTAAATGTTGCCACATTAAAATAATCACCGAATAAATGACCACCAAAAAGTCCATAATTCAAAAATATACCTTTCCTTGAGGCCAAATGGTATTTTTGCACTTCTTCTTTATGTAAACTGTCCAATGGTAGTTCTATTAAATTATAATAATAAATTCTTCAGAGAGTGAATTAGCTTCCTAAAACTTTGGCTTCAAAAATATTAGGTAGGAATTTTGTAATTCCCTAGGCAAACGTTGTTTGAAAACCAACTGGGCATCATTACAAAGTGCCCAGCCTTTGTCACATTTTAGATAGGCAGTGTAATGTCCAGATGTGGTGGAAGGACCATCATGGAAAATTATTGCAATTGCTACAAAAGTCCTTCCTGATATTGATATTTGTGCTGCTACAAATTGTTTTATTAAAGTATCCAATTTTCTTCCATCAGCTGTACAACGTTGCATCATTAAAATTATGTATTTTCCATATTTTGTTAAAAATAATGTGGATAACATTTCTGATTTACATTGGCTACACTCCATGTTTTGAATTGCACCTTTCACTAATTTATTGAAAGCCACTGATTTACAGTCTGGTAATGTTAAATACAGAAATCTCTCAGTGTCTACATTGGTGCTACATGTATACGTGCAATTTTCACAATGACGTTCCCATTTGTAAGAAAGGCCAAAAATGTCTTCTATTTCTACACCTTCATTTTCAAAAATGGTAAACATATACATAAAAAATTCCTGAGCATCTTGTTGGATATTTTGTGTAAATTGTGTAGAACCAGAACACACATCCAAAAGACTACGAACAGTGCAACAGAGAACAAAATCTTTTTTGCTGATTCTCCATAATTTGCTCTTGCAAATCTTCAAAATAAAAAACAACATTGACCACTACATTAGCATAGCAGTTGACACCAGAACTATTTTCAAACTGATAACCAACAATCTCTTCAACAGTGTCCAATTTCTTTTTACCTGCAATCACAACATTATCTTGTTCTTTTCTTTTCTTGATACCTTCAGAACAGATATTCTCTAACCTTCTTTTTTGACCAACCACACGCTTTTCAAATACAGGATATTGACCTAAATTTGGAGCATACACCCTTCTTAACCTATTATACTCTTTTACACAGTTTGTGTCTGCAGTAACCTTTGTCTCATCAAAATCAATCAAAAACAAACCAGATAATGTTCTGACTCGCGACAAAGCAACATATGCCATACCCTCTTTAAATACAGTAGATCCAATGTTCACCAATGCACTGTCTACACTTAATCCTTGAGATTTATGAATAGTCACTGCATATGCCAGAGAAAATGGAAATTGTTTCCTACGGACATATAAATCTTTAACAAGCGAAAAAACGAACTGAACAACGACCAATTTCTTTAACTTCATCAATCTGATCAAATTTTATTTTTAAAAATTCAATTCCTTCTTTTTTCTGATAATTCACAAAATCCACCACTTTGCCCATTGCACCATTAACTAAACCTTTCTCTACATCCAAATTACGCCTTAAAATTACCCGACAGTTGACATACACATACAGTGTCTTTTCCAAACCAGCAGTTTTAGATATTTTTTTTTCTAAACAATCTAATTTTGATCTCAACTTACCCGTTAAAATAATAGTGATTCCTTCATGTAGTATTTTATCGATGGCTTCCATTTTGACAATTTCTTCATTTTCCAATTTTAATAATTCTTCGTTGAATATTGAACACTCACGCAGTGTTGGCATTAGGCAAATCACTGACTTATTTTTAGCAATTTCCACGTACACTTTTGCAGCAACTGCATTTTCATTTGGAAAGACATTGCAAAGTAATCAACTCTCCAAAGCTTCTTTCCCTTTTTTTGAAAGAATTCCAAATTCTTATATCTTGAAGAATACTTCCATATTCAGCATCATTTGCCTGTCGCATATTTGTTGTCAGTTCTTTGTATTCAAAATTACTCCAAATGTTCACATTACCAACACTGCCAAGAGACTTTCTAGTATCTTCATGGGCAAGTGTTTTAAATACCGGTTGTCCTTTTACCGGTGTCAGTTGCAGTAGATCTCCAAAAACTATGCCGTGTTTTCCTCCAAATAACACGTCATACTCTGTTTTAAGAATTTGCTGCATTCTTAAATGCACAAAGGCAATCATCAAGTTTGAAACCATGCTCACCTCATCAATAATGAGAAGTTTCATTTTTTTCAGCACTCTTGAAACTTCACAACAAGCTTCTCCAGATAGCTTGTGGTATTCCAATTTGTTCTCAAGCTCTACTGGCAGCATTAGTAAACGATGTAAAGTAATTCCTTTAATGTTATGTGCTGCCAACCCAGTTGGAGCAGTGACAACACAAGACAAATGCGACTCAGTTGTTTTTTGCAGATAACTTGTAATTACTTTAATTAAGAAACTCTTTCCTGTTCCAGCTTGACCACTCACATACATTCGGATAGGTTGAAATGATGTACATGAGCAGTCTTTCTTTTCATGAAGTAATGCATGGTCAATCTGCTCTTTCACTTGCTGATATATTTGTTTCTGTTCAACATTTAGTTGCTCTTCCAAGTTTCCTAACTGTATTGCATCTTCTTGTGCTTGATACATTGCTGTTTCCACCTCATTCATTGCAATTGCTGCTTCATTTTCAACAATTGGTTGTCCTAGTGGATCTTGACTCAGTGCAGCAGAACTTTGACTGTCTTGAGAACTGTCTCTAGCAATCTCAGCTGCAATTGTAGCTTCTTGATCAATTTCATCATTCAACATTTTCACATAATTTGCGAAAGCACTGCATTGTATGCTATCTTTACAAACATTAAATGAATCTTCATAGCTGGGAAAATCTCCAAGTAATTCCAGTTCAGAACGCCATGGTTTGAACATTTGTAAAAGGGCTAAATAGTAAAATTCCCTTTTGTCAGCAGTGTCGCAACTCAGTTTTCTGTGATTAATTAAATTTCCTTTCCTTTGTTTCACCAGACATCCTTCAGAACCAATCACTCCATATTTTCCATCGTTTATGTTCTCTGTAATATTCTGTCACTAAAAGTGTAGTTTTGCAACACTTCATAGAGACACATGTTCTCAAGATGATGACTTCTCTTTGGATAGTATGTGTCCAACTTATTGGTTTTCAAAATATCTGTACTTTCAGGGTCATTTTCTGCTAAATATTCAATTTCTTGAACAGATTTCTGTACCCGATTTCGCATTCCTGCAAGACCTAGACTCACCCAAATGATTCTTCTACTTTTGGAATATAGACTTGCAGATGATAATCGATCTGAACATTCATATGCTCCAATTTCACGATGCGATAACATTTTCAAACTGAAACTGTATAATTTCTTACTTAGACTCTTCTCATGAGAAATCTCTTCCCACATTTCTTTCAATTCAGTCTTTTCTGATTTAGTAATGTAAGACGTTACATATCGAGCAACAGCAATAGAATTGTCCGCAACATACTGAATATCCATGTTAGCGTTCCACATGGATAAAATAACTGGGTTGTAGTCATTTATGTATTTTGATTCTTCGCTTCTTCTTAAGTTGTAGGTGTTTTTCGGAGACTTTCTTGTGATGGTATGTCGTACAGCTGACATGAAACTGTTCACTCTTCCTTTGGCTAATACAGGACGTGGAAATCCAAAACGACATTTGGTATAGAACTTATCCTTTGACTTGTACTTTCGTCGACAGTATTTTCCACACCTATGGCTTTGAAATCGTAAGACTTGTTCTTTTAAGTTTTTGTCTTCTTTGCTATTTGGTACAGAACATGTAGCATGTTCTTCAATGAAAGACAAAACACTTTCATCTGAATCTGTTCCAAATTTGGGGGCATCCTTGACCCATAACAACATATGTATGTGAGGAGCACCTCTTGCTTGATACTCCTTTCTCCAAAAGAAATCCACACCTTCTCCAAGAGGAGGATTCTTTTTATTGCAGATGAAAGACATCATAGCTTCAAATCTATGATTGAAATATCTGCATACATTGACAGGATCCAAAGATCACAATTCTCCAGGTGTCTTGTATTCAATAATATTTATAATGTAATTTGCCTCTCGAAGAAATTCAAGTAAATCATCCCAAGCATACTCAGCACAGCTTAGTGTAACAAACCATGTAGGAGTTCCCAAGTTCCGTAGCATGCATTTCAGTTCTACATGTCGACGGTACCAATATTCATTAGTCCCACGCTGACATGCCATCAGATTAATCAGCTGAGATTCTAAATGATCATCTCTCTGATGCACTTTATCCATAAAATCCTTTGCAGTTACATTTTGCAGATGCATTCCAGTTTTTAAAATGTGATTTACTGCATATGAAAGTCCAGACAAGTCACTTTCAAACAGAAGATGAAACATATAAGGCATGCATTGTCGAAATCTTGGATCTTCTGCATATAATTTTGTTGTCCGATATTCAGATGCAGGAATCTGCACAGGACGTTCATCATATCGTCCACCTTTTCCTGTTGGAAACAACTGCGGGAAACAACAAGCTTTCAAACTCTCTTCCTATACACTCATGTGACTTCCTGTTGCTTTTTTCATTTGAAAAACTCAATTGTATTCCCCATCACCTCTTTGGAATGAAGTGGATGTACACTGTAATGTTCATAGATCTCTTCACATCTGGACATGTTCACTTTTTCAATTTGTCCACTTAATGTTTCACTATCTTCTGCTAAATCTATTTCTTCTTCTCCAACAAACACATTTCTATAGTACTCATTATTTTTTATCAGGTACAATGATGCCTTTTGCACTTTTCTAACATCCACTAACTCTTGCCAGATTTTCTTATTCTTAGTAGGAACACCATTAACTAGAATGACTAGTGGCTCATTTTCTGCATGATCTACACCAAAAGTTTCAACATTTTTCCTTAAATCTAATGGTAAATACACAACTCTTCCTTTCAATCATCTTTGCAACTCTGATGGAGGTAATTTACTTGTTTTGGGCTCCATACGAACAATAGCCTGAAATGGCTGAACACATTGTATCAGAATAGACTCATACGTATTTAAATCTATCAGCTCTGGAGGAATAGCAACCAACTCTAGATTATTATGAACAGCTCTAGCAGGCATTTTATTCTCATCTAATTTATTATAACAATATTTGCAAATACGCTGCTCACATCCCAAATCAAAACAATCCTCTACCAACAAATAAGTTGCAAATTCCATCCACTTATCATTATCTTCTATTTCACTTTTTAAATACAGATTGACACCCCTAGTCTGATTTTTATAGTGACTTCGCCGACAACAAATACAAGAAACATTTGGTCTTTCACCTGAAATTACCTTAAACTTTGTCATTTCATCCTCAAATTTTTCTGTAATTACAGGTTCTACATTGTCTTCAACATTTTGTTCTACTAATGTGTCAGTTTCTTCACTCTCTTGCTGAGGCCCAAAGTAGCAAAACTCAATATCCTCACAGACCTGCTTCACATCTGAAACTGACCCACGCAAAAGAGCACTGTTCAACTCACTTAACTTTAGTGCTGGACTTTTTGCATAATACACCCTTCTCACTAACTTCCGCATTTGAGTATGATGTACTGCCAGCATTCTGAAATGGTGAAAAACACTTTCACAAACTTTCCTAGAAAGACAAGCCAGAGAATGACCTTGCAAACCAGTATGTTCTCTCACTCTGCAAGGGTCTAGTCCTTGCAACAGCTTAATCTTTTGTTTTACACTTTTTTTAGTATAGACTCGTAAAAAACGACATCATTTTTCAATAGATTCCTGTCATACACTACAAACACTACTGCAATCCCAAGTGTACACAGGGTTTTTAGCACGTCTCCCTAAAACTTCATCAGCTATCACTTCTTCTGCATTTCTTTCAACCATTTTCTCTTTCTCCATTGGACACCCATCACTAACCTCATAACCTCTACCACTGGTGTCAACTGCATACAATAATTTTTCACTTAGTGAATAACTCTCTTCATTAAAAAAAAGGCTCTGAACTAGAAATGTGTTTCCATTCTCCTAAAAAAACATCACAACATTTTTTTTTTATTAATAACTCGTTTCCTCCTACTTTTGGCCTTCATTACGTATATTGATTTATCTAGTGATCGAATTCTGTTTAACACTAAAATAAACAGTTTCCTTTTTACTTCAAAAGCCTTTTCCACAATGCTTTTCAATATGCTTCTTCTTTTTATAAAATAAAGCTCTCTTTTTATATTTCTTTACATCTTTCAGCAAATTATGCACTACTCTCTTGTAAAATATTTTTTTGCGTAATTCCTTATACTGATTTTGTCTTCTTTTACCATACTTTATCTCCTTTGACTGAACATTTGCTTTTTTACTTCTCTTATTTTGATTTTTTTCTTACTTAAAAAATTATTTGAAGTTGCAGCATTCTCTACATTCTGTTTGCTCCTAGAAACATTTGTATTAAATTGCTTCGTGATCTTACCAGAAGATTTTTTCCTTTTAGCCACATTATCTTTTTCATTCAATACTTGTGGTTGATGTTTCTTCAAATAATCCTCCTGTCTTTGTTCTTTTCTTTTTCTTTTTTTTTCTGGCATACTTTCTCGATTTTAACGTTGAAAAACAGTATCTGCAAAAAAGAGTCACAAATAAATGTATATTAATAACTTTCAAATTTACAATATTCCATTACTGTACAAACACATTTTATATAAAAACAGACAAAAAAACTATAGCCCTGAACCACAAGTGTGACGATGATTAAAACACTACATACTACTTTGAAGCAGTTCATGCCCTAAAGCCTACCTCACTAAGGGCCACATGTAGGTAGCCTAATACCGGTCGGTAACGGCCGATTTTCGGTAATTATACCGTTACCGACCGGTATTTAGGCTTTTGCTATGTAGGGGGAACATTTCAGGATTCGGTAATTACCGAATCGGTAATTTTACCGATTCGGTAAATACCGAATCCTGAAATGAGATGTAGGTGACACTCAAATGAGTGATGTGTAGGGAAAATAATTCGGTATTTAGCACCAAATATATGTTGGTGCTAAATACCGAATTCATTGCTAAAAGCAATATTTTGCTGGACTAACAGTGCCATGTGGCAGACATACATGCCCTTAGGGCATGTATGTGCGCCACATGTGCACACATGCAGGAATCAGGGGTGCAACAGGGTGTCAATGTGACACCCTGCCACCCTTGTATGTGCTCACCCCATTACCGAATCGGTATTTACCGATTCGGTAATGAGGCATACCTTCCCATTGATTCAATCAATGGGAAGGTATGCCTCATTACCGAATCGGTAAATACCAATTCGGTAATTACCGAATTTCTCCGAATCAGAGTAATATTTACCGAATGATTACCTACATACGAGTTACCACTTCTTAAATACCGAATGGGTAAAGTTTGGTATTTAAGAAGTGGTAACTTGTATGCTACCTACATATGGCCCTAAAAGACTTCATGCTAACTAACTGAATGATTACAGTACTAAAAAGAGACACACTGGATGAGTAACAGGGTGTTTGCTAGAAGTGTATGAATACTAACTGGGGAATTGAAGCTGCGAAAGACAACTGTGTAGCTCATTAGAGAACTGAATGCATACTGGATAGGCATTTAAAGCAGTCCATGTGCTAACGCCCGGCTCACTGCATGAATACTTGGGTACTGACTGAATGATTAGACTACAGCAAGGAGACTGCCTGGATGAATTTATAACTGGCAGACTTTTCGCACACGGAATAAATTAGTACTTGGTACTAAAAAGGTCACTAAAAGACTTCAAAGGGAGTGACAAGATGTTTGCTGGACTATATGGATATTGACTAGGGAATTGAAAGTATAAAAGACAAATCTCTAGGGGGTTAAAAGACTGCATGCATAGTGCATAGGGGTTTGAAGCAGTCCATGTGCTAAGTCCTGGCTCAGTGCATGAATACTTAGACAGTAACTGAATCATTAGAGTACTGGAAATAGAGTGTCTTGGTGAATTTATAAATGTTTGGGTTTTGGCACAGTGAATCAATTACTACATGGTGCTGAATGGGTCACTAGAAGACTACATAGAGACTGATAGGGTGTTTCCTGGAAGTGTATGGAAACTGTCTAGAGAATTGAAGGTGTGAAAAACAACTGTGTAGGTGGTTAGAGAACTACATGCATACTGCATGGACATTTGAAGCAGTCTATTTGGTAATGAATGGTTCACAACATAAGTACTTAGAAACTGACTAAATCATCAGACTTCTTCTAGGACAGTGCCTGGGTAAAAATATTAAATTTTCAGTTCTGGGGCAGTAAAGACAATACTACATGGTACTGTACTTTAGTGTCAAAGCATGACTCATTTTATCAACGCATAAGCAAAGACTGGCTTCTAATGCAACTAAAACTTGACAACATGACAGGTTTCAAAACAGTTTTCTGTCAGCAAATGCACAGTGTTACCAAACGCTTCTCTGACAGTGGTTCCCAAATGCACACAGACTCACAGTGTGATTCTAGACAAGCACCACTATCCCTAGGAGTTTACCAAAACTCATTCACTACAGTGGAAGTGATAAGGGAACTGCACACAATCTACATATTTCACGACTACACTTTAGTGTCAATGCCTGACTCATTTAATCAACACATAAGCAAAGACTGGCTTGTAATACTACTAAAACTTGACAACATGACAGGTTTCAAAACAGTTATCTGTCAGCAAATGCACGATGTTACCAAACGCTTCTCTGACAGTGGTTCCCAAATGCACACAGACTCACAGTGTGATTCTAGACAAGCAGCACTATCCCTAGGAGTTTACCAAAACTCATTCACTACAGTGGAAGTGATAAGGGAACTGCACACAACCTACATATTTCACGACTACACTTTAGTGTCAATGCCTGACTCATTTAATCGACACATAAGCAAAGACTGGCTTCTAATGCTACTAAAACTTGACAACATGACAGGTTTCAAACTAGTTTTCTATCAGCAAATGCACAATATTACCAAACGCTTCTCTGACAGTGGTTCCCAAATGCACACAGACTCACAGTGTGATTCTAGACAAGCACCACTATCCCTAGGAGTTTACCAAAACTTATTCACTACAGTGGAAGAGGTAAGTGAACTGCACACAATCTACATATTTCACAACTGCACTTTAGTGTCAATGCCTGACTCATTTAATCAACACATAAGCAAAGACTAGCTTCTAATGCTACTAAAACTTGACAACATGACAAGTTTTAAAACAGTTATCTGTCAGTAAATAAACAATGTTACCAAATGCTTCTCTCACAATCCTTACTCAAATGCAAACAGACTCACAGTGTGGATTTAGACAATCAACACTATCCTAGGACTTTACCAAAACTCATTCACTACTGCGGAAGGGATAAGGAGACTGCACACAATCTACATATTTAAGTACAGCACATCAATGTCAAGGCATGACTCATTTAATCAACATATAAGCAAAGACTGGCTTTTAATGCTACTAAAACTTCACAACATGACAGATTTCAAAACAGTTTTCTGTCAGCAAAAGCACGATGTTACCAAAAGCTTCTCTGACAGTGGTTCCCAAATGCACACAGACTCACAGTGTGATTCTAGACAAGCACCACTATCCCTAGGAGTTTACCAAAACTCATTCAATACACTGGAACTGGTAAAGGAACTGCACACAATCTACATATTTCACGACTAAACTTCAGTGTCAATGCCTGACTCATTTAATCAACACATAAGCAAAGACTGGCTTCTAATGCTACTAAAACTTGACAACATGACAGGTTTTAAAACAGTTATCCGTCAGTAAATAAACGATGTTACAAAATGCTTCTCTCACAATCCTTACCCAAATGCACACACACAGACTCACAGTGTGATTTTAGACAAGCAACACTATCCTAGGAGTTTGCCAAAACTCATTCACTACTCTGGAAGAGTTAATGGTACTGCACACAATCTACATGTTTAAGTACACCACATCAGTGTCAAAGCATGACTTATTTAATCAACGCATAAGCAAAGACTGGATTCTAATGCTACTAAAACTTGACAACATGACAGGTTTTAAAACAGTTATCTGTCAGCAAATACATGATGTTACCAAACGCTTCTCTGACAGTGGTTCCCAAATGCACACAGACTCACATTATCTCTGGCAATGGAGGACCAACAGAAAATATGGCCAAGTATGTAGATAATTTTCTTCAACCCATTGTGAAGAACCTCCCCTCCTATCTTAGGGATAGTTCTGACCTTCTGTGCAAACTTGAAGACTTTAAATGGGATCAAGACAACCTACATTTTGTTACAATGGATGTAGAAAGTCTTTATACTTGTATTCGTATTGAGGAAGGAATAAGAGCCCTTAAACACTTTCTCTTCAGGAGAGGCGCACAGCATCTAGAACACACAGACATGCTTTTGAGCATGGCAGAGATGATATTAACACACAATGCTTTCCTACATAATGGAGAGTGGTTCTTGCAGCGACGCGGGACTGCGATGGGCTCCAGATTTGCTCCCTCTTATGCCAACCTCTTTATGGGGCTGTACGAGGGGGAGCATGCCTGGGGCCCGGGCGCCCAAACATGGGTAAATAATGTAATCTTCTACGCCCGCTATATCGATGATATCATTATGATATGGCATGGCACTATTGAACAGCTAGAGGGATATCACATTTACCTTAATGCAAATAGCTTCAATGTAAAGCTCACCATCCAGCACTCTGAAACAAGTATAGAATTTTTAGATCTTAAGCTATTTGTTATAGATGGAAATATACATAGCGACATTTTTAGGAAAAAAACTGCCTGTAACAGCTACCTACACGCAACTAGCGCGCATCCAAGATCCACCATAGAAGCTATTCCCTATGGTGAAATGGTTCGCGCAAGACGCAATTGTAGTTGTGAGACTGATTTTAGAAGCAACATCAACAAAATTAAGAACAGATTTAGACGGAGAGGCTATAACCAGGCATGTTTAAATAAGGCTGAAAGAAGGGCCATGGTCCTTAAGAGAAAAGAACTTTTGGTTGCGAAAGGCGCACAAGAAATAACCAAAGAAAGTAATGAATCAGGGATACTTTTCATTACGGAATACAACGCACAAAGTCATCTTGTATATAACATCTTAAAGAAAAATTGGCATCTTCTCTCCAAAAATGATCAGATAGGCACATATATGTCTAAACGACCGAAAGTTGTATACCGTAGAGGAAAAACCCTAAAAGAAATCTTGAGTCCGAGTTACATCAGGGACTCAAAGACACCTATACACACATGGTTACCAGACAAACCTCTGGGTTTCCATATTTGTGGCAATTGTTGCGTATGCCAATTTGGCATGAATAGGAACAGGAATTTCAGCAACAATTCACGGGAATATGCAATAAATTGTTTTATTAATTGCAATACTGATTACACGGTATATATGATTATATGTGCCTGTCAGAAAAAATACATTGGAAGCAGCATACGCAGTTTGAAACTGCGTATACAAGAACATGCAAGAGCCATAAAAAATGGCAATGATAAATATCCAGTTTCAATACATGTTCAATGTGAACATCCCAATGACAAAAATTTCAAATTCATTGGTATTGATCACGTGAAGATGCCAGAACGTGGAGGTAATAGACAATTGATTTTGCGACAACGGGAGGCGTCATGGATATGCCGTCTTAGAACTGTGCAGTTTGGTCTCAACATTTATGATGAGATGCATCACTTCCTTTAATCTAATTGCTAAAGAGAGTGACCCTCACATATCAGAATTATCTATTGCCACATTCTTCCAACTTGAATGTGCTATAAAAAACAATGTTATGAAAATGAACTAATATGACATTATTGTGGAAAAAAATTTCTTTCTTGCGATTATGACACGTTGACCTTTCAAAGACACCTCATGTGCACTTCCGTATATATGTTGTTTCTTAAGTATATATTGCTCAATATATTTGTTTTAGTAAACATGTATAATTTACTACTGCACACTAGACACGTTGTTTTCAATAAAGGGACTGGCCTTTATCAACCAACTATAAATGTCCGTTTTAATGATATCAAACCATCTTTCACCATCCAAAGATGGCCGCGCCAGTAGCTCTGACAGTATTGCCAACATGAATTGGTTGTCACTTGATACACGTGACATGAATGGAATTCAGCTGTTGGGCTCATATTGTTACAAAATACATTCTAGGAAATCAAACATCTAACTCTAATAATGGGAAAAGTTCTCTTGAATTGAATCACTGCCTAGAATATTGTACTTAGTTTACACCGATAAACTCTAAATGATCGTGTTTACAACCTATGTGCTTTTAAACCTTTCCAAGATGGCCGACGGATTTGCAACAACACCGTTATCAAACATTCTGAAAGAGACATAGGTTATGCGATTACGACATCATCTGGCGTGGGGTTTACAAAACCGTAGCTAACATGTACACGGCTTCGCTGTAATCATGTCGAAAATCGGGGGTTACTATATCGTCGCAAGTATGTTAATTAGACAGAGATTCTTTAACTAAACTGTAATGTTATATGGGCTTGTTATAGTTGTAGGCTAAAAAGAGGAGACGCTCTCCTGCATTTGTTCGAACCATATATGCGGTGTCTGTCCCTTAAAATAGATCCAACCGATCTTTATGTGCTTTCAACCTTTCCAAGATGGCCGACGGATTTGTAACAACACCGTTAACAAACATTCTGAAAGAGACAGAGGTCATGTGACCACGATATTACCTGGCGCGGGGTTTAAAAAGCCACAGCTAACATGTACACCACTTCGCTGAAACCATGTCCGAAGTCGTTGGTTACTAGATCGTCGCAAAGTAAGTTAATTAGATAGAGATTCCTTATTTAAACTGTAATGTTATATGGGCTTGGTATAGTTGCAGGTCAAAAAGAGCAGACGGTCTCCTGCACTTGTTCGAATGTATATATGCGGTGTCTGTCCCTTAAAATAGATCTAACCGATCCTACAAGTGTCTTATATAAATATGGATGGGGTGGGATGTAAATGGATGAGAATCGATCTTTATGTCCTATTGTATGCAGCCGCAGTCCATTTCTAAATATTTGTTTGTTTAATTTAAATATAAACATGGACTCAATATAATTGTAGGTTTTAATATCAGAACCGCTTATACGTATACGGTTTCTGTTGTCTTTAAATAAATGCGACTAATACTGTGAGTACTCTAAACCGGCACGACGTTGGGCGGGGTGTAGACACTAGAGGCACGCTTTCTTTGTTTATTCATGCGCTCATGACTCCCCGTAACACGCCCCTAACTCTCCTCTTTTTTTGAATACACAAAAAAATGATGGTATTGTCTAGCGCATGCGAACATTTTTTCGCATGGAGTGAGGAAATGAAAGATGTCCCCCCTTTCTTGTTCATTTTATAAACTAGTGTGATTAAGGAGAGATGTCTCCATGACAATTGTGCAACGCATCTATCCCATTGTCATTTTGCTAGAAACAGCTTGACAATATCATGAGTCCACAATGTGATAACGACATCGCTTATCATAATAGGCTATGTATTATAGCTTTTTAGACAGAATTGATGTTTTTATATTTTCCAAACAGTAGAACTACATGACTGTGATATGTTTTTATTTTCTAAATGAATTCAGTGTATCACTAAACATGACTTGAATATTGGAAGACTCTATAGATATACTCATCACAGATTATTTTATTATTTAGATAATACTTGAATTTTGGAAACCATACCCTAAAGAACAATACGATAAAAAGGAATTAGATTCACCATATCATAGAGGTATGCTAAGCAAATATGTTTTTAAAGAATATTATGCAAAAGTGATGCAAAGGTTTACTCATGATTGTCAATCAAGATATAAATTGAGCATAGAATATTGACAATGAGGATGTGAATTTGCATTACAACAAAACTATGTACTGTATACTTTTAAGTGAAGCCTTTTTATAACCCTAAAGCACTTGACCACTATGTGGTCTTTAGGTAAATAGAATGTTATATACTTGCAAGTTAAGAAACTTAGATGTTAGGGGAGATATGACATGTACTGAGGAAATTATCAATTCAGACAATAACTGAATACCAAAAAATAATAATACTGATGCTGTCTAAATGTTTTTATAGACCAGGTCCTTTGTCTGTGTATGTAAAATGCTTTATGAATGATATGGTCAGTGAAGAATTATATAGTACTGATATACTTTCATAAGCAAAGAGTTGTATGTGAAGGAATCAATAATATGTTTTTAAAAAAATGCTTAGAAATGTTAAGATTGAATTCTAAAAACTCTTTCGTATATGCTCTTTTGATAGCCCTGAAGAAGTCTCATGGGAGACGAAACGCGTTGGCTATGAAAATGTGAAATATGACATGGAAAAAATCTTCATACATAATCCATAAAGAAGAAAAAGAAAAAAACTTATATGTTTAATGTGTCTTGTGCTTTATCAGAACTTTACTTGTTAACTGTTAACGATACAAAAGTATTTAGGTACTTGGAGATCTAACCATAGTACATAGTGCTGAACCTCCTGTGCATTTATATGTTGTTGTAGGACTTTGTCCCACATTATTGAGAGTAAAGAGGGTAGTACTCTCTGGTTTCGTGCACTATTTGAATTGCTTTACGTTAACCACTAATATTTGTTTGGTGCGGTCCTAATCAGCCTCCACCCTCTTCCTTTGTACATATATTGTTTTTGGGCTGCCAGCACCGACATTTTGGGTTAATATATCTTTACCATGGATTATGATGACAAACGAGAAGAACTTTTGGAAGATCTTTTTAACGATAGACCACCGTCAAAGGCACCCCAGAAAGGTGCATGCACAGATAAAAATGAGGGCCTAAGAAGTAAATTCATGAGATTGGAGAAATTAAAGAAGGCAGAATTAGGCAAATGGTGGGACGGGGCCACTCTCAAGAAATATATTGAGAACAAACGCATTCCTAGAGGCCTCAGAATCCTCATTTTTCCTAACTTTGAGGACCTGGATCCTGATCTTTTAAAAGATTGGGAGGAAGGATTGTATGAAGCATCATATAAAATGATGGGGACATTAATTACAAATGCTGAGAGGAAGGTCACCAAGATTAAAGAGGAAATCAGAGTGCTAGAATTAGAAATTAATGAGAGCAACCTAAAGGAAACAATACAGAAAAATATGATAATCTTAAAGAAGGAAATAAGTAACTATCAATTGTACTTGAAAGACAAGAAACATAAGAAGATTTTGAGGGATGAGGGAGATTACAGAAGGGGACGCATTTTTACATATGCTAGGAAATATGATGATTTACCCCAGAGATCACAACAAACAGAAAAAACCGCTGATGATAAACCTAGTAGTGTCTCCTCAAGCAACACCTCGATCTCCTCTATGGGAAGTGATCCCGGTGAAGGAACTAGTAACACATCTAATGCAGATCCACCTTCGGTTTTTTTACAAGAGGTACGGAGGTACAGATTGGGAAACAGGGCAAGACTACCAAACGAGGACGTAGACGAAGGGGTGGCAAGAAACACAAGGTCAGGGGCAGGAGCCAGGGAACAAAACTTGTGCAACAAGAAATAGTGTTGGACAGTGATAATGAGACAAACACTGATTCAGATATGTTGTCAATTGTTAACTTGTCTGTAAGAGCTTTGTCACCCCAGGAAGAACTTGTTCTGAGCAAGGGTTTGAACTATTGTCCTACAAACAAATGTGATTTTGTAAATCTGCACACCGATCTATTTAAATTTATACGCAAGATAAAGATTAAAAAATACTTTGAAGAACATCCCTCTGTCCACTGCACTCCTTCATTAATGTCTAATGATACCAATGTACCATCTATTGCAGAATTACACCATACACATCTATTGGCAACACTATATGATGAGGAGGCGATTGGTGATGTGAGACAGATGGCTCACCATCTAAACATTACACAGGACTACACAATTGATAGTGGCTTACGCTGCAGTTCCAAATTTATGCCACCACAAATGAGGAATTTAGCCATAGATGAATTCTATAAAAATGTAACAAAAGATCTTTATGCATTAGAGGACTCATACTATAACAAACACAGATGCGCTTTTCCAAAAAATCTCAGCAAGGCTGAGAACGAGCTATTACTATCCCTAAAAAATGACAATGAGTTAGTCATAAAAGAGGCGGACAAGGGTGGAAATATCGTCCTCATGAATCGAACTGACTATCTCCAGGAAATAGAAAGACAACTCCATGATATTAACTGTTATGACAAACTGAAAACGAATCCCATGCCTAAGATAGAAGGAAACATCAATGCACATCTATGGGATTGGCATGAATCCAATCTACTAACGGATCATGAATACAAATTTTTACAGGCACACCACTCTCGGTCACCTTGTATCTACGCCCTACCAAAAATCCACAAAGGGGGCCCCTTTCCACCAGGGCGCCCTATTATCTCTGGCAATGGAGGACCAACAGAAAATATGGCCAAGTATGTAGATAATTTTCTTCAACCCATTGTGAAGAACCTCCCCTCCTATCTTAGGGATAGTTCTGACCTTCTGTGCAAACTTGAAGACTTTAAATGGGATCAAGACAACCTACATTTTGTTACAATGGATGTAGAAAGTCTTTATACTTGTATTCGTATTGAGGAAGGAATAAGAGCCCTTAAACACTTTCTCTTCAGGAGAGGCGCACAGCATCTAGAACACACAGACATGCTTTTGAGCATGGCAGAGATGATATTAACACACAATGCTTTCCTACATAATGGAGAGTGGTTCTTGCAGCGACGCGGGACTGCGATGGGCTCCAGATTTGCTCCCTCTTATGCCAACCTCTTTATGGGGCTGTACGAGGGGGAGCATGTCTGGGGCCCGGGCGCCCAAACATGGGTAAATAATGTAATCTTCTACGCCCGCTATATCGATGATATCATTATGATATGGCATGGCACTATTGAACAGCTAGAGGGATATCACATTTACCTTAATGCAAATAGCTTCAATGGAAAGCTCACCATCCA
Source organism: Triturus cristatus (assembly GCF_964204655.1). NCBI lineage: Eukaryota > Metazoa > Chordata > Amphibia > Caudata > Salamandridae > Triturus > Triturus cristatus. Next base: position 353,744,961 of record NC_140593.1, on the reverse strand, counting down.
GCACTCTGAAACAAGTATAGAATTTTTAGATCTTAAGCTATTTGTTATAGATGGAAATATACATAGCGACATTTTTAGGAAAAAAACTGCCTGTAACAGCTACCTACACGCAACTAGCGCGCATCCAAGATCCACCATAGAAGCTATTCCCTATGGTGAAATGGTTCGCGCAAGACGCAATTGTAGTTGTGAGACTGATTTTAGAAGCAGCATCAACAAAATTAAGAACAGATTTAGACAGAGAGGCTATAACCAGGCATGTTTAAATAAGGCTGAAAGAAGGGCCATGGTCCTTAAGAGAAAAGAACTTTTGGTTGCGAAAGGCGCACAAGAAATAACCAAAGAAAGTAATGAATCAGGGATACTTTTCATTACGGAATACAACGCACAAAGTCATCTTGTATATAACATCTTAAAGAAAAATTGGCATCTTCTCTCCAAAAATGATCAGATAGGCACATATATGTCTAAACGACCGAAAGTTGTATACCGTAGAGGAAAAACCCTAAAAGAAATCTTGAGTCCGAGTTACATCAGGGACTCAAAGACACCTATACACACATGGTTACCAGACAAACCTCTGGGTTTCCATATTTGTGGCAATTGTTGCGTATGCCAATTTGGCATGAATAGGAACAGGAATTTCAGCAACAATTCACGGGAATATGCAATAAATTGTTTTATTAATTGCAATACTGATTACACGGTATATATGATTATATGTGCCTGTCAGAAAAAATACATTGGAAGCAGCATACGCAGTTTGAAACTGCGTATACAAGAACATGCAAGAGCCATAAAAAATGGCAATGATAAATATCCAGTTTCAATACATGTTCAATGTGAACATCCCAATGACAAAAATTTCAAATTCATTGGTATTGATCACGTGAAGATGCCAGAACGTGGAGGTAATAGACAATTGATTTTGCGACAACGGGAGGCGTCATGGATATGCCGTCTTAGAACTGTGCAGTTTGGTCTCAACATTTATGATGAGATGCATCACTTCCTTTAATCTAATTGCTAAAGAGAGTGACCCTCACATATCAGAATTATCTATTGCCACATTCTTCCAACTTGAATGTGCTATAAAAAACAATGTTATGAAAATGAACTAATATGACATTATTGTGGAAAAAAAATTCTTTCTTGCGATTATGACACGTTGACCTTTCAAAGACACCTCATGTGCACTTCCGTATATATGTTGTTTCTTAAGTATATATTGCTCAATATATTTGTTTTAGTAAACATGTATAATTTACTACTGCACACTAGACACGTTGTTTTCAATAAAGGGACTGGCCTTTATCAACCAACTATAAATGTCCGTTTTAATGATATCAAACCATCTTTCACCATCCAAAGATGGCCGCGCCAGTAGCTCTGACAGTATTGCCAACATGAATTGGTTGTCACTTGATACACGTGACATGAATGGAATTCAGCTGTTGGGCTCATATTGTTACAAAATACATTCTAGGAAATCAAACATCTAACTCTAATAATGGGAAAAGTTCTCTTGAATTGAATCACTGCCTAGAATATTGTACTTAGTTTACACCGATAAACTCTAAATGATCGTGTTTACAACCTATGTGCTTTTAAACCTTTCCAAGATGGCCGACGGATTTGCAACAACACCGTTATCAAACATTCTGAAAGAGACATAGGTTATGCGATTACGAAATCATCTGGCGTGGGGTTTACAAAACCGTAGCTAACATGTACACGGCTTCGCTGTAATCATGTCGAAAATCGGGGGTTACTATATCGTCGCAAGTATGTTAATTAGACAGAGATTCTTTATCTAAACTGTAATGTTATATGGGCTTGTTATAGTTGTAGGCTAAAAAGAGGAGACGCTCTCCTGCATTTGTTCGAACCATATATGCGGTGTCTGTCCCTTAAAATAGATCCAACCGATCTTTATGTGCTTTCAACCTTTCCAAGATGGCCGACGGATTTGTAACAACACCGTTAACAAACATTCTGAAAGAGACAGAGGTCATGTGACCACGATATTACCTGGCGCGGGGTTTAAAAAGCCGCAGCTAACATGTACACCACTTCGCTGAAACCATGTCCGAAGTCGTTGGTTACTAGATCGTCGCAAAGTAAGTTAATTAGATAGAGATTCCTTATTTAAACTGTAATGTTATATGGGCTTGGTATAGTTGCAGGTCAAAAAGGGCAGACGGTCTCCTGCACTTGTTCGAATGTATATATGCGGTGTCTGTCCCTTAAAATAGATCTAACCGATCCTACAAGTGTCTTATATAAATATGGATGGGGTGGGATGTAAATGGATGAGAATCGATCTTTATGTCCTATTGTATGCAGCCGCAGTCCATTTCTAAATATTTGTTTGTTTAATTTAAATATAAACATGGACTCGATATAATTGTAGGTTTTAATATCAGAACCGCTTATACGTATACAGTTTCTGTTGTCTTTAAATAAATGCGACTAATACTGTGAGTACTCTAAACCGGCACGACGTTGGGCGGGGTGTAGACACTAGAGGCACGCTTTCTTTGTTTATTCATGCGCTCATGACTCCCCGTAACACGCCCCTAACTCTCCTCTTTTTTTGAATACACAAAAAAATGATGGTATTGTCTAGCGCATGCGAACATTTTTTCGCATGGAGTGAGGAAATGAAAGATGTCCCCCCTTTCTTGTTCATTTTATAAACTAGTGTGATTAAGGAGAGATGTCTCCATGACAATTGTGCAACGCATCTATCCCATTGTCATTTTGCTAGAAACAGCTTGACAATATCATGAGTCCACAATGTGATAACGACATCGCTTATCATAATAGGCTATGTATTATAGCTTTTTAGACAGAATTGATGTTTTTATATTTTCCAAACAGTAGAACTACATGACTGTGATATGTTTTTATTTTCTAAATGAATTCAGTGTATCACTAAACATGACTTGAATATTGGAAGACTCTATAGATATACTCATCACAGATTATTTAATTATTTAGATAATACTTGAATTTTGGAAACCATACCCTAAAGAACAATACGATAAAAAGGAATTAGATTCACCATATCATAGAGGTATGCTAAGCAAATATGTTTTTAAAGAATATTATGCAAAAGTGATGCAAAGGTTTACTCATGATTGTCAATCAAGATATAAATTGAGCATAGAATATTGACAACGAGGATGTGAATTTGCATTACAACAAAACTATGTACTGTATACTTTTAAGTGAAGCCTTTTTATAACCCTAAAGCACTTGACCACTATGTGGTCTTTAGGTAAATAGAATGTTATATACTTGCAAGTTAAGAAACTTAGATGTTAGGGGAGATATGACATGTACTGAGGAAATTATCAATTCAGACAATAACTGAATACCAAAAAATAATAATACTGATGCTGTCTAAATGTTTTTATAGACCAGGTCCTTTGTCTGTGTATGTAAAATGCTTTATGAATGATATGGTCAGTGAAGAATTATATAGTACTGATATACTTTCATAAGCAAAGAGTTGTATGTGAAGGAATCAATAATATGTTTTTAAAAAAATGCTTAGAAATGTTAAGATTGAATTCTAAAAACTCTTTCGTATATGCTCTTTTGATAGCCCTGAAGAAGTCTCATGGGAGACGAAACGCGTTGGCTATGAAAATGTGAAATATGACATGGAAGAAATCTTCATACAAAATCAATAAAGAAGAAAAAGAAAAAAACGTATATGTTTAATGTGTCTTGTGCTTTATCAGAACTTTACTCGTTAACTGTTAACGATACAAAAGTATTTAGGTACTTGGAGATCTAACCATAGTACATAGTGCTGAACCTCCTGTGCATTTATATGTTGTTGTAGGACTTTGTCCCACATTATTGAGAGTAAAGAGGGTAGTACTCTCTGGTTTCGTGCACTATTTGAATTGCTTTACGTTAACCACTAATATTTGTTTGGTGCGGTCCTAATCAGCCTCCACCCTCTTCCTTTGTACATATACAGACTCACAGTGTGATTCTAGACAAGCACCACTATCCCTAGGAGTTTACTAAAACTCATTCACTACAGTGGAAGAGGTCAGGGGACTGCACACAATCTACATATTTCATGACTGCACTTTAGTGTCAATGCCTCACTCATTTAATCAACACATAAGCAAAGAATGGCTTCTAATGCTACTAAAACTTGACAACATGACAGGTTTCAAAACGGTTTTCTGTCAGCAAATTCACGATGTTACCAAACGCTTCTCTGACAGTGGTTCCCAAATGTACACAGACTCACAGTGTGATTCTAGACAAGCACCAGTATTCCTAGGAGTTTACCAAAACTCATTCACTACACTGGAAGTGATGAGGGAACTGCACACAATCTACATATTTCACGTCTACACTTTACTGCCAATACCTAACTCATTTAATGAAAGCATAAGCCATAACTGTCTTCTAATGCTACTAAAACTTGACAACATGACAGGTTTCAAAACAGTTATCTGTCAGCAAATGCAGGATGTTATCAAACGCTTCTCCACAGTGGTTCCCAAATGCACACCGGCCCTCTGTGTGATTCTAGACAAACAACACTATCCCTTGCACTATACCAAAACACATTTCTTCATCTACAAGGAGTACTACATTTTACTGCAGAAACATAACTCATTTCACAAATTCATAAACAATAAGTGGTTTCTAAATCTACCAAAATATAAGAACTGCATAGTTATCTGTCTACAAACACATGAAAAAACACAAATCCTTATCACAAAATGGTTTCTACATGCACACACACTGTCAATAAGATTGTAGAGAAAAAGAATACTCCCTACACTTTAGCAGAAAAAATACATTAGTCTGATTAAAATAAAAATAGTCTACATACATCCCCTCACAATTAAATAACTCACCTTTCAAGATGTTTTGTAGATTAAGAAGTATATCAGTCACACACCAGATATCAGTCACACACCAGATTTTCTTATACAGAATCTCTGCACTGTGCACCTGTCAGCAAAACCAAAGAATGGCAAAGTTTCCCTCTCATTTTCCACACATATACATGTAAACATCAAATCGCATTCCTTCCCACATAAATTCAAAAGCAAACACACATTTCTATTGGTTAAACATTTCAACCCTTTCCAAATGACATAAACTTCAACCCTTTCCCCAATCTGCCTTCTGCCCGTTACCATAGAAACAGGTCATGGAACACTGTACTGAGCACACAGGTCACAAGTTCAGCACACACAATGTTGCTAATCAAAACACCAAGTGTGCTTGACTTCTCAACATATCAGCTTATCATATATAATGTTCCTTACAATCTGTTTTTGTTAACCAATAAGAATCAAGCATTTAAAAAACAGAAATATGCACCCTACCTTTCAGTGTAGAAGGTTGTCAAACAACCAATGATTTCTTGTCTTTTTTCAAAATTGCATCTTAGCCACCATTTTAGAAATATCTTACTTTCCAAACTGCCATTTCATTTACAGAGACCATCTGAGTGCATCCAGACCTCCTTACAAGATGCTTACAGTGTGGATTGTGGGACACAGCTACATTTTCTGGAGCCAAAGGTATGCAGAAAACAAAGGCATTCACAAAGACCTAGGTTTGCCAAATGTAGACATTAAATGGATTGGACGGAGAGGGTTAAAGTGGCACCAATTGATGCCATTGGTGAAATCCTTCATGCAAATCCAACACCCTGACCTCATAATAGTGCACTGTGGTGGCAATGACCTAGGCACTTTGACTGGGGTAGGTCTGGAAATGCTTATGAAGGACACCTTTGCACAACTGATTTCACTTTTCCCTAAAACTGCCTTTGTGTATTCTAACATATGCCAAAGGCAGAAATGGAACTGGTCCGATCATTTTTGTCCACAGATTGAGAAAGCTAGGAAACATGTGAATACATCTGTTTCTGCTTTTCTCCGACACTACAGAATGGGGTCCATTTACAATAACAATCTGCGCTTTCATATGCAAGAGATGTATAGGAGAGATGAAGTACACTTTACTGATGAAGGAAACAGAGTCTTCCTCAACAACTTTAGACTCTGTATAGGTACTTACTTATAAGTACCATAAACTCTCAATGAACACAACGGCTCTTTTTAGAGCCACTCAAGAACAAAACACTGAAGCTTAATCTTTATCTCCCAACAATTTCATTTTTTTTCCCTTGGATCCGCGAACCCACCGCGAGAGGATCCGTGCATCCAACGCGATAGGATGCGCGCACCGTGCGTGCATTTCGCCGCTTTTTTTTTAAAAAAGGGGGGCCCCAGGGGGTCCTGCACCTCTAGAGGGTCAGAATATTTCCACTCTGCCCCCTTTATATGTTTTACGCACTTATTCCCCTTGCTTCTTCAGCCTCGCTTCTACCGAGGCAGAAATGGCCGCCAACAGTTCCTGGTTCCGAATGTAGACAGACGCTCGACAGCCAATTAGCATTCAGCGCGCGATCGGGAGGGTGCGCGCTCGGTTCGGGGAGGGTTCGCGTACGGTGCGGGTAGGAGCGGAGCGGAGCTGGCCAAAAGTTTGGAGAATTTCGCTAGGATTCGTCAACCGGCGCCAAAGATATTCTCAATAGAATGTTGCGGATTTCCTATGGAAATTCTGAAATTCTCCAAACTTTTGGCCAGCTCCGCTCCGCTCCTACCCTGAAAGTTTCGTGGTGATTCATCAAGCGAGGGCTGAGAAAAAAGGGGGGTCCCAAAACGCGTTTTCCCCATGCAATTTCCCAAAGGATCTGTTGTCACAGCTACAGCCCGAACCGCTGAACGGAATGACACCAAATTTGGCAAAGAGGTAGTCCTCAGTTCGGACTCGTGCCTTTTGCATATTTTGAATCTGTTCAGTAGTTCCTGAGAAAATTAGGGCAAAAAAGTTAGTGATATCTATGGCCGCGGAGGATCCGCGGACCCTACCCGCACCGTACGCGAACCCTCCCCGAACAGAGCGCGCACCCTCCCGATCGCGCGCTGAATGCTAATTGGCTGTTGAGCGTCTCTCTACATTCGAAACCAGGAACTGTTGGCGGCCATTTTCTGCCTCGGTAGAAGCGAGGCTGAAGAAGCAAGGAGAATAAGTGCGTAAGACATATAAAGGGGGCAGAGTGGAAATACACTGACCCTATAGCATTGCTTAGGGGGTCCCAGAAGGACCCCCTGGGGCCCCCCTTTTTAAAAAAAAAAAGCGGCGAAATGCGCGCACGGTGCGCGCATCCTATCGCGTTGGATGCACGGATCCTCTCGCGGTGGGTTCGCGGATCCAAGGGAAAAAAAATGAAATTGTTGGGAGATAAAGATTAAGCTTAAGTGTTTTGTTCTTGAGTGGCTCTAAAAAGAGCCGTTGTGTTCATTGAGAGTTTTTGGTACTTATAAGTAAGTTCCTATACAGAGTCTAAAGTTGTTGAGGAAGACTCTGTTTCCTTCATCAGTAAAGTGTACTTCATCTCTCCTATACATCTCTTGCATATGAAAGCGCAGATTGTGATTGTAAATGGACCACATTCTGTAGTCTCGGAGAAAAGCAGAAACAGATTTATTCACATGTTTCCTAGCTTTCTCAATCTGTGGACAAAAATGATCGGACCAGTTCCATTTCTGCATTTGGCATATGTTAGAATACACAAAGGCAGTTTTAGGGAAAAGTGAAATCAGTTGTGCAAAGGTGTCCTTCATAAGCATTTCCAGACCTACCCCAGTCAAAGTGCCTAGGTCATTGCCACCACAGTGCACTATTATGAGGTCAGGGTGTTGGATTTTCATGAAGGATTTCACCAATGGCATCAATTGGTGCCACTTTACCCCTCTCTGTCCAATCCATTTAATGTCTACATTTGGCAAACCTAGGTCTTTGTGAATGCCTTTGTTTTCTGCATGCCTTTGGCTCCAGAAAATGTAGCTGTGTCCCACAATCCACACTGTAATCATCTTGTAAGGAGGTCTGGATGCACTCAGATGGTCTCTGTAAATGAAATGGCACTTTGGAAAGTAAGATGTTTCTAAAATGGTGGCTAAGATGCAATTTTGAAAAAAGACAAGAAATCATTGGTTGTTTGACAACCTTCTACACTGAAAGGTAGGGCGCATATTTCTGTTTTTTAAACGCTTGATTCTTATTGGTTAACAAAACAGATTGTAAGGAACATTATATATGATAAGCTGATATGTTGAGAAGTCAAGCACACTTGGTGTTTTGATTAGCAACATTGTGTGTGCTGAACTTGTGACCTGTGTGCTCAGTACAGTGTTCCATGACCTGTTTCTATGGTAACGGGCAGAAGGCAGATTGGGGGAAGGGTTGAAGTTTATGTCATTTGGAAAGGGTTGAAATGTTTAACCAGTAGAAATGTGTGTTTGCTTTTGAATTTATGTGGGAAGGAATGTGATTTGATGTTTACATGTATATGTGTGGAAAATGAGAGGGAAACTTTGCCATTCTTTGGTTTTGCTGACAGGTGCACAGTGCAGAGATTCTGTATAAGAAAATCTGGTGTGTGACTGATATCTGGTGTGTGACTGATATACTTCTTAATCTACAAAACATCTTGAAAGGTGAGTTATTCAATTGTGAGGGGATGTATGTAGACTATTTTTATTTTAATCAGACTAATGTATTTTTTCTGCCAAAGTGTAGGGAGTATTTTTTTTCTCTACAATCTTATTGACAGTGTGTGTGCATGTAGAAACCATTTTGTGATAAGGATTTGTGTTTTTTCATGTGTTTGTAGACAGATAACTATGCAGTTCTTATATTTTGGTAGATTTAGAAACCACTTATTGTTTATGAATTTGTGAAATGAGTTATGTTTCTGCAGTAAAATGTAGTACTCCTTGTAGATGAAGAAATGTGTTTTGGTATAGTGTAAGGGATAGTGTTGTTTGTCTAGAATCACACAGAGAGCCTGTGTGCATTTGAAAACCACTGTGGAGAAGCGTTTGGTAACATCGTGCATTTGCTGACAGATAACTGTTTTGAAACCTGTCATGTTGTCAAGTTTTAGTAGCATTAGAAGACAGTTATGGCTTATGCTTTCATTAAATGAGTTAGGTATTGACAGTAAAGTGTAGTCGTGAAATATGTAGATTGTGTGCAGTTCCCTTACCACTTCCAGTGTAGCGAATGAGTTTTGGTAAACTCCTAGGAATACTGGTGCTTGTCTAGAATCACACTGTGAGTCTGTGTACATTTGGGAACCACTGTCAGAGAAGCGTTTGGTAACATCGTGAATTTGCTGACAGAAAACTGTTTTGAAACCTGTCATGTTGTCAAGTTTTAGTAGCATTAGAAGCCAGTCTTTGCTTATGTGTTGATTAAATGAGTCAGGCCTTGACACTAAAGAGCAGTCGTGAAATATGTAGATTGTGTGCAGTTCCCTTATCACTTCCAGTGTAGTGAATGAGTTTTGGTAAACTCCTAGGAATACTGGTGCTTGTCTAGAATCACACTGTGAGTCTTTGTGCTTTTGGGAACCACTGTGAAAGAAGCGTTTGGTAACATCGTGTATTTGCTGACAGAAAACTGTTTTAAAACTTGTCATGTTGTCAAGTTTTAGTAGCATTAGAAGCCAGTCTTTGCTTATGTGTTGATTAAATGAGTGAGGCAGTGACACTAAAGTGCAGTCGTGAAATATGTAGATTGTGTGCAGTTCCCTTACCTCTTCCACTGTAGAGAATGAGTTTTGGTAAACTCCTAGGGATAGTGGTGCTTGTCTAGAATCACACTGTGAGTCTGTGTGAATTTGGGAACCACTGTCAGAGAAGCGTTTGGTAACATCGTACATTTGCTGATAGAAAACTGTTTTGAAACCTGTCATGTTGTCAAGTTTTAGTAGCATTAGAATCCATTCTTTGCTTATGCGTTGATTAAATGAGTCATGCATTGACACTGATGTGGTGTACTTAAATATGTAGATTGTGTGCAGTACCATTAACTCTTCCAGAGTAGTGAATGAGTTTTGGTAAACTCCTAGGATAGTGTTGCTTGTCTAAAATCACACTGTGAGTCTGTGTGCATTTGGGTAAGGATTGTGACAGAAGCATTTGGTAACATCGTTTATTTACTGACAGATAACTGTTTTAAAACCTGTCATGTTGTCAAGTTTTATTAGCATTAGAAGCCAGTCTTTGCTTATGTGTTGATTAAATGAGTCAGGCATTGACACTAAAGTGTAGTCGTGAAATATGTAGATTGTGTGCAGTTCCTTTACCAGTTCCAGTGTAGTGAATGAGTTTTGGTAAACTCCTAGGGATAGTGGTGCTTGTCTAGAATCACACTGTGAGTCTGTGTGCATTTGGGAACCACTGTCAGAGAATCGTTTGGTAACATCGTGATTTTGCTGACAGAAAACTGTTTTGAAATCTGTCATGTTGGGAAGTTTTAGTAGCATTAGAAGCCAGTCTTTGCTTATATGTTGATTAAATGAGTCATGCCTTGACACTGATGTGCTGTACTTAAATATGTAGATTGTGTGCAGTCTCCTTACCCCTTCCACAGTAGTGAATGAGTTTTGTTAAAGTCCTAGGATAGTGTTGATTGTCTAAATTCACACTGTGAGTCTGTTTGCATTTGGGTAAGGATTGTGAGAGAAGCATTTGGTAACATCGTTTATTTACTGACAGATAACTGTTTTAAAACTTGTCAAGTTGTCAAGTTTTAGTAGCATTAGAAGCTAGTCTTTGCTTATGTGTTGATTAAATGAGTCAGGCATTGACACTAAAGTGCAGTTGTGAAATATGTAGATTGTGTGCAGTTTACTTACCTCTTCCACTGTAGTGAATGAGTTTTGGTAAACTCCTAGGGATAGTGGTGCTTGTCTAGAATCACACTGTGAGTCTGTGTGAATTTGGGAACCACTGTCAGAGAAGCGTTTGGTAACATCGTACATTTGCTGATAGAAAACTGTTTTGAAACCTGTCATGTTGTCAAGTTTTAGTGGCATTAGAAGCCAGTCTTTGCTTATGTGTTGATTAAATGAGTCAGGCATTGACACTAAAGTGTAGTCGTGAAATTTGTAGATTGTGTGCAGTTCTCTTACCTCTTCCACTGTAGTGAATGAGTTTTGGTAAACTCCTAGGGATAGTGGTGCTTGTCTAGAATCACACTGTGAGTCTGTGTGCAATTGGGAACCACTGTCAGAGAAGCGTTTGGTAACATTGTGCATTTGCTGACAGAAAACTGTTTTGAAACCTGTCATGTTATCAAGTTTTAGTAGCATTAGAAGTTAGTCTTTCCTTATGTGTTGATTAAATGAGTCAGGCATTGACACTAAAGGGTAGTCGTGAAATATGTAGATTGTGTGCAGTTCCCTTACCTCTTCCACTGTAGTGAATGAGTTTTGGTAAACTCCTAGGGATAGTGGTGCTTGTCTAGAATCACACTGTGAGTCTGTGTGCATTTGGGAACCACTGTCAGAGAAGCGTTTGGTAACATTGTGCATTTGCTGACAGAAAACTGTTTTGAAACCTGTCATGTTGTCAAGTTTTAGTAGCATTAGAAGCCAGTCTTTGCTTATGTGTTGATTAAATGAGTCAGGCATTGACACTAAAGTGTAGTCGTGAAATATGTAGATTGTGTGCAGTTCCCTTATCACTTCCACTGTAGTGAATGAGTTTTGATCAACTCCTTGGAATAGTGGTGCTTGTCTAGAATCACACTGTGAGTCTGTGTGCATTTGGGAACCACTGTCAGAAAAGCGTTTGGTAACATCGTGCATTTGCTGACAGATAACTGTTTTGAAACCTGTCATGTTGTCAAGTTTTAGTAGTATTACAAGCCAGTCTTTGCTTATGTGTTGATTAAATGAGTCAGGCATTGACACTAAAGTGTAGTTGTGAAATATGTAGATTGTGTGCAGTTCCCTTACCTCTTCCACTGTAGTGAATGAGTTTTGGTAAACTCCTAGGGATAGTGGTGCTTGTCTAGAATCACACTGTGAGTCTGTGTGCATTTGGGAACCACTGTCAGAGAAACGTTTGGTAACATCGTGCATTTGCTGACAGAAAACTGTTTTGAAATCTGTCATGTTGTCAAGTTTTAGTAGCATTAGAAGCCAGTCTTTGCTTATGTGTTGATTAAATGAGTCAGGCATTGACACTAAAGTGTAGTCGTGAAATATGTAGATTGTGTGCAGTTCCCTTATCACTTCCAGTGTAGTGAATGAGTTTTGGTAAACTCCTAGGGATAGTGGTGCTTGTCTAGAATCAAACTGTGAGTCTGTGTGTATTTGGGAACCACTGTCAGAGAAGCGTTTGGTAACATTGTGCATTTGCTGACAGAAAACTGTTTTGAAACCTGTCATGTTGTCAAGTTTTAGTAGCATTAGAAGCCAGTCTTTGCTTATGCGTTGATAAAATGAGTCATGCTTTGACGCTAAAGTACAGTACCATGTAGTATTGTCTTTACTGCCCCAGAACTGAAAATTTAATATTTTTACCCAGGCTCTGTCCTAGAAGTAGTCTGATGATTTAGTCAGTTTCTAAGTACTTATGTTGTGAACCATTCATTACCAAATAGACTGCTTCAAATGTCCATGCAGTATGCATGTAGTTCTCTAACCACCTACACAGTTGTTTTTCACACCTTCAATTCTCTAGACAGTTTCCATACACTTCCAGGAAACACCCTATCACTCTCTTTGTAGTCTTCTAGTGACCCATTCAGCACCATGTAGTAATTCATTCACTGTGCCAAAACCCAAACATTTATAAATTCACCAAGATAATCTCTTTCCAGTACTCTAATGATTCAGTTACTGTCTAAGTATTCATGCACTGAGCCAGGACTTAGCACATGGACTGCTTCAAACCCCTATGCACTATGCATGCAGTCTTTTAACCCTCTAGAGATTTGTCTTTTATACTTTCAATTCCCTAGTCAATATCCATATAGTCCAGCAAACATCTTGTCACTCCCTTTGCAGTCTTTTAGTGACCTTTTTAGTACCAAGTACTAATTCATTCCCTGTGCGAAAAGTCTACCAGTTATAAATTCATCCAGGCAGTCTCCTTGCTGTAGTCTAATCATTCAATCAGTACCCAAGTACTCATGCAGTGAGCCGGGCCTTTAGCACATGGACTGCTTTAAATGCCTATCCAGTATGCATTCAGTTCTCTAATGAGCTACACAGTTGTCTTTCTCAGCTTCAATTCCCCAGTTAGTATTCATACACTTCTAGCAAACACCCTGTTGCTCACCCAGTGTGTCTCTTTTTAGTACTGTAATCATTCAGTTAGTTAGCATGAAGTCTTTTAGTGAGGTAGGCTTTAGGGCATGAACTGCTTCAAAGTAGTATGCATTATGTATGTAGTGTTTTAATCATCGTCACACTTGTGGTTCAGGGCTATAGTTTTTTAGTCTGTTTTTATATAAAATGTGTTTGTACAGTAATGGAATATTGTCAATTTGAAAGTTATTCATATACATTTATTTGTGACTCTTTTTTGCAGATAGTGTTTTTCAACGTTAAAATCGAGAAAGTATGCCAGAAAAAAAAAGAAAAAGAAAAGAAAAGAGACAGGAGGATTATTTGAAGAAACATCAACCACAAGTATTGAATGAAAAAGATAATGTGGCTAAAAGGAAAAAAATCTTCTGGTAAGATCACGAAGCAATTTATTAAAAATGTTTCTAGGAGCAAACAGAATGTAGAGAATGCTGCAACTATATAAATAATTTTTTAAGTGAGAAAAAAATCAAAATAAGAAGAAAAGTAAAAAAGCAAATGTTCAGTCAAAGGAGATAAAGTATGGTAAAAGAAGACAAAATCAGTATAAGGAATTACGCAAAAAAATATTTTACAACAGAGTAGTGCATAATTTGCTGAAAGATGTAAAGAAAAAGAAAAAGAGCTTTATTTTAAAAAAGAAGAAGCATATTGAAAGCATTGTGGAAAAGGCTTTTGAAGTAAAAAGGAAACTGTTTATTTTAGTGTTAAAAAGAATTCGATCACTAGATAAATCAATATATGTAATGAAGGCCAAAAGTAGGAGGAAAAGAGTTATTAATAAATAAAAAATTGGGATTTTTTTTGGGAGAATGGAAACACAGTTCTAGTTCAGAGCCTTTTTTTAATGAAGAGAGTTATTCACTAAGTGAAAAATTATTGTATGCAGTTGACACCAGTGGTAGAGGTTATGAGGTTAGTGATGGTTGTCCAATGGAGAAAGAGAAAATGGTTGAAAGAAATGCAGAAGAAGTGACAGCTGATGAAGTTTTAGGGAGACGTGCTAAAAACTCTGTGTACACTTGGGATTGCAGTAGTGTTTGTAGTGTACGACAGGAATCTATTGAAAAATTATGTAGTTTTTTACGAGTCTATACTAAAAAAAGTGTAAAACAAATGATTACGCTGTTGCAAGGACTAGACCCTTGCAGAGTGAGAAAACATACTGCGTTGCAAGGTCATTCTCTGGCTTGTCTTTCTAGGAAAGTTTGTGAAAGTGTTTTTCACCATTTCAAAATGCTGGCAGTACATCATACTCAAATGCGGAAGTTAGTGAGAAGGTTGTATTATGCAAAAAGTCCAGCACTAAAGTTAAGTGAGTTGAACAGTGCTCTTTTGTGTGGGTCAGTTTCAGATGTGAAGCAGGTCTGTGAGGATATTGAGTTTTGTTACTTTGGGCCTCAGCAAGAGAGTGAAGAAACTGACACATTAGTAGAACAAAATGTTGAAGACAATATAGAACCTGTAATTACAGAAAAAATTGAGGATGAAATGACAAAGTTTAAAGTAATTTCAGGTGAAAGACCAAATATTTCTTGTATTTGTTGTCGGCGAAGTCACTATAAAAATCAGACTAGGGGTGTCAATCTGTATTTAAAAAGTGAAATAGAAGATAATGATAAGTGGATGGAATTTGCAACTTATTTGTTGGTAGAGGATTGTTTTGATTTGGGATGTGAGCAGCGCATTTGCAAATATTGTTATAATAAATTAGATGAGAATAAAATGCCTGCTAGAGCTGTTCATAATAATCTAGAGTTGGTTGCTATTCCTCCAGAGCTGATAGATTTAAATACGTATGAGTCTATTCTGATACAATGTGTTCACCCATTTCAGGCTATTGTTTGTATGGAGCCCAACACAAGTAAATTACCTCCATCAGAGTTGCAAAGAGGATTGAAAGGAAGAGTTGTGTATTTACCATTAGATTTAAGGAAAAATGTTGAAACTATTGGTGTAGATCATGCAGAAAATGAGCCACTAGTCATTCTAGTTAATGGTGTTCCTACTAAGAATAAGAAAATCTGGCAAGAGTTAGTGGATGTTAGAAAAGTGCAAAAGGCATCATTGTACCTGATAAAAAATACTATAGAAATGTGTTTGTTGGAGAAGAAGAAATAGATTTAGCAGAAGATAGTGAAACATTAAGTGGACAAATTGAAAAAGTGGACATGTCCAGATGTGAAGAGATCTATGAACATTACAGTGTACATCCACTTCATTCCAAAGAGGTGATGGGAAATACAATTGAGTTGTTTCAAATGAAAAAAGCAACAGGAAGTCCCATGAGTGTATAGGAAGAGAGTTTGGAAGCTCGTTGTTTCCCGCAGTTGTTTCCAACAGGAAAAGGTGGACGATATGATGAACGTCCTGTGCAGATTCCTGCATCTGAATATCGGACAACAAGATTATATGCAGAAGATCCAAGATTTCGACAATGTATCCCTTATATGTTTCATCTTCTGCTTAAAGGTGACTTGTCTGGACTTTCATATGCAGTAAATCACATTTTAAAAACTGGAATGCATCTGCAAAATGTAACTGCAAAGGATTTTATGGATAAAGTGCATCAGAGAGATGATCATTTAGAATCTCAGTTAATTAATCTGATGGCATGTCAGCGTGGACTAATGAATATTGGTACCTTCGACATGGAGAACTGAAATGCATGCTACGGAACTTGGGAACTCCTACATGGTTTGTTACACTAAGCTGTGCTGAGTATGCTTGGGATGATTTACTTGAATTTCTTCGAGAGGCAAATTCCAATATAAATAATATTGAATACAAGACACCTGGAGAATTGTGCTCTTTGGATCCTGTCAATGTATGCAGATATTTCAATCATAGATTTGAAGCTATGATGTCTTTCATCTGCAATAAAAAGAATTTTCCTCTTGGAGAAGTTGTGGATTTCTTTTGGAGAAAGGAGTATCAAGCAAGAGGTGCTCCTCACATACATATGTTGTTATGGGTCAAGGATGCCCCCAAATTTGGAACAGATTCAGATGAAAGTGTTTTGTCTTTCATTGAAGATTATGCTACATGGGCTGTACCAAATAGCAGAGAAGACAAAAACTTAAAAGAACAAGTCTTACGATTTCAAAGCCATAGGTGTGGAAAATACTGTCGACGAAAGTACAAGTCAAAGGATAAGCTCTATACCAAATGTCATTTTGGATATCCACGTCCTGTATTAGCCAAAGGAAGAGTGAACAGTTTCATGTCAGCTTTACGACATACCATCACAAGAAAGTCTCCGAAAAACACCTACAACTTAAGAAGAAGCAAAAAATCAAAATACATAAATGACTACAACCCAGTTATTTTATCCATGTGGAACGCTAACATGGATATTCAGTATGTTGCGGACAATTCCATTGCTGTTGCTCGATATGTAACGTCTTACATTACTAAATCAGAAAAGACGGAATTGAAAGAAATGTTTTGATTTCTCATGAGAAGATTCTAAGTAAGAAATTATACAGTTTCATTATGAAAATGTTATCGCATCGTGAAATTGGAGCATATGAATGTTCAGATCGGTTATCATCTGCAAGTCTGTATTCCAGAAGTAGAAGAATCATTTGGGTGAGTCTAGGTCTTGCAGGAATGTGAAATCGGGTACTGATATCTGTTCAAGAAATTGAATATTTAGCAGAGAATGACCCTGAAAGTACAGATATTTTGAAAACCAATATGTTGGACACATACTATCCAAAGAGAAGTCATCATCTTGAGAACATGTGTCTCTATGAAGTGTTGCAAAACTACACTTTTAAACGGAATATTACAGAGAACATCAACGATGGAATATATGGAGTGATTGGTTCTGAAGGATGTCTGATGAAACAAAGGAAAGGAAATGTAATTAATCACAGAAAACTGAGTTGCGACACTGCTGACAAAAGGGAATTTTACTATTTAGCCCTTTTACAAATGTTCAAACCATGGCGTTCTGAACTGGAATTACTTGGAGATTTTCCCAGCTATGAAGATTCATTTAATGCTTGTAAAGATAGCATACAATGCAGTGCTTTAGCAAATTATGTGAAAATGTTGAATGATGAAATTGATCAAGAAGCTACAATTGCAGCTGAGATTGCTAGAGACAGTTCTCAAGACATTCAAAGTTCTGCTGCACTGAGTCAAGATCCACTTGGACAACCAACTGTTGAAAATGAAGCAGCGATTGCCATGAATGAGGTGGAAACAGCAATGTATCAAGCACAAGAAGATGCTATACAGTTAGGAAACTTGGAAGAGCAACTAAATGTTGAACAGAAACAAATATATCAGCAAGTGAAAGAGCAGATTGACCATGGATTACTTCATGAAAAGAAAGACTGCTCATGTACATCATTTCAACCTATCCAAATGTATGTGAGTGGTCAAGCTGGAACAGGAAAGAGTTTCTTAATTAAAGTAATTACAAGTTATCTGCAAAAAACGACTGAGTCGCATTTGTCTTGTGTTGTCACTGCTCCAACTGGGTTGGCAGCACATAACATTAAAGGAATTGCTTTTCATCCTTTACTAATGCTGCCAGTAGAGCATGAGAACAAATTGGAATACCACAAGCTATCTGGAGAAGCTTGTTGTGAAGTTTCAAAAGTGCTGAAGAAAATGAAACTTCTCATTGTTGATGAGGTGAGCATGGTTTCAAACTTGATGCTTGCCTTTGTGCATTTAAGAATGCAGCGATTTCTTAAAACAGAGTATGACGTGTTATTTGGAGGAAAACACGTCATAGTTTTTGGAGATCTACTGCAACTGACACCGGTAAAAGGACAACCGGTATTTAAAACACTTGCCCATGAAGATACTAGAGAGTCTCTTGGCAGTGTTGGTAATGTGGATATTTGGAGTAATTTTGAATACAAAGAACTGACAACAAATATGCGACAGGCAAATGATGCTGAATATGGAAGTATTCTTCAAGATATAAGAATTGGAATTCTTTCAAAAAAAGGGAAAGAAGCTTTGGAGAGTCGATTACATTGCAATGTCTTTCCAAATGAAAATGAGGTTGCTGCAAAAGTGTGCGTGGAAATTGCTAAAAATAAGTCAGTGATTTGCTTAATGCCAACACTGCGTGAGTGTTCAATATTCAACGAAGAATTATTAAAATTGGAAAATGAAGAAATTGTCAAAATGGAAGCCATCCATAAAATACTACATGAAGGAATCACTATTATTTTAACGGGTAAGTTGAGATCAAAACTAGATTGTTTAGAAAAAAGAATATCTAAAACTGCTGGTTTGGAAAAGACACTGTATGTGTGTGTAAACTGTCGGGTAATTTTAAGGCGTAATTTGGATGTAGAGAAAGGTTTAGTTAATGGTGCAATGGGCAAAGTGGTGGATTTTGTGAATTATCAGAAAAAAAAGGAATTGAATTTTTAAAAATTAAATTTGATCAGATTGATGAAGTTAAAGAAATTGGTCGTTGTTCAGTTCGTTTTTTCGCTTGTTAAAGATTTATATGTCCGTAGGAAACAATTTCCATTTTCTCTGGCATATGCAGTGACTATTCATAAATCTCATGGATTAAGTGTAGACAGTGCATTGGTGAACATTGGATCTACTGTATTTAAAGAGGGTATGGCATATGTTGCTTTGTCGCGAGTCAGAACATTATCTGGTTTGTTTTTGATTGATTTTGATGAGACAAAGGTTACTGCAGATGCAAACTGTGTAAAAGAGTATAATAGGTTAAGAAGGGTGTATGCTCCAAATTTAGGTCAATATCCTGTATTTGAAAAGCGTGTGGTTGGTCGAAAAAGAAGGTTAGAGAATATCTGTTCTGAAGGTATCAAGAAAAGAAAAGAACAAGATAATGTTGTGATTGCAGGTAAAAAGCAATTGGACACTGTTGAAGAGATTGTTGGTTATCAGTTTGAAAATAGTTCTGGTGTCAACTGCTATGCTAATGTAGTGGCCAATGTTGTTTTTTATCTTGAAGATTTGCAAGAGCAAATTATGGATAATCGGCAAAAAAGATTTTGTTCTCTGTTGCACTCTGTTTATGAAAAATTGACAACAGATAGAAGTAAAATACAAACTGTTTCAGATGTTCGTAGTCTTTTGGATGTGTGTTCTGGTTCTACACAATTTACACAAAATATCCAACAAGATGCTCAGGAATTTTTAATGTATGTGCTTACCATTTTTGAAAATGAAGGTGTAGAAATAGAAAATATTTTTGGCCTTTCTTACAAATGGGAACATCATTGTGAAAATTGCACGTATACATGTAGCACCAATGTAGACACTGAGAGATTTCTGTATTTAACATTACCAGACTGTAAATCAGTGGCTTTCAATAAATTAGTGAAAGGTGCAATTCAAAACATGGAGTGTAGCCAATGTAAATCAGAAATGTTATCCACATTATTGTTAACAAAATATGGAAAATACATAATTTTAATGATGCAACGTTGTACAGCTGATGGAAGAAAATTGGATACTTTAATAAAACAATTTGTAGCAGCCCAAATATCAATATCAGGAAGGACTTTTGTAGCAATTGCAATAATTTTCCATGATGGTCCTTCCACCACATCTGGACATTACACTGCCTATCTAAAATGTGACAACGGCTGGACACTTTGTAATGATGCCCAGTTGGTTTTCAAACAACGTTTGCCTAGGGAATTACAAAATTCCTACCTAATATTTTTGAAGCCAAAGTTTTAGGAAGCTAATTCACTCTCTGAGGAATTTATTATTATAATTTAATAGAACTACCATTGGACAGTTTACATAAAGAAGAAGTGCAAAAATACAATTTGGCCTCAAGGAAAGGTATATTTTTGAATTATGGACTTTTTGGTGGTCATTAATTCGGTGATTATTTTAATGCGGCATCATTTACAGTTCTTATAAGTTAAAGTTAAAAAATGTTGTAATCTGTAAGCATTTCATATATGTATGATTTGTATTTTCTGGTATTTTACTTAGAATAGTATGTTGGGGTTTTTTTAACAATCTTTCTTTTTTTTGCCCGCTGTTAAGTGATGAGTACCATTGAAATCACTATTTCGAGTGAAATTCAATATATTCTGAGAACAGCAAAAAAGGCAAAAAAATTACTTTGTGGAAATTATGTTGTGTTGTAAAAAATGTATTATTATATGTTATAATTTTTATTTTATTTTCTTTCACAGATCCAAATTTAAAAATGAGCAATTTTTAAGAATTTATATTTTAATGAAAAATAGGCAAAAATGAATAACATTTTTTATTCCTATTACTGTGAAGGTAAGTTTAACTATGTCTCAATATGCAGAATGAAGAGGCCTGCAAGAATCTACAAAGTTAAAACACGTATTCTAAAACACTTTGTTTATGTAGTTTTGAAATCTGACTATAATCAGATATCAAGTGACCTGCAAAAAAAGAGATTTGAGGGGTTCATAATATTTCATCTTTTTAGCTGTTGAAGGACTGCAATCATTTCAATCATTCTTCTTTGAACATCAAAATTCTGTGCTTACCTTCTATCATTCGCAAGGAAATTTAAAAACGGACATATGTCACTTTTTGTAACATAGTTATTGTGTAAGATACTCTTTCATATTTTCAAAGAGAGGAAAAGGCACTCTGTGCACTTTTTATACTCCATGAAAATATAACCTCATCATGCAGATCACTTTCGGTTGAAAGGGTGTTCTATAAGTGTTGTTGTGCATGATTGCACTTAATACTCATAGAACAAGACACATGTCTAGATTTATTAGAAATTGTAAATCTCGATATGTGTGTGAATGGTGCACCATTCTACAATTGGTGTAGGAAAGCACAACAAAGAGAGTTGTTTTAATTTCTTCACATTTTTATATCTTCAATGCATGCTGAAATGTTCAGCATACATTGAAGGAGAAAAATGCATTTTCTCATTGTTTCTGTACAGGAAGGTGTGTCTTCCTGTAGAAAAACAAACAGCACATGATACAGATATCCTTGCACTATTGTGCAAGGGTGCCTGTGTCACCACATGGCTGCAGTTTAAGCAGCCGTGCAGAGAGAAGCATAGATTTGCAACATATTTATGTACATATGTTGCATCCCTGTGCTTCGGAAGTACTATAGCACACTACAATTAAAGAGGTTACTGTGTGATGCTGCAGCACTTCCTTATAGTTCTGCACTTATACATTCACCATACGCTACTAATGCATTCATTCAGTCAATTACGTACTACACATACATTCATCTAAAGCTTTCACACACTAACAAAGAAATTTAGCTCTTTTTTTAAACCAGGAAAGTTAGTTCTTACAAGAACTTCTTTTTTTCTTCTTTCTTCTTTTATGTTTTTTTGGGGGTTTTCTGTACAATTTTGTGATTTTTTTGGTTTTTCTGAAAAAAAAACAAAAAACAAAACAGGAGAAACCAAGCAATGAACTTCAAGGAACAGTAAAAAAAAAACAAAAAAACAACTATGCCGGCGGCAGATGCGGTCGATTGACTGCTCGCCATAGCACAAAGCCTTATTGCACTTAGTGCAGAGCACTTTTAAAAATTGAAATTGAGGACGGATGTCCAAGGTTTGGTCTGAGGGATGCACTCTTGACGTGCTCGGCTGCAATGAGGTGGATGGCGCAGGAGCAGGAGTGTCTCTCATCTGTCGGCACTTTTCACGTGCAAGATTGTTTGGATGAAGGTTCCTCATGTGCTTCATCATACTTGCCGTGCCGCAAGAGTATTTCTTGGTAGGATCCCCTCTCGATAAGACTCTTTTGCAAATCTTACATGTGACCAAGGTGGCATTGGTCTTATTCTGTCCTTCGGGAAAAGTAAAAAATTTCCACACCACTGAAGCAAAACGTTTTTTGTGTGGTTCCTCCGGCAAAAATTCATCCTCAGAGGTTTGAGGTGATGCAGGTGATGCCTGCTGCCCTGAAGCCATTTTTGGTTGCAAAAAGTTAGAACTAAGTGTATACTTAGTCTAAAAAAATCTTCTTCTCTCCAAAGAGATGGTTCTCCAAAGAAGCTCAAAGAAGAATGATTGAAATGTGTGGGGTCTTTCAGTAGTTAGAACAGGACGTGTAATGAACCAATCAAATCTCTTTTTTTGCAGGTCACATGGGATCCGTGCACCGTGCGCTTACGCAGCACGCACCCAGCGCGCATCCGCGAAATTGAATTAAAAAAAATTATAGGATTAGATGTAAAAATATATTACTTTTAAGACTAGTTTAGAGTTTGTCTTCAATTAATATTCACATGAAATACATAAATATGTTTTTTTAAATGTTAAATACTTCGCGGGATCCGCGCACCTACCGTGTCACGGACGCATATGACGCATCGCGGAAGCCCGTAGACGTCGCGTTACGTACATCGAACGTATCGCGTATAGGCTGGGAGTCGCGTACCGGTCGCATAGCGATCGCACACTAAACACGTACCCAACGCATACCATGCGCGGATGCTATTGCGTTCGGATCGTGAACGGTGCGCTTAGGGTGCGCGGATCCAAAAACATTGAAAAAAAATATATCTAAAATAAAGTTTTGCACTTATAGTTAAAAAAATATTTTGAAAAATATAAAAAAAATGTTTGAAAGACCCATTAAGTTCAAATAATATTTTTTAATTTTTAAAAGAATTAATTGAAAAAATAAGTTTAAAAAAGGTGATAAAAAAGTATTTTAAAAAAAAATAATTAATGAAATTGACACACTGAATTTGAAAAATATAGAAATCCAATCAAAATCATTAAACATGATATCTTTAGAGATAAGTTATAGATCGAAATTAGCATTAAAAAACCTTTGAAATTCACTGAAAAAACCATAGGTTTCATGCACGTTATAGTTAGGAATTGGCATTTAAAAAACCTTTGAAATTCACTGAAAAAACCAAAGGTTTCAGGGGCGTTATAGTTAGGAATTGGTATTTAAAAAACCTTTGAAATTCACTGAAAAAACCATAGGTTTCATGCATGTTATAGTTAGGAATTGGCATTTAAAAAACCTTAGAAATTCACTGAAAAAAACACAGGTTTCAGGGGCATTATAGTTAGCTGGACATTTACCTCGTACAAAACCCTAGAAATTCCCCTGTTATAGTTAGTTCAGCTAACTATAACTCGTGCCCCCACAATGCACTGCTGATGACGTCACATATTACATCACTCATGACATGGTCAGTGACATCACTGATGACATCACTGATGACATCTCAAATGACATCACTGATGACATCACTGATGACGTAATCTATGTGATAAATTAGTACACCTTTTCACACCCTAATATAACTTTTGATACACCAACTCAAAACTTCAGACGGCCATTTTGAAGACCATAGATACTCCAATACCAATAACTACATACCCACTCATTGACTCTTAGATCTACATGCATCTCCACTCACTCACCTGTACAGTCACTCATACTTAGTCACTCTGTGCATTTATACACCTATGTAGACACTCACACACCGCCAATCATCCATTGAGGTACTGACACATCTAGTCAGTCATGCAAATAATTAATCACAGTAAAATTTACTCACCTATACAGTTAAAAACACTCAAGTTCACTTACTCATAAAAATACTAACAAATTCTGTGTCTTCCTGTAGAAAAAAAAACAGCACATGACACAGATATCCTTGCACTATGGCGCATACAGCCAATCCCAAAATCACACACTCTCACATATAGATAGTTATATACTCTTACACACATATACACTGTGTTTCACATATGTAGTTACTGACACATGTACAACTGAGATAAACATTCAATCACTAACACACCCATACATACACTCACCCAACCATACAGTCCATTACAGATGCACTCTTAAAACCATGCACCCACTGAATCACCCACTCACACATCTAGTCACAGAGTCACACACACCCTACCCACACAAACACTCAGGCACCCATACAGATACTCAGACAACCAATCAATAACCCATATAGACACTCATATAGCTATTCACAAAACCATGCAGCCACTTATACACCAACACACAGACACATACAGACATTCACACAGTTTAGTCACTAGTCTGCAGTAAGATACATTTAATGACTCACTTATAGAGTCAGTTACACACCCAGAAAATCATCCATTCACACACTTGTACACCCAATTATTTTTTAACAGGCCTTTCCCTATATATATTAAACATATTAAAACTGTTCAGAAACACATACTCAATGGATGATGTCATCAGTGATGTCATCAGTGATGTAATTTGAGATGTCATCAGTGATGTCATCAGTGATGTCACTGACCATGTCATGAGTGATGTAATATGTGATGTCATCAGCAGTGCATTGCGGGGGCGCGAGTTATAGTTAGCTGAACTAACTATAACAGGGGAATTTCTAGGGTTTTGTACGAGGCAAATGTCCAGTTAACTATAACGCCCCTGAAACCTATGGTTTTTTCAGTGAATATATATATATATATATGTTTTTTTTTTTCTCCAAACACTGTATCACAAATTTGTGGCGCACACACGAGTTGCATAAATCCAGTTTTACTTTATTTTCATCCCTGGCTTGACAAACCCGTTTCGGCCGTAACGGCCTTCATCAATGTCAACGCGACAAGTAATGCATAAAGTTTAAATACACATCACTCACTGCTTATTTCCAACAAGATAGAAAAAGGAGATTCACAGGAAATGTTATTTACCTTACACACGGCGGACATCTTAGAGAGGATCAAAAGTCATGTATGTGTGTTCTTATAGACTAGTACTCTCTATTTAGATAGCATAGCACTATATTAGAGTGAGAACTGACATTAAATATCTCATATATTGATATATATATAAATATCAAAAATTGTTGTAATGTCTAAGAGATATATACATATAAATATATATATATACATTTCTACATTCATATCCATATTGCCCTGAAGGGGCTAAAGTGCCATAGTCATCTGCCATTCATTTCATGAAATATAATGTAGATATCCGCTGATTCGGCCAACATTATAGCCCTAAATGGGCTCAAATATATAACAGTTAACTATCATCTAGTAATCCTAATTCATGTTCATTTAAACCATTCTTGACGTGTCCCAAATAAAATCAGTGATGACGTGTATAGTAAAAACATTTCATAAAAAATTACAAACATTGAGAAAGACAAAATATTTGAACGAAATTGATTTGAAAGAAATTAGAAATCTGGATGTGGGGCTGGGAAACATAGAGGGGGGAGGAGAGGGGGAAGGGGACGGAGGGGGGAAAGGGGGGAAGAGGTGGGTAAAAGAATTGGGGGGAGAAGAAAGGAAGGGGATAGGTTAAGAGCAAATAGGAGTAAAGAAGGTAGGCTGCCAGTGTTGTGACATGGAATGTGTATATATATATATATATAAATTCACTGAAAAAACCATAGGTTTCACACATGTTATAGTTAGCTGGACATTTTACTGATAAAAAACCAATGAAATTCCCCCGTTATAGTTAGTGCAGGCAACTATAACTCACGCGACCGCAATCCTCTGCTGATGCTAATACTGTATTTAGACACTTATTTGCCCATGTCTTCTTCCATTAAATTTTAGCTATACATATATTACAAATATTTTTTTTTCATAAAGACACATATGTCATCAGCAGAGGATTGCGCACCCACTTTACGCAGTTAGTGCCGTGCACGCTCGGTGGGCACGCGGTGCGCTACGCGCACCGCGTGCCCACGTTACGCTTGATGGGCCATGTACGCACCATGCGCTTCGCGCACCGTGCGCACATGTAGGACATATTATGCGCTTCGTTGTGTAAGGGATACTTTTATTTTTTTGGTGGAACATAAGCCATGCTCAAATGGTGGCCTGCGGGCACAATTTGCACACGGGGTGGGGAGAGTGTGGATAATTTTTTTTTTTTCTATAATTTTTACCGTACGCGTACGGTAAGCGTAATCGGCGATTTTTCAAAAAAAATTAAAATTGAATTTTTGGCCTTGGGAGTTCTTTGGGGACACCTTCAGCAAGGCTAGGTGGTTAGGAGCTGTCTAAACAGCCCCTTTACATGTTTTTTGCCTTTGTTTTTCCTCCCACCCTCAGAGTGCGAGAGAGAAAATGGCAGCCGCCGCTTCCTGGTCTCGACCGATTCGAATGTTTACTAAGATCTAACAGCCAATCAAAATCGCGCTCGCGCACGTCACCGTATGCGTACGGTAAGCTTACCGTAAGCGCACGGTAAGCGCACCGTAAGCTGCCACAGATATATATATTGATTTAAATGCTATTTTCTCAGGAACTACTGAACAGATTTACACCAGACCTACAAAAGGCACTTCCTTGACCTGAGGACTACCTGTCTGCCAAATTTCAAGTAACTCTGTTCAGCCGTTCGGGCTGTAGCTGTGTCTAAAGGTCCTATGGAAAAATGCATGGGAAAAACGTGTTTTGGGACACCCCTTTTTTCTCAGCACCCGCTTGACGAATCCCCCCGATACTTTCAGGGTAGGAGCGGAGCGGAGCGCCCCACCTATTTTGAAAATTTCGTGAGGATTCGTCGACCGGCGCCAAAGTTATTCCAAATAGAATGTTGCGGTTTTCCTATGGAAACAGGGTCCTAACTATAACTATCTACTGGCGACCGCCAGTAGATAATATATATATATATACACACACACACATACAATGATGGTAGTCAATGATAATGAAGAAAATATCATATGGTTATTCAATATATATCTAATAATACCCTATTACATCATATACCTATTCACATTACTATTAAGTACTGCACATAAGATGATTAACCTACATGGACCCATAGTTCTTCTTCACAATTGAGGTCATTAGGGGCAAGAGTTTGCATATCAACTACATATTTAGACTCCAACTGTCTTAAGAGTCTTATTCTGTCACCTCCTCTCTTCAAGGGGGACACCTGGTCAATACAGAAAAAGATCAGTAGTTGACTGTTGCTTTTGTGATTTTAGCTGCTGTCTTTTTTAGTGACAGCACGCATATGCTCTAAGATTCTCTTTTTTGTCTGGTGAATCGGGCTTACCACGTAACGCAGGTTGCATGGACACACCGGACAGTACACTGTAAAGTCTGAATTGCAATTCAATAATTTTGTGATGCACTTGGTCTGACTCCTACCCGGGACTGGGAACTTTTTTACTACTCTGCTGCTCTTACAAGCCTTACATTTGAGGCATGGGTAAAAACTCTTTACATTATTATAGCTGACTTCTGTCTTACTAAAATGACTATGCAGCAGCATATCTTTTAAAGAGATGTTCTTCCTATACGTGATACTTGGGTGGTGAGTGATAGTTTTGCCTATCACACCATCAGATTGAAGGATGTTCCAATGTTTTCCCAAAATCTGGCGAATTTCACCAGAGTCTCTGGAAAATGTCAATATCATTCTAGTGACATCCTCATCCTGTGTTCGAGGTGTTTTGTTCAGGAGTTCTTCTCTCTTTCGCTGGTGTGCCCTTACTTTGGCTGTCTGTAGTACTTTCTGAGGATAGCCCCTTTGGACAAAGCGATTTACTGCTTGATCAGTAGCTACATCATAGTCCTCTTTACTTGTACTATTCCTTTTTAGGCGCAACAGCTCCCCATATGGGATGCTGTTGACAAGACAGCGTGGGTGTTGCCTAGTGTAGTGTAATATGGCATTGCCCGCTGTGGGGTTACGAAAGAGCTTGGTTTTCACTATTATCAACATAAACCAACAGATCCAGGTATGCTATCGCATGGAAACTAATGGTTTTGGTAAAATGCAGGTTAACCTCATTAGTATTGAGACTGTCTATGTATTCATCCAATTCATTTTTCGTGACCGTCCAGACGAAAAATATATTGTCTATATAGCGCGTCCAAATGGCCACTTTCTGTGATAGAAACTCATTTGTATCCTCCCGGGCCACGTGCTTCTCCCACCAGCCAACGAACAAATTTGCGTAGCTGGGGTGAAGGGTCAAAGTGTAAAGTATTGGCACAACACCACCCAAGCAACACACTGAGGGCTCGATTACGATGCCAGTGGGAGTTGTCTTTGACTGACACCGCTGCGGTCTCAGGACCGACCGACCTTAATGGTGGTCCTGACAGTGCAATTACAATGTGTTCGCACATGATGCGGTTGCATACTCCCATTTCTCAATTGGAGCTTCTGCTGTGGCCGTAAATCGGCCGTAGCATAAGCTCCCATAGAGAAATGGGAGCTTGTGCAAATCCCTGCACCGTGTGGCGGACACCGCACCGTGCCTACCACACGATGCAGGGATTTTCAGGGGGGCACCGTCGTATTGGATTATGTTGCAGTCTCTGACTGGCCTACGGGCTCTTGGAGCCTGTCGGAATCCAGCCGGAATGACCAGCCAGTTTCACCTTCGACCGGAAGTGAAACCGAGGTGTGATTCGGAAAGCCTCTGACCTGAGGTCGGAGGCTTTCTAAATCACTTCGTAATGGGGGCCTACAAAAAGACTTCACACAGTATGTATAAAAAACTGAACTTTGTATTACACACACATTGAAATCAAAATTATGTACACATTGGATATATACCTCATAGTTATATGCAATTGTCGAACTCTCCCATTAACAGCAGAACGGCATGAACATATATGTACTAGTCATAGGTATTCACCTATTCACTTGATTTGCTAATAACTTTTGTGTCGTTTGACGAATCTTCGCGAAATTCTCCCCCAAAAAAGTCTATCCAGGTCAGCTCCAATCCTGGAAGTTTGGGGGTGATTCGTCAAGCGGGGGCTAAAAAAAGGGGGGTCCCAAAACACGTTTTCTCCATGTTAATTTCCATAGGAAATGTTGAGACGGGCTACAGCACGAACTGATGAATGGAATTACCCCTAATTTGGCAAAAAGGTAGAGCTTGGTTCAGAAAGCGACCTTTTTTTAAATGGGGTAAATCCGTACAGTAGTTTTTTGAGAAATTAAAAAAATAAGAGTAAAAAAATCAATTTCCCATAGGAAACTTTGGGCAAGGCTA
Organism: Triturus cristatus; assembly: GCF_964204655.1. Lineage (NCBI taxonomy): Eukaryota > Metazoa > Chordata > Amphibia > Caudata > Salamandridae > Triturus > Triturus cristatus. The sequence continues at coordinate 353,715,755 of NC_140593.1, read as the reverse complement.
CAGCCGAAACTGCTGAACGGAATTACCTCAAATTTGGCAAAAAGGTAGTGCTTGGTTCAGAAAGCGACCATTTTTTTAAATGGTGTAAATCCGTTCAGTAGTTGCTGAGAAATTAAAAAAATGAAAGGTTTGATATCTAGGGAACCGATGGAGTCGCAAAAAGAGCTTCATTCTAATTGGCTGCCATGACCACGAGCTTCATTCTAATTGGCTGTCAACACTCCAAACAAGGAAGTGTTGGCAGCCATCTTGTGACTTGGTAGAGGCGAGTCACCAGAACACAGAGAAACAAAGATATAAAACAAGAGAAGGGGGTAGGGTAGAAACCTGACCCCCTACGCCTGCTCAGGGGGTCCCAGAAGGATCCCCAGAGCCAAAAAAGCATTCTTTTTAAAAAACAATTTGGCACAATACGCACTGGGGTCGCGAATTCCGCTGAAATTGTTTAAAATACAATGAAACGCGGGTTCCCGTGTTTTATTTTAATGAAGCCCCCGGGTGAGCTAGGTCCCGGGGGCATTTCTTAAAAAATATAAGGGGGGGCCTGCTGGGGCCCCCGCAGCCCCGGGGACCACCACTTCCCCGTGGCTTCACTCATGTTGGGAGGGGGGCGCGCGGACCTCCGCCTGGAGCCTGTGATGGCCCTGGGGACCGCCACCCCCCAGAGCCGGCTCCTGCAGTGTCCTGGGGTGCCCACCCCGGGACCCTGCTGTTTGCTGTGACAGGGCTGGAGCCACACAGCTCCCTTCCTGTCATAGCAAACTTGCTTTGGATTTTGGAAGCGAGAGCAGGGAAACCTGCTCACGCTTCCAAAATCCAAAGCTGATTGCTTTTCCACACGGAGAGCTGCATGTCAGCAGCTCTCCGTGTGGAAAAGCAATGCCGGCTCCCGCAGGACACTGGGAGCCGGCGGGACCATGGGGGCATTGGGCCTCTCCCCATGGTCCCCAAAGGTGAGGCCAAGCCCCGGGGGATGGGGTCCTCGGGCCGGAATTGGCCATGGGAGCGGGCCGACGCGGCCCTCTTCTCGTTTGTTTTTTGTGCAGCTCTCGGCATGGCACTCGAGTACTTCTTAAGTTTTTCAAACACCGAGGGGTATATTCTGAAGGACACATCGCCGAGTTAACGGCACTTTATCGCAACCAAAATGGGGATAAATTTAACGCACCATTCACAAGCTGGAGCAAACAGCCCATATCACCAGTTTTCCAGCGATAGAAGCCTCAAAAAGCATTGTCACAGATGTCTGCCATCCCCCCTCACCCCCACTCCCCACAAACAAATGTGAGAGCAAACTTAGAAAATCTGGAACGTAACAAATTGGCTGATGTTGCACAATTAGAATTAAGAACATGCATGTGAGGTTGGACAAATAATCTCAGTCATATATGGATTTACATATAAAACATTTTATTTAAACAAAACAACAAAATAAAAGTAGGTACAGGCATGGCGTATCATCCCTCGACAATTTGTGAATCATAGCCTGGAAGACAAAATGAAAGATAAGATTGTGCGTCATGCGGCCATCAAAGGAGAGAGAGAGAAAGAGAGAAAGAGTGAGAGAGAGGAAGAGAGAGAGAAAGAAAGAGTGAGAGAGAGAGAAGAAGACAGAGAAAGAGAGAAAGAGTGAGAAAGAGAGGAAGAGAGAGAGAAAGAGAGAAAGAGTGAGATACAAGAAAGAGAGTGAGAAAGACAGAAACTGTGAGAGAGAGAGAAAGAGTGAGACAGAGAGGAAGAGAGAGAGAACAAAAGAATGAGAGAGATAGGAAGAGACAGAGAAAGAGAGAAAGAGTGTGAGAGAGAGAAAGGAAGAGATAGAGAGTGAGAGAGAGAGAAAGAAAGAGTGAGTGTGACAGAAAGGAAGAGATGGAGAGGGAGAGTGAGTGTTGACACTGGAGAAAATCCCCACAGCTCACCTTTCTGCCACCGGTGTGTCTCCAACCACGTGCCGGGACATAGTGCAGCCCTCAAGTTTAGTCATCTGAAACATAGTATAGAATCAGTAATGGCAGAGTACATACAACTGCACACGCGTAATTCTCTGTTTCACCCCTGCGCACCAAGGCTGCTGCACCCCATCGACTCCCGCAGCCCAGAGGTGTCTGCCCCCTCTGCACACCCAGGCTGCTGTACCCCATCCACTCGAACTGCCCAGAGGTGTCTGCCCGCTGCTGTGCACCCAGGCTGCTGTACCCCATCCATGCCCAGTGCCCAGAGGTGACTGCCCGTTCCTGCACACCCAGACTGCTGCACCCCATCCACTCCCACTGCCTAGAGGTGTCTGTCCACTCCTGTGCACCCAGGCTGCTGCACCCCATCCACTCCCACTGCTCGGAGGCGTCTGCCCACTCTTGTGCACCCACGCTGCTGCACACTATCCACTCCCGCTGCCCAGAAGTGACTGTGCGCTGCTGCGGAAACAAGCCTCTCGGCTCACCTTCCGGCACCGGCGTTTGTGTAAGAGGGTCCACCACATGCCAAAGCAACCTCCTTAGCCGTTGCGTACACGCGGTCAAGCCAAGCTCACAATTGAGAGTGGGTGTTGATTGCCAGGATGGCCACGCATAATCGCAGGCCTGTTAGACAAAAAGCAATAAAAGATTGTGCATCATGAGTCCATCAGAGGAGAGAGAGAGAAACAGTGAGGGAGAGGAAGAGAGAGAAAGAAAGAGTGAGAGGAAGACAGAGAGAAAGAGTGAGAGAGAGAGGAAGAGGGAGAGAAACAGTGAGAGAGAGGAAGAGAGAGAGAAAGAGAGAAACAGTGTGAGAAAGAGGAAGAGAGAAACAGAGGAAGAGTGAGAGAGAGAGGAAGAGAGAGAGAGAGTGAGAGAGAGGAAGAGAGAGAGAAACAGTGTGAGAGAGAGGAAGAGAGAGAGAAAGAGTGTGAGGGAGAGAAAGGAAGAGATGGAGAGGGACAGTAAGTGACCACACTGTGGACAAAACCCTCACAGCTCACCTTTCCACCACCGGTGTTTCTCCAACCACGTGCTGGGACATAGTGGAACCCTCAAGCTCACTCATCTGAAACATAGTACAGAATCAGTAATGGCAGTGTACATATGACTGCACACGCCTAAATCACTGTCCCGCCTTTGTGCATCCAGCCTGCTACACCCCATCAACTTCCATTGCCCAGAGGTGTCTGCCCGCCGCTGCGTGCCCAGGCTGCAGTACCCCATCCACTCCCGCTGCCCAGAGGTGTCTGCCTACCCCTGCCCACCCAGGCCTCACTGCTCACCTTTCTCAGACAGGGCACCCTTCACATCATGCAGCCCCGCTCCACAGGCCACCAGGTCTCACATTTGGTGCTGCGTCTTGATTTTACCATGGCACAGGACATACCAGGCACCCGCCATCATCGCAGGTTGCACACCCGCTCAGCCCTTGCTGTGCCACTAACTCTGTGACCAGTGAGGCCACGCCACATGGCCATAGGCCCCCGCTGGTCGATGGCTCAGACCTACAATGCGGTCCAGCAGGGCACACAAAACCTGACCTGTCCGGACCACCGGGACGGGACATCATCGCAGGCTGCACACCCGCTCAGCACTTACAGAGCCCCTACCTCAGTGCACCGAAAGTCACCGTCCCATGGCGGTGTGCCTGTGCCGGGCGCAGTGCATCCAGTGCACCAAGTCTGAAATGGAAATGGTGTGGAGCAGGTGCGCCCGGTCCTTTTTATTGGCAGGGACACGTGTCCTGTGACGCCTGTGCTTGATGGGTGTGGTGTGGGTGTAAACCAGCCGTCAGGGAGTGGCTGTGTGGCTTACTGACAACTAGACCTGAGAGCAGCAGATCACTACAATGAAAATCTGGGCCATGTAGCGTTGTTGTCCCTCCTTGTATGCATAAGCAGATTGGGCTGGCCTGGCGTATGTCAGTCCTGTGTGAGGCTGTGAACAATGACTCCGGAGCTCTGGCCGTGGTTCTATCCTGGGCTGTATGAGGAATCAACTGATGCGGGTGTCCCTGTTGTAGTGCTCCCGCCACACAGGCCGCAAGCGCCAATGTGTCACCCTGTGACCCAAGTCCTAAAACATGGCCAACATGGAAGGTAGGGGGAATCACTGACCCTACATTCATCCATAGTTACACACATGAAAGATTGTGCACATGACATATCTGTGTGGATATGAATGTTTATTGCACATTCAGTGGAGTGTTGCAGCTGTAGCAATACAGGGCCATGCAAAGCCCAAATGTCTGTTTTTGGCACATGGAGGGAAGCCAATTAAAGCCAAGCTCATGCTCGGGGGTTAGGCTCTGCCAACATATGTACTTATCCAATCACTCCGCCAATTCCGAAGCACTTATAAATTCACTATACATTCTTCTTGCAGTACTCTAATGATCCAGTCTCTACCTATGTACTTATGCAATGACGAGACAAAGTTACATAACCAAAGTTTTCCCCACTGCAAGAGGTGACATGGTTGCAAGTGCTGTCCACAGCAGAATGTAATGTGGTAGGGCCCAGGGGCAGCCTCATGCATACATAATGAACACACGGACACAGTTAGATAGTTAGTGGAACTGGGTACAGGCACGTGCGCTCGGCTCCTTTTTATTACCAGGGTCACATGTCCAGTGATGTCTGTGCTGGATGCGTGTGGGGTGAGTGTAAGCCAGCCCTCAGGGAATGGTTGGTGCTGGCAACAAGTACAACAGTAATCATCGGATCACACACAGAGATTCAATCATAAAGGGTCCAGGACTTGTGCTGCACTAAGTTAGGGGCACTAGATGTGAAATAATACACACAAGATTCTATCGTAAAGGGTTCATGACTTGTGGTACACTGAGGTAGGGGCAGCAGATCTGAAATCATGCACAAAAGATTCTATCATAAAGGGTCCATGAGTTGTGGTGCACTGAGGTAGGGGCATCAGAAGAATTCCTCGTGTGCACAGCTAGCGATGATGCATGGTCCGGGAGGGCCGCACTGGTAGCATTGTCTGTTGCCTACTGGACTGCGTCATCTACAATCGCAACTCGATCTGAATTGTGAGCCCTGCAGTACGCAATGTAGATGGAAGGCAGTAGTCAGCACAGACATCGAGGAATGCTTTTTGTCACTTCCTCTTGACAAAATCCGAGGACATAGAGTACAATTCTGTCTGCAATTAATAATCATGTCTCAATGTAAATTGTGAGCTCTGCTGGCTGCCGTGTAGGTAACAAAAGATGAGATATGTATGGAATACATTGTCGAAATGTGTAGGTTTCGGGACGTTATAGTTAGTTGCCTACTGGACTCTGAAATTAATGAATCAAGACTGAATTCGAACTGTGAGCTCTGCTGGCTGCAGTGTAGACTGCCATTCAGTGTTCATTTGGACTTGCAAAATGAAGTTGGTTATTGTACTAAAGCTATAATTGATATCAAAAAAGTTCTTGAAGCAAGGATACTAAAAGGATATTGTGTAGGTTTCAGGGACGTTGTAGTTATTTGCCTACTGGACTCTGTAATTAATTAATCAAGACTCAATTTTAATTGTGAGCCTTGCTGACCGCATTGTAGGCCAGAGGCAGCGATCAGCAAGGGCCCACAGTCACATGGCGTTGAGTTCAGCTGTACAGGTAGTGGCATCAGAAGCATTCAGCGTGTACGGAGCCTGCGATGATGCGTGGTCCAGGCGGGCTGCACTGGTAGCAATGTATTTTTGTCTAATGAATACTGCCTTAATAAGGCTACGTGGCGATGACTTGTGGTACAGTGAGTTAGTGGCACCTGAAGCAACCAGCGTGTGCGCACCCTGCAATGATGTGTGGTCCGGGTGGGACGCACTAGTAGCAATGTCTTTTGTCTAATGAATTCTTCCTTAATAAGGCCACGTGGCGTTGACTTGTGGTGCACTGAGTTAGTGGTACCTCTGGTGCTCAGCATGTATGCAGCCTGCGATGATGCGTGGTCCAGGCGGGCCACACTGGGAAAAATGTTTCTTGCCTACTGGACTGCGTCATCTGCAATCGCGACTCCATCTGAATTGTGAGACCTGCTATCTGCAGTGTAGATCGAAGGCAGTAGTGTGTACAGACATAACTCTGTGGTGCTCTGCCGCTGTGTTCGCAGGGGGCCTGTGTCGAGGAGGCCTGTGGTCATGGGGCAGCCACGTGGCAGGGTGAGGGCCGCCGCTCTGGCAGACGCTTTGCCCTTCACAAAAGTGAACAACGCCCAGAGCCCCGGCCTATTTATTCACACTTCTACGCTGGAGTGGCATACATTGGACCAGCCCACTGCGCTTCCGCTTACAGGGGACGACGACACAGGTACATCACCGAGATCTTCCCCACTGCCTAAGGTAACATGGTTGCGTCCACTGTCCACAACACTACAAGCACCAGCAGTATATATACACATGGAGAGGTTTGTGCTCTGCATAGTGAGGTCTGTCCAGCACATCACCGCTACACTTGGTATTGTGTGTATTATTATTGGTGGGTGACTTGCGCCCTTCATACGTGTTTGGTTGCCACATCTCGCAACATTCAGCTATTGTGTGGCTGAGGGGCCATGCCGTTTTTGGAAGGTCCACTGTCCTGTTGTGCGCTGCCTCGGTGGTAGTAGGGCGGATGGTCTGGGGGGGGAGGTCCTGAGGGTGGTGTCAGTGGGTTTTGTGGCCTTCTTGGGTATCAGGGGTGCATGATCAGTAGCTCTATGACATGTGTTGGTCTTCAGATGTGATTCTGGGCTGGGCCTCCTTTCACACTGTAGGTAGTCATCCTACTTTACACCAGTAAAAGGCAGATGTTACATTCCTACTGCTAATGCAGCTTATCGCCTGTTTTTGGATCGCACTGCAGATTTGGGTGCTCGTTGAAAATATTGGGAAGTGGTGTTTTTGTGTTGTTTTTGCACAGGAACGCCTACTCTGCATAATATTTGCGTTAGTTGTTGCTCTCATTTGTGGCGATTTTTTTTTTGCGGAAGCTATTGCTGGAAAACTGGCGATATTGGTTGTTTTCACCAGGTTGAGAATGGAATGATAATTTAAAATCACTAAAAAACTATAGGTTTAATGAACATTATAATTAGAAATTAGCATTTAAAAAACCTTTGTAATTCACTGAAAAAAACATAGGTTTCAGCGACGTTATAGTTAGTTGGACATTTCACTCGTACAAAACCAGAGAAATTCGAACTTTATAGTTAGTAGAGCTAACTATAACTCACGCCCCCGCAATGCACTGCTGATGATGTCACATATTAAGTCACTCATGACATGGTCAGTGAGATCACTGCTGACATCACTGATGATATCTCAAATTACATCACTGATGACATCATCCACGTGATAATCTGATGCACCTCCTCACACCCTAATATAACCTTTGATACACCCACTCTAAAATACAGACTACCATTTTCCAAACCATAGGCAAATCAATAGCAGTTACTATATACCCACTGACTAATTCCTAGCTATACACACACATTCATTTATTCACCCATACAGTTACTCATACATGCAGTCACTCATCAATACAGCACTATTATATGTACTCATACACATATACAAACACTCATACACCGTCACTCAACCATAGAGTTATTGACACACCTAGTTTGTCATGTAAAGAATCAATAACACTGCCATTTACTCATCTATACAGTTATACATTCACTATCTAACCTATTCAGACAGATACTAACACATACTTACTCTCTTATACAATCACTGACACAAGCACACACTCATTTATACCGTCTCTCTCACAATTACTCACTCTCACATATTCATTTATATACTCCAACACTCACATATACTGCCTTTCACATATGTAGTTACTCACACATATACCAGTGAGACATACATTCACTCACCAACACACTGATACACATACTCACTCACCTATACAGCTATTTCCACATGCACTATTGAACCCATACACCCAGTAAATTATCCACTCACACATGTAGGCAGAAAGTCACACACCGCCCATCCACCCACACACACAAACACTGAGGCACCCATACAGATACTCATGCAACCAATAAGTAACCCATATAGACAGTCATGTACCTAATCATCAACCCATGCAGCAGCTTACACAACAACTGAGAGACTGATACAGACATTCCCACAGTTTAGTCACTAACCCATGCATTCAGTAAGACACATTTAATCACTAACTTATACAGTCAGTCACACACCTATTAAATCCTCCACCCACACACTTATACACCAACTCATTCTTCAATACACCTTGGCATTAACATATATAAAATATATTTAAACTTTACAAAAACACACATTCACTGGATGATGTAATCAGTGATGTAATTTGAGATGTCATCAGTGATGTCATCAATGATGTCACTGACCATGTCATGAGTGATATAATATGTGACGTCATCAGCAGTGCATTGCAGGGGCGCGAGTTTTGTATGAGTGTAATGTCCAACTAACTATAACGTCCCTGAAACCTATGTTTTTTTCAGTGAATATATATATATATATATATTCACTGAAAAAAACACAGGTTTCAGGGATGTTATAGTTAGCAATTAATATTAAAAAAACCTTGGAAATTCACTGAAAAAAACACAGGTTTCAGGGACATTATAGTTGGGCTGACATTTAACTTACACAAAACTAGAGAAATTCGGCTGTTATAGTTAGCTGAGCTAACTATAACTCGCGCCTCCACAATGCACTGCTGATGATGTCCCATATTATATCACTCATGACATGGTCATTGATATCACTAATTACATTTCAAATGACATCACTGATGACATCATCCACTTAATATCTGATGCACCTCATCACACCCTAATATAAACTTTTATACAGGTATAGAGATAGGGTCACATCAGAACTCTTCTATAATTTATCCGAAGGAATCACTATCAACACGACACCCACAAGAGGAAATCCCCCACGGCAAGAGGGTCTTAAGGAAAAGTTCTTAAGGTTAGAAAGATTGAAAAAAACTAAGAATTCTGGTGGTGGGACAGTGCCAACTTAAAGCAATATTTAAGACTTAACAGAGTTCCAAGGGTACTCCGCTCCCAAATATTCCCGACGTTTGACGACTTAGATGATGATTTACTAGGTAAATGGGAAGAAACCCTCACTTCTAACTCAATAACACTAATTGACATATTGATAGATAACGCTGAACGCAAGGTAGCGAAACTCCAAATTGACATAGCCAACTTAGAAAAGGGTATCACTGACTTGAATCTGAAAGAGGCAACCGAAAAAAATTACGTAATCCTCAACGACATCTTGACCAAACACCAGAACGAAATTAAAGATAGAAAAACACGGCAATTTAAAAGGGACGAGGCGGATTACAGAGAGGGACGTGTTTTCACCTTCGTCAAAAAATACGGCAAGTTGGTCCAACCCACCCCACAGGGGTGGAGATCGTCCAAAACAGACATAGCATCTGCATCTTCCAGTTCCACCTCCATCAACACCATCCCAACTAGTGACAGTGATACTGACAATCAATCAACTAGTCTTATTAGACCACTTGCCACTAAATCGTCTTTTTTAAGGGAAGCTCAGGCAATACGCAGGGAGAACAGAACGCAACAAAGATAAGGTGTCCAAGACAAAAGACCCGTAGTGGGAAAAGGGCAGGACTCAGAAGAGTACAAAAGGAAATTGAGGTCAGTGGACCGGAAAAACAAATAGACCAACAAGATATTGGTATTCAAGTTGTCAACCTATCGTCCCAATCTCTTAACAGTGGTATGGTTTTGTTGCTTAGCAGAGGCCTAAGTTTCAACCCCCATGAACAAGGTGACACTTGCAGGCACAAAATAGACCTCTTCAAATTAGTCAGGGTCTTAAAAATTAAGAAACATTTCAGTGGCACACCACCCACCTCCAAAAATATCAGAAATGTATGCACAGACAACCCAATGGGTGTACAAAGTATTAAAGACATTCAAGATACACACCTCTTATTATCTATCGCAGACTCTGATGATCCTGCCATGAACATGGAGAATCTTCTCCAAGAACTAGATATCGAGACAGACCTGTGGCTCAACAGTGGTCTCAAGGCCAAGTCCAAATGGACCCCCATGCTCCCGGGTGGCAACTCCATGGACACTTTCTATAATCTAGTCATGGCCGATATTGACAAACATGAACTGAAGTTACGAAACACTAAACATAGAATGAAGGATAACTTACATAGGGAAGAACGGTTGGCTCTCAGAAACTTGGAGACCAATACCGAAATAGTGATCAAAGAGGCAAACAAAGGTGGAATTGTGGTGATAATGAATTGGACCGACTACCATAACGAGATCCTGTCATAATTACAGGACACTGCCAGTTATGAGCACATCCACCATAACCACATGGGCAGACTCACTATCAAAATCAATGATCGCCTCTCCAAATGGCACTCAATGGGGCTCATTGATGATCAGGAACTCCTTTATTTGAAAGTAGACAGACCTTCATACCCCTGGCTATACACTCTGCCAAAGATACATAAGCCTGCACCATTCCCACCTGGTAGACCTATTGTATCGGCCATTGGCGGTTCCACCGAGAGACTCGCACAATATGTGGATCTTTTCTTGAATCCCATGGTCAAAAATCTTCCATCACACATACAGGACACGAAACACATTTTGAGTATCCTGGCTGATGTCCAATGGCAACCAGGAATGATTCTAGCAACCCTGGATGTGGTTGCTCTTTACATCACCATTAAACCTGAACTTGGACTCAAAGCAGTCAGTGGCCTTCTGACCAACAGGCCAGCTTCCCTATGGCAACACACCAATATGCTCACCAGCATGATGGACATTATTTTGAACAACAATTTCTTCATCTATGACAACAACTGGTACAAACAAAACAAAGGTGTGGCCATGGGTTCGAGATTTTCGCCCTCATTTGTGAACCTGTACATGGGTGTCTTAGAATCGAATTGGATCTGGGGCAACAAAGGGGCACAATGGGTAGATTCCATAGTGTAATGGGGGCGTTACATAGACAATTGCATATTACTCTGGTCAGGATCCCAAGAAGAACTCAGTGGTTTTTGTGACCATCTCAACTCCAATGATATGAGTATGAGATTCACCAGTGAATTCAGCACCACCAACATCACATTTTTGGATGTCGAACTATACATCGAATCAGACACTACACAGTCGCATGTACAGAAAATCCACATCATGCAACGCCATCTTACATGCCGAGAGCTCCCATCCTTTCCATCAAATTCAGACAATCCCCTATGGTGAGTTCATCAGGGCAAGGAGGAACTGTAGTGAGGATCAGGAGTTCCAGAACTGCATTTCAAACATGAAATACAGATTCAAAGCCAGAGGCTACAAAGCTCACAACATATGCCAAGCAGAAAAAAGAATCAACCAGACAGCAAGGGAATACACTCTACAAGACAACAAGAGAACTCACATTGAACAAGATCCACCTGTTAGACTCATCACAGATTATAGTGACATGGGTCTAGCCATGAGGAAAAGACTCAACACACATTTGGGAGTTCTGCTTGTCTCAAAGGGGTCATCACCAACAAACCTCTGATCACCTACAGATGGGGCAGAACACTCAGATCGAGACTTAGTCCCAGTATACCAAGCACCCCACACAATCACACGTGGCTCACAACACACACCATAGGTTTCTACAAATGTGGGTGTTGTGCAGTGTGCAGGTTGGCTCAAAATGGTATCAAGAATTTCAGTGCTACCAACAACAGACAATACCAGATCAAGTGCAATATCAACTGCAACACCAAATTCGTGGTGTACATCCTCGAATGTGCCTGCAAACATTGGTATGTCGGAAGCACCATCAGACCACTAAAGATGCGAATTGGAGAACACATCAGGGCACTCCAAAACTAAGACACAAGATACCCAATGGCGATGCATGCAGCTATTTGCCCCAACCAAGGGCCAAAGAAACGCTTTTCTTTCTTCGGAATTGAGGTCGCACCCATCAGTGCCAGAGGTGGCAACAGAGAACTGAGGCTCAGGCGTCTTGAGGCAACCTGGATCATGCGTCTACAGTTGGTACAACACGGTCTCAATACAGACCATGAGCTACACTACTTTCTAGGAGACTGAACTTGCTCTATCCACCTCACATGTGACCTGTCAGTGTTGACATGTTTCTACCTGTTTCTTCCTCTCCGCAGGCTGTTTACTGACTAAGGTCTTTTATTTTTTGACATACTCCCATTTGATCACGTGTCAATGTGGATGTCTGTTGGGGAACATGCAATCTGACTATACCTGATTGCATGTTTTGATAATTATTCATTTTGTGACTGTGCTTCAACTTTATGACCCGGGCTCTTCTGCTGTTGTGGGCACCTGGTCACGCCCAGAGTTTCTCATTTGCCCTCTCCGACTTATCTTTTGCACGCTTTTTTTGCGGCAACATTCCTGATTGATTTCTTTTTATTTGCCTTTCATTTGCCTTTTGCTTCCCTTCACATGTGTCTCCCACTGACACCATTCGTCTTGAAGACGGGCGTTCTAACATGATGCTTTCTTCTTCCTTCACTGCACCGACTTCTTTACCCTTCCCGACCACACATCACTCAACATGAGGCTCCCTGGTCCTATACGCATGTGCGCAGCTCCCCTTTAGAATTGCTGAACTGTCCTACCCCGCCACGCCTAGCACGTTACAGTTAGTTCCTGGTTCGGCGGTCTAGAGTTCAGTTTTCTGAACGTAGTTAATACAGCCCCTGACTAGGTCCGCTGACTTCCGTATCCGGAATTCGTACAGACGTAGTCTTGTACACGACTCCACCGTGCACGTAAGGCAAGCCACTGTCATCCCCACTGAACCAACTTTCCAATTCTTGGCCCATGTCCATTTCTCATGGGTTCTCCCCGCCACCTCATTTTTCCAGGTGTCCAGCTTATCCAACCCCAGGCACCCTCCAGTCACAGGACCTCCCTCCCTGGTCCTAAGGGGCACCCGAGTTCCTCTTCATTTGGCGTACCTGCACAAGTGCTTCCCGATGGTTTTCTTTGCTGACATTTAACCTACTCCACAGTGGGTAAGTTTATATCCACCCACATGACTCCTGATTGCACTTGAGATAGCCGTCATTATCCCCGCAGCGTCTTGGCTTTCCAGATTTTTGCCCACTTTAATTTATGTTTACGGGTTCCTCCTGCCATCCTTCCTTTTTCTAGGTGTCCGGCATATTCTCCCCCAGGCACCCTCTAACCACAGAACCTCCCACCCTAGGTCCCCAGTGGCACCGAGTTCCTTCTAATTCACAGACAGTCAACCTACAGTTACGTGGGTAAGTCCCTGTTCCCACTTCCATCACATCGATCTTATCCCTAGGTCCACAATGCGTAGGCGGTCCATGTGCTTGCCTCCTATGGATCTTTTGATCGTCGTGCACACCTTCCCTTCTCTACCAACTTGTCAACCCGCACATGATTCTTTCCAAGCAATCACTTTCTTGAGCTTCCATTCACTCACCATTTTACCTCATCAACCATTGGGAACGTCCCTGTTTCCTCCACCTCTTCCTCCACCCTTCCCCCAGGGGGACCCCCCACCATCAGCATTTTCGGCCTCTGCAAACCCTTTCATTCCTTTTCCGCTCGCCACCTCCTCTGTCCACGTTGTACCACGCCACTCACACGACTTTTATTCTCTTCCACGGCTGCCATCTCTCCACACTTTTACCTTACAGGACCTCCTGTCATCAATCATTATTTTTCCCTTTCCCACCACATCCCCCTCATGACTCCTTTGTCTCTTTCTTCCCTGTTTTTCCTCAGGCCTCCATTCTTTCTCCCTTTTAAGACATCTTTTCGATATATCTTTTGTCTCATATTGTATGTATACATCAGCCTTCTGCTTTCAGGCTCCAAGCTCCCACACATGCCCGTACTGATGCTTAATTTTTACATTTATGTCTCATTACTCGGAATGGTTTTTGATCCCATTGTCAAGCGACTACCCATTCAAGGGTCAGGCAGAATTGTGTGCCCATTATATTGTTTATATCCCTTTAATTAGTGTTGTGTTAATTTTGTCATGTGATCCTACGACTCCGGGTCAGACTAGCACTGTTTTGTACGCGCTCATCATTTTGACATATGGACGTCTCTTCTCCTGCACAGTCACTATTTTGGAGATCATGCGACGCCATCACACCATGCACAATGTATGATGTCATTTCTTGTGCCATATTTTTTTCTATCCCATTTTTATCATCGTTATTTATGTCATTCGCATCAGTTCTTGACACAAAGTCACCAATAATTATGTCCACGCGATCGCACGGAGGGTTTCCACTTTATATGGGTGTTTATTGATCCTCTCACTGTGGGTTTCAAAGTCTTGACCTAGATCATCACTACTATGTCACTATTGCAGCCTTTCACCCAATGTCTTGTATCCTTTCCAGCCCTGAAGAGTCACGGGATACTTCCCGCATGTGACAAAACGTGTCGGCTGGTCGTTTCTTTGTTTGTCGCGTCATTAAATAACATTCTTATCATTTCACGGGTGTCGACCACTGATTCACAAATACCAGACATTGCTACCAAAAAGAATTTTGTTATCCTCATTACATGTGCCCGGGACTCTTTCTCTCAATTACTAGGGTGGGTTCCACGACCCACACATCCATGGGGGTTACAGGGTAGTTCCTCCGACCTGGCAGCACCGTAGTTACTCTCCTAGACTAACACATTACGCATATCAGCCAGAGCGCCAATCTTCCTGTCTTACTAAAAACCCTACATCAATATATCCTTTTATACACCCACTCTAAAATACAGACTGCCATTCTCGAAACCATAGACACACCAATACCAGTTAGCACATACCCACTCACTGATTCATAGGTCTACACACATATCCACTCACTAAGCTATAATCACTCATACACACAGTCACTCATCAATACATTCACTGATATATGCACTCATACACCCATACAGACACTCACACACCGCCACTCACCCATAGAGTTACTCACATACCTAGTCAGTCATGCAAAGAATCAATCACCCTCCCATTTACTCACCTATACACACACCACCTCACATATTCATACAGATACTAACACATACTTACTCTCTTATGCAATCACTGACACAAACACACATTCATACATACAGCCACTCACACAATCACTCACTCTCACATATAGTCACTTATATACTCCAACACTCACATATACTGCCTTTCACATATGTAGTTACTCACACATGTACCACTGAGACATCCATTCACTCACCAACACAGCCATACACACACTCACCCACCCATACACCCCCTTGCAGACGCATTCATGAATCCATACACCCAGTGAATCACCCATCTACACAACCGTTGCAGGTAGTCACACCCCCCACCCACCCACACACACAGATACTCAGGCACCCATACAGGTACTCAGACAACCAATCATAAACCCATATAGACACTCATGTAGCTACTCACCAACGCATGCAACCACTTACATACCAACTGACAGACTGATACAGACATTCCCACAGATTAGTCATTCACCCAGGCATACACTAAGACACGCTTAATCACTTACTTATACAGTCAGTCATGCACGCCACTAAATCATCCATTGAGACACTCATACACCCACTCATTCTTCAATACACCTTGGCGTATATATATCTAACATACTTAAACTTTTTAGAAACACACAGTCACTGGATGATGTCATCAGTGATGTCATCCGTGATGTCATTTGAGATGTTATCAGTTATGTCATCAGTGATGTCACTGACCATATCATGAGTGATGTAATATGTATGTCATCAGCAGTGCATTGCGGGGGCTTGAGTTATAATTAGCTCAGCTAACTATAACGGCCACATTTTTCTGGTTTTGTACGAGTGAAATGTCAGCCTAACTATAACGACCCTGAAACCTGTGTTTTTTTCACTGAATTTCTAAGGTTTTTTAAATGCTAATTCCTAATTATAACGTCCCTAAAACCTCTGTTTTTTGTGAATCTCTAAGGTTTTTAAAATGCTAATTCCTAGCTATAACATTCCTGAAACCTCTGTGTTTTCTCAGTGAATTTCTAAGGTTTTTTAAATGCTAATTTCTAACTATGCCTACAAGGTTGGACATGTGCAGAAAGTGGAAGAAAGGAGCAGAAAGAAGCAAGAGAAGTGCAGAAAGAGGCAAGACAGGTGCAGAAAGAGGAAGAAAGGTACAGAAAGAAGCATGAGAAGTCTAGTAAGAAGCAACAGAGGTGAAGAAAGAGGCCTACTTCAACGGTACCTTACCACTGACTCATACAAAGTAACCTAAAAAGTAATCCTTCTCCCAAGATGTCTTAAACCTCACTTTTCTCTTGGGGATTCAGTATTCATCGACTGCTCAGAATGTTAGGCCTACCAAATGTAAAAGAGCCATTCATAAGCCATTCATAAGCATAGCACTGTTGGTAGTCTGACCACGTTTGTGAATGTATGCATGTGTGTCTATGCTTTTACCTAGTAACATGTTAAATGAAAATAAACATACAAATACTTGAATACCAGTGTTTCAAACAGCATACTCTGTACATTTGTGTACAAAAAGATGTAAGCATTTTTTCTGCTCAGAATACAGGGCACATGGGTATTCAATACTATATTTGAAGGGCTCTATAACATATCTATACATAAGACATGTCTGCCTGTGCAAACGAATGACAGGGCAGAACTGAGAAGATTTGACCAGCTATAAGAGAAGTTACCCGCTTTTTAACCTCCCATCTTCAGATGCATACCACATGTAAGAATACATGTACAAGTAGACATATACCTCAGCCACGAAAGCACGCAGACCTTTAAACTTGACAGCTTGCACTTCCCATTTGAGTACAGAAAGAGACGAGAGAAGTTCAGAAGGAAGCAAGAGAGTTACAGAAACAGGCAAAAGAGGTGCAGAAAGAGGAAACAGGGGTGCAGACAGAGGCAAGAGAGTTGCAGAAAGAGACAAGAGGGGTACAGAAAGAGGCAAGAGGGGTACAGAAATTTGCAAGAGATGTGCAGAAAGAAGGAAAATAAGTAGAGAAAGAGGAAAGAGGGGTGCAAACAGAGGCAAGAGCGGTACATAAATAGGGAAGAGGGGTGCAGAAAGAGGCAAGAGTGGTGTAAAAAGAACCAACATAGGTACAGAAAGAGGCAGAAGTGGTGCAGAAAAAGGCAAGAGAACTGCAGAAAGAAGTAACAGAGGTACGGAAAGAGGCAAGAGAACTGCAGAAAGAGGAAAGAGAGTTGCAGAAACAGGTAGGAGAGGTACAGAAAAAGGGAACAGGGGTGCAGAAAGAGGCAATAAAGGTGCAGAAAGAAGCAACGGAAGTGCAGAAAGAAGCAAATGAAGTGCAGAAAGAAGCAACACAGGTACAGAAAGAAGCAAGAGGGGTGCAGAAAGAGACAAGAGAAGTACAGAAAGAAGCAACAGAGCTGCAGAAGGAGGCAAGAGCAGTGCAGAAAGAACCAACAGAGGTGCAGACACCAACAAGAGGGGTGCAGAAAGAGGCAAAAGAAATACAGAAAGAAGCAACAGAAGTGCAGAAGGAGGCAAGAGAACTGCAGAAAGAGGAAAGAGAGTTGCAGGAACAGGCAAGAGAGGTACAGAAAAAGGGAACAGGGGTGCAGAAAGAGGCAGTAGAGGTGCAAAAAGAGGGAAGAAAGGTGTGGACAGAGGCATGAGGAGTGCAGAGAGAAGCAACAGAGGTGGAGAAGGAGGCAAGAGAAGTTCAGAAAGAGGCAGGAGAGTTGCAGAAACAGGCAAAAAAGGTACAGAAAGAAGCTAGAGCAGTGCAGAAAGAACCAACAGAGGTGCAGAAGGAGGCAAGAGGGGTGCAGAAAGAGGCAAGGGGGTGAAGAAATTTGCAAGAGAGGTAGAGAAAGAAGCAAGAGCAGTGCAGAGAGAAACAACAGAGGTACAGAAGGAGGCAAGAGGGGTACAGAAAGAGGCAAATGAAGTACAGAAATAAGCAAACGAGGTGCTGAAAGAGGCAAGATGAGTGCAGAGAGAGGCATGAGGGGTGCAGAAAGAAGCAAGAGAGATGCAGAAGGAGGCAGGAGGGTCAGAAAGAACCAACAGAGGTGCAGAAACAGACAACAGGGTGTAGAAAGAGACAAGAGAAGTACAGAAAGAAGCAACAGAGGTGCAGAAAGAGGGAAGAAGGGTGCAGACAGAGGCAAGAGGGGTGCAGAAAGAGGCAAGAAAGTGCAGGAAGAAGCAACATAGGTGCAGAAGGAAGCAAGAGAAGTGCAGAAAGAGGCTAGAAAGTTGCAGAAACAGCTAAAAGAGGTGCAGAAAGAAGCCAGAGCAGTACAGAAAGAACCAACAGAGGTGCAGGAGGAGGAAAAAGGGGTGATGAAAGAGGCAAGACGGGTACAGAACTTTCCAAGAGAGGTTCAGAAAGAAGCAAGAACAGTGCAAAAGGAAACAACAGAGGTGCAAAAGGAAGCAAGAGGGGGTGCAGTAAAAAGCAAGAGAGGTGCAGAAAGAAGCAACAGAGATGCAGAAAGATACAAGAGCGGTATAGAAAGAGGCAAGAGAAGTGCAGAAGAAAGCAGCAGAGGTGCAGAAAGAGGCAAGACAAGTGAAGAAAGAGGCAATAGAGTTGCAAAAAGAGGCAAAAGAGGTGCAGAAAGAGGGAGGATGGGTACAGACAGAGGCAAGAGAGGTGCAGAAAGAACCAAGAGAGATGCAAAAAGAGGCAAGAGGGGTGGCAAAATGTGTAAGACAGTAGTAGGCAGAAGCAAGAGCAGTGCAGAAAGAACCAACAGGGGTGCAGAAAGAGGCAAGAGGGGCGCAAAAAGAGGCAAGGGGGGAGCAGAAAGAAGCAAGAGAGGTGCAAAAAGAGGCATGAGGCTGCAGAAAGAGGCAAGAGATGAGCAGAAAGAAGCAAGAGAAGAGCAGAAAGAAGCAAGAGAGGTGCAGAAAGAACCAACAGAGGTACACCAAGAGGCAAGATGGTACAGAAAGAAGCACCAGAGGTGCAGGAGACAGAAGAACTGCAAAAAGAGGCAAGAGAGTTGCAGAAACAGGCAAGAGAGGTACAAAAAAAGAAACAGGGGTGCAGAAAGAGGCAATACAGGTGCAGAAAGAGGGAAGAAAAGTGGAGAAAGAGGCAATAGAGTTGCAGAAACAGGTGAGAGGGGTGCCAAAATTTGCAAGAGAGGTGTAGAAAGAAGCAAGAGCACTGCAGTAAGATCCAACAGAGGTACAGAAGGAAGCAAGAGGGGTGCCAAAAGAAGAAAGAGCAGTGCAAAAAAGCAACAGAGGTGCAGAGGAGGCAAGAGAACTACAGAAAGAGGAAAGAGAGTTGCAGAAACAAAAAAGAGAGGTGCAGAAAAAGGGAAGCGGGATGCAGAAAGAGGCAAGAGAGGTGCAGAAAGATGAAAGAAGGGTGCAGAAAGAAGCAAGAGGGGTGCAGAAAGAAGCAAGAAATGTGTAGAAAGAAGCAACCAAGTTGCATAAAGAAGCCAGAGAGGCACAGAAAGGAGCAACAGAGGTGAAGAAAGTGCTAAGAGGTGTGCAGAAAAAAGCAATAGAATTGCAGAAAGAAGCAGCAGAGGTACAGAAGGAGGCAAGAGTGTTGCAGAAACAGGCAAAGAGGTGCAGAAAGATGGCACAGGGGTGGATACAGCACAAGAGAAGTGCAGAAAGGGGGAAGAAGGGTGCAGAAAGAGGCAAGAGGGATGCAGAAAGAAACAAGACAGGTGCAGAAAGAAGCAAGAAAACTGCAGTAAGAAGCAACCGGGATACAAAAAGACACGATAGGGGTGCAGAAAGATGCAAGAGAAGTGCAGAAGAAAGCTACAGAGGAGCAGAACGCGGCAAGAAAAGTGCAGAAAGAGGTAAGAGAGCTGCAAAAACAGGCAAAAGAGGTACAGGAAGAGGGGTGCAGACAGAGGCAAGAGAGGTGCAGAAAGAACCAAGAGAGGTGCAAAAAGATGCACGATGATGCAGAAAGAGGCAAGAGAGGAGGAGAAAGAAGCAAGAGAGGACCAGAAAGAACCAACAGAGGTACAGAAGGAGGCAAGAGGGGTGCAGAAAGAGGCAAGAGGGGTGCAGAAATTAGCAAGAGAAGTGCAGAAAGAAACAAGAGCAGTGCAGAAAGAACCAACAGAGGTACAGCAACAGGCAAGAGGGGTGCAGAAAGAGGCAAGAGAACTGCAGAAAGAAGCAACAGAGGTGCAGGAGACAAGAGAACTGCAGAAAGAGGCAAGAGTGTTGCAGAAACAGGCAAGAGAGGTGCAAAAAAAGAAACAGGAGTGCAGAAAGGGGCAAGATAGGTGCAGTAAGAGGGAAGAAGGATGCAGAAAGAGGCAATAAGGGTGCAGAAAGAAGCAAGGGAGGTGCAGAAAGAAGCAAGGGAGGTGCAGAAAGAAGCAAGAGAGGCACACAAGAAGCAAAAGAGGTGCAGAAGGAGGCAAGAGAAGTGGAGAAAGAGGCAAGAGAGTTGCATAAACAGGCAAGAGGGATGCCGAAATAGGCAAGAGGGGTTTCGAAAGAGGCAAGAGGGGTGTTGAAATTTGCAAGAGAGGTGCAGAAAGAAGCATGAGCAGTGCAGAAAGAACCAAAAGAGGTGCAGAAACAGACAAGAGGGGTGCAGAAAGAGGCAAGAGAAGTGCAGAAAGAAGCAACAGTGGTGCAGAGGGAGGCAAGAAAACTGCAGAAAGAGGAAAGAGAGTTGCAGAAACAGGAAAGAGTGGTGCAGAGAGAAGCAAGAGCGGTGCAGAAAGAAGCAAGAGAGTTTCAGAAAGAAGCAAGAGAGGTGCAGAATGAAGCAACAAAGGTACAGAATGAGGTAATAGAAGTGCAGAAAGAATGAAACAGAGGTGCAGAAGTAGGCAAAAGTAGTACAGAAAAAGGTAAGAGAGTTGCAGAAACAGGCAAAAGAGGTGAAGAAATGAGCAGGAGCAGTGCAGAAAGAACCAACAGAGGTACAGAAGGAGGCAAGAGGGGTGCAGAAAAGGCAAGAGGGGTGCAGAAATTAGCAAGAGAGGTGCAGAAAGAAGCAAGAGCACTGCAGAAAGAACCAACAGAGGTGCAGTAACAGGCAAGAGGGGTGCAGAAAGAGGCAAGAGAACTGCAGAAAGAAGCAACAGAGGTGCAGGAGACAAGAGAACTGCAGAAAGAGGCAAGAGAGTTACAGAAACAGACAAGAGAGGTGCAAAAAAAGAAACAGGAGTGCAGAAAGGGGCAAGACAGGTGCAGTAAGAGGGAAGAAGGGTGTAGAAAGAGGCAATAATGGTGCAGAAAGAAGCAAGAGAGGTGCAGAAAGAAGCAAGAGAGGCACAGAAAGAAGCAACAGAGGTGCAGAAGGAGGCAAGAGCAGTGGAGAAAGAGGCAAGAGAGTTGCATAAACAGGCAAGAGGGATACCGAAAGAGGCAAGAGGGGTTTCGAAAGAGGCCAGAGGGGTGTGAGAAGTTGGCCTGGCATATGCTGGTCACTAGTTACAGTGGCCACCTTGCACCAGTCCAATTCGACTCTTATGGTAGATAGGTTTAAGACAGCTTTTTAAAGAAAGCTAACCTAGTGGTAGCTGTGGAGAGCAGCCTTCAGGCTAAGTCCCAGAGGAATGTAAAGCAGCTTGTTTTACCTTATAATCTCTTGAATTACCAAATGAAAGGACACCACACAGGTATTTATATCAAATATATATGTATTTATTTCTAGACACACTCTACTAATCTCTTTATGAGATTAGAAGCCAGATACACATTCAAAATTCAACGTTTCTCAATAAGTTAAGCACAAATATGGCTGGAGCCCTAGGAGCGTACCAGACCATATACTAAAAAAATGGTATAAGAATGTCGACTTGCAAAATGACAAGGCCTAGGGCCTGTGGAATCGCTGGGGCTTCACTACTGCAGTGTTAGCAGGTAAGTAACAGGCCCACGGGAGACACGTGCAGTGTGTGAACACAGCCGCGGGTTCCCCATTGATTATAATGGTGCAAGTCGCGGTTTGATTTTTAACGTTTTAGGGTACTTTGAGGAAGTCTACAAGCAAGCCACTTACAAGGTAAGTAATTCGAGGGCCAACACACACTAGGGCACCGGAGTGCATGAGTTACCTCACCCAGGGAAGCCAGGTGCCTAGGTGTCTTTTGGTGTCGGGTCGCGTCGCTGTTTTCTATGGGGACCAAAGAAGACTTGCTGCTTGCGTCGACTGAAGAAGTGTCCGGTGGAATCCAAGGGTGGATTCAAGATGCCGAAGACCTGAAAATTGAAAGGGACAGTGTTCAAAGTCACTTGCCAGTGACCGGTGGCCAGGAAGATGGATGGCCATAGATGTCGGGTGATTTCAGGTCATCGATGGTGTTTTGACTCTTCGCTCACAAGGTCCAGGAAGGCTCGACGATGACCAGCAGCTTGATTCTGAGTGTCCCACAACGTCTGCAGCTGATGGCGGTGTCGGCAACCGGATTGGAGCCAACAAGCCTTGGCAACAGCAAGTCTTTTGAAGAGTGAAGAAAGTTGATGGTGCATACCAGCAAGGTTTGAGGGACTCACCCAGCAAGGGTGAGTGATGGCAGGCCTGGAGCAACCAGGGGAGCCCTTTGAGTTGATAAGAAAGTCTTCGGGGGACCCACAAGCCAACAGGAGAGGGATCACAAAGAAGCCTCTTGAGGAAATGCTTCACAGGAGCCCACGGTCACTTGAGATGGGATAGGCCTCTGATTTTCTCTGCAAAACCTGCTGGAGGCTTGGGCCATATGTGGTCTAAAGCACAAGTTTGTAGAACATCGTGAAGGGGTTGCACTTGACAATAGTGCATGGTACACGGGTATTGCTGTTCCTCATCACTCATGGGGTCCACTTGCCTCAGCTCTGCTGGGGACTTACAATGGCCGTCGAGAAGCCAGGAAATCTACTTCCAGGGCTGCAGGGACTTCGGACTCCGGCAGGAGTGGGAAAGTTTGCAACCATTGATTCAAGTTTTTGGTGCCTGCCAAGCAGGGGAGTCACTCCTTGACTCCAAGGGAGATTCTTCTGTCTTCCAAAGGTAGTGGAACATCGAAGGGACAGGATTCTTCTTTGTAGAGCATCATCCAGGATTATGTACTTTGCAATTGCAAGGTTGGCTATCTTATACTGAAGAGGGACTAGCTCTATGACCACTCCTCTGGGAGGGTCAGGGTAGGGGGTACACCCACTTCCCTTTGTCCAGTTTCACGCCAGGGCAGGGACAGGTAGCCCCTGAACCGGTTTGAGCTGGCATATGCACAGAGGAGCCTACTGCTCCCCAGTGCAGGACTTCAAAGCACTCTAGAAGTGCACCCACCCAGCCCCAATACACTAAATCCTGTCTGGAAGGTAGTAACACCTCCCTGTGACAGGATGCCTATTGTTGGGCCTCCTCCACTGCAAGTTTCAGTCAGCAGCAGGAGGGCAGCCCAGTGTCTGTGCTGGTGGCATCCATTTTGTGATGCCAGGGCTCTTTCAGATTTCTACCGTGTTACCACAGTAGGTACATGGCGTTCCATCTAGAGAGGTGGGATCATACTCCCACACAAGTTACTGGTGTGGGTTTATGATTCCAAGATGTTTGACACCAAACACGACATGTTTTAATTCAGTCATTCCAAAGTTTGCATTAACCGGGAGGTTATAATGCACTTAAGAGTATATGGTTTAACCGCATCCACAAACAGCCACAAGGAATAGACCCTGCCAGCTGCAGAGGGGTCCTTCTCATGCAGAGGCACCCCCTCACATTGTAAACCAAGCACCCTGCCCTCAGGATTGATAGGGCCTGCCATAGGGGTGACTGATAGGTTTATATGTGTGTGTATGGTGAATATAGGAACCTATACCTCTGTGAGGAGTGCTAACACTACCTCACCCAGGCTGCAGTAGCAGGCCTGTGGTGTCAGATTTAGTCTGCTTCCCAGGGGTGGCATAATACATGCTTCAGCCCCTGGTAGGCCTGTGAAGTACCTATGCCCTTGGTACCTAGGGTACCATATACTGGGGGCTCATAAGATACCACAGTATCCAATCCCTAGTGCATCTAGTATGCACTCAAAGTTGTTTAGAGAGAACAGAGAGACTGGGTCCCTGATTAGCAGGGACCCAGCCTGACTATAGCCAGAAACCAGTGTATACATCAGAAAAATTGGGGGCAACATAAGTGCAGATCCTACTCTCCTACACAACCCCCCCCCCCCATGAGTCTTCATGTTCTAAGTGGAAATACCTTGAGAGTCCATCTGCATTGGTATGTTGGGTCCCAGGTCTATGTTCCACTGTATAGTCCATCCCCTGTAGGGAAATGGACCACCTGAGCAGTTTAGGATTTTCACCTTTCATGTGTTTGAGCCATAGGAGGGGCTTGTGGTCAGTCAGAACTATGAAGTGAGTGCCAAACAAGTATGGCCTCAGCTTCTTCAGGGCCCACATCACAGCAAAGGCCTCCCTCTCTATAGCTGACCAACGTTTCTCTCTATGGGTCAGCCTTCTGCTTATGAAAGCTACTGGCTGGTCTTGACCTTCATCATTTAGTTAAGACAGTACAGCTCCCACACCCAGCTCTGAAGCATCTGTTTGAACAATGAACTTCTTTTTGTAGTCTGGACTCTGCAAGATGGGGGCAGTGCACATTGCCTGCTTGAGGTCATCAAATGCCTTTTGACAGCTAGCTGTCCAATGAACCTTTTTTGGCATTTTCTTAGAGGTAAGATCATTTAAGGGGGTCACTATAGATCCATATCCCTTAACAAACCTCCTATAGTACCCAGTCAGGCCTAAAAAGGCTCTAAACTGTGTCTGGGTTGTTGGAGCTACCCATTCCATTATGGTCTGGATTTTGCTCTGCAATGGTTGAACCTAGCCTCCACCTACAAGGTGGCCCAGGTACACAACCTGACTCTGCCCTATGTGGCACTTAGTGGCCTTGATAGTGAGGCCTGCTTTTTGCAGGGCCTCCAAAACATTCCTGAGGTGGACCAGGTGATCCTGCCATGTGGAACTAAAGACAGCAATATCATCAAGATAAGCTTAGCAATAAATTTCCATACCAGTCCGAACTTTATTCACCAACCTCTGAAAAGTGGCAGGTGCATTTTTCAAACCAAAGGGCATTACCACAAAGTGATAGTGCCCACCAGGGGTTGAAAATGCTGTTTTGGCCTTGGCATCATCAGCTAACTTGATTTGCCAGTAGCCAGCTGTTAGGTCAAATGTACTGAGGTACTTGGCTGAGGCCAAAGTGTCTATTAGTTCATCTGTCCTGGGTATTGGATAGGCATCAGTCCTGGTGACTGCATTGAGGCCTCTGTAGTCAACACAAAACCTCATTTCTTTCTTACCACCCTGGGTATGAGGTTTAGGCACAAGGACTACTGGACTAGCCCAAGGGCTATCTGAAGGCTCAATAACACCTACTTCTAACATTTTCTAGACTTCAGTCCTGATACAGTCCCTGACATGGTCAGGTTGCCTGTAGATTTTATTCTTGACAGGCAGACTGTCTCCAGTGTCCACCTCATGGGTGCACCAGGAAGTCTGACTTGGGGTCAGGCTAAACGTATGTCTGAACTGTTGCAGAACTTGTGTGCATTCAGTTTGCTGATGATCAGTGAGGCTGCTTGCCAAAGCAACACCATCAACTGACCCATCATCAGGGTTCTGTGAGAGCAGGTCAGGGAGAGGGTCACTCTCCTCCTCCTCCTTGTCCTCATCAGTTGCCATGAGCAAGCCCATGTCAGCCCTGTCCACATATGGCTTTAATCTGTTGACATGGAGCACCCTAAGGGGACTCCTGGGAGTTCCAAGATCCACCAAGTAGGTGACTTCTCCCTTTTTCTCAACAATTGTATGGGGGCCACTCCATTTGTCCTGGAGAGCTGCTGGGGCCACATGCTCCAACACCCACACTTTCTGGCCTGGTTGATAAACAGTCAGGACAGCCTCTTGGTCATGCCAAGCTTTTTGTAATTCTTGGCTAGCCTCAAGGTTTTTAGTTGCCTTCTTCATGTACTCATTCCATGCCATTCAGGAGCGGAGACCAAGTACATAGTCCATCACATCCTGTTTGGGAGGTTTGAGAGGTAACTTCCAGCCCTCTTTCACCAAACATAATGGGCCTCTGACAGGGTGCCCAAACAGAAGTTCGAAAGGGCTGTAGCCAACCCCCTTCTGTGGGACCTCCCTGTATGCAAACAGAAGGCAGGGAAGTAAAAGGTCCCATTTTCGCCTAAGCTTTTCTGGGAGGTCTTTAATCATTCCCTTTTGGGTTTTGTTGAACCTTTCAACTAACCCATTGCATTGTGGGTGATAGTGAGTAGTGAACTTGTAGTTTACACCACACTCCTTCCACATTGCTTTTAGATACCCTGACATGAAGTTTGTATCTCTGTCAGATATATCCTCCTTAGGGAAACCCACTCTGGAGAAGACTCCAATGAGGGCTCTTGCCACTACAGGGGCTGTAGTGGTCCTGAGGGGAATTGCTTCTGGGTACCTGGTGGGATGATCCACTACCACCAGGATAAACCTGTGCCCAGATGCTGTTGGAGGGTCAAGGGGACCGACAATGTCAATCCCAACCCTTTCAAAGGGAACCCCCACCACAGGTAGTGGTATCAGGGGGACCTTTGTTGTGCCACCTGACTTGCCACTGGCTTGGCAAGTGACACAGGAGCGACAAAACTCATTGGTGTCCTCTGACATGTGTGGCCAATGAAAATGAGGGACAAGCCTGTCCCAGGTCTTGTTTTGGCCCAAGTGTCCTGCCAATGGATGTCATGTGCTAGGGTCAAGAGGAACCCTCTAAACTTCTGAGGTATTACCAACCTCTTGGTGGCTCCAGGGGTAGGATCTGTAGCCTCAGAATATAGGAGCCCCTCATCCCAATAAACTTTATGGGACCCACTAGCACTCCCAGCAGCCTCAGCAGCAGCTTGCTGTCTAAGGGGTTCAAGAGAGGGGCAGCACTGTTGATCCTTGCTCAGATCTTCCCTGAAAGGTCCCCCTGCCCCCAAGAACTCAACCTGACCAGGCTCAAGTTCCTCTGGGGCAGTTCCTTCTTCAGGCTCTGCTTCTCCTCCCTCAGGAGGGGACTCTGAGATCTGAGACAGAGGGGAAGGCACAGCCTTAACCCTACTGCTCCTCCTCTTGGGTAGCATCTGGTCCATAGTTTCAGGATCCAGAGCTGGTTCAGCTTTATGCATTTTAGCCTGTGACCTGGTCACAGCAAATACCTCTGCAGGTATGCCCAACATCTCAGCATGAGTCCATAATTCCACTTCAGACCAGGCTGAAGTCTCCAGATCATTGTCCAACAAACATTTGACAGGGAGGTCTGCACTGACTACTACCTTTTTTAGGCCAGTTACCCCTTCCCAGGAGAAATTCACAACTGCCAGACTATGGTTGGTCCTGACATTGCTTGCATTGGTAACCTGGTACATTTCACCCAGGATGATCTGTGCAGGGTCCACGAGATCCTCTGCCACCATGGTGACACTAGCACCTGTGTCCCTGAATGCCAAAGCCTGTTTGCCATTTATTATAGGCTGCTGTTTGTACTTTCCCAGATTACTGGGGCTCACTAGGAAGGACATATCAAGGTCTCCCTCACAAACTAGCAATGCCTGTGTTGGTACTCTGACTAGGCCAGAGTCCACCTCAGAACCCAGGGTCAACCCTACTACACCCTTATTCTGATTACCACCTCCACCAATGACTGCACTAGGGGGAACAGTTGCCTTAGGGGCTGGAGTGGTGGTGGTTTGGTCTTTGGACTTGGTACAATCAGAAGTCCAGTGCCCTTTCTGTTTACAGAATTTGCACCAGGGCTTCTTTTGGCCTTTTCCCTTTGTAGACTGTGAATCCCCACCAGATGCAGGTTTTTGGGGCCCTTGTGAAGACTTCTGGTCTTTTGCCTTATCCCCACCTTTATCTGAGCCTTTGGGATCCTGCTTCTTAGTGTCACCCCCTTGGTTCTGTGTTTTCTGCCTCACCCTGGTTCTGACCCATTTGTCTGCCTTCTTTCCCAATTCTTGGGGAGAGGTCAGATCAGAGTCCACCAGGTACTGATGCAACAACTGGTTTTGGCAATTATTAAGGATCTGTTCTATCATGATAATACTATACAATCCCTTAAAATCAGTAACTCTACTACCAACCAGCCAACCTTCTAGAGCCTTGGTTGCACAATCAACAAAGTCAGTCCAATCCTGAGCTTTCTTGGTATCTCTGAACTTCAACCTGTACTGTTCAGTGGTTAAGCCAAACCCATCTATTAATGCACTCTTCGGGGCTTCATAGTCATTAGCATCCTCTTCTCTAACAGTGAGGAGCTTGTCTCTACCTTTATCAGAAAAGGAGAGCCACAAGATTGCTGCCCACTGTTTCTGGGGGACCTGTTGAACTTTACAGGCCCTCTCCATAGCAGTTATCCATTTGGGGATATCATCCCCACTCTGGTAGGGAGGAACAACCTTGGACAGGTTCCTATGGTCTGGAATTTAATCTCTGCCTCTAGGGACACTGTTGCTGCCACCAGGGGTATCTAACCCCTCCTTTCTAGAAGCTCTCTGGAGCTCAAAGGCTTCTCTATCTAAGGCCAATTGCTTGGTTCTGAGGGCAAGCCTAACTTCCTCATACTGGAGCATCTTGTACCTTCTTTCAGAGGAGGTCTCTCTATGTAAGTATGAGTCCTCTGATGGACAGAATCCTTGTCAGAGTGATATGAGTGGTTAGATTCCCTTGAAAGGGACCTAGGCCTCTCTTCCACTCTGCCAACTCTCTTAGGGAGAATTCCTCTGTCCTGTTCAGACCTTTCTGGGTCTGGCCCTTCAATCACAGACTCCAGATCATGTTGATTTTCATCATCAGACCCAGAGACTATGGCTGACCCACCCCCTGATCCAGATCCACCAGCTCCTAGAGCCAGCCTAAGATCATCTGCTATAAGTAGATTCATCAGGTGTTGTGTGGAGGGACTCTGTCCTAACCCCAGGTGTCTTGCAACACACATGGCCTTCAAGTCAAAGAAGGTCATGTCCTTATACTGAGGTTGGGTGGATCCACTGGGTCCATCCCTTGAGGACATTCTAGTGTTATGCAGTGTTGTACTACCTACACTAGTTTGTGGCCTACTGATCCTAGCTTGAGCTGTAGCAAGGGTGTGCTATCCCTTCACAAACAACTCTAAATTCAGTAGAACTTATTGATACTAAGCTTGACTTTATATGTACCTTGAGTACCTTGAGTGGTTTTCAGTTAGTAATTCAAATAGAGATTTTCTGGTAAAACAATGGCAAGCTGGAATCCCACACGCTGCCCACCAATGTGAGAAGTTGGCCTGGCATATGCTGGTCACTAGTTATAGTGGCCACCTTGCACCAGTCCAATTTGACTCTTATGGTAGATAGGTTTAAGACAACCTTTTAAAGAAAGCTATCCTAGTGGTAGCTGTGGGGAGTAGCCTTCAGGCTAAGTCTCAGAGGAATATAAAGCAGCTTGTTTTACCTTATAATCTCTTGAATTACCAAATGAAAGGTCACCACACAGGTATATATATCAAATATATATGTATTTATTTTTAGACGCACTCTACTAATCTCTTTATGAGATTAGAAGCCAGATACACATTCAAAATTCAACATTTCTCAATAAGTTAATCACAAAGTTGGCTGGAGACCTAGGGGCGTACCAGACCATATACTAAAAAATGGTATAAGAATGTCGACTTGCAAAATGACAAGGCCTAGGGCCTGGGGAATCGCTGGGGCTTCACTACTGCAGTGTTAGCAGGTAAGTAACAGGCCCACAGGAGACATGTGCAGTGTGTGAACACAGCCGCGGGTTCCCTATTGATTATAATGGTGCAAGTCGCGGTTTGATTTTTAACGTTTTAGGGTACTTCGAGGAACTCTACAAGCAAGCCACTTACAAGGTAAGTAATTCGAGGGCCAACACACAATAGGGCACTGGAGTGCCTGAGTTACCTCTCCCAGGGAAGCCAGGTACATAGGTGTCTTTTGGTGTCGGGTCGCGTCGCTATTTTCTATGGGGACCAAAGAAGACTTGCTGCTTTCGTCGACTGAAGAAGTGTCTGGTGGAATCCAAGGGTGGATTCAAGATGCTGAAGACCTGAAAATTGAAAGGGACAGTGTTCAAAGTCACTTGCCAGTGACCGGTGGCCAGGAAGATGGATGACCATAGATGTCGGGTGATTTCAGGTCATCGATGGTGTTTTGACTCTTCGCTCACGAGGTCCAGGAAGGCTCGACAATGACCAGCTGCTTGATTCTGAGTGTCCCATAACGTCTACAGCTAATGGCGGTGTCGGCAACCGGATTGGAGCCAACAAGCCTTGGCAACAGCAAGTCTCATGTAGAGTGAAGAAAGTCGATGGTGCAGACCAGCAAGGTCTGATGGACTCACCCAGCAAGGATGAGTGAGGGCAGGCATGGAGCAACCAGGTGAGCCCTTTGAATTGATAAGAAAGTCTTCGGGGGACCCACAAGCCAACAGGCAAGGGATCGTGAAGATGCCTCTTGAGGAAATGCTGGAGACTTGGGCCACACGAGGCCCAAAGCACAAGTTTATAGAATGTCGTGGAGGGGTTGCACTCGACAATAGTGCACGGTACACGGGTATTGCTGTTCCTCATCACTCATGGGGTCCACTCGCCTCAGCCTTGCTGGGGACTCACAATGGGCATCGAGAAGTCAGGAAATCTACTTTGGGGGCTGCAGGAACTTCGGACTCTGGCGAGAGCGGGAAAGTTTGCGACTGTTGATTCAAGTTTTTGGTGCCTGCCAAGCAGGGGAGTCACTCCTTGACTCCAAAGGTAGTGGAACATCGAAGGGCCAGGATTCTTCTTTGTAGAGCGTCGTCCAGGGTTATCAACTTTGCAATGGCACGGTTGGCTATCTTATACTGAAGATAGGGGAGGGACTAGCTCTATGACCACTCCTCTGGGAGGGTCAGGGTAGGGGGTGGCTACACCCACTTCCCTTTGTCCAAGTTCGCACCAGAGCAGGGACAGGTAGCCGTTGAACCGGTTTGAGCTGGCATATGCACAGAAGAGCCTACTGCTCCCCCAGTGCAGTACTTCAAAGCACTCTAGAAGTGCACCCACCCAGCCCCAATACACTAAATCCTGTCTGGAAGGTAGTGACACCTCCCTGTGACAGGATGCCTATTGTTGGGCCTCCTCCACTGCGAGTTTCAGTCAGCAGCAGGAGGGCAGCCCAGTGTCTGTGCTGGTGGCATCCATTTTGTGATGCCAGGGCTCTTTCAGATTTCTATTGTGTTACCACAGTAGGTACATGTCGTCCCCTCTAGAAGGGTGGGATCATACTCCCACACCAGTTACTGGTGTGGGGGTATGATTCCAAGATGTTTGACACCAAACACGACATGTTTTGATGCAGTCATTCCAAAATTAGCATTAACCGGGAGGTTATAATGCACTTAAGAGTATATGGTTTAACCGCATCCACAAACAGCCACAAGGACCCTGCCAGCTGCAGAGGGGTCCTGCTCATGCAGAGGCACCCCCTCACATTGTAAACCAAGCACCCTGCCCTCAGGCTTGATAGGGCCTGCCATAGGGGTGACTGATAGGTTTATATGTGTGTGTATGGTGAGATATAGGAACCTATACCTCTGTGAGGAGTGCTAACACTACCTCATCCAGGCTGCAGTAGCAGGCCTGTGGTGTCAGATTTAGTCTGCTTCCCAGGGGTGGCATAATACATGCTTCAGCCCCTGGTAGGCCTGTGAAGTACCTATGCCCTTGGTACCTAGGGTACCATATACTGGGGGCTCATAAGGTACCACAGTATCCAATCGCTAGTGCATCTAGTATGCACTCAAAGTTGTTTAGAGAGAACAGAGAGACTGGGGCCCTGATTATCAGGGACCCAGCCTGACTATAGCCAGAAACCAGTGTATACATCAGAAAAAAAGTGGGGGGAACATAAGTGCAGATCCTACTCTCCTACAGAGGCAGAGAGCAGGCTAAATTTACTGAGTGGGCTTGCAGGGACATGGTACAAGGTCAGAAAAATTCCAAAAATTCCATAATACAGTTTTTTTGCCCCTATCTGGGATGGACCCGGTTCCCTGGAATGGACAAAAGATGCTCTAGCTAAACCACTGTTAGAAGGGGGCCTCATACGCTGGGAACAGTTAACAGTAGATGGCAAGCTTATTTCTTGGGAAGAATGTAGCCAACAAGCAAACTTCCGCTTATCTAGATTTAAATACCTTTAAATGCGAAGTTGGTTCCAAGACCCAGAAATAAAGATAGGTCAACAGAACGACTTGGAAACACGACTAAAACAAGAGTCAAGACATAAGAAGGAGTTAGTGACCGTCTACTGGTTAATGATTGATATCGAGGATGGAGATTTTACGCTGCCTGCAGAATTATGGGGGAAATACTTGTGGGAACCATCGCTGGAAAATTACTGGCAAGTATCTATGTCTATGCTATTTAAAACAGTTAAGCCTGCATACTTGAGGAGAAATCATCTCTTTTCTATTCACAGAGCATATTGGTCTCCTCTGAAATTGTCAAAGTTTGGGAGAGGAGGTGAAGTCCCCTGTCCGAAGTGTCGTAATATGAGAGAGGATGATGTCCACATGTTTGTTGAATGCCTGGAATTGCAATCTTTCTGGAGTGAAGTGTGTAGGGCACTGTCTAAAATGTTGGAGCTTAATGTTAAGGTAAGCGTTATGCTTGTTATCTTTGGACAGATGGAACCAGAAGTTATAACCACTAAAAATCAGGCAAGGCTTATTTTCTATGCTGTATTATTGGCACAGAGGGAGATATGTAAGTTGTGGGTTGCTGCCCTCCCCCTACCCTTAACAACTGGTTGTGTTCAAATAAACATAGAGCTACTTTAGACAGGAAGCGCTCTAGAAATGTCAAATTTGGCACCCTTTTTTCGAATGGTGTGAAGTTTTAAATACCAACAGGAGTGGTTTAATGGTCCTATGATTAAGCCTTCTCAGCCTCATCAGGTTTTGGGATTAGGTTCTTGTTGTCTAGTCTCCCGGCTGGATAGTGAGAGGGTTGAGACAGACAAAAAAAAAAAAAAATATAGGGTATATGGAGATCATGCCAGAGGGTCACACAGAATTAGGATCTCCGTTTGTTTCCCTAGCCTACCCGACCTGTTAAATTAGCACATGAGCTCAGGTTCCGATTGCCCATTAACATGTGCAAGTGGAAGAACGTCGTTGTTTTTTCTTTCCATTACAGAGGCTAAAGAGGACAACAACAAAAACAAAAACACAGACTGCCGTACCACATAATTACTCTCCATAACACATAATCCCACTCTACATAATTCCTATACACTAAATACCACATACCTTCTATCCACATAATTTCACTGCACAACATACCACATAATTTCACTAAACGCAACAAACATCCACTCCACTCCAAAAAACATTAATAAAAAACTATTACATTTACAATGCCAATAACTCTAACTCTCGCGAGACGTATCACATTGCACATGCTTCTTTAACTAGTTGTCTCATTTTGAAGAGTGGTGGAGAAAGGGGGCTGGGCCTCTGACCAACGCTCAGGAATTCCACTGCGTAGGATATCCAGGAGGTACCAGGAGGGCTTCTTGGCCCCCAAAGTCCCTCAGGAGTAAAGTGGACTTCATCCCCCAACTTGTAGTGTGCCAGGAGGCGTGTTTGCAGAGTGGTGGAGAAACGGGGGGGTGGCCTCCAAAGACTTCCTAGCAATCCCACTGTGTGGGATGTACTGGAGGTACCAGGAGGGGTAGTTGGCCCCCACGGAATACCTTGGGGGCCAACCACCCCTCCTATTACCTCCAATAAGTCTCACACAGCAGCATTGGTAAGTTCTCATAGCAGGCCACGTCCCCGTTGCCCACCAGTCTGCAAACACGCATTTGGATGGAGATTGAAGTGGCCTTGCCTCCTGAGGGTCCTTAGGGACCAACTAGCCCACCTGATACCTCCAGAAAGCCCTAGATAGTGGGATCACTGAGCGGTGGACACAGGGCCATGCCCCCTTTCTCCATCACTCTGCAAACGCACCTCCTGGCATGCTCTTGGTTGAGGGATGAAGTCCCCTTACCTGCTCAGGGTCCCTGGGGGCCAATTAGCCCTCCTGTTATCTCTAGTAAGCCCCACAGCAGGATTGCTGAGAGTGGTCAGAGGCATGCCCTCTTTTTACACCACTCTGCAAATGCGCCTCCTAGCGCAGTGCTGCTCGGGGGATGAAGTCCACTTTAGTCCTGAGGTCCTCAAGACACAAGAGGACCTCATCGCCCCACCAGCAATGCACCAAGAGGTGATTTGCAGAGTGGTGTAAAAAGGGGCATGGCCTCGGACCACCTCTCAGCAATCCACTTTGTGGGGTTTACTGGAGGTACCTGGGGGGCTAGTTGGCACCTAAGGCCCCTTAAGATTCTAGAGGACTTAATCCCCCAAACCAGAATGCACCAGAAGGCACGTTTGCAGAGTGGTGCGGGGAGGGAGAGGGGCCCCTGGCGAGATGCCAGCTTCTCTTTTCTTTTTTTTATTGTTAGAAGGGGGGCTGTGTGGCCCCCCTTCTCATAATATTTTGTGGGCCCAGGGGACCCCATCCCCCAAGGTCTGAGACATTTTATATATTTTATATATTCCCGATGACGATTTCATCCCCAGGAACTCTATCCCCTGGGGCATGGCCACCTATTTTTTATCTTCTTTTTAAAGGAGGGACACCGCGCGGCCCCCCCTCCTGAGGCCCTTTTTGGCCCAGGGACCCCATCCCCGTGGCTTTGCCTCTTTATCAAGATTTTTGATTTTTACTGGTAGGGGCTGCGTGGCCTTCTTCCCTGGGCCACTTTTAGCACCAGGGACCCATCCCACGGGGCCTGGCCTCACATTGGCGACTGTGAGGGGAGCCCCAATACCCCCACAGTCCCAGCCAGCTCCCCGCCTCCTGTGTGAGCTGGCATTGCTTTTGGACAAGGGGAGCTGCTAACATGCAGTGCCCCTTGTCCAAAACCAATTTGCTTTGGTTCATTGAAGCTAGAGCAGTTTTTCTGCTCTCGCTTCCATGAAGCAAAGCAAGAGTTTGCAATCACATCTGCATTTTCTGCTTGGTCATTTTTATAGAGCCGAGACTTTTGCCTCACTCTATATTTTTGATGGCTTTAGAACTCTGTGCACTTTACCCCTGCTAGCCAGGAATAAGGCGTTGGCGCTCCCCGTTTAAACATGGCTGAATTGACTTATTCCTAATTGGCACAGTTAACCTGCCTGTAAGTCCCAAGTATATTGTATGCAAAGTGTATCTAGGGCCAGAAAGTTAAATGTCACTTGTGGACTGCAGTACTTACTGTGATATCTACTACAGTGGCAGGACCAACATGATTTTAGGCCTGCCCTGTGTAGCCCGATTGCTGTATTGTAAACCCTGCATTACAATTTGTCATAAAAACCAATTTTGAAAAGCTGATATCTTTCCTTTTAAATACTAAGCCACCCTGGCCTTGAGGTCCATAAGGTAAGGTGCATGTTATTTAATAGTGAGTCATGTAGAAAATCAATGTTACTGTGTCCCTACAGTGATAAGGCCCAGTAACTACTTTTTAAGAAAAAAACACAGTACAGATTAAAACACTGAAACTGTATCTCAGGAATGGGACCAACTAGAAAAAAATAATCATTATTTTTAATAGTTAAGAAAAATCCAATTCAATGATGAAGTTGCATTTTTAAAATAGTAACTTTTAGAAGATTACAATTTACCTGCCAGGACTGTCAGAAGGCTAAATGGCATGTGCTTCTGCTAGCTCCCAGTGTGTGCTCAGCCTTAAATAGGTGTGACAGAGGTGTGAAATGCCTCCCAGGAACAAAAGAATAGGCTGACCCGAAAGGGCATATATGATTCCTCTGAACATCACAAAGAATATTCAGGGTTGAGACTGTGGTCACCCTGGGACACTACACTGTCAAATCCTACTTGATAGCTGTGTTGGGCCACATGTAAAACTTAGGGCCACTTGAAATGAAGAGAATAGGATGCCAAGACAATTCTTGCATATCCCATGTCTGGTTACTAAAGGAAACTTCTTGTGTCCTCTCAGCCTTCTGTCAATGGGTTTGTTGTGGGTACAGTGCCTGCCTCAAATTGGATTTTAGTGTTAGATGTAGGAGGACACTAGGATTACCATAGTACACCTCCCATGTGAAGGGCACTAACCTGTTTTGTCCATGAGTTGCAGAAGTGACAAGATTCTGACAATCCCTCTTCCTGGTACTTTTACTAATTCAGGGTACAATGAGTCTGTGCTCCAGGCTGGGGGACGGGAAGGGGCGGTGAAGAGAGAGGATACCTTAATCTTATTTTCTCAAGAGGGTGTCTTCTGCATGTCACTTTCTCAGTTCTTTCAATAGTTGGATCCGCACCAGCCCTTTGGGCATTCAACTGTATTATATCTCCCTGTGTTTACTATGCCAAAAACATAACAGGAGGCCACATAAACCAAACTAAACATTATTGGTTACCTTTTGCTTGCATTCCTGGGGTGGGTGATCAAAAGATACTCAACCAGGAACGCCGGTTAGAATTAATAATAGCTGTTCGTGAAGGATTAGCATCTACCCATGCAGGTGTGGCAGCGACACTTCCCTTACTACAGAAATGCTTTGCTGGCATGGTCTGTACAAGCAGACCAAACAATATGTCCTCAGTTGTAACATTTTTCAGCAAATTAAAAGTTCCCTTGCATCTCGCCCACCACAGATACACTTTTTAGTTTCAAACATACCCCTACATGTGTCTATTTGGACCTCTGCACTCAGATGGTGCTTTTAAATGTGCTCTTTAGGCTGTTGATTCATGTTCTAGATTTCTATGGGTGTGGCCACAGGGATCAGATGACGCTCAAACTGTGATTAAAGATTTTCAGATCTCTATCGGGACATAGGCAGTAGCAGTATTCCACTTGGACCATGGAGCAGTGTTTGCCTTCAAGGCTTACCAGGATACCATTGGAACCCTGAGCGTTGCTGTTCATTATTCCTCCCCCTATCAAGCAGAGGGAAATTCCATAGTGGAAAGGAAGAACCGTGCCTGAAAGAAGTCCTTAACAGCTAGAGTATTAGGTTTAGGTCATAGTTGGATCCATCACTTGTACAGAGTCCAGAGATCTTTAAATAATCTGCCTAGATGATTCTTGAGTTGCCAGACCCCCTATATGGTCCTTTCTGATAACAGATGTACCTTCCAGATCTTGATAACCCTGACACAGTGTCAGCAGGTATGCCTTTTGACATCAATGAATGTTTCGCTGTCTTAAAGGAACTTCAAGACTTCTGGAATGAGTGCTCAAAATAAATTTCCAAATATTCTGCCA
Organism: Triturus cristatus; assembly: GCF_964204655.1. Classification (NCBI taxonomy): domain Eukaryota; kingdom Metazoa; phylum Chordata; class Amphibia; order Caudata; family Salamandridae; genus Triturus; species Triturus cristatus. The sequence goes on along the minus strand of NC_140593.1, from coordinate 353,678,401 downwards.
CCAACGAAGTGAAGGAGAAACCAGCAACTTCTGCCTGGTTACTAAAGTTTGGGATTTCGTTTAGGAGAGATTACAGACAGAAAAGAATTTGGCCCTTCATACGTAGCACCGTTTCCAGTCCTTAGCATTCAAGGTGCAAGAACTTTGATTTTGCCACCGCTTGCTGTTGGACAAACAAACCTTTTGTTTGGATAGATTTGATCAAGCTACACCATGTGACGAGTCCTACACAGTAGGTCACGAGGGCTCATGGATAGATACCTGCCTCCTCTCACTACCATACAGGAAATCCCTCTACACGCATTAAATATTACAAATATTGCTACTCTCCAAATAGAGACTTCTGATGCTGAAATTCTACTAGTTCCTGTTGCTTCTGCTAATACAAGATGTATATCAGATGTGAATCTACAGCGTTCTGATGCTACTCCTAACAATGACGTTTTTTATTACCAACCACCTTTGGACGTGTCTACAGGTTCTCCTCTACCATGTGAGGTCCCTGTTATTGCACGGACTGCCTTTGGTCACTTTGTCGCTATTGGTGATTTTTCTTCAGATTCATCTCATACGTCACTGCATGGTATACGTGGATTTCATCTGTGGCTGAAACAGACTTATCTAATTCCTTTGTGGTCGTATATTTGGATTTCCATTTCATTGCTTTTCCTATACATTTGGATTGGATTTGCTACAGTTTTCATTGTGCTACTGAATAGATATTATCTTCCAGAACTGGTAGATGGGGTGCTGAGGCCTCATTCTTCTACACAGAAAGTGTGAAGAGACCTGTTCTGTGGATATATTGTCTGTGGATGTGGGTTCCTTCCTAGAGCTCACTGACTCTCTCAACATGGGAAACATTTTGGGAGCCTCCTAGATTTTAAATTTGAGCCCTTGTTTTAAAACAAATGTACTTTTATTCATTTTTTTTAGTAGTTGTGTGATTTTAATTGACATTTAATGGCTTTCATCTGCTTTTGTTATCAAAGTAAGTTTTATAATTATTTAATTGCATTTTAGATTCGCTTCTGTGCTTTAGTTTTTAGCTGAGTCTCCCTCCAGCCAAGAGCCCGCTCTAAGTCTCCATTTAGCTTGCAACAATAATCCTGTGAGTTTCACTAATGCCATCCCATAAGTCCCAAATCAAACTTGCAGACTTAAAAAAAACAATTATTCATTGATTTGATATTACCAGTCTTTATGAATTAATGTATTGCTTTCATTGCAAAACATTTCAGATCTCATTACTTCTGAGCTATTTTACTGGCCTACAGCAGCCCCTGCCAACAATGGGGACTGCCCTGTAACCACCCAAGGCAATAAATCAGTATCAAAATATTAGCTTTGTTATACGGTTCCTAAAAATTAAGTAGGAGTGTTTACCTGGACAACATGAACTTCAGAATACGGGGAGTCATTTCACACATATCATCAGAATATGTTGGCCCAATTCCTGACTAGCTCACAGTGCCCCATCTGAACCCCTAATCTTACCAGGGTACCAGATGGTGTCAGCTGCCTAGAACATGAACACTCTTATTCCCCAGGCAGATCTACCCTTTCGTTGTTACTTTAGCATGCCAAGGTAAAACACAAGAAACATGCGAATATGGCTTTTCAAACATTTATTTAAACAATTGTATTCTTGTGTAGAAAGAGTGAGATGCAATTATTAAACAGATGAAACAAAGCATTGTAACCAGCATTACAAGAGTGGTGAAAAACAGTTCAACCATGATAAGATTACTATGTGATTATACTCCTATCTAATACTACCTATACTATCGAAAGCATAGTGGGGGTACACTCTGACAGATCAATTGGGATACCTGGATGTGATGTGGCAGTAAGCCGGTCTGATATAGAACAGGCTTGTTCCAGGATAATCCCAGCTGAAGTGTTCCTCTACCGAATGTAGCACGGAGGCTGTTTATATATTAATAGCACTGTTACAATCCCACTGTGCCAAAGCTGCAGAGCTGATGCAATGGTTTGTCTGGAGCCCTAAAGCTGTCTTCAGCTGGACAACAAAATACAAGGGCATTGCGTACAATATGCCTAGCCTTGGACAGAGTGAACAAAAAATGATAACAATACTTACTTAGGAATTAACTGCATGTAGAATAGCTTCTCAGTACATTATTGTGTAAGTGTAAAGCATTTAAAAAGTCACCATTAGAAAAGGATGTCAAGCTAAAATGTGAAACTGAAATGGAGACTTAGAGCGCACCCTGGTATACCACACTGCACCCTCTCCTTGGCCGGAAGGAGAGTCAGCTAAAAACTAAAAGTACAGGAGCTAACCTAAAATGTCAAATAATTATAAAACTTTCTTTAATAACAAAAGCAGATGAAAGCCATAAAATGTCAATTAAAAGCACTCAGCTACTACACAAAATGAATAAAGGTCAATTTGTTTTAAAACAAGAGCCTGAATTAAAAATCTAGGAGGCTCCCAAAATGTTTCCCATGTTGGGAGAGTCAGTGGGCTCTAGGAAGAAACCCACATCCACAGACAATATAGCCACAGAACAGGTCTCTTCACATTTTCTGTGTAGAAAAATGAGGCCTCAGCACCCCAGCTGCCAGTTCTGGAGCAGAGAGTTCTGGAAGATAATATCCATTCAGAAGCAAGATGAAAACTGTAACAAATCCAATACAAATGTATAGGAAAAGCAATGAAATGGTAATCCAAATATAGGCCAACAAAAGGAATTAGATAAGTCTGTTTCAGCCACAGAAGAAAAGCACGTATACCATGCAGTGACGTGTGCGAGGAATCTGAAGAAAAATCATAAATATCGACAAAATAACCAGAGGCAGTCTGTGCAATAACAGGGACCTCACATGTTAGAGGAGAACCGGTAGACACATCCAAAGGTGGTTGGTAATGAAAAACGTCATTGTTAGGAGTAGCAGCAGAACGCTGTAGACTCACATCTGATATGCATCTTGTATTAGCAGTAGCAACAGGAACTAGTAGTATTTCAGCATCTGAAGTTTCCATCCGGAGAGTAGCAGTGTTTGTATTATTTAATGCGTGTAGAGGGATTTCCTGTATGGTAGTGAGAGGAGGCAGGAATCTACCCAGGAGCCCTTGTGGCCTACTGTGTAGGACTGGTCACATGGTGTAGCTTGATCAAATCTATCCAAACAAAACGTTTGTTTATCCGACCAGCAAACGGTGGCAAAATCACAGTACTGGCACCTTGTATGCCAAGGACTGGTACCGGTGCTAAGTAAGATGGGTCAAATTCTTTTCTGTCTGCAATCTCTCCTAAACTAAATCCCAAACTTTAGGAACCCAGCAGAAGTTGCTGCTTTCTCCTTCACTTTGTTGGTGGCAGAACATTTCGAAATTTGATTTGAGCACTCATTCCAGAAGTCTTGAAGTTCCTTTAAGGCAGCGAAACATTCATTGATGTCAAAAGGCATACCTGCTGACACTGTGTCAGGGTTATCAAGATCTGAAAGGTACATCTGTTGTCAAAAAGGACCTTATAGGGGGTCTGGCAACTCAAGGATCATCTAGGCAAATTATTTAAAGCACTCTGGACTCTGTACAAGGGATGGATCCAACTGCAACCTAAACCTAATACTCTAGCTGTTAAGGACTTCTTTCAGTCACGGTCCTTCCTTTCCACTATGAAATTTCCCTCTGCTTGATAGGGGGAGGAATAATGAACAGCAAAGCTCAGGGTTCCAATGGTATCCTGGTAAGCCTTGAAAGCAAACACTGTTCCATGGTCCGAGTGGAATACTGCTACTGCATATGTCCCAATTGAGATCTGAAAATCTTTAATCACAGTTTGAGCGTCATCTGATCGCTGTGGCCACACCCATAGAAATCTAGAACACGAATCAACAGCCAAAAGAGCACATTTAAAAGCACCATATGAGTGCAGAGGTCCAAATAGACACATGTTAGGGGTATGTTTGAAACTAAGAAGTGTGCCTGTGGTGGGAGAGCTGCAATGGAACTTTTAATTTGCTGACAAATGTCACAACTGAGGACATATTGTTTGGTCTGCTTGGACAGACCATGCCACCATTAGCTTTTCTGTAGAAAAGGAAGTGTCGCTGCCACACCTGCATGGGTAGATGCTAATCCTTCACGAGCAGCTATTATTAATTCTAGCCGGTCATCCTGGTTGAGTATCTTTTTATCACCCACCCCAGGAATGTGAGCAAAAGGTAACCAATTATTTTTGGTTTGGTTTATGTGGTCTCCTATTATTTTTTGGCATAGTAAACACAGGGAGATATAATACAGTTGAATGCTCAAAGGGCTGGAGCGGATCCAACTATTGAAAGAACCGAGAAAGTGCCATGCAGAAGACACCCTCTTGAGAAAACAAAATTAAGGCATCACCTCTCTTCACCGTCCCCTCCCGTCGCCCAGCCTGGTCCACAGACTCATTGTACCCTGAATTAGTAAAAGTACCAGGAAGAGGGATTGTCAGAATTTCATCACTTCTGCAACTCATGGACAAAACAGGTTAGTGTCCTTGACATGGGAGGTGTACTATGGTAATCCTAATGTCCTCCTACATCTAACACTAAAATCCAATTTGAGGCAGGCATTGTACTCACAACAAACCCATTGACAGAAGGCTGGGAGGACAAAAGTAGTTCCCTTTAGTAACCAGACATGGGATCTGCAAGAATTGTCTTGGCATCCTATTCTCTCCATTTCAAGTGTGCCCTAAGTGTTACATGTGGCCCAACACAGCTATCAAGTAGGATTTGACAGTGTGGTGTCCCAGGATGACCACAGCCTCAACTCTGAATGTCTTTGTGGGGTTCAGAGGAATCATAGCTGCCCTTTGAGGTCAGTCTATTTTTTTGTTCCTGGGAGGCATTTCACACCTCTGTCACACCTATTTAAGGTTGACCACAGACTGGGAGCTGGCAGAAGCGTATGCCAATTAGCCTTCTGACAGTTCAGGCAGGTAAATTGCAACCTTCTAAAAATTACTATTTTAAAAATTCAACTTCATTATTGAATTGGATTTTTAATAACTATGAAAAAAAGTGGATTTTTTTTCTAGTTGGCCCCATTCCTGAGATACAGTTTCAGTGTTTTAATCTGTACCGTGTTTCTTTTAATGAAAAGTAGTTGCTGGGCCTTATCACTGTAGGAACACAGTGACATTAATTTTCTACATGACTCACTATTAAACACCACGCACCTTACCTTATGGACTTCAAGACCAGGGTGGCTTAGTATTTAAAAGGAAAGCTATTGCCGGTCAAAATGGGTTATTTTGACAGGTTGTAATGCAGGGTTTACGATGCAGCAATCAGGCTACACAGGGCAGGCCTGAAATCATGTTGGTCCTGCCACTGTAGTGGATAGCACAGTAGGTACGGCACTCCACAAGTGACATTTAACTTTCTGGCCCTGGATACACTTTGCATACAATATACTTGGGGCTTACAGGCAGGTTAACTGTGCCAATTAGGAATAAGTAAATTCAGCCATGTTTAAACGGGGAGCGCCAACGCCTTACTCCTTGCTTGCATAAGTAAAGTGCACAGAGTTCTAAAGCCATCAAAAATCTAGGGTGTGGCAAAAATCTCGGCTCTATAAAAATGACCAAGCAGAAAAGGCAGATTTTCTATCGAAAGGTACCCCTTTAATTCCACATGGTCATTTCTATGACCGTAATGATATATATATATGTGTCTGTGAACAAGGCAGGGGAACCTGCCAAAACGCGTTACAGCCCAGCCCTGATATTAAACCAAATAAAAAGCTTATTTTCACTGAAACGGCGTCGTTGGAGTCTGGCTGGGCAATTGTCTATGCTGGAAGTGTTGAAGGATATATATATATATATATATATATATATACACCATCACAGGAAACCCATTTGAAGTAGAGCCACACGAAGGGTAAATTTCGCTCACTTTTAATGGAAGACAGCCTGCCAGCAGGACCCAACAAGGACAGCAAAGTTCAATACATCTGCGCCAGACGCGTTTCAGGGGTAAACCTTTCTTCAGTGGCGTTTCTTGCTGAATGACTGGAAATGTAGCTGAGAGCACGGCTTTTGATTTCGATCACCTGTCCCTATATATTCACTGAAAAAACCATAGGTTTCACACAAGTTATAGTTAGCTGTACATTTCACTCGTAAAAAAACAATGAAATTCCCCCGTTATAGTTAGTGCAGGCAACTATAACTCACGCGCACCGCGTGCCCACGTTATGCGGGATGGGCCATGTACGCACATGGGGGACATATTATGCGCATCGTTGTGAAATGTATTCTTTATTAATTTCACAAATGAAATATGCCATGCACAAATGGTGCCCTTCGGGCACCATTTGCACACGGGGTGGGGAGAGTGTGGATAATTTTTTTTTTTTTTTTTTAATTTTTACCGTACGCATACGGTAAGCGTAATCGGCGATTTTTCGAAAAAAAAATAAAAAAAATTTTTTGGCCTTGGGGGTTGTTTGGGGACCCCTATATCAATGCTGGGTGGTTATGATCTCAATATACTGCCCCTTTAGACATTTTTTGGCTTTATTTTTGCTGCCCCACTCAGAGTGCGAGAGAGAAAATGGCGGCCGCCGCTTCCTGGTTTCGGCCGATTCGAATGTTTACTTAGATCTAACAGCCAATCAGAATCGCGCTCACGCACGTCACCGTACGCGTACGGTAAGCGCACCGTAAGCGCACCGTAAGCTGGCTCAGATATATATATTGATTTAAAGGCTATTTTCTCAGAATCTACTGAACAGATTTACACCAAACCTACAAAAGGCACTTCCTTGACCTGTAGACTACCTCTAGGCCAAATTTCAAGGAACTTTGTTCAGCCGTTCGGGCTGTAGCTGTGTCTAAAGGTCCTATGGAAAAATGCATGGGAAAAACGCGTTTTGGGACCCCCCTTTTATCTCAGCCCCCGCTTGACGAATCCCCCCGAGACTTTCAGGGTAGAAGCGGAGCGCAGCGCCCCACCTATTTTGAAAATTTCGCGAGGATTCGTCGACCGGCGCCAAAGTTATTCAAAAAAATAGAATGTTGCGGTTTTCCTATGGTAAGAGGGTCCTAACTATAACTACCTACTGGCGACCGCCAGTAGGTAATATATATATATAAATATATAAATATATATATATATATATATATATATATATATATATATATATATATATATATATATATATATATATATATACATACATACACATAATTCTGCTGCATGCTGGTGGTATAACATCCTTTCTAAACATGAATGGCACGTGCCTGTATCACGCTTCCTTCCTGGGTTAAGAGCTTTTATTCGCTATCATTATTAGTAAAGCAATCAGAAATCAAAGTGAGTCGTTTTCAGACAATAGGGCTACTTTCGACAAATACATTTCCTGTCCTTGGGATAAGCTCAACGTCAACAATGTTATTTATACTCAAAGAATACAGGGATAATGCTTTCGACCTTTCTTCCAGTGCTTTTTCCTTGCAGTAAATGTCAACATTGCCTTCCCACACAACTCCCATTCATTCCTGTGTCAGTCGTGCGTGTGCTGATACACCAGCGCCCTGTAATCTCTACAAATATGCTTCCTGCATTTCATAGTAGAGGACATGGAGAAGGTCATTTAGATGTGTGATTTTCTTGCTTTTTCTGCAATAAAAATGTCTCGAATTAGTCCCGTGCATCATGTTGATGGTGCTATTAAACAAGAGAAAGGATAATATCTCCATGCCCCACTTCAAATGTGAGACGGGAGTCGGAATAATGCCATCACCACTCCATTCAAAATGTCAGCAACTGAGAGCAGGAAATGTGTGCACATAAAAAATGAAAGGTAAACGAGTTATAATTTTACAGTAAAGTGTGAAAACATGATTTTCAAAAACATTCATCACCTGCTTAGCCACGTACCCTCTATTGTCATGTTCTACCCCATCAACATTGAGTTATATATGTATTTATTTATTACAGATGTGTTATTTGTATGTCAGTGTCACCTTGCTCAAGGCCGGATTGGCCATTTATTCACTGGGGCATTTCCCCAGCGGCTTGAGTCATTGCAGGTCAGTTTCTGAAGATCAGTGGTCGCTGCCTCTGTCTTCAGCCAACAGAGTTTTACCACAAAAGGCGCAGCAGGCAAAAAGTGAGTGGGGGAGACCGAAAAAAGAAAAAAGAGAAAGAGAGATCGACAGAGTGTGATGGAGCGAAAGTCAACGATTGCAAAAAAAAGAGACAGAAAGGGAGCGAGGGCTGGTTAAAAAGAAGCATTTGCAATGCAATCAGTCTCGCCTTTGGGATCTTATATGTATTTAGCTATGCAGCACATTAGCCTGGGTGCTAAAACATCTACTGTTCTTTAACATTGAGGGAAAGTAAGCACCAAACTGCATAACACGCCAGGTACAGTAACACATGGAGAAAAATATTGCCTTTCAGCAGGAAATGGTACAATCCAAAGCTCTGTTTTTAATATAAAATCAGGGCCTTCGGTGGTCATATCACTGAAAATACAAGATTTGAAAAAAATATTATTGTCTACGGCTGCTTGTGTAAGACAATCTGCCGGTAGTTTCCTATCAAGTAAGTTAAATAGAGGCAGTTGCCAGAAAAAGAAAAAAGAAAGTCCCTTAGCAGAAAGCAATTCTGGTATTTTACTAACCTCTACTGGTCATTTTTTATCAAGACAGTTAAATAGAGGCAGTTGAACAAGCAAAAAGCAATTCTGGTATTTTACTGACCTCCACTGGTCGTTTTCTATCGAGACATTTAAATATAGGCAGTTGAACAGAAAGAAAAGTCCCTAAGTAGAAGCACAAAAGTCCTAGGGCTGATCTCCGGAGCCCACAAAGTACATACACATATAAGTATATACTCAAGTATATACAAGAGGTGTCGAATTCTCGACCTAATTAGTGGACACTGGTCTGTTTATTTTTTCATCAGGACTGCTTTTGGCTCCCAGGCTGGCCCTAACCTTTGAGCTCAGCTTCTGATCTCTGAGTATATGCCACGTTTATAGACTCTATGACAAGAGTGTTTAGAGTCTAGATGGAGGTGACGCATGTCACCCTATAGAGTCTAGCTGGAGATGGCCAGATTTTGAAAACCAAAAAACAAGACACTCCAGAAATCCACAAGCAGCACTACAAACGAGGGGCACAGTGTGACAATTATCAGAGCTCACCAAATAGAAAACGCAGACAAAGAGACACTAAAGTAAATTAAATGTAGCTATTTCACACAGAATCATCCCTTTCAACTTAATTGTTTTCTAGTAATGAAATAGCTGGTAATAACAATGTTTTGATTATTTGAGCCAGTTTTTTACCCTTTTCTATGTCAGTCACATTATGTATGTCAGAAGAAGTGCAATTTGTCCTTAAGGAATCGCAAATTACCACCAACTTCAAGTTGGTGGTAATTTGCGATTTCTTTTAAAAATGCACTTTTTTGCATTTTTCAAAGTGCCATGTGACGCAGATACATGCCCTTAGGGCATGTATGTGCGCCACATGTGCACACATACATATTTCAGGGGTGCAACAGGGTGTCCTTTGACAACCTGGCACCCTTAAAATTGCATTCTCATTTTGCGATTCTATAATTGGGATCGCAAATTGAGAATGTCTTGCCATTCATTCCTATGGGCCTCCTAGCCCATAGGAATGAATGGGAAGGTATTCCTTAATTGCGATTCGCAATTTGCTAATCGCAATTAAGGAATGCCAATGAATCGCAAAATATTTGTGATTTTTTTATTACATCCCGTTTTGCGATTTCTCAAATAGCGATTATCTAAAAATCGCTATTTGAGAATCGCAATAACGGTATTTGATACATATGCCCTAATATCTTCTTATACTACTATAATAATTTCCAGTATAGTCTTAGTATCTCTCGGTCCTAGTGTTTCCCTGTTCAATACCTCCCTGTTTCAATGTCATTCAGTCAAAGTAAATCCCTCTCCCTATGTCTCCCAAGTCCTGTGTGTCCCTGTCCCAGTGTCTGCCTGATTTTTCTGCCATCCGTATCCCAGTGACTCCTTGGCCCCAGTGCCTGTATTTGCTTGTTCCCAGGTCTGCTTCTCTCCATGCTTTTCTATGCCTGTCTCATTATATATGTCTATTTCCATCCCAGTGTTTTTGTGCCACTGTATCTACACCTCCCACATCTGTGTCTCCCATACCTGTGTTTTCCCAAGTCTGTGTGTTCCCACCTATGTATCTCCCCATCTACGTATCTGTGTCTCTTGGTCCCTGTGCCTCTAATCATATGTGTTTCCTTGTCCCTTTGCATTCCCAGTACGCACATCTGTGTTTTGCATTCTCCATGTTTGTGCTTGTATTTTGCATCTCCAGTGTCTTAATCTATATTTTATGTTACCAGTGTTAGTGTCAGTGTTTTTCTCATGTATGTTTCTACTTGTTCTAGTATTTCTCGGTTCTGGTATCTTCCTATGCCAAATCTCTTTGTTCCTGAGTTTTATTATCTTTGTGTAACCCTCTCCCAATGTGTAACCTTCTGCGTGTTTCTGTCTCTATGTTGCTGAGTCTGTATTTGCTTTTACCATCTCTAGGTCCCCCACCCCCCAGGTATGTTTCTCTGACAGGTTATATGTGTGTCCTCATTCCTATATCTGTGTCTTCATGTTAAGGTTTCCCCATCCCTGTTTCTGCAACTACAAATTTCTGCATCTATTTGTTACCGTGCCTTTGTCCCCATCCATAAGCCTTTGCCTTTCTGTTTCTTCTCATCCCAGTGTTTACAACTGCTGCTCTTTTCCTACCCCTCAACATCGCCAGTTGAGTGTGTTCTTCTCTACAAGACTCCTCATCCTATTTCTTCATGGTCCCACTGCTTCTTTGTGACTCCTCATCTTAGTTTACTTGCAATCTAGTATCTCCCTATACAGACATTACCTCATCCCATTCTCTCCCTGTTATTGTGTTTGTGTACACCACTTCATCACTAACTCCCACCATAACTGTCTGTCCCAGTCCATGTGTCTTTGTTTCCATTTGTCATCCTGACTCCCTGCCCCAGTATTTCTCTACTTAATTGTGCTCTTAAGACAGGGCCTTCCTGTCTCTGTCCCTGTGTTTCCCTGTCTCACGTTCTGTATTACTTTGCTCCCAGTTGTTCTTTCTAATGCAAGAACTTTGTTTGTCTATTGCCCGTGTATGCGTCTCTCTGTCCTGGTATTTTTGTTTCTTAATCTTTTTTTGGGGGGGGGGGACTCCTATAGTCCTGAGATGTGAGCACCCAAAGAACAAGACTCTATAACACAGGATTGTAAATGTAAACTTTGAACATTTACAAGCAGTTTAAACACTTTTGAATTAATATATTTCATTGCTTTGCTTTTATTTAGTTTGTTTACTCAATATGTAAGTAACTACCAGAACTTTAGCTCAGAATATTCTGTCCCGCACATTTGCAGAAGGGGACTGGGGTTACAAATTTGGAGCAATACTACCTGGCCTCACAAATGCAACATACAGCACACTGGTTTATGGAAGAGGATAACTGAGAGAAGAAGTTGTTAATGGACGCCTCCAGTACCTTTATATTACCTCAGATAGTGATGGTGGGAGGAAGGGGTGGGGGTTATGTTCCATTCCTGGTGAGGCACACAGCGCTGATGTGGAAACACACTCTCCAATTGATTTTGAAAAAGGCCCCCGTTGGTAGGGGGTTTGTGTTCTGGGACTTACCTGCATTTAGGGACCTTACAAACTCAGTGAATATGTCCCAGATGTATGCAGTTGGTTGCGAAACTCTAGTAAACCTGTCTCCCAACAAAGAATTCATATCCTTTGAAGTCACCCAACTTAGTTTTAATTTTGGAATGGGACACTTCCTTCAACACGACAGCCTTACTGGCAATCATTAGGGATATACGGCCCTCCTTTGGCAATTATCGTCCTATTTCCCTGCTACCCTGGGTGAGTAAAATCGTGGAGAAGTATGTCAATCTCCAGCTGGTTAGCTTTCTTGAAGATAACCAGCTGTTAGATACCACTCAGACAGGGTTTAGACCTAAGCACGGAACAGAGTCCTCCCTCCTCATGGTCATCGAGGAGTCCAGGAAAATTCTTGACCAGGGAGGATCAGTGGCAGTGATCCTCCTTGATCTCAGCGCAGCGTTCGACACGGTCAGTCATAACACCCTACTGAACCGTCTTTCGAATGTCGGCATTGTGGACAAGGCCTGGCTCTGGTTAAAATCTTTTCTGAGTAACAGGTCTTTCCGAGTGTTTGACGGACAGACAGTGTCTTCCAGCATGTCCCTGAAGTGTGGAGTCCCCCAGGGCTCCTCCTTAAGCCCCGCGCTTTTTAATATCTATATGAGGCCACTGGCTGAGGTAGTACATCCGTATGGAGTCAAGATCATATCCTATGCGGACGACACCCAGTTAGTGGTCTCATTAGCGCAGGAGGCGCAGCAGTCACTTCTAGGCGGACTAAGAAAATGCTTGGAGGAGGTAAAGGCCTGGATGACTCTGTCGTCATTGAAGCTCAATGGTGACAAAACGGAGCTTATGCTCCTGGGCCCGGCTGATCCCACCTTTTTTAACTCACTATGGCCCACCTGTCTAGGCCCCCCCCCCGGCCCTGAAGGATAACATCAAAAGCCTAGGGGTATGGCTGGACAGAAGGCTGTCATTAAACACCCAGGCCACAAAGCTCTCAGCCACCTGCTTTGGTTTGCTCAGGACACTGAAGAAAGTCCTTCCTTTGCTCCCAATGGAGGCAAAGCAAACGGCTGTACAGGGCCTGATACAATCACGCTTAGACTCTAACAACGTCCTCTACTTGGGTGCTCCAGAGTACACCCTAAAGAGGCTACAGCTGGTACAAAACTGTGCTGCTCGTACTCTGCTACAGATCCCACGCAGACTGCCAGTTAAAGCGGCACTGACTAGCCTGCATTGGCTCCCAGTGCGTAAGAGAGTCACCTTTAAGGCAATGTGTATTGCTCACCAGGCCTTCTGGGACTCGGGACCCCCAATCACTCGTAGTCTAGTAAACCAGTATCGTCCAGGTAGAGATCTACGATCTAGCCAGGCTTTTATGGCAACAGTCCCTAGAATTAAAAGGACAGGATCGGGTGGAAGGACGTTTGCCTTCAAAGCCACCAGGATCTGGAACTCCCTCCCCTCCCACCTGAGATCCAACCCTGACCTCGTCTCTTTCCGCAAACAATTAAAAACACACCTGTTCAACTCTCCTCAATAAAACCTAGTTCGCCTTCCCTACCGGTCTACAACCTCACTTACCCTATCATCTGGTTCCTTAGCGCTTGGACGCCTCAGGGCAGCAATTCGCGCTGTTATAAATTTACTTTCATTCATTCATTCATTCACTCCTTCCCAGTAGCCCCTCCCACATCACACACCTTTTGGGTTCTTCTGGAGCTTGGGGGAGGGTGGCACCTAGTCACAGATTTTACAAGTCCATGTCTACGGACAGACCGATTGTACCACCCCTCCTCCAGGGCATCTTGGGATGGAGAACTTATGCTGCACATTGAGGATGCACAATAGGAAAGAATGTGTGGCCTTGTACAATCTGTTTCCACCAATGCTAGGTTTAAACTCACACACTCTCACTTACTGCATCGCACCTGTATAAGATCACGCATACGAAACAGACCCTGGCAAATCCTAGCACTGCCGGCTGTCACCATTCAGCAGCCTCTTTTTTACTCCTCACTTGGTACTGTCCAATGGTTCACAACTTCTGGTTGAGAGTGGTCGAGAGAATGACTGTGGTGGTGACAATCCCCTGTCCAGCAGAGCCACTCACCTGCCTTTTGGTGGACATCCGCCTTAAAAAAGACAGAAAATTACTTTCAAATTTCTACATTTACTCCTTGTTCTTGCCAAGTGGTGGGTTGTGATCACTTGGTTGGGTGGGAAGGGCCTCGCCTTGGGACGCTGGGAGATGGATGTGGCAGAATGGGCTGTAGTTAAGGAATTGAGATTAAGAAAGTGCAGGTGTGATGACAAACTGGCTGAAGAGTTTGGTGTTTGGGATGGTACCACTCAGGCTCCTAGCAGGCACCCGGGGCTAAGAGTGAAGAATCCTCTGTCTCAACTGATACCTAAGCATCAGAAACTAGGTAGTGCTTTAGATCTACTGACACCCCATAAACCATGACTGCACACAATTTGCATCCTCCTGTAATTACGTATTAGATGGCAACTGGTGTTGTAAATTTGCTTATTTTTTCTGCTGTTATTGGCGGCAATCAGTAAAGGATGTTTTAAAAAACAAAGTAACTACCAGAACCTCCTTGCCACATGACATGGCAGCAGATATACCCAATTTCATAATAATGACCTTCTCCTGCAAATATGTAACAGACAGAGCCAAGAATCAGAGCCAGCATCTGAAACTTTCCAACCCACCGCAGTCAGAGTAGCAGAAGTACTATGCATCTTTCTCCATGCTCGTCCCCACTGTCCTTGATGCCGTCATCCACCCCACTCCCAGTACCCCTACTTCCCAACACAGCACAACAACAACAGGACAATAAGCAAGGCTTTTATGCCATAGCAGGATTTCCACAAGTGTTGGGGGCTATGGACTGCACACATGTGCAACTTGTGCCTCCTGTGGCTACATCCCATATATACCCAACAGGAAGCACACCCATTCCATGAATGTGCAGTCAATCATGGACCATCTGGGCCTTGTCATAAATGTCCTTGCGAAGTACCCCGGCAGTGCTCATGACTCCTTCATCTTTCAGCATTCTGCCATCAATGAGCGTTTCCATAATGGTACCTATGGGAATAGCCTACTGGTTGGTAAGTACACCTCAAGCACATGACAGACACAAGGCACTCAGTCATGTAGGCATACGTTGACATATTAGTCTTGGGTAGAATGAGACAGTGTATACGTTGTTGGTGTGGCTCCATATACTTGTCCCCTACTACATGGCATATGCGCAGCACATTTCTTAAAAATCACACATGTCGACGCCACCTAATCACTGTGGCCCACGTGCACAAGTCAAATGGGCTGATGGAGTATCACCAATCATGATGCTCTGGTTAAGCAGCTACCCAAATGATGTCACTGTGGCAAGGCTACGTATGTAGGCATGACACTGCAAGGCCACATAGGTATGCAGTATAGCAGGCCACAAAAAAGTGCATCTCTCATTGACCTTACGTTAAGGATGTATACCATGGGCATTGTGGTGGCCTTTCACATCCAACACCAATGAAGATCACACATGTTTACACATATCCTATGTACAGGGACCCTGGGACAGTGTGCAAGTAGTGTGCCTCCCAAAAGGAGGTGAAAAGAGGATAAATAATCACATGTATCATTATCATGTCCAATTATTATGTGTCCAGCATTCTGCATGCCACATTGAAGGAGGGAATAGCACAGATTGTATGAAATTGGTGTTGGAATGTGTCACTTAAACTGTGACATCATGTCAGGTCACTAAGCTGACACACATGCAACATGGTGCAAGAGAGGATGGTGTTGTCATTAGTCACTATTATGTGAGTTGGTGAATATTGAAAAACCGTGGATGTACTGTATGTCAACTGAAATGCACATTCCATCACTTCACTTTGGATGCAGGTTAGCTCAGCCTTTCCACATCCATTGATGTCCAGTGGTACAAATTCTACATGAGGACCTATGTGCGCATTTAACTGGGTCAAAGACCCTCATATATGCAAACAAAAGTTCAATGAGGCTGCTAAAAACATTGTTGAAGCCAGGCAATCCCTTGGTGAAGTCTGTGTATCACATGTCAATCCCGTGGGCAAGAGACATGAAGATATAGCACATATGTGTGAAACTGATAGGTACTGTCTTATATAAACCTCACTGGATACACTCAGCTACGCTGCATCTGATCACAAATCATATATCCCCATTCACATCCAATGTGTACAATATCAATAAATCTTGTTGCAGAAACCACTACATCCCCTATGACAGCCAGTAATATTGTTTTCAGGGCAATATTATGACTGTCATAAAGATATGCTGCACTGCTTCTGCCTGCACAGACACAGAACCAATAGACACTGAATCATGTGGAATATATAGCCTATACTGTCCACAAGATATGTGGCACTATAGTGTACACAGTCTACCTGTTGCACTGTAAAGTTAACATTACCATACATCTACTAACCCTTGTATTCTGTCACCATAATGGACTCTGTGCAATGTCATGTGCATACTACCATGTCACATATTGATACACCAACTATCCTTCCCATGGCGCATAGAAAAATGTTGACTTAAATTATCAATACAAAATATGTGTGCATGAAGGAAGACACCTCACCAGCTACTGTTACTTGTTGAACAATCACAAAGGTATCAGTTTAGGATCTGAGCTAGTACCCACAAATTGTCACATTAGATGATTATGAGACACTTGCTTACTCAATGGCAAAGAGACTAACCTCTTTGGTGACAAACCATCACCTGCATGGCATTGCCACTGATCTGAATGACAAATACTGAGTGCATCACATAGGACAGCGCACTTGCATGTGTAGATTTGTGTCAGCCACTGCCAAATCAAACTTGCCTGTATGTCACACATTGCCATATTATGTTCATGACAGTTTGCAAGGTGAATGAATCAAGCTGGACACAGACCAGAATGGAAAAAAAATGTTGGAATTACCCTCATCATGATTCTTGATTAATACAGCACATCCTTTCTTTGCAGCAGACCAAGGTTACACACTGAGGTTACGCACTGACGCCATGGGCCATGACTCCTGTAAAGGGCCCGCAAAACGAGGCCCAGCGGACCTACAACCATGCCATATGCTGCACCAGGTCCATTGTTGCTCAGACATTTGGTGTCCATAAATCACACTTCTGCAGCCTTGTTGTATCTGGGGGCAGATTGCTCTACTCCCCACCTATGGTCTGTAAAATAATCTGCTCTATGTTTGCATGATATATGTGTCAGGACCAATGTGCCACTCCGTCCATCATCTCTTTGTGTTTGCTTTGTTCGCCCTACGTTGGCAGGGTATGCCCAGACGTGGGGCCCTTGCTCACTTTGCTACTGGATTCAAGCTAGCCTGGTTGAAGAGGGCTGTTAGCCTGAAACCGGTCCCAATATGCTTGTTTCCGGTCCAGGGAAGACATGGCTTGGCAGTTCGTACTGGACTGTTCCCATGAGGCACAGGGTCAAGACTGATTTGCATATAGCTGTATCTGAACTGGGGTGGCAAAGTGAGCTAAAGAATGATGATGGATTCAACCCAGATCTGTGACTGGGGGTGAGTGTTTGAAATGTTTCAGCACTCCGCCCATCATCTCTTTGTGTTTGCAAGTGAAATAGTGTGCATGTTAACTACCTGTAGTAGATAGTCCTCCATTGCCAGCCATAATGACCATGGTATAGCAATGTAGATGTTGACCAAGAACTGTGTGTGTGTCTCTCCTGATGCTAGCCACGTGTTAGGCCTCATACTTGTGGCTGACAGTATAGGCCACTCTGTTTATGATAACTTTGCAGTGCTCCACATAGGATGTGTATGGGAACACACTCCCAAAACCAAGGTCTACATATGCCACAAGAACTAACTTAACTACATGTTAGATCCAGAAAGTTACTTCAATTTACACAAACAAAATCTACATATCATACTTTGCCAGTGTAACAGTGTTGACTGTGTACACTCACTGCTATGCATACGCAACACCATCTTGATGCATAGTCTGGGTGTGGAGTCATTTATATAGCTTTACTGTCAGGTGCAGTACACAAGTTACCTAGTGGACCAGTACGCATAAATTGAGATGTATGTGGCTTACTCATTTACTGGTGTCTGCTTTTCAGAGGCCCTCCGGATACCATAACTTTACTGAGTGTGGTATGTGAATTGTGTAGGTGCACAGCATCATTCAAGTCAGCTACCATCATGTAGTTAGGTAGTGATGCCGCTCAGCACATGGTTATGGTAAATGGCCTACAGGTGCATGTGTAATGCATTTACATGTATATTTGACTCAGCCACACTTACCAATGTGTATCATCCAGACATGTCAACTTTGTCATCTGAACACTTAAAACCTGAAAGGCTACATAGCCAATAGCCTTGCATATGTACTGGGCTGTTGTTGCTTATCAAATATGTGTAATGAGTTAAATGATGTGCTTTACTTGTTATGTCTTGTAGCTGAACCACCTGCATACATAGAACCTGAGAAGGCTAACTTCAGCAACCCCAACGTCACCTGTAAGTGACTTCATCTGTGCTATATGTGTAGTGCAAGGAGTGAGTGTGAAGTCAGATGATGGGGGAATTGCCTGATTCATTGTGCATCCTTCTCACAATTGAACTTTTAGAAGGTGAGAAATAGGCCATGGAAAGTTGTGGTGACGTGTTGCATGTCTATCAGCGTCTGACTACTGTTGAGGAGAACACTTTGCCTATCTGGGAAGGACAACATAAAAGTTGTTTACGAAGGGAACTATGGCCCCAGTATCAGACAATGCTAATGTATTTGGTAGCGGATGGATAATAGATAATGATGTGGTTGTGAATGCAATAGTGTGAGAAGTTGGCCTGGCATATGCTGGTCACTGGTTATAGTGGCCACCTTGCACCAGTCCAATTTGACTCTTATGGTAGATAGGTTTAAGACAACCTTTTAAAGAAAGCTATCCTAGTGGTAGCTGTGGAGAGCAGCCTTCAGGCTAAGTCTCAGAGGAATGTAAAGCAGCTTGTTTTACCTTACAATCTCTTGAATTACCAAATGAAAGGACACCACACAGGTATATATATTAAATATATATGTATTTATTACTAGACACACTCTACTAATCTCTTTATGAGATTAGAAGCCAGATACACATTCAAATGTCAACGTTTCACAATAAATTAAGCACAAATATGGCTGGAGCCCTAGGGGCGTACCAGACCATATACTAAAAAATGGTATAAGAATGTCGACTTGCAAAATGACAAGGCCTAGGGCCTGGGGAATCGCTGGGGCTTCACTACTGCAGTCTTAGCAGGTAAGTAACAGGCCCACGGGAGACGCGTGCAGTGTGTGAACACAGCCTCAGGTTCCCTATTGGTTATAATGGTGCAAGTCGCGGTTTGATTTTTAAAGTTCTAGGGTACTTCGAGGAAGTCTACAAGCAAGCCACTTACAAGGTAAGTACTTCGAGGGCCAACACACACTAGGGCACCGGAGAGCACGAGTTACCTCACCCAGGGAAGCCGGGTGCATAGGTGTCTTTTGGTGTCGGGTCGCGTCGCTGTTTTCTATGGAGACCAAAGAAGACTTGCTGCTTGCGTCGACTGAAGAAGTGTCCGGTGGAATCCAAGGGTGGATTCAAGATGCAGAAGACCTGAAAATTGAAGGGACAGTGTTCAAGGTCACTTGCCAGTGACCGGTGGCCAGGAAGATGGCTGACCTCAGATGTCGGGTGATTACAGGTCATTGATGGTGTTTTGACTCTTCACCCACGAGGTCCAGGAGGGATCGACGATGACCAGCAGCTGGATTCCGAGTATCCCACAATGTCTGCAGCTGATGGCGGTGTTGGCAACCGGATTGGAGCCAACAAGCCTTGGCAACTGCAAGTCTCGTGTACACTGAAGAAAGTCAATGGTGCAGACCAGCAAGGTCTGAGGGACTCACCCAGCAAGGGTTAGTGAGGGCAGGCCTGGAGCAACCAGAGAAGCTCTTTTAGTTGATGAGAAAGTCTTTGGGGGACTCACAAGCCAACGGGCAAGGGATCGCAAAGGCACCTCTTCAGGAAATGCTTCACAGGAGCCCACGGTCACTCGGGACAGAGTAGGCCTCTGATTTTCACTGCTAGATCTGCTTCAAGCATGGGCCACAAATGATCCAATGCACAAATCCGTAGGACGTTGTGAAGGGTTTGCACTCGACAATAGTGCACGGTCCCCAGGTATTGCTGTTCCTCATCACTCGTGGGGTCCACTCACCACAGCTTTGCTGGGGACTCACAATGGCTGTCGAGAAATCAGGAAATCTACTTCTGGGGCAGCAGGGACTTCGAACTCCGGCGGGAGCGAGAAAGTTTGCAACCAGTGATTACGTTTTTTGGTGCCTGCCAAGCAGGGGAGTCACTCCTTGACTCCAAGGGAGATTCTTCTGTCTTCCAAAGGTAGTGGAACGTCGAAGGGCCAGGATTCTTCTTTGTAGAGGGTCGTCCAGGGTTATCTGATTTGCAATGGCAAAGTTTGCTATCTTATAGTGAAGATAGGGGAGGGACTAGCTCTAGGACTCCTCCTCTAGGAGGATCAGGGGAGGGGGTGGTTACACCCACTTCCCTTTGTCCAGTTTCGCATCAGAGCAGGGACAGGTAGACCCTGAACCGGTTTGAGCTGGCATATGCACAGAGGAGCCTACCGCTCCACCAATGCAGGACTTCAAAGCCCTCTAGGAGTGCACCCACCCAGCCCCAATACACTAAATCCTGTCTGGAAGGTGGTAACACCTCCCTGTGACAGGATGCCTTTTGTTGGGCTTCCTCCACTGCGAGTTTCAGTCAGCAGCAGGAGAGCAGCCCAGTGTCTGTGCTGTTGGCATCCATTTTGTGATGCCAGGGCTCTATAGGATTTCTATCTTTTTACATGTCGTCCCCTCTAGAAGGGTGGGATCATGCTCCCACATCATGGACTGATGTGGGGGTATGATTCCAAGTTGTTTGACACCAAACACGACAAGTTTTGATGCAATCATTCCAAAGTTAGCATTTTAATGCACTTAAGAGTATATGATTTAACCACATCCACAAACAGCCATAGAGAATAGACTCTGGTAGCTGCAGAGGGGCTCTGCTCAGGCAGAGGCACCCCCTCACATTGTAAACCAAGCACCCTGCCCTCAGGATTGATAGGGCCTACCATAGGTGTGGCTGATAGGTTTATATGTGTGTGTATGGTGAGATATAGAAACCTATATCTCTGTGAGGAGTGCTAACACTACCTCACACAGGCTGCAGTAGCAGGCCAGTGGTGTCAGATTGAGAATGCTTCACAGGGGTGGCATAATACATGCTGCAGCCCCTGGTAGGCCTGTGAAGTGCCTATGCCCTAGGTACCTAAGGTACCATATACTAGGGGGTCATAAGGTACCACAGTATCCAATCACAAGTGCATCTAATATGCACACCAAGTCGTTTGGAGAGAACAGAGAGACTGGGGCCCTGATTTGCAGGGACCCAGCCTGACGATAGCCAGAAACCAGTGTATACATCAAAAAAAAGTGGGGGCAACATAAGTGCAGATCCTACTCTCCTACCCACCCCCTCCCCCCCCCCACGCAGGGAAATTAAACTAACCCTGACCAGTTGAGTCTTCATGTTCTAAGTGGAAATACCTTGAGAGTCCATCTGCATTAGCATGTCGGGTTCCAGGTCTATGTTCCACTGTATAGTACATCCCCTGTAGGGAAATGGACCACCTGAGCAGTTTAGGATTTTCACCTTTCATATGTTTGAGCTATAGGAGGGGCTTGTGGTCAGTCTGAACAATGAAGTGAGTGCCAAACAAGTATGGCCTCAGCTTCTTCGCGGCCCACACCACAGCAAAGGCCTCCCTCTCTATAGCTGACCAACGTTTCTCTCCAGGGGTCAGCCTTCTGTTTATGAAAGCTACTGGCTGGTCTTGACCTTCATCATTAAGTTGAGACAGTACAGCTCCCACACCCAGCTCTGAAGCATCTGTTAGGACAATGAACTTCTTTTTGTAATCTGGACTCTGCAAGATGGGGGCAGTGCACATTGGCTGCTTGAGGTCATCAAATGCCTTTTGACAGCTACTGAACCTTTTTTGGCATTTTCTTAGAGATAAGATCATTTAAGGGGGTCACTATATATCCATATCCCTTAACAAACCTCCTATAGTACCCAGTCAGGCCTAAAAAGGCTCTAACCTGTGTCTGGGTTGTTGGAGCTACCCATTCCATTATGGTTTGGATTTTGCTCTGCAATGGTTGAACCTGGCCTCCACCTACAAGGTGGCCCAGGTACACAACCTGACTCTGCTCTATCTGGCACTTAGTGGCCTTGATAGTGAGGCCTGCTTTTTGCAGGGCCTCCAAAACATTCCTGAGGTGGACCAGGTGATCCTGCCAGGTGGAACTAAAGACAGCAATATCATCAAGATAAGCTGAGCAATAGGTTTCCATACCAGTCAGAAGTTTATTCACCAACCTCTGAAAAGTGGCAGGTGCATTCTTCAAACCAAAGGGCATTACCACAAAGTGATAGTGCCCACCAGGGGTTGAAAATGCTGTTTTAGCCTTGACATCATCAGCTAACTTGGTTTGCCAGTAGCCAGCTGTTAGGTCAAATGTACTAAGATACTTGGCTGAGGCCAAAGTGTCTATAAGTTCATCTGCCCTTGGAATTGGATAGGCATCAGTCCTGGTGACTGCATTGAGGCCTCTGTAGTCAACACAAAACCTCATTTCTTTCTTACCACCCTGGGTATGAGGTTTAGATACAAGGACTACTGGGCTAGCCCAAGGGCTATCTGAAGGCTCAATAACACCTAGTTCCAACATTTTCTGGACTTCAGTCCTGATACAATCCCTGACATGGTCAGGTTGCCTTTAGATTTTACTCTTTACAGGCAGACTGTCTCCAGTGTCTACCTCGTGGGTGCACCAGGAAGTCTGACTTGGGGTCAGGCTAAACATGTGTCTGAACTGTTGCAGAACTTGTCTGCATTCAGTTTGCTGATGCTCAGTGAGGCTGCTTGCCAAAGCAACACCAGCAACTGACCCATCATCAGGGTTCTGTGAGAGCAGGTCAGGGAGAGGGTCACTCTCCTCCTCCTGGTCCTCAACAGTTGCCATGAGCAAGCCCATGTCAGCCCTGTCCACATATGGCTTACTTAAGTCTGTTGACATGGAGCACCCTAAGGGGGCTCCTGGGAGTTCCAATGTCCACCGAGTAGGTGACCTCTCCCTTTTCCTCAACAATTGTATGGGGGCCACTCCATTTGTCCTGGAGAGCTGCTGGTACCACAGGCTCCAACACCCACACTTTCTGGCCTGGCTGATAAACAGTCAGGACAGCCTTTTGGTCATGCCAAGCTTTTTGTAATTCTTGGCTAGCCTCAAGGTTTTTAGTTGCCTTCTTCATGTCCTCTGCCATCCGGGAGCGGAGACCAAGTACATAGTCCATTATATCCTGTTTTGGAGGTTTGAGAGGTAACTCCCATCTCTCCTTCACCAGACATAAAGGTTCTTTGACAGGGTGCCCAAACAGAAGTACAAAAGGGCTGTAGCCAACACCCTTCTGTGGAACCTCCCTGTATGCAAAATCATTCCCTTTAGGTTTTTGTTGAATCTCTCAACTAACCCATTGCATTGTGGGTGATAGGGAGTAGTGAATTTGTAATTGACACCACACTCCTTCCACATTGCTTTTAGATATCCTGACATAAAGTTTGCACCTCTGTCAGATATGACCTCCTTAGGGAAACCCACTCTGGAGAAAACTCTGATAAGGGCTCTGGCTACCACAGGGGCTGTGGTAGTCCTGAGGGTTATAGCTTCTGGATACCTGGTGGCATAATCCACTACCACCAGTATAAATCTGTGCCCAGATGCAGTTGGAGGGTCAAGGAGACCAACAATGTCAATCCCTACCCTTTCAAAGGGAACCCCCACCACAGGTAGTGGTATCAGGGGGGCCTTTGTTGTGCCACCTGACTTGCCACTGGTTTGGCAAGTGACACAGGAGCGACAAAACTCCTTGGTGTCCTCAGACATGTGTGGCCAATGAAAATGAGAGACAAGCCTGTCCCAGGTCTTGTTTTGGCCCAAGTGTCCTGCCAATGGGATGTCATGTGCTAGGGTCAGGAGGAACCCCCTAAACTTCTGAGGTATTACCAACCTCCTGGTGGCTCCAGGGGTGGGATCTCTAGCCTCAGAATATAGGTGTCCCTCATCCCAATAAATTTTATGGGACCCACTAGCACTCCCAGCAGCCTCAGCAGCAGCTTGCTGTCTGAGGCGTTCAAGAGAGGGGCAGCACTGTTGCTCCTTACTCAGATCTTCCCTGGAAGGTCCCCCTGCCCCCAAGAACTCAACCTGATCAGGCTCAAGTCCCTCTGGGGCAGTTCCTTCTTCAGGATCTGCTTCTCCTCCCTCAGGAGGGGAATCTGAGACAGAGGGGAAGGCACAGCCTTAACCCTACTGCTCCTCCTCTTGGATAGCATCTGGTCCATAGTTTCAGGATCCAGAGCTGGTTCAGCTTTATGCATTTTGGCATGTGTCCTGGTCACAGCAAACACCTCTGCAGGGATGCCCAACATCTCAGCATGAGTCCATAATTCTACTTCAGACCAGGCTGAAGTCTCCAGATCATTGCCCAACAAACATTCGACAGGGAGGTCTGCACTGACTACTACCTTTTTGAGGCCAGTTACCCCTCCCCAGGAGAAGTTCACAACTGCCAGGCTATGGTTGGTCCTGACATTGCTTGCATTGGTCACCTGGTACATTTCACCCAGGATGATCTGTGCAGGGTCCACTAGATCCTCTGCCACCATGGTGACACTAGCACCTGTGTCCCTGAATGCCAAAGCCTGTTTGCCATTAATGATAGGCTGCTGTTTGTACTTGCCCGGATTACTGGGACTCACTAGCAATGCCTGTGTTGGTACTCTGACTAGGCCAGAGTCCACATCAGAACCCAGGGTCAACACTACTACACCCTTATTCTGGTTATCACCTCCACCAATGACTGCACTAGTGGGAACAGCTGCCTTAGGGGCTGGAGTGGTGGTGGTTTGGTCTTTGGACTTGATACAATCAGAAGTCCAGTGCCCTTTCTGTTTACAGAATTTACACCAGGGCTTCTTTTGGCCTTTTCCCTTTGTAGACTGTGAATCCCCACCAGTTGCAGATTTTTGGGGCCCTTGTGAAGACTTCTGGTCATTTGACTTATCCCCACCTTTATCTGAGCCTTTAGGATCTTGCTTATTGGTTTCACCCCCTTGGTTCTGGGTTTTCTGCCTCACCCTGGTTCTGACCCATTTGTCTGCCTTTTTTCCCAATTCTTGGGGAGAGGTCAGATCAGAGTCCACCAGGTATTGATGCAACAACTGGTTTTGGCAATCTGTTCTCTCATTATAAGATTATACAATCCCTTAAATCAGTAACTCTACTACCAACCAGCCAACCTTCTAGAGCCTTGGTTGCACAATCAACAAAGTCAGTCCAATCCTGAGTCTGTGCTTTCTGGGTATCTCTGAACTTCAACCTGTACTGTTCAGTGGTTAAGCCAAACCCATCTATTAATGCACTCTTCAAGGCTTCATAGTCATCAGCATCCTCTTCTCTAACAGCGAGGAGCTTATCTCTACCTTTATCTGAAAAGGAGAGCCATAAGATTGCTGCCCACTGTTTCTGGGGGGCCTGTTGAACTTTACAGGCCCTCTCCATAGCAGTTATCCATTGTGGATATCATCCCCACTCTGGTAGGGAGGAACAACCTTGGACAGGTTCCTATGGTCTGGAATGTAATCTCTGCCTCTAGGGACACTGTTGCTGCCACCAGGGGTATCTAACCCCTCCTTTCTAGAAGCTCTCTGGAGCTCAAAGGCTTCTCTATCTAAGGCCAATTGCTTGGTTCTGAGGGCAAGCCTAACTTCCTCATACTGGAGCATCTTGTACCTTCTTTCAGAGGAGGTCTCTCTATGTAAGTATGAGTCCTCTGATGGACAGAATCCTTGTCAGAGTGATATGAGTGGTTAGATTCCCTTGAAGGGGACCTAGGCCTCTCTTCCACTCTATCAGCCCTCTTAGGGTGGATTCCTCTGTCCTGTTCAGAACTTTCTGGGTCTGGCCCTACAATCACAGACTCCAGGTCATCTTGATTTTCATCATCAGACCCTGAGACTATGGCTGACCCACCCCCTGATCCAGATCCTCCAGCTTCTAGAGCCAGTCTAAGATCATCTGCTACTAGTAGATTTATCAGGTGTTGTGTGAAGGGACTCTGTCCTTGCTTCACGCATCTTGCAACACACATGGCCTTCAAGTCAAAGTAGGTCATGTCCTTGTACTGAGGCTGGGTGGACCAATTGGCTCCATCCCTTGAGGACATTCTAGTGTTATGCAGTGTTGCACTACCTACACTAGTTTGTGGCCTACTGAACCTAGCTTGAGCTGTAGCAAGGGTGTGCTATCCCTTAACAAACAGCTCTAAGTTCAGTATAACTTATTGATACTAAGCTTGACTTTATATGTACCTTGAGTACCTTTAGTGGTTTTCAGTTAGTAATTCAAATAGAGATTTTCTGGTAAAACAATGGCAGGCTGGAATCCCACACGCTGCCCACCAATGTGAGAAGTTGGCCTTGCATATGCTGGTCACTAGTTATAGTGGTCACCTTGCACCAGTCCAATTCGACTCTTATGATAGATAGGTTTAAGACAACCTTTTAAAGAAAGCTATCCTAGTGGGAGCTGTGGAGAGCAGCCTTCAGGCTAAGTCTCAGAGGAATGTAAAGCAGCTTGTTTTACCTTACAATCTCTTGAATTACCAAATGAAAGGACACCACACAGGTATATATATTAAATATATATGTATTTATTACTAGACACACTCTACTAATCTCTTTATGAGATTAGAAGCCAGATACACATTCAAATGTCAACGTTTCACAATAAATTAAGCACAAATATGGCTGGAGCCCTAGGGGCGTACCAGACCATATACTAAAAAATGGTATAAGAATGTCGACTTGC
The DNA here is from genome assembly GCF_964204655.1 of Triturus cristatus. Classification (NCBI taxonomy): domain Eukaryota; kingdom Metazoa; phylum Chordata; class Amphibia; order Caudata; family Salamandridae; genus Triturus; species Triturus cristatus. Next base: position 353,651,638 of record NC_140593.1, on the reverse strand, counting down.
AAAATGACAAGGCCTAGGGCCTGGGGAATCGCTGGGGCTTCACTACTGCAGTCTTAGCAGGTAAGTAACAGGCCCACGGGAGACGCGTGCAGTGTGTGAACACAGCCTCAGGTTCCCTATTGGTTATAATGGTGCAAGTCGCGGTTTGATTTTTAAAGTTCTAGGGTACTTCGAGGAAGTCTACAAGCAAGCCACTTACAAGGTAAGTACTTCGAGGGCCAACACACACTAGGGCACCGGAGTGCACGAGTTACCTCACCCAGGGAAGCCGGGTGCATAGGTGTCTTTTGGTGTCGGGTCGCGTCGCTGTTTTCTATGGAGACCAAAGAAGACTTGCTGCTTGCGTCGACTGAAGAAGTGTCCGGTGGAATCCAAGGGTGGATTCAAGATGCAGAAGACCTGAAAATTGAAGGGACAGTGTTCAAGGTCACTTGCCAGTGACCGGTGGCCAGGAAGATGGCTGACCACAGATGTCGGGTGATTACAGGTCATTGATGGTGTTTTGACTCTTCACCCACGAGGTCCAGGAGGGATCGACGATGACCAGCAGCTGGATTCCGAGTATCCCACAACGTCTGCAGCTGATGGCGGTGTTGGCAACCGGATTGGAGCCAACAAGCCTTGGCAACTGCAAGTCTCGTGTACACTGAAGAAAGTCAATGGTGCAGACCAGCAAGGTCTGAGGGACTCACCCAGCAAGGGTTAGTGAGGGCAGGCCTGGAGCAACCAGAGAAGCTCTTTTAGTTGATGAGAAAGTCTTTGGGGGACTCACAAGCCAACGGGCAAGGGATCGCAAAGGCACCTCTTCAGGAAATGCTTCACAGGAGCCCACGGTCACTCGGGACAGAGTAGGCCTCTGATTTTCACTGCTAGACCTGCTTCAAGCATGGGCCACAAATGATCCAATGCACAAATCCGTAGGACGTTGTGAAGGGTTTGCACTCGACAATAGTGCACGGTCCCCAGGTATTGCTGTTCCTCATCACTCGTGGGGTCCACTCACCACAGCTTTGCTGGGGACTCACAATGGCTGTCGAGAAATCAGGAAATCTACTTCTGGGGCAGCAGGGACTTCGAACTCCGGCGGGAGCGAGAAAGTTTGCAACCAGTGATTACGTTTTTTGGTGCCTGCCAAGCAGGGGAGTCACTCCTTGACTCCAAGGGAGATTCTTCTGTCTTCCAAAGGTAGTGGAACGTCGAAGGGCCAGGATTCTTCTTTGTAGAGTGTCGTCCAGGGTTATCTGATTTGCAATGGCAAAGTTTGCTATCTTATAGTGAAGATAGGGGAGGGACTAGCTCTAGGACTCCTCCTCTAGGAGGATCAGGGGAGGGGGTGGTTACACCCACTTCCCTTTGTCCAGTTTCGCACCAGAGCAGGGACAGGTAGACCCTGAACCGGTTTGAGCTGGCATATGCACAGAGGAGCCTACCGCTCCACCAATGCAGGACTTCAAAGCCCTCTAGGAGTGCACCCACCCAGCCCCAATACACTAAATCCTGTCTGGAAGATGGTAACACCTCCCTGTGACAGGATGCCTTTTGTTGGGCTTCCTCCACTGCGAGTTTCAGTCAGCAGCAGGAGAGCAGCCCAGTGTCTGTGCTGTTGGCATCCATTTTGTGATGCCAGGGCTCTATAGGATTTCTATCTTTTTACATGTCGTCCCCTCTAGAAGGGTGGGATCATGCTCCCACATCATGGACTGATGTGGGGGTATGATTCCAAGTTGTTTGACACCAAACACGACAAGTTTTGATGCAATCATTCCAAAGTTAGCATTTTAATGCACTTAAGAGTATATGATTTAACCACATCCACAAACAGCCATAGAGAATAGACTCTGGTAGCTGCAGAGGGGCCCTGCTCAGGCAGAGGCACCCCCTCACATTGTAAACCAAGCACCCTGCCCTCAGGATTGATAGGGCCTACCATAGGTGTGGCTGATAGGTTTATATGTGTGTGTATGGTGAGATATAGAAACCTATATCTCTGTGAGGAGTGCTAACACTACCTCACACAGGCTGCAGTAGCAGGCCAGTGGTGTCAGATTGAGAATGCTTCACAGGGGTGGCATAATACATGCTGCAGCCCCTGGTAGGCCTGTGAAGTGCCTATGCCCTAGGTACCTAAGGTACCATATACTAGGGGGTCATAAGGTACCACAGTATCCAATCACAAGTGCATCTAATATGCACACCAAGTCGTTTGGAGAGAACAGAGAGACTGGGGCCCTGATTTGCAGGGACCCAGCCTGACGATAGCCAGAAACCAGTGTATACATCAAAAAAAAGTGGGGGCAACATAAGTGCAGATCCTACTCTCCTACCCACCCCCCCCCCCCACGCAGGGAAATTAAACTAACCCTGACCAGTTGAGTCTTCATGTTCTAAGTGGAAATACCTTGAGAGTCCATCTGCATTAGCATGTCGGGTCCCAGGTCTATGTTCCACTGTATAGTACATCCCCTGTAGGGAAATGGACCACCTGAGCAGTTTAGGATTTTCACCTTTCATATGTTTGAGCTATAGGAGGGGCTTGTGGTCAGTCTGAACAATGAAGTGAGTGCCAAACAAGTATGGCCTCAGCTTCTTCGCGGCCCACACCACAGCAAAGGCCTCCCTCTCTATAGCTGACCAACGTTTCTCTCCAGGGGTCAGCCTTCTGTTTATGAAAGCTACTGGCTGGTCTTGACCTTCATCATTAAGTTGAGACAGTACAGCTCCCACACCCAGCTCTGAAGCATCTGTTAGGACAATGAACTTCTTTTTGTAATCTGGACTCTGCAAGATGGGGGCAGTGCACATTGGCTGCTTGAGGTCATCAAATGCCTTTTGACAGCTACTGAACCTTTTTTGGCATTTTCTTAGAGATAAGATCATTTAAGGGGGTCACTATATATCCATATCCCTTAACAAACCTCCTATAGTACCCAGTCAGGCCTAAAAAGGCTCTAACCTGTGTCTGGGTTGTTGGAGCTACCCATTCCATTATGGTTTGGATTTTGCTCTGCAATGGTTGAACCTGGCCTCCACCTACAAGGTGGCCCAGGTACACAACCTGACTCTGCTCTATCTGGCACTTAGTGGCCTTGATAGTGAGGCCTGCTTTTTGCAGGGCCTCCAAAACATTCCTGAGGTGGACCAGGTGATCCTGCCAGGTGGAACTAAAGACAGCAATATCATCAAGATAAGCTGAGCAATAGGTTTCCATACCAGTCAGAAGTTTATTCACCAACCTCTGAAAAGTGGCAGGTGCATTCTTCAAACCAAAGGGCATTACCACAAAGTGATAGTGCCCACCAGGGGTTGAAAATGCTGTTTTAGCCTTGACATCATCAGCTAACTTGGTTTGCCAGTAGCCAGCTGTTAGGTCAAATGTACTAAGATACTTGGCTGAGGCCAAAGTGTCTATAAGTTCATCTGCCCTTGGAATTGGATAGGCATCAGTCCTGGTGACTGCATTGAGGCCTCTGTAGTCAACACAAAACCTCATTTCTTTCTTACCACCCTGGGTATGAGGTTTAGATACAAGGACTACTGGGCTAGCCCAAGGGCTATCTGAAGGCTCAATAACACCTAGTTCCAACATTTTCTGGACTTCAGTCCTGATACAATCCCTGACATGGTCAGGTTGCCTTTAGATTTTACTCTTTACAGGCAGACTGTCTCCAGTGTCTACCTCGTGGGTGCACCAGGAAGTCTGACTTGGGGTCAGGCTAAACATGTGTCTGAACTGTTGCAGAACTTGTCTGCATTCAGTTTGCTGATGCTCAGTGAGGCTGCTTGCCAAAGCAACACCATCAACTGACCCATCATCAGGGTTCTGTGAGAGCAGGTCAGGGAGAGGGTCACTCTCCTCCTCCTGGTCCTCATCAGTTGCCATGAGCAAGCCCATGTCAGCCCTGTCCACATATGGCTTACTTAAGTCTGTTGACATGGAGCACCCTAAGGGGGCTCCTGGGAGTTCCAAGGTCCACCGAGTAGGTGACCTCTCCCTTTTCCTCAACAATTGTATGGGGGCCACTCCATTTGTCCTGGAGAGCTGCTGGTACCACAGGCTCCAACACCCACACTTTCTGGCCTGGCTGATAAACAGTCAGGACAGCCTTTTGGTCATGCCAAGCTTTTTGTAATTCTTGGCTAGCCTCAAGGTTTTTAGTTGCCTTCTTCATGTCCTCTGCCATCCGGGAGCGGAGACCAAGTACATAGTCCATTATATCCTGTTTTGGAGGTTTGAGAGGTAACTCCCATCTCTCCTTCACCAGACATAAAGGTTCTTTGACAGGGTGCCCAAACAGAAGTACAAAAGGGCTGTAGCCAACACCCTTCTGTGGAACCTCCCTGTATGCAAAATCATTCCCTTTAGGTTTTTGTTGAATCTCTCAACTAACCCATTGCATTGTGGGTGATAGGGAGTAGTGAATTTGTAATTGACACCACACTCCTTCCACATTGCTTTTAGATATCCTGACATAAAGTTTGCACCTCTGTCAGATATGACCTCCTTAGGGAAACCCACTCTGGAGAAAACTCTGATAAGGGCTCTGGCTACCACAGGGGCTGTGGTAGTCCTGAGGGGTATAGCTTCTGGATACCTGGTGGCATAATCCACTACCACCAGTATAAATCTGTGCCCAGATGCAGTTGGAGGGTCAAGGAGACCAACAATGTCAATCCCTACCCTTTCAAAGGGAACCCCCACCACAGGTAGTGGTATCAGGGGGGCCTTTGTTGTGCCACCTGACTTGCCACTGGTTTGGCAAGTGACACAGGAGCGACAAAACTCCTTGGTGTCCTCAGACATGTGTGGCCAATGAAAATGAGAGACAAGCCTGTCCCAGGTCTTGTTTTGGCCCAAGTGTCCTGCCAATGGGATGTCATGTGCTAGGGTCAGGAGGAACCCCCTAAACTTCTGAGGTATTACCAACCTCCTGGTGGCTCCAGGGGTGGGATCTCTAGCCTCAGAATATAGGTGTCCCTCATCCCAATAAATTTTATGGGACCCACTAGCACTCCCAGCAGCCTCAGCAGCAGCTTGCTGTCTGAGGCGTTCAAGAGAGGGGCAGCACTGTTGCTCCTTACTCAGATCTTCCCTGGAAGGTCCCCCTGCCCCCAAGAACTCAACCTGATCAGGCTCAAGTCCCTCTGGGGCAGTTCCTTCTTCAGGATCTGCTTCTCCTCCCTCAGGAGGGGAATCTGAGACAGAGGGGAAGGCACAGCCTTAACCCTACTGCTCCTCCTCTTGGATAGCATCTGGTCCATAGTTTCAGGATCCAGAGCTGGTTCAGCTTTATGCATTTTGGCATGTGTCCTGGTCACAGCAAACACCTCTGCAGGGATGCCCAACATCTCAGCATGAGTCCATAATTCTACTTCAGACCAGGCTGAAGTCTCCAGATCATTGCCCAACAAACATTCGACAGGGAGGTCTGCACTGACTACTACCTTTTTGAGGCCAGTTACCCCTCCCCAGGAGAAGTTCACAACTGCCAGGCTATGGTTGGTCCTGACATTGCTTGCATTGGTCACCTGGTACATTTCACCCAGGATGATCTGTGCAGGGTCCACTAGATCCTCTGCCACCATGGTGACACTAGCACCTGTGTCCCTGAATGCCAAAGCCTGTTTGCCATTAATGATAGGCTGCTGTTTGTACTTGCCCGGATTACTGGGACTCACTAGCAATGCCTGTGTTGGTACTCTGACTAGGCCAGAGTCCACAGCAGAACCCAGGGTCAACACTACTACACCCTTATTCTGGTTATCACCTCCACCAATGACTGCACTAGTGGGAACAGCTGCCTTAGGGGCTGGAGTGGTGGTGGTTTGGTCTTTGGACTTGATACAATCAGAAGTCCAGTGCCCTTTCTGTTTACAGAATTTACACCAGGGCTTCTTTTGGCCTTTTCCCTTTGTAGACTGTGAATCCCCACCAGTTGCAGATTTTTGGGGCCCTTGTGAAGACTTCTGGTCATTTGACTTATCCCCACCTTTATCTGAGCCTTTAGGATCTTGCTTATTGGTGTCACCCCCTTGGTTCTGGGTTTTCTGCCTCACCCTGGTTCTGACCCATTTGTCTGCCTTTTTTCCCAATTCTTGGGGAGAGGTCAGATCAGAGTCCACCAGGTATTGATGCAACAACTGGTTTTGGCAATCTGTTCTCTCATTATAAGATTATACAATCCCTTAAATCAGTAACTCTACTACCAACCAGCCAACCTTCTAGAGCCTTGGTTGCACAATCAACAAAGTCAGTCCAATCCTGAGTCTGTGCTTTCTGGGTATCTCTGAACTTCAACCTGTACTGTTCAGTGGTTAAGCCAAACCCATCTATTAATGCACTCTTCAAGGCTTCATAGTCATCAGCATCCTCTTCTCTAACAGCGAGGAGCTTATCTCTACCTTTATCTGAAAAGGAGAGCCATAAGATTGCTGCCCACTGTTTCTGGGGGGCCTGTTGAACTTTACAGGCCCTCTCCATAGCAGTTATCCATTGTGGATATCATCCCCACTCTGGTAGGGAGGAACAACCTTGGACAGGTTCCTATGGTCTGGAATGTAATCTCTGCCTCTAGGGACACTGTTGCTGCCACCAGGGGTATCTAACCCCTCCTTTCTAGAAGCTCTCTGGAGCTCAAAGGCTTCTCTATCTAAGGCCAATTGCTTGGTTCTGAGGGCAAGCCTAACTTCCTCATACTGGAGCATCTTGTACCTTCTTTCAGAGGAGGTCTCTCTATGTAAGTATGAGTCCTCTGATGGACAGAATCCTTGTCAGAGTGATATGAGTGGTTAGATTCCCTTGAAGGGGACCTAGGCCTCTCTTCCACTCTATCAGCCCTCTTAGGGTGGATTCCTCTGTCCTGTTCAGACCTTTCTGGGTCTGGCCCTACAATCACAGGTTCTGAGGGCAAGCCTAACTTCCTCATACTGGAGCATCTTGTACCTTCTTTCAGAGGAGGTCTCTCTATGTGAGTATGAGTTCCTCTGATGGACAGATTCTCTGTTAGAGTGATATGAATGGTCAGATTCCCTTGAAGGGAACCTAGGCCTCTCTTCCACTCTATCAGCCCTCTTAGGGTGGATTCCTCTGTCCTGTTCAGACCTTTCTGGGTCTGGCCCTACAATCACAGACTCCAGGTCATCTTGATTTTCATCATCAGACCCTGAGACTATGGCTGACCCACCCCCTGATCCAGATCCTCCAGCTTCTAGAGCCAGTCTAAGATCATCTGCTACTAGTAGATTTATCAGGTGTTGTGTGAAGGGACTCTGTCCTTGCTTCACGCATCTTGCAACACACATGGCCTTCAAGTCAAAGTAGGTCATGTCCTTGTACTGAGGCTGGGTGGACCAATTGGCTCCATCCCTTGAGGACATTCTAGTGTTATGCAGTGTTGCACTACCTACACTAGTTTGTGGCCTACTGAACCTAGCTTGAGCTGTAGCAAGGGTGTGCTATCCCTTAACAAACAGCTCTAAGTTCAGTATAACTTATTGATACTAAGCTTGACTTTATATGTACCTTGAGTACCTTTAGTGGTTTTCAGTTAGTAATTCAAATAGAGATTTTCTGGTAAAACAATGGCAGGCTGGAATCCCACACGCTGCCCACCAATGTGAGAAGTTGGCCTTGCATATGCTGGTCACTAGTTATAGTGGTCACCTTGCACCAGTCCAATTCGACTCTTATGATAGATAGGTTTAAGACAACCTTTTAAAGAAAGCTATCCTAGTGGTAGCTGTGGAGAGCAGCCTTCAGGCTAAGTCTCAGAGGAATGTAAAGCAGCTTGTTTTACCTTACAATCTCTTGAATTACCAAATGAAAGGACACCACACAGGTATATATATTAAATATATATGTATTTATTACTAGACACACTCTACTAATCTCTTTATGAGATTAGAAGCCAGATACACATTCAAATGTCAACGTTTCACAATAAATTAAGCACAAATATGGCTGGAGCCCTAGGGGCGTACCAGACCATATACTAAGAAATGGTATAAGAATGTCGACTTGCAAAATGACAAGGCCTAGGGCCTGGGGAATCGCTGGGGCTTCACTACTGCAGTCTTAGCAGGTAAGTAACAGGCCCACGGGAGACGCGTGCAGTGTGTGAACACAGCCTCAGGTTCCCTATTGGTTATAATGGTGCAAGTCGCGGTTTGATTTTTAAAGTTCTAGGGTACTTCGAGGAAGTCTACAAGCAAGCCACTTACAAGGTAAGTACTTCGAGGGCCAACACACACTAGGGCACCGGAGTGCACGAGTTACCTCACCCAGGGAAGCCGGGTGCATAGGTGTCTTTTGGTGTCGGGTCGCGTCGCTGTTTTCTATGGAGACCAAAGAAGACTTGCTGCTTGCGTCGACTGAAGAAGTGTCCGGTGGAATCCAAGGGTGGAATCAAGATGCAGAAGACCTGAAAATTGAAGGGACAGTGTTCAAGGTCACTTGCCAGTGACCGGTGGCCAGGAAGATGGCTGACCACAGATGTCGGGTGATTACAGGTCATCGATGGTGTTTTGACTCTTCGCTCACGAGGTCAAGAGGAATCGATGATGACCAGCAGTGGGATTCCGAGTGTCCCACAATGTCTGCAGCTAATGGCAGTGTCAGTAACCGGATTGGAGCCAACAAGCCTTGGCAACTGCAAGTCTTGTGTAGACTGAAGAAAGTCGATGGTGCAGACCAGCAAGGTCTGAGGGACTCACCCAGCAAGGGTAAGTGAGGGCAGACCTGGAGCATCCAGGGGAACCCTCTTAGTCAATGAGAAAGTCTTTGGGGGACCCACAAGCCAATGGGCAAAGGATTGTGAAGGCGCCTCTTCAGGAAATGCTTCACAGGAGCCCACGGTCACTCGGGGTGGGGTAGGCCTCTGATATTCACTGCAAAACCTGCTGGAGACTTGGGCCACAAATGGTCCAATGCACAAGTCCATAGAACGTTGTGAAAGGTTTGCACTCGGGTATTGCTGTTCCTTGTCACTCGTGGGGTCCACTCGCCACAGCATTGCTGGGGACTCACAATGGCCATCGAGAAGTCAGGAAATCTACTTCCAGGGCAGCAGGGACTTCGAACTCCGGCGGGAGAGGGAAAGTTTGCAACTTTTGATTAAGGTTTTTGGTGCCTGTCAAGCAGGGGAGTCACTCCTTGACTCCAAGGGAGATTTTTCTGTCTTCCAAAGGTAGTGGAACGTCGAAGGGCCAGGATTCTTCTTTGCAGAGCATCGTCCAGGGTTATCTGATTTGCAATGGCAAAGTTTGCTATCTTATAGTGAAGATAGGGAGGGACTAGCTCTAGGACCACTCCTCTAGGAGGGTCAGGGGAGGGGGTGGTTACACCCATTTCCCTTTGTCCAGTTTCGCACCAGAGCAGGGACAGATAGGCCCTGAACCAGTTTGAGCTGGCATATGCACAGAGGAGCCTACCGCTCCCACAGTGCAGGACTTCAAAGCACTCTAGGAGTGCACCCACCCAGCCCCAATACACTAAATCCTGTGTGGAAAGTGGTGACACCTCCCTGTGACAGGATGCCTTTTGTTGGGCTTCCTCCACTGCGAGTTTCAGTCAGCAGCAGCAGGAGGGCAGCCCAGTGTCTGTGCTGGTGGAAATCAATTTTGTGATGCCAGGGCTCTATAGGATTTCTATCGTTTTACATGTTGTCCCCTATAGAAGGGTGGGATCATGCTCCCACATCATGGACTGATGTGGGGGTATGCTTTCAAGTTGTTTGACACCAAACACGACATGTTTTGATGCAGTCATTCCAAAGTTTTCGATAAATAGTATACCTCTGACACCATTAATCACACGTTTTTTATGTCAGCTAGTCTATTTAATGACTGCGATTGATGACATTTGTTTCATTTACTTGATTTGTTTAAACAGTATAAACACTACTTCATCTCTTGTGACACATTATTATATACAGTGACATATATATACATTTGTACAGTGACTACGTGAAGTATCAATAAATACAATTACAGTGAATTTGAAAATGTACAAAAGATAAATCAATTTAACATATGAAACAATAAAAAAAAAAAAAAAAAAAAAAATCAAAAAAATCAATTTTTCATTAATTGTATGTCCGAAATAAATTGTCTGTGAGGACTTTTGGCTAGTTGGGTCCTGTAGTCCCGGCTATAGTTGCGGTCCTGAGCAGAGTCAATTTCAAGACTCAAAAAGTTTATTGGGGCATATTTTAATTTATTTTAATATGTATGCTCTGGGGGGCACTGTTATGAATTACTTTCCCCTTCTACTACTATTGATCTCTGCTTTTTTTCGCCGACGCGTTTCGACCTGTAACAATGGGGACCTGTGTCTTGGTTCTGAGGTCGTCTTCAGGGCTGTTCTATAGATGGGGTTCGGACTTGTCTCGGCTCTTCGAACGTGTGTGTTCGCTTGTTTGTCTTTATCTTGCCGTTCTGCTGATGGGCTGCCGGCTCAAATGGGTGATTTTTGCTCTGACTTGTTTCTCTCTTTCGCAGTGTCGGGTTTCTGTTTTAATCTCTGGGGACTCCGGCGTTGGTTTCACGGTCTCCGCTGTTCTCGTGTTTCCGGCATTTCCAAGGTTAGCATTTTAATGCACTTAAGAGTATATGGTTTAACCGCATCCACAAACAGCCATAGGGAATAGACTCTGGTAGCTGCAGAGGGGCCCTGCTCAGGCAGAGGCACCTCCTCACATTGTAAACCAAGCACCCTGCCCTCAGGATCGATAGGGCCTACCATAGGGGTGGCTGAAAGGTTTATATGTGTGTGTATGGTGAGATATAGAAACCTATATCTCTGTCAGGAGTGCTAACACTACCTCACACAGGCTGCAGTAGCAGGCCTGTGCTGTCAGATTGAGAATGCTTCCCAGGGGTGGTATAATACATGCTGCAGCCCCTGGTAGGCCTGTGAAGTGCCTATGCCCTAGGTACCTAACGTACCATATACTAGGGGCTCATAAGGTACCACAGTATCCAATCACTAGTGCATCTAATATGCACACCAAGTCGTTTAGAGAGAACAGAGAGACTGGGGCCCTGATTAGCAGGGACCCAGCCTGACTATAGCCAGAAACCAGTGTATACATCAGAAAAAAAGTGGGGGCAACATAAGTGCAGATCCTACTCTCCTACAAATAGCATGAATATTATTTGCACATGCATGATATTGGGAACATGTATTCTTTAAGCCCGGGCAGCGTACTCCACTCAGCCTGCAGAGTTTGCAGAGTATTACCAACTTCGCGCTCCACTGGGACTGCAAATTTGAGGCAAATCTCCAACTCTGTAAAAAAGGCCAAAAAACCCAATTACCAGCTCTCTGGCATCTCCAGGCCACCCTCCTTCTCGCCATGGTGTCTCCTCCTCGCCACCGAACTCGTCCTCACTGTAAACCCCTAGAATTTACATCTCGTGTGCAATGCAAGACGTAAAACGTAGGGGGTTTCGACCGGCAATGAGGAGAAGGATGGCGGCAAGGAGGAGACACCTCGGCGAAGAGGAGGGCAGCCCGCAGACGCCAGAGAGCAGGTAAGTGGGTTCTTCGAATCTTTTTTAAAAAAAATCCATTGGACTTGGGAGAAGCGAAGTGGAGTTCTTTTTAACTCAGTGGAACTCTGTGGGGAGCCACTCTTCATACTCCGCCTAGGGTTGGTATTCAGTGGTGGCATGGTCAAACATTGAGTTGCTACAGGTCAAATATGGGAAGGCACATTTTCCCCTGTAGGAACTGATGTACTTTTCCAGTATCCATTGTTACATCTCATAACTACCAATTGATTTGTATAAGTAGCAATGTGTCCTGATATGGCTCCTTGCCTTAACAATTACTGAATGTTGTGAAGCTAGACATGTGCTCTCAAGACATGACACTTCTGAATGTGTTCAATGCCCATGGCATCAAGGCCATTGCAGAAAGGCCAAGGTTCACTACTACACACTGAATGTGGACATTTGTACCATTCAATGGGCACCTAGAATGCATGTTTACAAACATACTCTGTACTGAAATGGTCATAATTAGATCTGCCAATAGTGTGGCATTTGCACAGTCTAACAATAGGTTTTCCCTTTCAATTAGGCCTAATGACATCAGATATGCTAGGTAGAGGTATGTGTATAGTCACTTGAAGCAGCAAGATGCATCTAAGGTGTAGGGGCTCTGACCTTAGGTGTAGTGTTAACTATGAGATGTCATGATGTTGATACCTTTCCCTAGTCAGCCTATAAGTGATATATATCCTCATTGTTTCAACAGACAACATGACCCCTGATGAGCTGCACAACTTTGTGAGAAAGTGGCTCTGTATATACTGTTCCCAAATGGTACAGTGCGTACAGAGTCCATAGTCCCCAGAGGTTTGGCAGAGGTTAACGTTAGATATAACCTTACTCTCTAAAGTGGTAGCTTGGTCGAGCAGTAAGGCAGTATCAGAGGACAGTGTAAAGCATTTGTTGTACACACTCAGTCAGCAAATGGTCTCACACACTCAAGAACTGAACTCTAGGCCAATCGTTTATATAAAAAAATATATGGTTGTTTTATTTTAGAACCAACAATAGGTATTAAAATATACTTTCTCATAATGAGATGCTTTAGTTAAATACTTTTGCAACATGCAATTGACTTTTGTAGGTAATAGTTGCAGGTTGTTGCAATAGGCAACACAATTTCAAACACAATAATACATTGAGCTCAATGGGAGTTTAAAGATATTTGCAATAGATTACTTTCAGGGTTACTTTTTTAACTCCAGGACTGGATCCTAGATTCAGTCCTGGGACAGTTCTTGGAAACAAGTGAGTAAAGTCGTCTTAGTTACTGTTGTGATTTTTAGGCAATATTTTGCTATTTTAAAAGTTGACACTTAGAAGAAATTTCATAGAAAATCAGTCAATGATTCCCTATGGGAGAAAATTCAAGTTGCGGGTATAATATGTTCTCGTTACTTTTGTAATCCAGTGCTGGGCTCCTAGGCTCAGTAATGGGACCTCTATCTATAACAGGTAAGTAATTACGTTTTCACAGTTGGTACAATTTTTAAAGAATATTTGTAGTTTGCAAAAATCGACACAGAAGAAATTTCACAGAAAAACAGTCAATGATTTCCTATGGAAGAAAATTGGGTTAATAGTAAGTACGGTTGTGAGTACTTTTCAGGGTCAGTGCTGGGCACCAGGATCCAGCACTGGGATCTCTCCTAATAGCAGGTGAGTATTTCTGTTTTCGTTACTCAGTTGATTTTAGGTGAATATTTTAAGTTTTAGAAACTCCACACTTAGAAGAAATTTCAGAAGAAATCAGTCAATGTTACCCTATAGAAGAAAATTGGGTTATCGGCTTTTGGGTAAGTACTCGACTGGCAGAGTTAAGGTTCTGGGCACAGACTCAGGGGTCACCCAGGGTCAGGTAAGTACAGTGGTTACACCCTCAGCGGCACAGGGGCAGCCGGGTGCAGAGTGAGTTAGGCCCAATGTTATCCTATGGGAGGCAGGGGGGCCTTGGTTGGTGGCTGCTGACTAGCAGGCCACGCGGCTGTGGGAGCTGGGCTCCTGGTCACTTGCTCAGGGCAAATGGGGAAGTAGGTAGGAGTAGAAGTTACACTGCCAGGGCCACTCGGGCGGCTGGGTGCAGGGCGCTTTTGAGCCTTCGGGCGCTCAATGGATTTCAATTGGAAAGCTCCAGGTTGAACAAAGGCTGCAAGCTCGAGTACGAAGATTCTTCAGGTGCCACCATCACTTCGAGAGGTAAATTGGGAAGTTGGAGGATAGGTAGGTACCCAGGAGTTGGGCACAGGGGGCCGCAGGGCACCGGGTGCAGGGGTGCCTTTTGATGTCGGGAAATCTTACCCTCTGTTGATCGCGGTTGGGGGGGTACCTGGTTCTGAGGCTGCAGGCGTCATCAGGAGTGTCGAGGTGAGTCCTTGGGTGCCGGATTCAGGGTCACAGTCGCCGGGGGGATGTCCTCGGGGTCTTTGTTCACTCCGGCACAGGCCAGGCTTGGCGGGTGCAGAGTGTGCAGGGTTCGCGGTTCCGGGCTGATGCCAGGGGTTAGCAATTTGCTTTGAGCAGAGCCATTTGCTCATGGGAGTCCCAGATGCTCAGAGTCGCAAGGTAGCCAGGTCCTCCGGGGTTTGTGAGGTTGCTGGCCACAAGGGGTGCCGGGATTTAGCAGGAGCAGGTTCGAGGGTCAACAGGCCCGTAGGGCTGGGGCCAAAGCAGTTGGTGTCTTCCTCTTCTTAGCAGCTGCACGGCGGGTCTTCTTTCTTCTTGCTCTTCTTTGCTTTTTCGGAATCTGGAATCTAAGGAAGGAAGGTTCAGGGTGCCCCTAAATACTAGATTTAGGGGCATTACAGGTATGTAAAGGGCAGGGACCAATGGGTCCCTGCCCTGGGGTGGGTACACACCCTATCCTGCCACTCTCCTGTGGGAGGGGGGCAGTAGCGTAGTCCTGATTGGGCAGGGCTTCCCATCTTCAAGATGGCGAGAGCCCAGAGATGTGCTTCACCTCGCCTCCCCCACCTGAGGGGTGGGGTTGGCAGAGGCTGGCTCACCTACTAGCTCGACATGCACTTCAAAACACTCCTGGACCTAAGGAAGAACAGAAAATGATTGGCCTAGCTGAGTGTGAGAGGAATCCTGAATAACTGGACCTGCTCCCTTTGTACACAGGACAATGAAGTGGACTTCAAATTCAAAAGGCTGATCTGCATTCAACCAACAGGGATACAACAAGCTATAAGAATTATTTCTTGCAACTTTCCAGATGACCAGTGTCAACTGTACCTGCACTGGACTCTTTTGTTGCCTCTGTCTCATTCCCTGTGAGTCTCTAAGTCTGTCCACCTAAGTTCTGGGGGGAATTCAGAAGTGTACTCCTGTGGAGGAATGTGACCTAAAGGACCAAGTCAGAAGGGAAAATCTTTGACTAGGAGGAATCTGGTTGGTGTATCTGACCCACGCTCCAACACAGTCAGCCTCAAATTGTGCCTAGGTCCCGGTCTGCCACGACCATTGACTAAGATTGGCACTTTATGCTTCTTTGCACTATTGCTACTTAAAACTTTAAAAGTTCATATCTCTGGTGCCCCTGATTTGATTTTGGTCATTTGGGTGTCATTTTGTTAATTAGATTTGATCCTATTTGGTTTAGCATTTTCATTGTTTTGTATTTCATCTTTATTACTGATTTTGGTCCTGCATAAATCCTTTACACATTGCCCTAAGTTAAGCCTGTCTGCTCTGCGCCATCGCCACCAGGCAATTGAGATCAGGGTAATTTAGTGACTTTGAGGGTTCACATTATCAAGTGTTGTTATGATTCCTTGAGTTGGGTAGTCCCCACGTAACTTAAGGAATAATGGGGCATATGTATCAAGCACTTTTCCCGTTCGCAAACGGGCCAATTCTCAAAATCGGCCCATTTGCGAACGGGAAAAGGCCTTTTGGGATGTATCATCCCAAAAGGACATCGCAAATTAGAGAATCGCAAAATTTGCGATTCTCTATTTTGCGATTGCATTTAAGGATTCACAAATTGAGATTCCTTAAATGCAATGTATGAAGCACAGAAAAAGTGCAATTTGTCCTTAAGGAATCGCAAATTACCACCAACTTCAAGTTTTAAAAATGCACTGTTTTGCATTTTTCAAAGTGCCATGTGGCGCAGATACATGCCCTTAGGGCATGTATGTGCGCCACTTGTGCACACATACATATTTCAGGGGTGCAACAGGGTGTCCTTTTGACACCCTGGCATCCTTGAAATTGCATTCTCATTTTGCGATTCTATAATTGCGAATCGCAAATTGAGAATGTCTCACCATTCATTCCTATGGGCCTCCTAGCCCATAGGAATGAATGGGAAGGTATTCCCTAATTGCGATTCGCAATTTGCTAATCGCAATTAAGGAATGCCAAGGAATCGCAAAATATTTGTGATTTTTTTATTACATCCCGTTTTGCGATTTCTCAAATAGCGATTTTCTAAAAATCACTATTTGAGAATCGCAATAACGGTATTTGATACATATGCCCCAATATCTTCTTATACTACTATATTAATTTCCAGTATAGTCTTAGTATCTCTCGGTCCTAGTGTTTCCCTGTTCAATACCTCCCTGTTTCAATGTCATTCTGTCAAAGTAAATCCCTGTCCCTATGTCTCCCAATTCCTGTGTGTCCCTGTCCCAGTGCCTGCCTGATTTTTCTGCCATCCGGATCCCAGTGACTCCTTGGCCACAGTGCCTGCATTTGCTTGTTCCCAGGTCTGCTTCTCTCCGTGCTTGTCTATGTCTGTCTCATTATGTATGTCTATTTCCATCGCAGTGTTTTTGTGCCACTGTATCTACACCTCCCACATCTGTGTCTCTCATACCTGTGTTTTCCCATATACATGTCTGTGTGTTCCCACCTATGTATCTCCCCATCTACGTATCTGTGTCCCTTGGTCCCTATGCCTCTAATCGTATGTGTTTCCTTGTCCCTTTGCATTCCCAGTACGCACATCTGTGTTTTGCATTCTCCATGTGTGTGCTTGTATTTCGCATCTCCAGTGTCTTAATCTATATTTTATGTTACCAGTGTTAGTGTCAGTGTTTTTCTCATGTATGTTTCTACTTGTTCTTGTATTTCTCGGCCCTGGTATCTTCCTATGCCGAATCTTTTTGTTCCTGAGTTTTATTATCTCTGTGTAACCCTCTCCCAATGTGTAACCTTCTGGATGTTTCTGTCTCTATGTTGCTGAGTCTGTATTTGCTTGTCACCATCTCTAGGTCCCCCACCCCCCCCAGGTATGTTTCTCTGACAGGTTATATGTGTGTCCTCATTCCTATATCTGTGTCTTCATGTTAAGGTTTCCCCATCGCTGTTTCTGCAACTACAAATGTCTGCATCTACTTGTTACTGTGCCTTTGTCCCCATCCATAAGCCTTTGCCTTCCTGTTTCTTCCCATCCCAGTGTTTACAACTGCTGCTCTCTTCCTACCCCTCAACATCGCCAGTTGAGTGTGTTCTTCTCTACAAGACTCCTCATCCTATTTCTTCATGGCCCCACTGCTTCTTTGTGACTCCTCATCTCAGTTTACTTGCAATCTAGTATCTCCCTATCCAGACATCACCTCCTCCCATTCTCTCCCTGTCCTTGTGTTTGTGTACACCACTTCATCACTAACTCCCACCATAACTGTCTGTCCCAGTCCATGTGTCTTTGTTTCCATGTGTCATCCTGACTCTCTGCCCCAGTATTTCTCTACTTAATTTTGCTCCTAAGACAGGGCCTTCCTGTCTCTGTCCCTGTGTTTCCCTGTCCCACGTTCTGTATATCTTTGCTCCCAGTTGTTCTTTCTAATGCAAGAACTTTGTTTGTCTATTGCCTGTGTATGCGTCTCTCTGTCCTGGTATTTTTGTTTTTGGGGGGGGGGACTCCTATAGTCCTGAGCTGTGAGCACCTAAAGAACAAGACTCTATTACACAGGATTGTTAATGTAAACTTTGAACATTAACAAGCAGTTTAAACACTTTTGAATGAATATATTTCATTGGTTTGCTTTTATTTAGTTTGTTTACTCAATATGTAAGTAAGTAACTACCAGAACTTTAGCTCAGAATATTCTGTCCCGCACATTGGCAGAAGGGGACTGGGGTTACAAAGTTGGAGCAATACTACCTGGCCTCACAAATGCAACATACAGCACACTGGTTTACGGAAGAGGATAACTGGGAGAAGAAGTTGTTAATGAATGCCTCCAGTACCTTTACATTACCTCAGATACTGATGGTGGGAGGAAGGGGTGGGGGTTATGTTCCATTCCTGGTGAGGCACACAGCGCTGATGTGGAAACACACTCTCCAATTGATTTTGAAAAAGGCCCCCGTTGGTAGGGGGTTTGTGTTCTGGGACTTACCTGCATTTAGGGACCTTACAAACTCAGTGAATATGTCCCAGATGTATGCAGTTGGTTGCGAAACTCTAGTAAACCTGTCTCCCAACAAATAATTCATATCCTTTGAAGTCACCCAACTTAGTTTTAATTTGGGAATGGGACACTTCCTTCAACACGACAGCCTTACTGGCAATCATTAGGGATATACGGCCCTCCTTCCCAGTAGCCCCTCCCACATCACACACCTTTCGGGTTCTTCAGGAGCTGGGAGAGGGTGGCACCTAGTCACAGATTTTACAAGTCCATGTCTACGGACAGACCGATTGTACCACCCCTCCTCCAGGACAGCTTGGGATGGAGAACTTATGCTGCACATTGAGGATGCACAATAGGAAAGAATGTGTGGCCTTGTACAATCTGTTTCCACCAATGCTAGGTTTAAACTCACACACTCTCACTTTCTGCATCGCACCTGTATAAGATCACGCATATGAAACTAGCCCTGGCAAATCCTAGCACTGCCGGCTGTCACCATTCAGCTTTTTTACTCCTCACTTGGTACTGTCCAATGGTTCACAACTTCTGGTTGATAGTGGTTGAGAGAATGACTGTGGTGGTGACAATCCCCTGTCCAGCAAAGCCACTCACCTGCCTTTTGGGGGACGTCTGCCTTAAAAAAGACAGAAAATTACTTTCAAATTCCTACATTTACTCCTTGTTCCTGCCAAGTGGTGGGTTGTGATCACTTGGTTGGGTGGGAAGGGCCTCGCCTTGGGACGCTGGGAGAGGGATGTGGCAGAATGGGCTGTAGCTAAGGAATTGTGATTAAGAAAGTGCAGGTGCGGGGCGTGGTTTCGGCGCCGTCCAAGATGGCCGCATAGGGATTTCCCTCCGCTGCTCCGGGACCTGCTTGAAGTTCCCCGATGCCTTTTCTGCCCTTTTTTCCGGCCGAAATTGCTCGCGTCCTGCATCGGAATATCCCGTCCATCTGGTGAGCCGCTTTTTAGTTTCAATCACAAGCGCGAAGCGCTCCACCGTGTTTTAACCATTGCGCTCATTTCCTCACAGCGGCCGCCATTTTGGGCGCGCGAGCTATCGTTAATACTCTTCAAACCTTTGACGATTGAACGCCTTCACTTGGGATAATGCAAGTTTCACTCACCTTACTCTACTTCTCAGCCAATGGACAACTTTTGAAATAATGTTCATTCCTGGATGAAAGTGCTTCTTATTTTGTCATCTCATTGTTTATGGGCCATTTGTTACGTTTTTTCGACACCAGAGTTCAAAGCTGCCTTCCCTTACACAGTGCTTTCAACCTCTCTCAGCTTTCACAGAGCAATGGTTTATTCTGAGGCATTTCTTGGCATTATGTGGGCTGAATACTACTTCCTCTGGCTACACCTTACGAAGGCTCATTGTTTATTGAAGCCAGATGATCGTCAGTGCTTTATTAATGAATGCCGCTGTGTTGGAAGGAATGTGAAAGGGGCTATCCAGAGAGCAGCTGATGTCAGCTTATTAATGATTTACTCCATAGTACAGAAGAGGGCTAAATATCGACGTCTGCCAGAGATATTCATGCAAGCTTTTAAATAGGCCCCCCAGAAGTGACACGGTTGCGGTGCTGTGTTGTTCTCTACAAGTTCACATCCCATCCATCTTTTACGGAGGTTTTTTGGCTATATTCTGCTTTTTTGTGGAATTTCTTCCTATAGCTTTACTTCCGAATCAACTTATCGTTGTGGAGCTTCGCTGCTGTCTATGACTAAGACTTTTCTTGCCTTATCCAACTGTGCTTCTCCGAGGGACACGGACTGTTGTTTTGCCTGGAACTTTATTTTCTCCAGTAGCCGGTTACTTACACTATTCGTTACTTTGACTTCTATGGGTCACAGTGATATTGAGCATTATCTTTGTTGATGATGTTTTTATTCTGATACCAACAACACAACAGCGCTTCATCCCTCTTAAGCTCTGGTGGTTACTTATGGGACAGTTGCGTAATCCGAAATTTGTTTTCGTACCATCAAGGACTACGTCTCCATCCTCTGTATCGTCAGCTCCAAACTCTTCTCAAATGGCTGGAGTAACCGCTGGCCGCTCTTCTTCATCACAAATTACTCCGGGTAAATCCTCTCCACCCATCTCTTCAACTAAATGTTTGAAACAAGATCCTTCTACACCAGACAAAACACCTTCTTCCGTTTCTATGGAATTTCTTTTAGAAGAGATACGTGCGTTGCGCCCTTTTTTTGAAGAAACTAACAATAAAATGCAATTTCTTGAGGAGAAATGGTCTACTATGGACAACAGAGTGACCTCATTGGAACAACAAGCATCAGAGGTACAGGTTAATTCCCAAAGGATTTCCTCTTTAGAGAAAACAGTTCTCAGTCTCCAACAACATACTGAGGACTTGGAAAATAGAAATAGAAGGAATAACCTTCGTATTTATGGTTTGCCAGAATCCCTGGAAGGAGATGATCCCGTCTCATTTTTCTCCTCTTTTCTCCCAAAGCTCTTGGAGATGCCCTCGACAACCTCTCTCAGTATTCAACGGGCCCATAGACTGGGTCCTCGCCTTTCCTCTTCTACAGCTCCAGCGAAGCCTCGAGGAGTCATCATCCTCTTCTTGAAGTTTACGGACCTTCTCTCAGTCCTTACGGCAGCTAGATCTAAACATCAACTTTCCTGGAAGGGTCATTAAGTATTCCTTTCTCAAGATGTCTCTAACGCTACGGCCTCCAGAAGAAAAGGATTCCTCAATCTTCGTGCTCCTCTTCGAACTCTTGGTGCCAGATATGGTTTATTCCACCCATGTCTTTTCAAAGTGACGTACCAAAATCAAACTTGGTCTTTTCAGGATCCTGCAGAACTTAAGAACTTTATCCTTATACATACCACCAGCAGCATGGACACTACTAACTCTTCTAATGGCTGATTATTTAATCCTTTCTTTTTTCCTTACAGGTTTTTGTTGATATTTTACAGTTTTTTCTTTCTATATTTGCTATGCATTGTTCTGTTATTTTTGATATTGTTTGTGAACTGTTCATTCGTATTTTTATCAGTTATGTTGCGTTTTTGCCTGTTTGATGTTTCTTAAGAAGCTTCCGTATGGTTCATTGTTGACTTCTTTCACATGCTCCTATGCTTGTCCCGATGTTCTCCTCTCCCTTCTTTATTTACATAGATTGGTTGGTGTTCGTCCCTTCGACCCATAAGGTTCCCCTACTATTTTCTTTCGTCCTGGTGCGGTTTGGATTTCCTTTTTGTGCGGCTCGTCTTGTTGAGTGTCGCCATTGCCCCGTTGTCCTCTTTTATGTTCCCCTCAGGTATGTTATTATCAGTCATCCTTTCTGGATATGTACTGTCCCTTCTTATATTTCCTTTCTTTTTCTTCCCCTCCATACCTTCTTGTTTTCCTTTTATCTTTCTCCTCTGTCTATATTTTTCTTCCTTTTCTTTACATGTGCGGTATTACCTTCTTTTCGGTGTCTTCTTCGCTCCCTCTCTGAATCCCCCCTTTTCTTTCATCTCATTTTCCTCCCTCTTATTGACACTTCTCTTTCTCCTTGTTTCTTTTTGTAGTCTTTGTTTCTATCCAATTTTTGTTGTTTTTAATTCAAAGTAATTTCCTGGAATGTAAAAGGTTTTATGAACCCTATTAAACGTCAGAGAGTCCTTTCCCACCTAGCTTCATATAACCCTGATATAGTTCTCTTGCAAGAGACCCATCTTACAGAGTCCGTATCTCTTAAGCTCAAAAGAAGCTGGGTGGGTACGGTTTTAGTCTCTCCTTCAAGCAATAAGAAAAACGGTGTTGCCATCTTATGTCATAAAAAATTAAAATGTAAGGTCATGTTACAAGAAAATGATTCTGATGGTAGATGGATTGTTGCTAAGTTATTAATCAATTCTGTGCCTTTAACTGTTTTTAATGTCTATGGTCCTACAGCTGCTGATTGTACTTTTTGGCCTTCAATCACAAATTCTTTTATTCAATACCGAGATGACATGTTTATATTGGGAGGTGACTGTAATCAGATTATGGATCCGTTCCTGGATCGCAAATCAACTGTTCGTTTCACACCTCATTAGACTCACAAACAATTCCTGGATACTATCTCTCAATCACACCTCATCGATTCTTGGAGGCTTGCTCATCCTGACACTCTTGACTATTCCTTTTTCTCTCCCCCCATGCTTCTCTCTCTCGCTTGGACTACATTTTTCTCTCTCAGTCTTTATCTTAAAATCTACTTTCCTCCTCTATTGAACCCATTGTCATCTCGGACCATGCCCCAAGTGTAACGGACCTGGACTTACTTCCCCCACATCCCAAATCTTCTTGTTGGCGCTTTAATAACTCTCTTCTTACTGACGCTCTTTTTTCCTCCTCTTTCCGTTCCTTTACCAACGAATTCTTTACGCTCAATAGTAATTCCAATATTTCTTCCCAGCTTCTTTGGGACTCATTTAAAGCAACTGCAAGAGGCTTCATTATTGATTTTGTCTCTAAGAAAAAGAAACTATTTCTTCAGAAGCGGAAGGATATTTTGGCCCATATTAAATTTTTGGAACATGAATTTTACACTTCTTCTAAGTCCATTTCACCGGATCTCATAAAAGCGAAACTTGAATTCAATGAATCTACTACCGGCAATGCTTCATCAATACTTCTTCGCAGCAGTGCTCGTTATTATGGAGGCCGCAACAGATCAGGGAAATTCCTGGCTAACTACCTTAAGTTACGCAAAGAACGTTCTTTTATAGACTCTGTTTTTTCCTCTGATAATACTCTTCTTCATAAAGATTAGGAAATTCTTAAGCAGTTTCAACTTTTTTATCAAAATCTCTATACCCCAGAGTCCCCGCCCCCCCTCTGCTTCTCTCATTCAGTCCTATTTGGAGAAACTTCCTAGTCCCTCCGCTTCTCACCTTAATTTTTCCAATCTTGAAAAAGCCCTCTCACTTGACGAAGTTTCCCTAGCATTGAACGCTCTTACTAAAGGAAAATCACCTGGACCTGATGGTTTTTCTGTTGAATTTTATTTGCACTTCTCTGACCTTTTACTTCCCAAACTCTTATCGCTTTTTCAATCATTCTACTTATCCGGTAAAGCTGATGGTACTTTTCAGGAGGTCACCATTTGCCTCATTCCTAAGGAAGGCCGTGATCCCCAATTTTGTAAAAATTATCGCCCGATTTCTTGCTGCTTTTGTTTCTGCCCGTTTGGAATCGCCTGCTGCCAGCCTACTTCTTGCGGGTCCCGCTGCGTGAGGAGTGTTGACCGCAGCGCCTTGAAGGGGACACCGAGGGAAGTACTTGCACGGGGCTGCGAGCGAGTGCGTGAGCTCCTTGGGACTGCATTTCCCAGGAGCACCCGCCAGCCCTGATCAGCTACACCTGGGCCGCTCTCCCCGACCCCTCCTACCCTTCCACCGAGCCCTTATCATCTGCTCTCGCTGAGACGGCGAGTGGGACGCCTTGCTGCTTTTGTTTCTGCCCGTTTGGAATCACCTGCTGCCAGCCTACTTCTTGCGGAACCCGCTCCGCGGGTCCCGCTGCGTGAGGAGTGTTGACCGCAGTGCCTTGAAGGGGACACCGAGGGAAGTACTTGCACGGGGCTGCGAGCGAGTGCGTGAGCTCCTTGGGACTGCATTTCCCAGGAGCACCCGCCAGCCCTGATCAGCTACACCTGGGCCGCTCTCCCTGACCCCTCCTACCCTTCCACCGAGCCCTTATCATCTGCTCTCGCTGAGACGGCGAGTGGGACGCCTTGCTGCTTTTGTTTCTGCCCGTTTGGAATCGCCTGCTGCCAGCCTACTTCTTGCGGAACCCGCT
The DNA here is from genome assembly GCF_964204655.1 of Triturus cristatus. Lineage (NCBI taxonomy): Eukaryota > Metazoa > Chordata > Amphibia > Caudata > Salamandridae > Triturus > Triturus cristatus. The sequence continues at coordinate 353,627,905 of NC_140593.1, read as the reverse complement.
CCGCGGGTCCCGCTGCGTGAGGAGTGTTGACCGCAGCGCCTTGAAGGGGACACCGAGGGAAGTACTTGCACGGGGCTGCGAGCGAGTGCGTGAGCTCCTTGGGACTGCATTTCCCAGGAGCACCCGCCAGCCCTGATCAGCTACACCTGGGCCGCTCTCCCCGACCCCTCCTACCCTTCCACCGAGCCCTTATCATCTGCTCTCGCTGAGACGGCGAGTGGGACGCCTTGCTGCTTTTGTTTCTGCCCGTTTGGAATCGCCTGCTGCCAGCCTACTTCTTGCGGAACCCGCTCCGCGGGTCCCGCTGCGTGAGGAGTGTTGACCGCAGCGCCTTGAAGGGGACACCGAGGGAAGTACTTGCACGGGGCTGCGAGCGAGTGCGTGAGCTCCTTGGGACTGCATTTCCCAGGAGCACCCGCCAGCCCTGATAAGCTACACCTGGGCCGCTCTCCCCGACCCCTCCTACCCTTCCACCGAGCCCTTATCATCTGCTCTCGCTGAGACGGCGAGTGGGACGCCTTGCTGCTTTTGTTTCTGCCCGTTTGGAATCGCCTGCTGCCAGCCTACTTCTTGCGGAACCCGCTCCGCGGGTCCCGCTGCGTGAGGAGTGTTGACCGCAGCGCCTTGAAGGGGACACCGAGGGAAGTACTTGCACGGGGCTGCGAGCGAGTGCGTGAGCTCCTTGGGACTGCATTTCCCAGGAGCACCCGCCAGCCCTGATCAGCTACACCTGGGCCGCTCTCCCCGACCCCTCCTACCCCTTCCACCTATTGTGTTCATACTCCTTATTAAGCCACAAGTACTCCCGCAGCGCGGGAGAGCGCGCGGGAGAAGCCCGGGACAAGGGCGGGACCGTCTGTGGCCGTCCGGGGCCGAAGGAGGCCGGGCTGGGCCACCCCCTTACCAGTGACATATAGTATCACCTCCAGTAAGTGGCTTAGAAAAGTTGGATTTGTTTAGTGTTTAACATGGCAACGTCTACATCAACAAACTCTGTAAATAGCCATCAAATAACTCCTCCTGTAGAGTCTGGTCCACTGGCAATTGGCCCCTTAGATAAATTTTTCTTTAATCGTTCACTGGTAATAGACAAAGAGTTGACCTTGGCAGAGAAGCGCGCAGAGCGTAGGCTGTCAATCGAAATACTTAAGAATTCAACGGATAAGTTTTCAAATCTAGCTTAACCCACCCTGGTAACTCCTCTGTCATCAGTGAACCTGCCAGTTGTAAACGACCATTTTGAGGTCCAGGCCCAAAAACCAAACAAGGATGTTGTGATAGAACTAAATAATCCTTGTGGCGGCAAAATCCTACCAGCACCGCTCACTGATTCTGGCGCCCAGGTTACATTGGCCCAACCCAAAATCGGGTCCAAACGGAAACGACCAGCATCTGTAAGAAAATGTAAAAGGGTGGTCAAACCCCCTCAAAAATTCAGGAAGTTACATAAACTCGTGAACACAGGAGAGGTAGCTACTAACGAAACTCAAAGCACAGAAAGTGTTATACCTACTAATCTTGTCTCCTTGAACAGCCAGGACGGAGATGACAATCCTTGTACCGATTCCACTGTACCATGTAAAGATAAGGAGCAATCACTTGTAATTGTTCTCCCTGAACTGGAAAAATTGTTTAGATCACTACTCACCCCCATTGAGGATAGAATTGCAAAGCTTGTAGATAGGCTAAACCATTTTGAACAGACTACCTTAGACAATTTTTATTCCACAAAATCACTGATTAAAGCGAATAGGGTGGAAGTAAGCACAAACTCTCAGGTCCTAAACAACCCTGTTATTCAGGATAAGGGAAGAAATCCCCGAAATAGCTCTCCTTTACCTCCCAAACTGAGCAAACCTACAGTTAAAGCCATTACAAAATCCTCAGACAGAACAGAGAGAGCAAACGTTGGCCCTGATTTACCTCAGTCGACCATAATACACCCTACACAGCCAACAATCCCCCCGACACAAAATCCACCAATCGCAACGAGTGCTGAGGCTACAGTGCGTCACCAAGCGGGAATAGTACCAACAAACGCAAACGTAACTAATAGCACGCAGAAAGCTCAGAATATTCCGGTGGGAGGGAATAGGGCTAACACAGGTTTGTTGGTAGGTAAAACTTCAGTACCGTCCCAAATAAATAACAAACAACAGGCGCTGAAGCCTGTCCCCCAATATGTCCCCCAAGTTCCCAAATCTATCCCACCGCCCGTGGCAAAACAACCCTACAGAAAACCACCAATTAATCTCACCCCAGACTCCTTTCCCTATGTAGCAGTTCTTATAAACGTCCCACCATTACCCCCAGGACAGAGAGAAACTTTCCAGATGCTCAAAAACAAGATCATGCACTGGCTAAAGGAAAACCGTCCTCTGCCTGGTGACATCGACGGGCTAATCATAGGGGTAAGGAGAATAGATTGGATGGGATATACATCGAAAACCTTGGGTGGGGATTGCATAGTGGTCAATTTCCAAGACCCAAGGGTGGCGGGATGGATAACAAGGCAGGGATGGGGAACAAATAAGGGAGGTATCGGAATTGTAGACCTTACCTTTTTTTACCCCCGACCGACTAGTGTAACGACTAGTTTACTCAATGAACCCCTTATTCCCCCTACTGTATCATGGCCAGTCAATCCCTTACCACCTCCTCCTGTAGGTCATAATCATACCACTTACACATATTACAACCCTCATGTAGGATGGCAGGAGCCGGGATGGGGATATTGACAAACCAGTACTGACAGTTTAGGAGGGAACACTAACGAGCCAGAAGGGCAATGTGATGTTCATGGTAATACAACTGTTACAAACTTATTGGTCAATTACATCGAGACGGGGGGTTTGGTCGAAGAAGGTGGTTTTAGACTGGGAACCCTAAATACAAATGCCAAGATAACATACCCAGCCAATACGACAGTGGATCCGACAGATGACCAAGAAAGGCAGACTAATTCTACTGAAAGCCCTATGTTAGCCCAAGTATTTCCATTGACTAACACCCGATATGGGCTAGATGCTAGCATTGGTACGCTTTTATCTTGGAATGTCGCTGGGCTGGCAAGTAAATTGGATTCCCAATCCTGGGTGGATTTTATAAGTGGGTATGACATCTGTTGCTTCCAAGAAACCTGGGCTTGTGATCCCCTTTTCTGTCTTGGTTATTTGAACTATTGTATACCAGCGTCAAAAGGGGGAAGAGGGCGGCCCAAGGGAGGCTTAACTGTTTGGGTTAGACAGGACCTGCAGGTCAACATCAAAATGTTGGACCTGGGAAATTGGGATTTGCAATTATTAAGAATCTCCGTAGCAAAGGGTCAACTAATAGATTTGTACAATGTCTACGTGAGAGGTAGCAACGTAACCAATTTACCCACCATTGAGCTGTTGTCTACTGCCATTGAGACCAAGTCCCAGGAAAGTGTAACGATAATTGTAGGGGACCTCAACAGGACTTTTGAACCTCTGGACTGTACAAATGACCTCTTGGAGAGCGAAGAGGATAATCTCTGGGGAGTACCACCTCTATGCCTAAAACCTGTAAGGAGATGGACAAAAGAGATCTTATCACTGAATGGAATTTGTATGGAACATGGCTTAAGAGCACTGAACGGGAGGACACCTGGGGACAAGGAGGGCAGCTACACTTTTGACAATGGCATCAACAGGAGCCGAATCGATTACATTTTGTGCAGTCTCCAACTGTGGAAAGGGGTTGTTGACATGACAGTTAGGCCCCGGGTTGAAAGTGACCACAACCCCCTCTGTGTGACTCATAGGTGGTGGAATACTGGTGCGGGTAACCCTCTAGTGATATACGATGAAACCCCTGTTATGAGTAATGATGAACGCAGGTTAAAATGGCCCAAGGTACTGGCAAACGAGGCCACTATGACTTACATCAATAATGCTGTTGATTGTGCAATTTCCGCGATGGAAACAGCGGTTCCAGTGGTTCCAGGGGATAGTGGAATCACCGAAATCCACAATAAGTTATTCTCCCTCCTGAGACCATGCTTCTTCATTAAAAAAAGGAAAGGGAAGAAATCTAAAGAAGTGGGAAGGTGGTTTGATAGTCATTGTAGATCAGCACGATTAGCCCTGGGACAAGCCATAAGGAATAGGGACCGCGCCGCTGTGACAAAGAATAGGGAACTGTACAAGATGGCCATCTATCGTGCAAAAAAGAATTGGGATGAAGGCCACTGGGCCGAACTAAAAGAGGCCTCTGATAGTAAAGACTCCAGGGCATTCTGGAAAATCATCAAGTGGGGTAGTGGAGCCGGTCCTGCGAAGCCAGACAACAATGTAGCAGAGGAAGCTTGGGTTGATTACTTCAGACCTCAGTACGCGGAAGTTAACCATCCTGTGGCAGCTGATAGTATAACACCGGTTTATGCAACCGACGATTTGTTCTCCCTTAGAGAAGTGGAAATTGCCATTGGTTCCGCGAAATGTGGGAGGGCGCCAGGTCCAGATGGCATTCCACCTGATATTTTTAAACACGATATGACCAGATGGGCGAGATATACCCTCCTTGTAGCGAATGCCCTAGCCAAGGGGGAAGTGGTCCCAGACCTCTGGAAAGGCGCAACCATTATCCCCATCCACAAGAAGGGAGATCGTTCACTGCCTGCAAACTATAGGCCCATAAGCTTAATAGCCACCATACAGAAAGTAGTTGGGAGAATGGTAACAAACCAGCTTATGGACTGGGTTGAAGACAACAACGCCCTTTCTCCATACCAAGCGGGATTCAGGCGAGCAACCAGTACCATCGATCAGGTCTTCCGCTTTACCATATTAAGGTGGAAGACCGTTGTACTGGGAAGGGGCTGCCTGTACGTCGCGTTCGTCGACCTGCGGACGGCGTTCGACCTAGTCCCTCGGTTTAAGTTATGGTTGGTTTTGCAAAAGTTGGGGATCCCTGCTGATCTGCTAACATTAATTATGCGACTGCACGAATCCAACTTCGCTAGAGTCCAGTGGGGTGGAAGTGGAGAGACAACAGAGGATTTCCCAGTGGAAAGGGGTGTTCGACAGGGCTGTTCCATGGCCCCTTTACTTTTCTCGTTATTTATTAACGGAATCGTTGAGAGGATGCTGAAGGCTAGTGTTGATGCCCCATCGTTAGCGGACACCAGGGTTCCGATCCTGATGTTCGCTGACGACACTCTTATCTTGTCTAAGACCCCCATGGGGCTGCAACGTGCATTAAACATTTTTGATGCTTTTTGCACTGAGCATGGGCTAGAGGTAAATGTGGGAAAAACAAAACTAATGGCTTTTTCCCCCGGACGCAGGAACTACCCCAAGGTAACCTTAAACAGCAGTAGGTTAGACATTGTCAAAGAATTTACGTACCTGGGTGTACAGATCGCAGAGGGCATTGGCTGGACGCATCATGTAGATAAAGTGGTCTTAAAGCACCAGCAGCTTTCTGGTGCTTTAAGGGGGGAACACCGCAAATCCAAAACAAAACCCATAAAACCCGCATTAATAGTGTATGACGCGAAGGTTTTGGGTGCCACATTATATGGCGCGGAGCTATGGGCCTGGGATGGTTTAGCGGCTCTTCAGACTTCAGAGAACAAGTTTATGCGAGGGATTACAAGACTCCCACAGAGTACCCCCTTAACCCCACTGTTTTTGGAGTTAGGTAGACGCACCATTGTAGATAGAGCCCGATTGCGCCCAGTCCTTTACTGGAGACGTCTCTGGACGACTCCAGAAATAAGACAATATGCGGAGGGTTTTCAATGGATTATCAAGGAAGATACCTTCCATAAGATAAAATGGCTAAAACATCTGAAGTCCATGTTAGTAAACTTAGGGTTTTCAAATCTTTGGAATAACCCTGAGGGAGAGATCTTCCCTAGCAAAGAAGCCCTTAAAGAACAATACTGGGATTGGGTTGGCGGTAAGATGCTGAATGACACCAGGGCCAACTCTATGACTGGTCGCTTCCTGGAGATAAAATTTTTTCCTGCCCTGGAAAATTACTGGGACAACATCACGGTACCAATGGACAGGAAACTTGTATTTCAGCTAAGATCAGGATCTATCCCCCTCAAGAAACTGACATCTGGCTGGCACAGACCCACCAATAACTTATGTCCAGCATGCGAAAATGCCGAGGAGAGCATAGGCCATTTTCTTTTCGTATGCCACGCTTATGTGAATCCGAGGAGAAAATGGCTCTCGCCGGTATGCAAAAACTTGGGGACACGAGACAGCACAGTGGCTCTAAGAATCCTACGTACAACAACTCAGGATTCGATAGTCATAGGGGTAGCTAAATACCTGGGTTGGGCATGGGCAATTAGAAGACGGTCCCTGGGGGGAAGCAGGTAACAAGGTATTCCTCTCAACAATGATTAATGTAATACTATTTGTAAATATGGTTTTTATATGCAAATGTTGTATGAGCTGTACTCTATGTTTAATGAATTTTTAATCCGTAATAATGTATTATTGTATAACTGTGTTGATTTTATGTGCTTTTATGAGAATTGTCTCGAATAAAGCTTATACAAACAAACAAAAATTATCGCCCGATTTCTTTAGTTAATGTGGACTATAAACTTTTTGCTAAACTCCTTGCTTTACGTTTGGACCCTTTTTTGCCCCATCTAATTGGCAAGGAACAATGTGGTTTTGTTAAAGGTAGACTTACCTCTGATAACTCTCGTCTTTTTCTCAATGTCTTAAATAAAGTCTCATCTCTTTCTTTTCCTCTAGCTGCTATCTCTGTTGATGCAGAAAAAGCTTTCGACAGAGTTGATTGGACTTTTTTATTTGCTTTGCTACGTTGGCATGGTTTTGGTCTTAATTTCATATCCCTCATCTCCCTACTGTATTCTGCCCCCAAAGCTTCGGTCCTAGTGAATGGTCAGGTTTCTTCTTACTTTCCTCTTCAACGAGGGGTTCGTCAGGGATGTCCTTTATCCCCACTTCTTTTTGTTTTGGCCATTGAACCTTTTTTGGTCTCGATCCGAAATAATGACTCTATCTCCGGCTTTCCTTATGGTGACAATCAGTTAAAGCTCTCTGCTTATGCAGACGATATTCTACTATTTATTTCCAATCCAGAGATTTCTATCCCCCCTTTGTTATTAGCATTTAACTCCTTTTCGCAGGTCTCCGGGTACAAAATTAATTCAGATAAGACCGAAATTCTTCCTCTTACCAAATTCTGTCTTCCTCACCTCCTCTCCTCTACCGGGTTGGCTTGGAACAGCTTGAAGATTAAATATCTAGGTATATGGTTTTCTAACTCTATTCCCTCCTCAATCCAATTAAATATGTCCGCATTCCTGTCTCGGATTGAAACGGCATTTTCTTCTTGGAACCCACTTTTTTTTTCTTGGTGGGGTCGCCTGGACTCGATAAAGATGATGATTGCCCCCATCCTCATATATATCTTTTCCATGCTACTTGTTCATATTCCCGCTATTCACTTTAAACGTATTGATTCATGCCTTTCAAGATTTCTTTCGAAAAACAAAAAATCTAGAATTGCCTTATCTTCTCTTCGAAAGTCCAAACTCAATGGTGGTGTTAACTTCCCAGATTTTCGTCTCTATCATAAGTCTTTCTCTTTACGTCAAGCTTCTAGGTGGCTCACTTCAGAATCTTCTCCCTTTACTCCTGTTTGGCTCTCCATTGAACAAGTATTGCTGCTACCCTTTTCCTTCAATGAGGTTATGCGTTTCTCTTCTAAAACTTCCTATACATCTCTCCCTTTATTTAAATATACCTCTTCCCTTTTGTCATCTTTGGTTCATCCTCCTACTATTACCTGTGAGTCTTTCTTAGATGCTCCTATCTGGCATAACTCGCTTATTCTTCTAAATAATAGACCCATTTTTTGGAACACTTGGAGGGTACTTGGTATCAAGTGGGTCAATCAGTTCTTTAATGGAACTTCCCCTTGCTCCTTTCCCCAATTTCAAGTTTTATTTCATTGCCCTCGATCTTTTTTACGTAAATTCTCCACTCTTATGACAACAATTCTTGACACCTACTACTCCCTTCCCTCCTTGTCCTCGCCTCCTGCCCAAAATCCTCTTCTCAAATTACTTCTCACCCTCCCTAAAGCTTCTCTCATTTATAAATTCTTTTTATCTCCCGATCCTGATCGGGCTAAATCGAAAGTTGAACTTTCCTGGGAAACGGATTTGGGATGTGTCTGGTCTGTTGCTCTTTGGGATAAAATCTGGTCCAGATCCTTAAAAATTTCCCTCTCTGTCTCTCTTACTCAATCTTTATTTTTTCTATATCACAGATTGTACCTTTCCCCGATTTCCTTGTCACGTTTTTCAGTTTCTTCTGATTCTAAGTGCTGGACTTGCGGCTTTCCTGACGCTGATCTTATCCACCTCTTTTTTCTCTGCCCTACAGTCTCTAGGTTCTGGGATAAGATTTGGATCTATATCTCTCGGATATTCACAATCTCCATTCCTTACTCTATGCCTCTTCTCTTTCTGGGCAGTTTATCTGACTCTTTAGATCTTCCCTCACATTCCCTTGGCCTACTCGACCTCATGCTTGCTCTTGCATTCCAACACATCTCATTTAATTGGAAATCCCTTACAAACATCTCCATACAGTGTTGGTGGAATACTCTTTGTCATTTTCATAGACTTGATGTTGCTTTTGCCTCCTCCTGTAAACCGGTTCTTAATAGAGACCTTTTCTGGCTACCACTTACTACATACTTGGACCGTCTGGCTCGAAAGAAACTTCCACGCACCAATTCAGAAAATTTTAAACCCCCTTGAAGGTTATTGCCTCTGTCCTCTTTTTATTTTTTATTTTTATATGATTCTAATGCTTTTATATGATTCTAATGATTTAGTTTTCCAACAAACAAAGACCCAATCTATTCAGTACAGGACTGTTTTATACACTGTGTAACAAAAGGAATCGAGAGGTATCGGATTAGCCTCTTCAAAACCAACCCCTGTTTAGCTGAAACTATGGGGTGGATTCCCAATTTACCAGGTACTGTACTAATTTAAAAAAAAAAGGTTACACAGGAACCCTAAGTCCAGTCAGCAGTCACTGTGTTCAAAAATAATTTTTTATATATATTCTTTATATATATAAAGACGTGTGTGAAAAAAATAGTTCACTCACAGGGATACAACACCCCACACCGTAGAATATCAGTGAAAAACAGTGAAAGGAAAAAATATGTGGCGAGCAAGGAGGCACCTCGCGTGCGCAACACCTTAGCGGGCTGACACTGGTTAGATCATCACCAGTACTGCCACATTTCTCATCATAGGTTGCCACCTTGCTCAAAGAAAATTGAAAAATTTAACCAACAACAAAAAGGTGAAAGTATGTGAACAACACACACCGTAGTCCTGAATTAAAATTGATAGAGAACCATGGCCATCATAATTTTATTCTTTTGCTCATGGGTCAATTCAAAAGTAAAAAGTGCTGTATTATAACAGACAGGAAGTCAAAAAGCCGACATGTTTCATTGCCTTACTGTTACGGCAATTTCTTCAGGGCAACAGGACTCCATTCACCTTATCAGCACATTTGTAATGAACTACTAGTGACTGCAAAACGTAGAAAAGAAGGATTCCTGTGGTTACACATTGGACGTCAAAACACACTCTCACTCAATCCATCCATATAAAAATCATGTGGGGTATCATTACTCGTTGTCAGCTCAGGTTTTTCATACCAGCTCGACAGCGTGTCAGACAGGAACCATAAATTTTGCGGTTGTCCTGAACTTCTACTGTGGGCATTCTGTAAAAGGATTTTTAAATCAAAGACCAGTCCATCGACACAGGTGGTTTACAGTCTATCTCGCACATCACCCAGATTAATCACATACAGTGGCGTAAAGGTATTGAGACTAATCGCAGCGTTCTCCCTTAGGGATTCATTCTGTTGTCTGACCTCATCCTAGAGCAGAGCCATCAAGCAATGCAGCCTGTAAATAACTCTGCACCAAGTCTGAGCCTCTTCCTCCCACATCGGTGTACACTCACCATATCTACAAGAGTCACTGCCCTTACGCTTTACTTTACTCATAAGTCTCATAAGTCTCACCGCACAGTTCTCACTTCTCGAGCTTCGTCTCAGCCGCTCCGGGATGTTCGCGCTACCAACTAATAAACGTGTCAGTTACCCCGTGACTTCCATTGATTACGCTAAAAGTCATGTGATACGTAACAAAAAACGGAGCGCCATCTTGGAATGGGTTAATCTTAACGATCTTTTTCTTAAAAACCCCAGTTGTACAAGGGTTCTTTGTCCCAGTATATCATACATCCATGTCAGTTAATCTTTTCTTGTATGTGCTAATATGTGCCTGACATTACTTCGGAAGTATCATTAATTACCACAAATTTAGATAGGTGGTCGTGTCTACAAATCGTGTATTACTGAATAGTTAACTAGAAGTATTCAATTTCTAGCCCGTAATCAAACACTGCCTTGACATCACTTGCAGTTAACTAACCAAATTGTTCGATGGAGTTTCTCAAAATCTGGACAGTTTACATCGACAAGGGTACTTATTTCTTTCTTTTCAAGTTCACGACTGCTTCTATCAAAAAGCGTTTTATTCTCTGATATGCCCCCCATTCTTCAGTAGAGGGGATTAGCTGGCAGGAGCGTCAAAGGTTTCAACAAATTCCTGAGTCAATGTTATAAACACTTTAATTTTGACAGTGCGTGTTTCTCACACCCCCCCAAAAAACAAAACCTTTCAGTCCATAGAGGGGATCGTGCAGGGCGGAGGAGCCCAAATTCCGAACCATCGAAGACTATGAGTATAGCCACAAGGTCCGACTGATTGGACATATACAGATTTATTTTGAAGTCTGTATAGAGGGAACACTGGCACAAAGGAGCACTCACCAATTCCTATCTCACAGGGAAATTTTATTCCACTCTATACCATCATTCAATCCAACTTTGTCGACTCTTTCAGAAAAAATCCAACGAGCTTCCTTATTGATTAGTAATCTATCCATATTTGAAGCATCGCCATTGACCTTCTCTAAAACTGTCCAAGTTAGGGATCTATAGTCATGCCTCTCGATGACACAGTGCTGTACAAATTTAGTGGTCAATTTCCCTATTTTGATGGTACTTAGGTGTTCCTGAATTCTTATCTTGACCTTCCTTGAAGTCAAACCAATGTAATGTAACCCACACCTACATGTGATGCGATAAATCACGTTGGTTGTGTTGCAATTGGTGAACTGGGTTAAATGCCATATCCTCCCGTCCACCAAGGTTATTTTGTCACACTTTGAAGTCAAACCACATACAGAGCAAGATCCGCACGGGTAATGGCCCGGCGGTAATGTAGATGCATTTTTCTCTACTTTCACCCGGGAATGAACAAATTTATCCTTCAGGTTTCCTGCTCTTTTAAATGCAAACCTGGGAGATGGCATCTTGAAATCAGCTGTGGACAATAAATCCCAATTCTTGCGCAAAAGTTGTCTGAGTTTGCTGGCTAACGGGTCATATGTCATGACGACTGGCAGACAATCGCTTTTTGGTTTTTGGGTCGTCTCCAACAGAGCACTTCGTGGAGTATTCAAAGCTCTTTTTCTCGCGTTTTTTACTACCTTTTTAGGGTATTGTCTTTGAATTAGTCTATCGCACAGACCCTCGGATTGACGCATAAAATCTGCCGTGGATGAACAGTTCCTCCTATAACGGAGGAACTGTCCCACAGGCAGATTGTCTCTGAGGGCGCGCGGGTGAAAAGAATTAAACAGTAATAGAGAGTTTCTATCAGTAGTTTTTTGATGTACCATCGTTCTTAATTGGCCCTGTTCGGCCTGGATATCAAGATCCAGGTAAGTCGCAGACTGGCGACTATATGTCCACGTGAATCTGAGGCTGGGGTCTAATGTATTCAGCCTGTTCAGAAAAAGCAGTAACTCCTCCTCAGTGCCTGCCCAGATGCACAACACATCGTCAATACATGTCTTCCAGAGGAAAATATTCCTCTGGAAGGGGTTGGCATGATGGTAAATATGATGTTCTTCAAACTGGCCTACATAAATCCAGGCCAGACTGGGTGCAAAAGTTGCGCCCATTGTTGTGCCAGAGACTTGTAAGAACAGGTCATTCTTGTAGCAGAAATAGTTCCTAGTTAGTGCGATCTCAATGCATTGCAGAACGAACGACGGAGGTGTATCGTAAAACCACTCCTGTTCCTCCAGGGCACGAGCTGCTGCCACCAGCGTCGCGTCCTGGGGGATACAGGTGTATAAAGACTCAATGTCGATCGTCACTAGGAATTCAGATTGAGTGTCAAACTTTACAGTTTCCAATACATTTAGAATGTCTCTGGTGTCTTGTACAAAAGAGGTTTGTTTAATAACTGACTCCCTCAAGAAGAAATCAGAAAACTGCGAAAGAGGCTCAAGGACTGATTGTATGCCCGCTACTATAGGGCGGCCAGGCGGTGGCCTGGCAGCCTTGTGAATTTTCGGAAGTATATAGAAAGCCGGTGTCCTAGATTTAACATTCACAAGAAATTCAGCCTCTTTCGCAGTAATCCACTTCTTTTCTTTCGCCGCGGATACCATCGTCCTGATGAGAGCCAAGAGTTCATCACGGGGATCACGAGTTAAGGGATGGTAATTTTGGCGATTATTTAAGAGTCTCAGAACCTCATCCTCGTAGTCCCTGGTGTTCATCAGGACTATCGCACCACCCTTATCCCCAGATTTTATAGTTATAAGGGGGTTATCCTGTAGACTTTTAACCGCTGCCCAATCTTTTTTGCTCATATTATTGAACATGTGGTTCTCATTCGTTCTCTCAAGGACATCAATTTCCTGAATGATTTTATTTTCAAAAGTCACCACCTCTGGGCCCAAACTGGCTGAAGGCGGGCACAACCCCGATCTAATGATTTAGTATCATGTATACCGTACATTTTGTATGTTTTATCCACAATATTTTGTTCTTATGCCAATCTTTGTATTTCGTAATTTTTCAGCGTTAATGCTTCTTCCTCCTTTTTCCCTTCCTCTCTCTTTCCTCTCCCCTTCTGCCCCTTCCTTTATTTTTAAACCTTATAAAATGCTTTTACCTTTTCTATCTGGATTTTAGCCTAAGTCATTGTTTAACCTCATCTCCAAATTTTTTCTTTTGTATGTGCTGATTTCCTTATGTATTAACTATTTTTATTCAATAAAGCTTTTCAAACTGAAAAAAAAAGAAAGTGCAGGTGCGATGACAAACTGGCTGAAGAGTTTGGTGTTTGGGATGGTACCACTCAGGCTCTCAGCAGGCACCCGGGGCTGAGAGTGAAGAATCCTCTGTCTCAATTGATACCTAAGCATCCGAAACTAGGTAGTGCTTTAGATCTACTGACACCCCATAAACTATGACTGCACACAATTTGCATCCTCCTGTAATTACGTATTAGATGGCAACTGGTGTTGTAATTTTGTTTATTTTTTTCTGCTGTTATTGGCGGCAATCAGTAAAGGATGTTTTAAAAAACAAAGTAACTACCAGAACCTCCTTGCCACATGACATGGCAGCAGATATACCCAATTTCATAATAATGACCTTCTCCTGCAAATATGTAACAGACAGAGCCAAGAATCAGAGCCAGCATCTGAAACTTTCCAACCCACCAGAGTCAGAGTAGCAGGAGTACTATGCATCCTTCTCCATGCTCGTCCCCACTGTCCTTGATGCCGCCATCCGCCCCACTCCCAGTACCCCTACTCCCCAACACAGCACAACAACAACAGGACAATAAGCAAGGCTTTTATGCCATAGCAGGATTCCCACATGTGATGGGGGCTATGGACTGCACACATGTGCAACTTGTGCCTCCTGTGGCTACATCCCATATATATCCAACAGGAAGCACACCCATTCCATGAATGTGCAGGCAATCATGGACTATCTGGGCCTTTTCATAAATGTCCTTGCGAAGTACCCTGGCAGAGCTCATGACTCCTTCCTCTTTCAGCATTCTGCCATCAATGAGCGTTTCCATAATGGTACCTATGGGAACGGCCTACTGGTTGGTAAGTACACCTCAAGCACATGACAGACCACAAGGCACTCAATCATGTAGGCATACGTTGACATATTAGTCTTGGGTTGAATGAGACAGGGTATACGTTGTTGGTGTGGCCCCATATACTTGTCCCCTACTACATGGCATATGCGCAGCACATTTCTTAAAAATCACACATGTCGACGTCACCTAATCACTGTGGCCCACGTGCACAAGTCAAATGGGCTGATGGAGTATCACCAATCATGATGCTCTGGTTAAGCAGCTACCCAAATTATGTCACTGTAGCAAGGCTACGTATGTCTGCATGACACTGCGAGGCCACATAGGTATGCAGTATAGCAAGCCACAAAAAAGTGCATTTCTCATTGACCTTACGTTAATGATGTATACCATGGGCATTGTGGTGGCCTTTCACATGCAACACCAATGAAGATCACACATGTTTACACACATCCTATGTACAGGGACCCTGGGACAGTGTGCAAGTAGTGTGCCTCCCAAAAGGAGGTGAAAAGAGGATAAATAATCACAAGTCTCATTATCATGTCCAATTATTATGTGTCCATCATCCTGCATGCCACATTGAAGGAGGGAATAGCACAGATTGTATGAAATTGGTGCTGGAATGTGTCACTTAAACCGTGACATCATGGCAGGTCACTAAGCTGACACACATGCAACATGGTGCAAGAGGGGGTGGTGTTGTCATTAGTCACTTTGATGTGAGTTGGTGAATATTTAAAAACCGTGGATGTACTGTATGTCAACTGAAATGCACATTCCATAACTTCACTTTGGATGCAGGTTAGCTCAGCCTTTCCATATCCATTGATGTCCAGTGGTATAAATTCTACATGAGGACCTATGTGCGCATTTAACTGAGTCAAAGACCCTCATATATGCAAACAAAAGTTCAATGAGGCTGCTAAAAACATTGTTGAAGCCAGGCAATCCCTTGGTGAAGTCTGTGTATCACATGTCGATCCCATGGGCAAGAGGCATGAAGATATAGCACATATCTGTGAAACTGATACGTAGTGTCTTATATAAACCTCACTGGATACACTCAACTACGCTGCATCTGATCACAAATCAAATATCCCCATTCACATCCAATGTGTACAATATGAATACATTTTGTTGCAGAAAACACTACATCCCCCATGACAGCCAGTAATATTGTTTTCAGGGCAATATTATGACTGTCATAAAGATATGCTGCACTGCTTCTGCCTGCACAGACACAGAACCAATAGACACTGAATCATGTGGAAGTTATAGCCTATACTGTCCACAAGATATGTGGCACTATAGTGTACGCAGTCTACCTGTTGCACTGTAAAGTCAACATTACCATACATCTACTAACCCTTGTATTCTGTCACCATAATGGACTCTGTGCAATGTCATGTGCATACTACCATGTCACATATTGATACACCCACTATCCTTCCCATGGCTGATGCATAGAAAAATGTTGACTTAAATAATCAATACAAAATATGTGTGCATGAAGGAAGTCACCTCACCAGCTACTGTTACTTGTTGAACAATCACAAAGGTATCAGTTTAGGATCTGAGCTAGTACCCACAAATTGTCACATTAGATGGTTATGAGACACTTGCCTACTTAATGGCAAAGAGACTAACCTCATTGGTGACAAACCATCACCTGCATGGCATTGCCACTGATCTGAATGACAAATACTAAGTGCATCACATAGGACAGCGCACTTGCATGTGTAGATTTGTGTCAGCCACTGCCAAATCGAACTTGCCTGCATGTCACACATTGCCATATTATGTTCATGTCAGTTTGCAAGGTGAATGAATCAAGCTGGACACAGACCAGAATGGAAAAAAATGTTGGACTGACCCTCATCATGAGTCTTGATTAATACAGCACATCCTTTCTTTGCAGCAGACCAATGTTACACACTGAGGTTACGCACTGACACCATGGGCCATGACTCCTGTAAAGATCCCGCAAAACGAGGCCCAGCGGACCTACAACCATGCCATATGCTGCACCAAGTCCATCGTTGCTCATACATTTGGTGTCCATAAATCACACTTCTGCCGCCTTGTTGTATCTAGGGGCAGATTGCTCTACTCCCCACCTATGGTCTGTAAAATAATCTGCTCTATGTTTGCATGATATACGTGTCAGGACCAATGTGCCACTCCGTCCATCATCTCTTTGTGTTTGCTTTGTTCGCCCTACGTTGGCAGGGTGTGCCCAGACGTGGGTCCCTTGCTCACTTTGCTACTGGATTCAAGCTAGCCTGGCTGAAGAGGGCTCTTAGCCCGAAACTGGTCCCAAGATGCTTGTTTCCGGTCCAGGGAAGACATGGCTTGGCAGTTCGGGCTGGACTGTTCCCATGCGGCACAGGGTCAAGACTGATTTGCATATAGCCGTGTCTGAACTGGGGTGGCAAAGTGAGCTAAAGAATGATGATGGATTCAACCCAGATCTGCGACTGAGGGTGAGTGTTTGAAAAGTTTCAGCACTCCGTCCATCATCTCTTTGTGTTTGCAAGTGAAATAGTGTGCATGCTAACTACCTGTAGTAGATAGTCCTCTATTGCCAGCCATAATGACCATGGTATAGCAACATAGATGTTGACCAAGAACTGTGTGTGTGTCTCTCCTGATGCTGGCCACGTGTTAGGCCTCATACTTGTGGCTGACAGTATAGGCCACTCTTTGTATGATGACTTTGCAGTGCTCCACATAGGATGTGTATGGGAACACACTCCCAAAACTACGGTCTACATATGCCACAAGAACTAACTTAACTACATGTTAGATCTAGAAAGTTACTTCAATTTACCAAACAAAATCTACATATCATACTTTGCCAGTGTAACAGTGTTGACTGTGTACACTCACTGCTATGCACACGCAACACCATCTTGATGGATAGCCTAGGTATGAGTCATTTATATAGCTTTACTGTCAGGTGCAGTACACAAGTTACCTAGTGGACCAGTACGCATAAATGGAGATGTATATGGCCTATTCATTTACTGGTGTCTTCTTTTCAGAGGGCCTCCGGATACCATAACTTTACTGAGTGTGGTATGTGAATTGTAGGTGCACAGCATCATTCAAGTCAGCTACCATCATGTAGTTAGGTAGTGATGCCGCTCAGCACATGGTTATGGTAAATGGCCTACAGGTGCATGTGTAATGCATTTACATGTATATTTGACTCAGCCAACCATACCAATGTGTATCATCCAGACATGTCAACTTTGTCATCTGAACACTTAAAACCTGAAAGGCTACATAGCCAATAGCCTTGCATATGTACTGTGCTGTTGTTGCTTATCAAATATGTGTAATGAGTTAAATGATGTGCTTTACTTGTTATGTCTTGTAGCTGAACCACCTGCATACATGGAACCTGAGATGGCTAACTTCAGCAACTCCAACTTCACCTGTGAGTGACTTCATCTGTGCTATATGTGTAGTGCAATGAGTGAGTGTAAAGTCAGATGATGTGGGAATTGCCTGATTCATTGTGCATCCTTCTCACAATTTAACTTTTAGAAGGTGAGAAATAGGCCATGGAAAGTTGTGCTGACGTGTTGCATGTCTATCAGCGTCTGACTACTGTTGAGGAGAACACTTTGCCTATCTTGGAAGGACAACATAAAAGTTGTTTACGAAGGGAACCATGGTCCCAGTATCAGACAATGCTAATGTATTTGGTAGCGGATGGATAATAGATAATGATGTGGTTGTGAATGCAATAGTATGACTATTATTTGCACATGCCATGATATTGGGAACTTGTATTTTTTAAGCCCGGGCAGCGTACTCCACTCAGCCAGCAGAGTTTACAGAGTTTTACCAACTCCGCGTTCCGCTGGGACTGCAAAGTTGGGGCAAAACTCCAACTCTTAAAAAAAGGTAAAAAAACCCCAATTACCAGCTCTCTGGCGTCTGCAGGCCACCCTCCTCCTCGCCATGGTGTTTCCTCCTCGCCGCCGAACTCGTCCTCACTGTAAACCCCTAGAATTTACATCTTGTGTGCCACGCAAGACGTAAAACGTAGGGGGTTTCGACCGGCAATGAGGAGGAGGATGGCGGCAAGGAGGAGACACCACGGCGAAGAGGAGGGCAGCCCGCAGATGCCAGAGCGCAGGTAAGTGGGTTCTTCGAATCTTTAAAAAAAATATTCAGTTGGACTTGCGAGAAGCGAAGTGGAGTTCTTTTTAACTCAGTGGAACTCTGTGGGGTGCCACTCTTCATACTCCTCCTAGGGTTGGTATTCAGTGGTGGCATGGTCAAACGTTGAGTTGCTACAGGTCAAATATGGGAATGCACATTTTTCTCTGTATGAACTGGTGTACTTTTCCAGTATCCATTGTTACATGTCATAACTACCAATTGATTTGTATAAGTAGCAATGTGTCCTGATATGGCTCCTTGCCTTAACAATTACTGAATGTTGTGAAGCTAGACATGTGCTCTCAAGACATGACACTTCTGAATGTGTTCAATGCCCATGGCCATTACAGAAAGGCCAAGGTTCACTACTACACAGTGAATGTGGAAATGTATACCATTCAATGGGCACCTAGAATGAATGTTTACAAACATACTCTGTACTGAAATGGTCATAATTAGATCTGCCAATAGTGTGACATTTGCACAGTCTAACAATGGGTTTTCCCTTTCAATTAGGCCTAATGACATCAGATATGCTAGGTAGAGGTATGTGTATAGTCACTTGAAGCAGCAAGATGAATCTAGGGTGTAGGGGTTCTGACCTTAGGTGTAGTGTTAACTATGAGATTTCATGATGTTGATACCTTTTCCTAGTCAGCCTATAAGTGACATATATCCTCATTGTTTCAACAGACAACATGACCCCTGATGAGCTGTGCAACTTTGTGAGAAAGTGGCTCTGTATATACTGTTCCCAAATGGTACAATGTCCACAGTCCACAGAGGTTTGGCAGAGGTTAAAGTTAGATATAACCTTACTCTCTAAAGTGGTAGCTTGGTCGAGCAGTAAGGCCAGAGGACAGTGTAAAGCATTTGTTGTACACATCAGTCAGCAAATGGTCTCACACACTCAAGAACTGAACTCTAGGCAAATCGTTTATATAAAAAAATATATGGTTGGTTTATTTTAGAACCAACAATAGGTATTAAAATATACTTTCTCAGAATGAGATGCTTTAGTTAAATACTTTTGCAATATGCAATTGACTTTTGTAGGTAATAGTTACAAGTTGTTGCAATAGGCAACACAATTTCATACACAATAATACATTGAACTCAATGGGAGTTTTAAGATATTTGTAATAGATTACTTTCAGGATTACTTTTCTAACTCCACTTCTTGGAAACAAGTGAGTAAAGTCGTCTTAGTTACTGTTGTGATTTGTAAGCAATATTTTGCTATTTTAAAAGTTGACACTTAGAAGAAATTTCATAGAAAATCAGTCAATGATCACTATGGGAGAAAATTCAAGTTAAGGGTATAGTATCATGTTCTCGTTACTTTTGTAATCCAGTGCTGGGCTCCTAGGCTCATTAATGGGAACTCTATCTAAAACAGGTAAGTAATTACGTTTTCACAGTTGGTACGATTTTTAAAGAATATTTGTAGTTTGCAAAAACCGACACAAGAAATTTCACAGAAAAACAGTCAATGATTTCCTATGGAAGAAAATTGGGTTAATGGTAAGTACGGTTGTGAGTACTTTTCAGGGTCAGTGCTGGACACCAAGATCCAGCACTGGGATCTCTCCTAATAGCAGGTGAGTATTTCCGTTTTCGTTACTCGGTTGATTTTAGGTGAATATTTTAAGTTTTAGAAACTCCACACTTAAAAGAAATTTCAGAAGAAACCAGTCAATGTTACCCTATGGAAGAAAATTGGGTTATCGGCTTTTGGGTAAGTACTCGACTGGCAGAGTTAAGGTTCTGGGCACAGACTCAGGGGTCTCCGACGGTCAGGTAAGTACAGTGGTTACACCCTCAGCGGCACAGGGGCAGCCGGGTGCAGAGTGAGTTAGGCCCAATGTTATCCTATGGGAGGCAGGGGGGCCTTGGTTGGTGGCTGCTGACTAGCAGGCCACGTGGCTGTGGGAGCTGGGCTCCTGGTCACTTGCTTAGGGCAAATGGGGAAGTAGGTAGGAGTGAAGTTACACTGCAAGGGCCACTCGGGCGGCGGGGTGCAGGGTGCTTTTGAGCCTTCGGGCGCTCAATGGATTTAAATGGGAAAGCTCCAGGTTGAACAAAGGCTGCATGCTCGGGGACGAAGATTCTTCAGGTGCCACCACCACTTCGCGAGGTAAGTTGGGGAGTTGGAGGATAGGTAGGTACCCAGGAGTTGGGCACAGGGGGCCGCAGGGCACCGGGTGCAGGGGTGCCTTTTGATGTCGGGAAATCTTACCCTCTGTTGATCGCGGTTGGGGGGGGGTACCTGGTTCTGAGGCTGCAGGCGTCGTCAGGAGCGTCGAGGTGAGTCCTTGGGTGCCGGATTCGGGGGTCACAGTCACCGGGGGGCGTCCTCGGGGTCTTTGTTCACTCCGGCACAGGCCAGGCTTGGCGGGTGCAGAGTGTGCAGGGTTCGCGGTTCCAGGCTGATGCCAGGGGTTAGCAATTTGCTTTGAGCAGAGCCACTGCTCATGGGAGTCCCAGATGCTCAGAGTCACAAGGTAGCCAGGTCCTCCGGGGTTTGTGAGGTTGCTGGTAACAAGGGGTGCCGGGATTTAGCAGGAGCAGGTTCAAGGATCGACAGGCCGGTAGGGCTGGGTCCAAAGCAGTTGGTGTCTTCCTCTTCTTAGCCGCTGCACGGCGGGTCTTCTTACTTCTTGCTCTTCTTTGCTTTTTTGGAATCTGGAACCTAAGGAAGGAAGGTTCAGGGTGCCCCTAAATACTAGATTTAGGGGCGTTACAGGTAGGTAAAGGGCAGGGACCAATGGGTCCCTTCCCCTGGGGTGGGTACCCCCCCTATCCTGCTACTCTCCTATGGGAGGGGGGCAGTAGCCTAGTCCTGATTGGGCAGGGCTTCCCATCTTCAAGATGGCGAGAGCCCGGAGATGTGCTTCACCTCGCCTCCCCCACCTGAGGGGCGGGGTTGGCAGAGGCTGGCACATCCCTTGTCCTTACTTGGGGTTTCCGGCCCGTCTTCCCGCCAGAGTGGGGGTCAGAACAGGTAGGGGCCAGTTGCTGAGTACAGCAAGTGGCCTGGGGAAGCTCACAAAGGTGGCATGCCTTTGATGCTTCCCCCTGCCCAACCTGGGGGAGGAGACGTAGCACCTCACCCAAGATGTGCATTGTTGCAGGCCCAGGAGAGCAGGGGCTCTCCACCCAGGGGTCCAGCAACATGTCTGCTGTGTTGCAGCCTAGGCAGCCTCTCAGACCAGACGTGGATTGTAGCTTAGGTTTCAGGGGGCATCTCTAAGATGCCCTGTGTAGTGCTTTGTACATTAAATCCCACACTGGTATCAGTGCGGGTTTAATGTGATGAGAAGTTTGATACCAAACTTCTCAGTCTTCAGTGTTGCCATTATGGTGCTGTGGAGTTTGTGTTTGACGAGCTTTCAGCACCATATACTCTTAAATGGCAGCACTGCACTTACAGTGCCCAGGAATGGACCTGGGTACTGTAGGGGCACAGGGCTCATGTTCCCGTGCCCACACCACTGGCATAGGGCACCCAGCTAGAGGGGTGGCTGATGTATGCCAGGGCAGTGTAGGTTGTGGGCATGGCACACAGGGATGTGTGCCATGTCGACTCTTTGTTTTGTCTTGTACCCAGACACTCAGCCTGCAAGGGCAGTGTGTTTGTGTTGTGGTACAGGGCCTCTAAGGGTGGCACAATAAGTGCTGCATCCCTTAGAGGCCTTCCCTGGTCACAAGGCCCTTGGTACCTAGGGTACCATTTACCAGGGGCTCACATGTGGCCATGGTTTGCCAATTTGGGTTTTAGGTTTTAGGGAAGGAACATAGGCCCGGGGCATCTGGTTGGCAGGAGTCCAGGGCACACTCAGTCAAAGTACATTCAGCAATTCAGCAAAAAGTGGGGGCATACCATGCAAGATGGATGGCACTTTCTCACACACTTCAACAAGCGTAAGGTGCTCTACCAACACATTAAAAGGGTTGGAAATCATTCATGAACCTGCATTACCAGACGGTAAAAGCCCTGGGGCAGTCGTCTGTTTATCCCAGGGGCCCACCAACCATCACCACTGAAAACTCTGCCAGCCATGGACAATCTACTGGATGGACCTCTCAAGTAGCCATACCCAGTGCCTCACCCAGTCGACCACCTCAAGCACCGGCACCCACACCTCAGCCCACAGGAGGGCCCTCTAAATTTGAGAGTGACAGGAGGAAGGGCATGTCGGACGTGACAATTTGTATGGCAGTCCTAGAAAATACGGTGGACCACTCATTGTCCCTGCTACAGGACATTAAGAAGGCAGTTGGGCAGGGCAAGTGATGAGGCCCACAGGGACCTCTTCTGCCATTCAGCCTGCTTGACAGGCAGGCATTTTGATAGGCATGTATAGGTTAGTTTTTGTTAAAGTACTTTTAGTGTAGTGTAGTGAGAGTGGCTTTAGGTGTTTTTTAGGGGTGGATTGTTTTCTTGTTAGGTAGTGCTACCTCAAGTTGGTTAGGGGTAGGGGTTGATGTGTTTTACATGTATGAAAAACAATTATAAAATTTAAAAATGTAAGGTTTCATGTTTAGGTAGTTGATGTTTAGGTGTAGTTTATGTTGTCCTGTGTAAAAAGGTGACTTAAGGTGGGTAGGGGGCTGATGTTTACAATGTGGTGATTAATGTGTAGGTTACGCTAATCTAAGTTGAGGTAGTTTTAAGTATTAGATAGGCTAAGTTAGTGTATGATAGGTTAGGGTAGATACTTAGCATAGGGTAGACAGTTATAGCTATTTAAACTTTTATATTTCCATTAACTCTACTGGTTTGCTACAAACAGGTGTACATCATGATTTCTGTGAGTGAGTGATCTTGTGTGCTCAGGTAACGTTTTGTACTTGCATTAGTCTTAGCTGGCAGTGTCTGGCAACATGTGGGTTTGTTAACTATGGACAGGGATCTGGCAGACTGTCTATGAATTGACATGATCTAACAATCAGACATTGTTGAGCAGTGGACGTGGCATGATTGAATGAATGATGGTACAGTGCTCATTTTGTACTCACGAACAAGATCAATGTGTGTGTTGCGAATGCAGTGTGCCTTTGAGGGATGTTGTACCCTATTACTTTTGCACAGATAGTTTATATTTGGATTTCTACACTGATGGCTGCCACATAACCTCTCACACTTGCAGTGTGTACTTGTGTTAATCCCAATGTAGTATGCTTGCTAGTAACCATGGATGGACCCAACACTTGTGGGGTGACTGATCTCACCATTCACATTGACTGCATGACACCAGTTGGACTAAATTCTAGCCAACTTGAGTGTGCACTTACTAGTCTTCACAAAATTGGTGCTTCCAATATGTTACACTCTCTCTGCCTAGCATTGTCCCCGACTCAGCAAACACAATGATTTTCCTTTGGATAGTATTTGGTGTAGTAGCCTCACTGATTAGCCAATGGCAAACCTTGTCCTGACTCATATAGACACACAACACACAGGTAGTACTTATTAGTGCATTTATTTACAAGTACTAATGTTGTTGGAGTGTTGGAGATCACAACTACAGTTGATCGGACAACAAACCCAAAGGATGAATAGAGCCAGTGGATGCCCAGACAGAGTTCATGTTGGGAACTTGTCATGGGACATGTTGAGGTGAGGAATGCTTCAGTCAGGTGGATAACTGCAGTATCATTAGGGAGGATAGGCCTAATTGTCAGTCCACATGTGTCCAAGGTGAACAGTGCAAAGTCAAAATGAGGGCAGTGACAGCAGATGTTCCCTGGCATGTTGTTCAGCACAGGTCTAAGGAGAAACTGGGTATACAACACAGAAGAATGCTGCCGGGCACTCATTCCTTGGAAAGAGGTACCAGCCACATCTTCCTCCTCTGATGTGTGTGGTGTCTCCCGTGAGGGTGTTGCTGTAGGTGCGACAGCCAAGGGAGGCACACATACATAAGGGGGGAAGATGTAGACCCCTTGCCTGCAGCAGAATTCATCTGTGCAAAAACATGAGGCAGCACAGTCGCGGTGGTGGCCAGCCATGGAAGCCATGTGGGAGTCCTGCTTCCACTCCACAGTCTCCAACATGATTTGGATAGCCCCGAGCTCTCTGACCACATTGCTGATGCCACTTTGTTTGGGCAGTTGTTGATGCCTCTTCCTCTTGATACCAGCGGTGTCAGCCAGGGACTGCTGGAGGCTTTGGAGAGGAGAGTAAGTGCCTCTGAATGTGGCAGTGTTGTCCCTATTGTGACTGAGGCACCCACAGACTCCCTCTCAAGTGGCCACCACGGTCTCTATCCCCACCTTCCCTGATCTGCCAACTCCAGCTGGACCCCTACCAAGGTCCATTGGACGGTAGAGGTTGGGTCCTCTGAGTCCAGGGGCATGGCTTTGGTGGGAGGTGGGACCTGTTGGTTGTTTTATTGTTTGGGGCATAACCAGTTTTTAAAAATCTACTTTTAATTCAGCACGTGGGGTAAAGCGCTCTGTGTTACTTACTTTGCACGCTTTCAAGGTGCTTGCAACCAGGTACGCCACCAGATCGGCACTCCAGCTTCTCGAGCGGAAGCAGGAGGGACGCCATCTTGGTGGTAACTATCGGCCCGCACCAGCTTTTCTCCTACATGCCAGCACTTAAGCGGACGCTCACTCGGGCGCGCCACAGTAGTCTCCTGAGGCTTGAGCCGGGAGGTAGAGTGTGACGCTTGAGTTATTTTGCTGCTATTTTTTTCGTATTACGCTTTTAGCTGTTTTATTCACATTTTATTGTTTGGGGCATAACCAGTTTTTAAAAATCTACTTTTAATTAAGCACGCGGGGTAAAGCGCTCTGTGTTACTTACTTTGCACGCTTTCAAGGTGCTTGCAACCAGGTACGCCACCAGATCGGCACTCCAGCTTCTCGAGCGGAAGCAGGAGGGACGCCATCTTGGTGGTAACTATCGGCCCGCACCAGCTTTTCTCCTACATGCCAGCACTTAAGCGGACGCGCCGGTACGCCGCCATCCGCCAGCCATGCTGCTGGATGCACTCCCGGAACGCTTAGGTACACTAGGGATTCACTGTTATCTTTTGGACATAACATTCCCCTGTGCAACTTAGGTCCTTGTCTATCACCGGAGGGACCCTTCTGCTGCAGCAGATGTAGGTTTAATTCGTACCTCTCACTGCTGCCCACATCATCCACTCCTATTAAAACTCCCTTTAAAATACTCTACTTGAATGCGTGCTCTTTAGTTAAACACTATAATGAGGTTTACGACCTTATTGAGTCAGAATCTCCAGATGTCCTCTTTATTACCGAGACATGGCTCACGGCCGATACTGTTGTTGAACCTGGACTTGCTCTCCCTCCGGGATTTAACATCCACACTATTAATAGAGGAACCAGAGGCGGCGGTTTGGCGGTAATCTTTAAGACTCCCCTCCACTGCACATTCGTCCGTGAGGATATTGCTGGTTGTGAGTGCGCCCGTTTTTCCGTTTCACTCAATGCCAACTTCTCTTTTTGCGGCCTTCTGGTCTACCGTCCTCCTGGTCCCTCCACAGAATTTAAAGTAGCTATCATGGAAGCTGTTCATGTTTTGGCTACCAGAACAGCCAACTTTACCCTTATTGGCGACCTAAACATTCACTTTGATCACCACCTAGATTCGGACGTCAGCTCTCTGCTCGCTGACCTTGAAGCTTGTCAACTAAAACAACTGGTGCGGGAACCCACTCACTTGGCTGGACACTTATTAGATCCTGTCTTTTCTAATATTCCTTCCCTCCAGGTCAAACGCCCTAGCCCAGTATGCTGGTCTGACCACTATCTTATCACTATTTTCCTCTCACAGGTGGCGACCACACCCAGAGCTGTGTCTAGGGCCATATTTAAACGCAGTTGGCACAAACTTAAGCTGGAGGATTTTCTGGCCCTCCTGTCTTCCGGCCCTCCCACCCTTGACAACTTCAACCCAGAACAAGCCTACAACGCTATCCGTGAGTGGATATATGCGGCACTCGACTCCCTTATTCCGGCAAAATGTTCTAAGGGCCGTGACTCTGGCTCCAATCCCTGGTACACGGATTCCCTCGCCGCTATGCGGAGCGCTTGTAAACAACGCGAACGAGCCTGGCGTAAGGACTATTGTCCCTTAGTGAAGAAACAATATCAGGCCGCTATCAAAAGCTACCACAAAGCCATACAGCTAGCGCGTACTGCCTTCTTTACTAATCAGATTGCATCTAGCAATAATCCTACAAAATGTATATTTAAGATCCTCAATGACCTGAAAAAGAGGAAAGATCCACTCACCTCTCATATCACCTCCGGAAAACAATCCGAAGAACTTGCCACCTATTTCGTTCAAAAAGTTGCAAATATCTATAAGTCTTTTTCCAATTGCCCCTGGGTGCCAGAACACCTTTCAATTCCTACATCCTATTCATCCCTGGAGAGCATCCCTCCTATCTCACAAGAGGAGTTCCTTGCTCTTAGCATCAAAGTTAAATCAGGGTCTCCTCTTGTGGAAATTTAGCTCGCAAACTGAACATTATCTGCGCCATCTTGCCCCTCCCCAGCACCACGCACAAACGAACGCACGGCTGCCATTTTAGGCACCCCACTCTCTCCCCGCTCACTCTCGACCGCCAGCGCTTTCCCCTGGCGCTGCGAGCATTCCCCCGCGCGCCGGCCACCCCCGCTCTCTCATACAGGCCATAAACCCTCTCCTTCTGCGCGACCCTGCTACGGAACCACTTCCGACCGACAACCCATACATGGTCATGCCTCTCCTTTGATAACCCCCTTCCTCTGCGCCCCATTGTCTGAACTGGTCCCAGGCCATCACCTAGCCCTGCGGATGCAGTTTATTGCCCCTACTGTAAGGGAAACACCCCACATCAAAGGGATTACAGTAGATCAAAGCCCCTACCCTCTGAGACCCGGCCGGCTGCACACACCCCCGGGAATTAGCGGAATTCCCTGCTGCGCGATAGCCATCTCCCACTGCGGGTAGGGTGGGAACTTCTACTGTATCTATGTGTGGGATCGGATCTGAGCCGGGGCTTCAGGGGATGTTCTTTCAGGCATCAAGGGAATCTCAAGAATATACTATGTGTAATAAAGCAATAAACCAGTGTATAAGAGACCAGGTCTCAGAGATGCAGTTAGAGCACCTCGTGACGATACCTTGCTGTCTGATCTGATGTGTTCTGCTCCGACGGAATAAAACTTTGTTTCCTGCCTTCCAGTCTCCGGCGCCTGCCTCTTTTATTGGTAAATTATCGAGTGGTATGAGAGGCGATTACCGCCGGGCAAATACTTGAGAGATTATCGACTGAAACTGCCGCTACCATTTAACAATTGGCGTCCCAAACGTGGGGCCCATCAGCGACACGTGGATCCAGTGGGAGAGGTCCCGACGACAGAGTGAACGACTGCAACGATCGGGAGAGCTCCTGCCCAATAGACCCTCGTCTGGCAGCCGATCATCCGAACTTCACTGGTTCCGAGCAGACCTCTCTCGAGTGATCTACGGTCCTGACTGGGAACCATCAGGAGTGCCGCGGCAAATACGGAGAATAGAGGACGATCGGGCGCTGGAGGCGGAAGACGAGAAACTGTCCACGCGGTCCGGGTAAGGTCGTGAAATACGACAAAAGTGCGAAATAATTGATTGATTGTTTGAATACTAGTATTGCTCATTGATTGTTCTCTTTGAGATATTCGTTGTCTACAAACGGGGAGGAGTAGAAATACTCTCTCTCTCTCCCTTTGCAGATAGTGAAGGGTAGGTAACGCAGACTTTTGTCCCCGTTGAAACCCGTCGTGCCTATCTTTATCTCCCCATTGATTGATTGTCCGAACATTGATTGTTTTGAAGAATAGTGCTTTTTGAGATATTCTCTGTTTGCAAATAACGTAGAATAGGAATATTCTGTCTAGTCTTTGCAAATAGTGAAGGGTAGGTAACGCAGACTTTTGTCCCCGTTGAAACCCGTCGTGCCTATCTTTATCTCCCCATTGATTGATTGATTGATTGTCCGAACACTAGTTGTTCGATATTGGTTCTTTGGAGGTATTCTCTGCTTACAAATAACGAGGAATAGAGATATTCTGTCTAGTCTTTGCAAGCAGTGAAAAGATAGGTAGTGCTGACTTTTGTCCCCGTTGAAACCCGTCATGCCTATCTTCTCCCCACTGATTGGTAGTTGGTTCTGCCCGGACCGCTTATTAGAGGTGAACCACCCGGCTCCACTTGAAGGCACCCCTAATAAGGACATGTTCACTAAATATGGACTAGTCGCCGTAGCTTATAGCAAGCTGTGGCATAAATATACCAAGAAGGACCCCGAAAGTCAGTGGCCACTGATGGGATCCTTCGACGACCGCAAGATAGAAGCGCTAGAAGTAGCCCTGCGTAACAATAAGACGACGCCTACTATGCTTGACAGTATTGGCATGTGGCGCAAAGAAGCGACACAACGGAAAAAGAGGGAAGAAGTAAAAGCAGAAAAGGAATTACGAAAGGCAGCTCACCTTGCCGCTAAAAAGTTAGAAGAAGACATAAAGGAGAGAAGGGAAACTAAACTAAGACAGGAGCCCGAAACCTCAGGCCAGTACGCTGTTAGGACCCCTTCTTTGCTCTACCCTGAGTTGTCCTCCAAGCAGCGAACGAATGACGAATTACTGTTAGGTCCCCCGATCATTTACATGCCCCCCTCCGTATGCACCCTCCCAATCAGTAGTGCAACACCCGCAACCCCCGAACACGAGCGAAAGCAGTACAAGGGCCTCGGCCCTCACGGCCTCCGCGCCGGCTGAGCCTCTTGTGCCGAACCCAACGTCGACTACAACGCTAGACGACCATGAGATAGGAAAGAAAGAGTCCACCAGAATGAATCGATTAACTAAGGATGAACGAACAGGAATCGACAAGATAGTAAAGGCACTGGTAGGATCCTTTTTGACCTTACAAAAACTAAAATAACGCTAGGAGTTAGCCCTTTGTGGGACATATGAAACCAAGGGAACGAGTCAAGCTCACGGTCGAGACGACCGCGAGGTAGCCCGACTCCATTACTCTCGCTACCTAAACATGTCTGCCCTACTGCCCACCCCGCCCAATAAGCATGACAAAATCCCGCACAAACGGAAGCCTGCTGACACCCACCATCGACGTCACCAAACTAGGGCTAGATCGCGCACAATTGGGCTATGTTATTTTTCCGATTGCACAGTAACCTCCTTGTGCTCGTCATCAGACTACAAATATGTACAAACACTCCAACGAAGTAATGTAGTTATAACATTTTAATAACTTATAGGATACAACAAACACACCAACAGGGTAAACAGGTTAAAACACGTTTTAAAACAACTATTTACATGACAGTCTGCTGCAACCTCCATCCCAAAGCCTTAACGTCCACGTGACACCGTCCTCGCCTCTCCTTCCTCGAAATTGCAACATTGGCCTGTTTTGGGCGGTCCCTCTTAGTTGACTTTGGGCTATAAAAGCCATGCAAAAATCCATTGACGTCAGTGGCGAGCGATTGTGCGAATAGGCCGGAGGCTATACGAAGCGCCGAAGTTCTGGCAACACCAAGGCGGAGCCCGCCATGCTGTGCGGCCCTTTCCGCTTTCTCTTCTTCTTTCTTTAATGAGGGCTGGTGCCCTGGCGGGGGGAGGCGACGCGGACGGGCCTCCCCCACCTCCCCAGGTGGAGGCTCGCCGGGCACCCCAACCGTCTTTGACTCACCGGCCAGCTAAGCTGCACCCAGCCATCTTTTTCATCGGCCTGCTGAATTTCACCCTGGCACGCTGTGCGGATCTTCCCAGTCACTTCTTCCTTCAATAACGGAGGGTGCCCTGGCGGGGGGAGGCGACGCGGACGGACCTCCCCCACCTCCCCAGGTGGAGGCTCGCCAGCAGATGAGGGCACCCCAAACCACACCTTTCACACGTCGGCCAGCTGAGTTGCGCCCTGCCACTTCATTCGCCGTTCGGCTGAGCCGGCACCCCTGCACGCGGCCGCCAGGCAACCACCCAAGCACCGGGTTCACCAGGACTGC
Source organism: Triturus cristatus (assembly GCF_964204655.1). NCBI lineage: Eukaryota > Metazoa > Chordata > Amphibia > Caudata > Salamandridae > Triturus > Triturus cristatus. Next base: position 353,597,636 of record NC_140593.1, on the reverse strand, counting down.
CGCTAGCGCCCGACGTGAGGAGTGGGCCCCCGCAGCAAGGTAATCGGGGACCCACCCCGGTGGTGATACCATCCAAACTGCTGTCGTCACTGCTACTGGAATCACCCCGGTGGCAGCACCACCCGAACTGCTGCTGTTACTGCTGCTGGCTCCTCTCCGGTGACTGTACCGAAGAGCTGCTGCTACTGCTGCCCTTGAACTCCGGCGGTTGACCCCTCCGGTTCCAGGCCTGGCCCACCGTGAGACAATTCTGGACTCGAAAGCTTGTTTGCTAGGGCATGGGCCCCACCCTTGACAGGACGCTCCCCTCAGCCTTGCAGAATTGGTTGGAGTCATTTGACGTTCGACTCCTGCGGACTTCCGGTAAGGACAAAACCACCACCATTGCTCTTTTTTCCCCCGGGCGGCAGCCACCTTGCCTCCGCTTGATACAGTGAGACAGTAAAGCGTCGGCGGAAGAACCCGCCTGCTGCCCCGCCCTAAGAACAAACCGTGGCATTGCTACAAGGTTGCAGTGACGCCATGCTAACGCAAAGTTGACGCTAACGAAAGTTCTCGAACTGCCGAAAGGAATTCTGGTTCAACTGCTAATTCATGGAAAGACTTAGACTGTGCACTGACCCGACCCCGCCCTAAGATGGCGCTGATGTAGGAGTGGCCTACAACTCCTTGTGGCGTTCCAGTCACGTGACATTTGTGTTAAAAAAGAGAGATATATATACATATATATATGCGATGCTTACACACATGATGGTGGAAAAAAAAAAAAAAAGGGGGGGGGGGGGGAACCGACTTTTATGTTAATCCAGTGTTGCTCATGTTGCTCGACGCCTCTCGCACCGTGGCCGGTCTATGGCGGCTGTAGGCCCGTACTTCCATACTGACATTGTTTTAAAATAAAGGGCTTCTTAAAAGGGAATTATGGAATCAGTGTCATGACTAATCATCTGGGTTGTTGAAAGTTTTTTCTTTAAAATAAATGATTGTTACTCCTAAGCGAAAGCATACAGATAATACAGACACAATTTGCCTAAAAGTCTTTTTGTTTAACGGAATTTGTACCCATCACGCCTGCCCTTTTTCCAAGAATTGTCAAATCAATAATGAACTATAACTTAAGGTATATGTCGCATGCAAGGTATGGTATCCTGCGCCATAATACACGACCAATTGAGAAATACATGCACGACCAGGGAACGCGAATTTAGGAGATGAATGAACTAGAGCATCTTTGCCTCAAAACTAAAGAATAATGGGTCCGTGGTATTACCCACCCCTGCGGCTAGCCTGGTACATGGTAGGTAGAACCTTTCGTGTCTGCGCGCGCTGGGGTATTTTGAATACTGCACCTCCCCTCCCCTCTTATTTTCCCCTCTATAGGTCACGACGAAGTTCCGACTGAAGAGTGGAGTGGACATGGACCGCACCAAGTTCAATATCAGGGAAAACATAGACAAACGTTGTGAGATAGTGCGTAAAATTACAGACCACCATTGGGAACATGAAAAACTGTATGATATGATTGTGCGTGTGTACTACGATTATACGATATGAATGTGTATGCATCTCATGTTCGGGTCACTTGAAGAGAGCGTCATTGTATGATTGAAGTGCGCGTCCACCGATCAAAGGGAGGAGAATAAAGGGTCAGACAACCCATAAGATAAACTACAAAATACTAAAGGTACGCAGCATGCATAGGAATAGAGGACAGGAAAGGAGAGGTCCCCGTGCTCGACGCAGCCCTGAGTCTCCGTCTTGATGCATGTACTGTCACACCCTATCTGGCATTTGTGTGTACGTGATCACCGAATTTATGTCTTTTCCCCGCTTGTGTTTTCTTACATGGAACAGACCCATGCTACTCCATGTTGTGTGTGCACCAAGTGGCCTATTATCTTACCCATCTCTCTCTCTCTCGCTTTGTGTCGTATGTATGCCAAAATAGCCTACTTGATGCACACGTCTCTCTCACTCTCTCTCCCCCTCCCTCGCAAAAGGCTCTTTCTTGCCCTCTTTTCTTCTTGAATAAATTAACGACATACACCTCTTTGGTAAGTGTATAATTGGCCTGAACACAGTGGTGTTCGAACAAATTGACAGAAACAAAAACGACCATACTTTACCACGTTACTACCTCTCCTTTTTACAAACGTTAAGCCTAATCGGCTGAGAAGGAAAGGACAGGTAAGACGACTGATGTCTCCCAATCTGACCCTCAACACGGGGACTATATGTCAGTGGTTTTTGTTCTTAAGGGACACCATCTCCACCGCCCAGAATTACCCCTGATCAATTAGCCCGAAATAGAATGTCTAAAGCACCCTGTTCTCCCAAAGATAACTCCAGCCCTATACTAGCCGTCTCAGAGTATCCCGAACGAAACAGCTGATGGCCCTGTTTTAAACTGATAAAGGGTCACCTACTGTATGAAAAGGATACTCGTGAACGCATGACCATAGCACCTCGCACTTACGGGTATTACCAAACCTTGTATTACAAGGCGCTGAAACCGACACCTAGAAGGCCAGACGATGGACAGGGACACCCACAGAACCCTGCACCACAGCAGTAATTAATAGATTAGTAACACGCACATTAACATCAGAGTTAATAGGCACCAATCATGTAGTAACAGATAAGAGCATTTCCGCAACTACTCAGTGGTTGGGAGAGAGAATGAAGTATGTAAATGTCTTCCCTGCCAAGATCTCTAAGACTTTCGTTTCTTATAACCTATTCAAGGATAACCTGCAGCCATCGGAAGAGAGGGGTCGGATGTGACGCACAGTCTGGCTGCGGATCATAAAACATCTATGACATCGACCAAGGGGGAAGCGACGAAGCAACAAGAGTGTGAGACGAGGCACCATCATCAGAACGATGAGCGCGAAGGGCTACATCGAGGCCCCTGCTCACTGACCAGCGTGCCTGAAGTCTTAACCCGTCGGGCCCGATTGATGGGCCCAGTGCTGAAAAGATTCTGCTCTCCTTGGTCCGCATTTTTGATCCGATCCCATGCCACCCCATTCTCTCTTCCTCTTTCATTTGGACTATGACTTTGACCTACTGCCGAGGAACAAAAGGCCGGCACCCTGTCTCAAAAGTACCTGTGGTGAACTGTGTTAAGGAACAGGACTGTGATCAAAGAACAGTGAGTGGTCACACCCTGCCACGTGAAGAAATCGGATTTGAGCTGGACCTTAGTTCCACCGCCGGTGCTCAACAGTGCCAACGAAAGAAGAACAACAATGAGAGCTTACTAGTGATAGCTCTTTATAAACAAGGACACTGGAAAGAAGAACCCATGTCAAAGTTGAAAATCCTCTCCCAACCACCTTATTATATTAACTATCTTCTTATCAAGTTTTCATGATGTTGCATCAATCACTTCCGACTGTACACTGAGAAGTTAAGAAAATGTAACTTTGTATAGTAACATCCATACAACACCAGCCATGTACACAACTATACTGCAACTTTGAATGTACTTGCTCCTCGCCTACTTTATCAAACTGTATGAGACAATGTACAAATGTGTCAGATTACTCCTGCCTACCCTAAAACGACTCTGTATCTTTAAAATGTGTGACGAACATTGACGATACTGTAACTGAAAGGCTAACAAAGGCGAATATTGGCCGGACAATATTGGCCGGACAAGCTGGCGAGATATGTTAAAAGGGAGGACTGTGGAAATTTAGCTCGCAAACTGAACATTATCTGCGCCATCTTGCCCCTCCCCAGCACCACGCACAAACGAACGCACGGCTGCCATTTTAGGCACCCCACTCTCTCCCCGCTCACTCTCGACCGCCAGCGCTTTCCCCTGGCGCTGCGAGCATTCCCCCGCGCGCCGGCCACCCCCGCTCTCTCATACAGGCCATAAACCCTCTCCTTCTGCGCGACCCTGCTACGGAACCACTTCCGACCGACAACCCATACATGGTCATGCCTCTCCTTTGATAACCCCCTTCCTCTGCGCCCCATTGTCTGAACTGGTCCCAGGCCATCACCTAGCCCTGCGGATGCAGTTTATTGCCCCTACTGTAAGGGAAACACCCCACATCAAAGGGATTACAGTAGATCAAAGCCCCTACCCTCTGAGACCCGGCCGGCTGCACACACCCCCGGGAATTAGCGGAATTCCCTGCTGCGCGATAGCCATCTCCCACTGCGGGTAGGGTGGGAACTTCTACTGTATCTATGTGTGGGATCGGATCTGAGCCGGGGCTTCAGGGGATGTTCTTTCAGGCATCAAGGGAATCTCAAGAATATACTATGTGTAATAAAGCAATAAACCAGTGTATAAGAGACCAGGTCTCAGAGATGCAGTTAGAGCACCTCGTGACGATACCTTGCTGTCTGATCTGATGTGTTCTGCTCCGACGGAATAAAACTTTGTTTCCTGCCTTCCAGTCTCCGGCGCCTGCCTCTTTTATTGGTAAATTATCGAGTGGTATGAGAGGCGATTACCGCCGGGCAAATACTTGAGAGATTATCGACTGAAACTGCCGCTACCATTTAACACTCTTGACCCCTTGAGACCAGCCCAATTCCGAAAGTGCCTTTCGGTTCTTCTTTTGCCACTACTCTCGACCATTAACTCCTCATTTAGTAAGGCACTGGTTCCCTTGGCTTGGAAACAGGCCAAGGTGCTTCCACTGCTGAAAAAACCTCTTCTGAACCCCACCAAGCCCGAGAATTTCCGACCGATCACTCTCTTGCCGTGGGTGGCTAAAATAGCGGAGGCACATGCCAATAAAGTTCTCTCTGACCATATAATTAAAAATAAGATCCTAGACCGATCTCAGAATGGATTCCGTGCGGGGTACAGTACCGAAACAGCCCTTCTAGCAGTGAGTGAAAACCTACGTTCCATCCTTGAAAAAGGCCAAATAGCGGCACTCGTATTGCTCGACCTGAGCGCCGCGTTCGATACTGTCTCCCATCGGATCCTTCTGCATCGGCTAGAAGAAGCTGGAATAAAAGATCTTGCCCTTGAATGGTTCCGCTCCTTCCTGTCAGACAGATCTTTTCAAGTTTATGCCCCCCCTTTTGCCTCCTCCATCAAACCCATTGAGCAGGGGGTTCCTCAGGGCTCGGCGTTAAGTCCGGCCCTGTTTAACCTCTACGTGCAACCCTTAGCTGCAGTCGCCCATCACCACGGTCTTTCTATGGTCTCCTACGCGGACGACACCCAGCTTATGGTGGCTCTTTCGGACGACCATGCTCACGATGCCTCTCAATTCCAGATAGGCCTTGAGGCTATCGCGGGCTGGTTGACACAGAATTGTCTCCAGCTCAACGCCAGTAAATCTGAGGTCCTTCTGGTGGGCAGAGACAGGGAGCTCTGGAACTCCCAATGGTGGCCTCCGTCCCTGGGTCCTGCCCCCTCCCCCAAATTGTAGGTAAAGAACCTCGGGTTTCTGTTCGACTCGACCTTGAGCTTCCAAGAGCACACCAAAAAAATAGCTGATACATGCTTTGGTCTCTTACGTGGTTTAAGACCTATTCTCCGGTTCTTTGACCCGGCTACTCGTCAACTCATAGTCCAGGCCACTATCCTCTCGAGACTAGATTACGCCAATTCTTTGCTGCTAGGCGCCAATAAGGCAGAACTGAACCGTCTTCAGCGTATTCAGAACTCAGCAGCCTGCGCCATCCTCTGTCTTTCGAGATCGTGTTCAGGAGTTGGGGCTGTCCAACGCCTCCAGTGGCTGCCTATCTCCAAAACGGTGGACTACAAATCCCTCTGTCTCACCTTCAAAATTCTAAAGCTCGCCAACCCCGAGATCTTGTCTGGCTTGATCACCCCGTACATCCCTAGCCGTATGCTGCGCTCTTCTGAATCGATCCTAGCCTCTGTTCCCAGAGTGAAGAGATCGAGAGCCGGGGGCAAGTCTTTTCGTCTCTTGGCAGCCAAGCTGTGGAACTCCCTTCCTCTGAAGATCCGCAGCTTGGAATGTCTGACCACTTTCCGAAAAGCTATTAAGACCTTTCTCTTTCCTACGGCTTAATCATTTTTCTTCGGATACTGCTGTTAGCGCCGGGACGCTCCTTCGTTGGGGCAGCTGCGCGCTCTAGAAATGATTTTAACATAACATAACATAGGCGGGGTATGTGCAGATGCCACAACGCTGCTGACCCTCCCCGGATCCGGAGCTGGTGTCCCAATGGAGACCAGGAGCTCTTGAAGGTTGTCATGGTCGAAAGTTGGCAGGTTGGCATCATTGCCATCATCACTGATGTCTGGGACAGGGTTCTGGCCAGGAGGTAAGAGTTCATGCTCTGCGATGAATTGTGAAAATGCTATTGGTGATGTCTTCAACATGTTGACATGGTTCAAAGCAGTTGACAAACAAAGTGCGTTACATGGCCCTTTCAGTCCTTCAGGGATGCCTATGACAGCTGTTACGCTATACTGTGAATGGCAGATAGCGCTGTATTTTAATTTCAGATGACAGGACTCATCAGTGTCATCATACCACTGTGTGGCTAGTCTGAGTGGATGGGGCCTGTCCTAGTAGTCAGAATCTAATTGCCTGACATTCATTCCATTTCATCATGACCGGAGTTAGTCATTTGCCGGGTGTCAAACATCTCTTTCCTTTGATTCATGCACTTGTATGTGTCCATTTACCCCTCTAGCTGTTTAAAATTAGGTCCTGGCTGCGGACTTACTGCCACACAGTGATGGGATCCTGATCATTGAAAGACTCTCCAGTGCCTATACCACCAAATCATGCATGGTTATCTCCAATGAGCTGACATGGCAGGCTGTTATAGAGTGACATTTGTCAGGCAGCACCCCAGATGCTAGTGGTGCTGGGAATGGTGACATGTACCTACAGAGGGGCATGTTCACATTGTTATGGCTCAATTCGATGCAGCAAGCACTTTCTCTATGCAACCTTGGTCATTGCACATACATAGGACAGCACTGGATTCACAAGGATCGGGTTCATCACATATGTTTTCCCTTGCGCTGGTACTGATGATGACAGCCAAGCACCAACACAGACAACCATGTGCATGGTGCAAGGGGGCCTGTGTTGGTGTGCAACTGTTCTTTTTGCAGAAGTGCATGGGTGTGCACAGGGATGTGACATAATCCAGTGTATAAGACCCTTCCATGCATTTGCAAAAGGAAGCATGTTGGCACTGCCCATATGTATGCATAAATGCCCTGCACCTTTTCACTTTAACTGTGGTCCATAGTCCCGTGGTATACACAGGTTGTATTCACCCCCACACCCAGTCATATATATGTAGATTAGAGGAGTTCAGGTGGTCCCTACCAGGGCAGCTGACACCTGTGTGGTGTGAGCTTGCATGCCAGGACAGCTGCTTGCTGTGTAGTTTGCTCTAGATGAGTATGGAAGTGACAATATACATATCCCTATGTGTAGGTAGTAGCCATGGCCCACAGATCCCCCATCCCTTAGGTGTGTTGTTGATCCTGTAAGATACCAAATGTATGGTAGGAACTTGTAACCTAGGTTAATGTGCATGGGCCCTGGCGTGACAGAGGTGCTTATTTCATTGGCATGTGGTGCAGTGCAGCACAATAAAGCATCTTGCTGCGCCAAACTGTGTGAATAGGAAAGTGCAGGGCTGCGCTGTGTTTAGGTCAATCCAACGCATCCCTGTGCTTTCCTTTCTGCTGGTGCACATTCAGCTGGGTAGGACAAATGCAGGTGCCCTTGAACTATGATGCAGGAGTTCCTGCACTGGTGTACATCTGCTATATGTGCCCCAGGGCATGCAGTTACTACAGGAATGGGCTATAGCTGGACGACACACCACATTGCTGCTCTTTCAATATGAGTTAGGATAGCCCAGCTATAATGCTTGCAACACTGCCCTATGCCAACATGTAATCAAAATGCTATGTGCCTTACACTGCTGTAATATCAAAGCATAAAGTAGCCAGGTGCCTACTGTTTAACCTGCAGACAGTGTGGCAGAGGACTGGGACATAGATGTTTGGACTGCACAACATTACGTATTTCCCCCATTGTCCCTTGTTGGTACTTACACTGTTGCTGATGTAGTTGGTGATAGTCAGCACTATCCAGGTCTTGCTACTCCAACCACGGACCCCTCAGAGACGACTGCGGACAGCTGCTACTCCAAGGGATCGTGCTCCTCCTGGGGCACTGGACAACCACCTTCGTTCTGCAATGCTGCCTGTAGATTGGTTGCCAGTTTCGCCTTTGGTTTGTGCTTGGCATCGTGCCAGCGCGTCTTACAGTCTGTCACTGTCCTCTTGGCTTCAGCTGCGCAGTTCACCTTGTGCTCTATTGACTGCCATATGGCCTTTTTTGTACCCAATGACAATTTAAAGCTGACGAAGAGCTGGTGTTGATGCTCCGTCACCTTCGTCACAAGATCTCATTCTCCTCCTGACTGAACCTGCATTTCCTCTTCCCATTGGACTCTGGCTGGCCATCCTGGCTGGTAGTGGGGACAATCAATCAATCAATCAATCAATCAGACATTTGTAAAGCGCGCTACTCACCCATTAGGGTCTCAAGGCGCTGAGGGGGGGGGGGGGGGAGCAGCTACTGATCGAACAGCCAGGTCTTGAGAAGTCTCCTGAAGGTCATCAGGTCCTGGGTCTTCCACAGGTGGATAGGGAGGGTGTTCCATGTCTTGGCGGCAAGGTGGGAGAAGGATCTGCCGCCGGTGGTTGTTTGGTGGATGCGCGGGACGGTGGCGAGGGCGAGGTCAGCAGAGCGGAGTTGGCGGTTGGGGGTGTAAAAGGTGAGGCGCTTGTTGAGGTATGCTGGTCCGGCGTCGTGGAGTGCTTTGTGAGCGTGGGTGAGGAGCTTGAAGGTGATCCTCTTGTTGACGGGGAGCCTGTGCAGGTCTCTCAGGTGGGCCGTGATGTGGCTGTGGCTGGGGATGTTGAGAATGAGGCGTGCAGAGGCGTTCCGTATATGCTGGAGTCTCTTCTGGAGTTTTGCCGTGGTTCCCGCGTAGAGGGCGTTGCCGTAGTCCAGCCTACTGGCGACGAGGGCCTGGGTGACCGTTCTTCTGGTTCCAGTGGGGATCCATCTGTAGATCTTGCAGAGCATACGGAGGGTGTTGAAGTAGGAGGAGGAGACGGCGTTGACTTGTTGGGTCACTGACAGAGAGGAGTCCAGGATGAACCCCAGGTTGCTTGCGTGGTCGGTGGGTGTAGGTGAAGTTCCCAGGGAGGCCGGCCACCAGGAGTCGTCCCAGGCAGAGGGAGTGGAGCCAAGGATGAGGACCTCCGTCTTGTTCGAGTTCAGTTTCAGGTGGCTGCTCTTCATCCATTCGGCGACCGCCTTCATCCCTTCATGGAAGTTGGTTTTGGCGGTGGCGGGGTATTTGGTGAAGGAGAGGATCAGCTGGGTGTCATCAGCATATGAGTTGTGTGATCGGACGTTGTTGGCGAGCAGTGTCATGTAGACGTTGAAGAGGGTCGGGCTGAAGGATGATCCTTGGGGTACGCCGCAGGTGATCTTGGTGGCTTCAGTTCAGAATGGAGGGAGGCAGACTCTCTGGGTTCTGTTGGTGAGGAAGGAGGTTATCCAGTCCAGGGTTTTGTCGTGGATCCCTGTGTTGTAGAGGTGTGTGTGAAGGGTGTGGTGACATACAGTGTCGGAGGCAGCTGAGAGGTCCAGGAGGATGAGGGCCGCGGTTTCGCCATTGTCCAGTAGGGTCCTGATGTCGTCAGTGGCGGCGATGAGGGCAGTTTCGGTGCTGTGGTTGCTGCGGAATCCGGATTGGGATGAGTCCATGGTGTTATTTTCTTAAAGGAATTGGGTCAGTTGTCTGTTGACGATCTTCTCGATGACTTTCGCCGGGAACAGGAGCAGGGAGATGGGCCTGAAATTCTTGAGGTCCTTAGGGTCTGCTTTGGGTTTCTTGAGTAGGGCGTTGATCTCTGTGTGTTTCCAGATTTCTGGGAAGGTGGCGGTCTCGAATGAGCTGTTGAAGATCTTATGGAGTTGGGGTGCGATGATGGAGCTCGCTTTGTTAAAGATGTGATGGGGCAAGGGTCTGATGGTGAGCCGGAGTGGATGGTGTTCATGGTCTTGATGGTGTCTTCGTCATTGGCGTGGTTCCAGGAGATCAGGCGGCCGGTGTGGCTGGGGGCAGTGAGTCTGGGGTGTCGGCAGCTGTTGGCGAGGTCTGGGAGTTAAAGCTGTCGTGGATGTCTGCGATCTTGCGGTGGAAGAAGTTTGCTAGAGAGTCGCAGAGGTCTTGTAACGGCGGGATGTCGTTGGTGCTGGATCTGGCGTTGGCGAGCTCCTTCACGATTTTGAAGAGCTCTTTGCTGTTGTGTGCATTGTTGTCAATGCGTTCCTTGAAGGAGGTCCTTTTGACAGTTCGGATGAGTTGGTGGTGTCTGCGGCTGGCATTCTTGAGGGCTGCATGGTTTTCCGGTGTTTGTTCATGGGGCCATTTCTTCTCTAGTCTTCGGCAGGTCTGCTTGGATGTCTGGAGGTCGGCAGTGAACCAGATGGCTCTTCTGTCGGTGTGTCTGTTTGAGGGTGGGGGGTTGATGTCCTGTGCTATGCTCCTTCATGGCTGCTCCATTCTGCATTCAGGTAAGTGTAACTTTTTTTCTCTTTAGCTGCGCTTTTGTGTTTTATTTCATGCGAGGTGCAGAAAAGTAAAATTAGGACAGCTAGTGTTTTTTTTCTTGCTGCTAATTGGTCAAACATCACTTAGAGTGCATTTTATTCCTGACTTGACACTCATGTTAGCGTCATTTTTTTCGCTGCTAGCTCTTCCTAATGCCGTGTAGCGCTGTATTGTAAATACGATGCTAACATGGCGTTACGAATTGTGGTAGGGCAGCATGACATTTTTTGATGCTACGCTGCATGAAAACAGCAGAGCCCTATTTCTTGTAAATGTACCCCATACAACAGGGATGAGGATAAAGCAGTAACATGAGTTCTAAAATGAATCGACTATGAGTTAGGCCATAGATCGATGGAAGTACTTAAGGAAACGTACAATCTGAAAATGTTAAAACTGTTGCAATGAGGGAGTGAGATTCTGAACAAAAAGGATCTCATAAGAATCCAGTCCCTTGAAACGGGCATCTGGAAGGATTCCTTTTCCTCCGGCTCTGCATACTGCCTTTATATGACTTGAACTGGGATTGACAAGTATAATATTTAAGTAGTATTAAACATTAGAAAATTTCTGATACCACATTTAAGGAGCACGCAGGGAAAAGATGCAGCATACGATCAAAGTCTTCTTATATAGCCCCATGCAGGACTTGTAGTGCAATAATATAAAACAAATCAAGCTGTTGCGCTTGCGGCCTGCAGGCTCAGTAAACCCAGGTTCTTTTACGATAGCAAGTTTGATGACATTTATAAAGAATTTGATTAAAGTAAGCTTGGTGGAAAAAATACCCACAGGTTGTATGAATTCACCAAAAGACATCCACATAATTAACACAAAATATAAGGCGGACATTGACCCATGTGGCATATATACAAGCCCCTAGCGTCAAAGGAGCATCACTTTTTTTCATGCTTCGGTGGTGCTATATGCTGACCCATATTTACAAGGTCACACAAAGCCACTTTGCGTGGTTTTACACAACCTTGTAAATATGGCCCTCTTTCATGCAGTATTGTACACTAAAGGGTAGTGTCATGGCTTTTTGACACCTCCCCAGATTTACAAGGATTGGTAAATCTGAGGCAGCGCCAAAAATTAAAGCCTTTAAAGGAGAGGTGTTAACGTGCCGCAATGAGAAGAAATACTTTTATTTCTCCTCATTTTTTGCTCTTTCTAGGTGTGCCGCATTCTGCAGTACACATAAAAGGAGCAAAACGCCATTAATGATTGTTTTTGTGCAGGAAGGTGTCCCTAAAATGCAGGCACCATTGTACCGTGGTGCAAGAGGGCCTGCATTGGCGCACGACCACTGTTTTAGTGCCAGACACAGGGGAGAGCACAGGGGTACTTCGTATTCCTGTAAATACTGTGCCTTCTTGCGTTTTTCAAATGACACAGCACAGCACAGCAAAATTGCTTGCAGTGACATGCTGCGCCATTTCATTGTAAATATCCCCCTATGTTTGAAGCACTTACAATTCAGGGGCCTTATTTACTAGCCATGTGCACCACTGGAACATTACTTTTTGTGACATGCCGGTGGCGCACACGGCTTAGCCATATCCACAATGCCATGTAAAGCCACCCTGCTTGGCTTTTCATGGTCTTGTAGATATGGAGTGATGCAACGCAGCACAAGTCGCCACCTTGACTCACACGGTGTGGGGGAGCTGTGCCATGGGCTTTGCAGTGGGTGTTCCCATGCAAAGCCCATAGGTTTTGACACATTCCCAGATTTACAACATGATGTAAATCTGGAATGCATTAAAACAGTGCACCTCCCCAGAGGTGGCGTAACGAGGAGTAATAACACTGGGCCCGATTCACAGAACTAACTTAAGACAAAATCCTAAACTTACTACCATTTTGGTATTCACAGAAGGCACTTACTCATTTTGGTATTCACAGAAGGCACTTACTCATTTCGGTATTCACAGAAGTTAGGAGTCCTAACTTTAGGACTCCTAAATGCCTTCTGTGAATACCGAAAGTCTTAAAGTTAGGATTTTTCTCAGTTTAGGAGTAGCAAAGTTAGGACTCCTAACTTTAGGACTCCTAAATGCCTTCTGTGAACTTTACTACTGAGAAACTGAGAAAAATCCTAACTTTGTGACTTTCGGTATTCACAGAAGGCATTTAGGAGTCCTAAAGTTAGGAGTCCTAACTTTACTACTCCTAAACTGAGAAAAATCCTAACTTTAAGACTTTCAGTATTCACAGAAGGCATTTAGGAGTCCTAATGTTAGGACTCCCTAACTTCTGTGAATACCGAAATGAGTAAGTGCCTTCTGTGAATACCAAAATTAGTAAGTGGCTTCTGTGAATACCAAAATGGTAGTAAGTTTAGGATTTTGTCTTAAGTTAGTTCTGTGAATCGGGCCCATTATTTCTCCTCTTTTTTCCTCTTTCCATTTGTGCTGCTTTCTGCAGAACACATAGAAAGTGGAAAAACCCTCCAATATTTGTTTTTTGTGCAGGAAGGTGTCCCTTCCTGCACAAAAACAATCGTGCCAACAACACAGACACCCTTGTACCGTGGTGCAAGGGTGCCTGAGTTGGTGCAAGGCTGCTAATTTTGCGCAGGCTGAAAGGACAGAAATGCACCATATCTTGTAAATACGGGGCCTTACTGACCTTCCGAATTGGCATAGAGCAGTGCAGCAAAATGAGTTGTGGTGCTGCCCTAAGCCAATTCTTTGCAAATATGCCTGAAGGGAAATTAGAAGGTGGATGGAAAGATTACGATTGGGACGAGATCCATCAAACATTAATTGGAAGATGAAAAAAAGCAAGACTATTGATAAGCCAGATGCTTGCCTAACATGTCCATCCTGCAACGCTGATGTTATTACACCATTGCAATTAATTCTATTTTGCACACATTTACCAAGGCTAGGAAAGAATTATTGCCTTCGGTTTTTAGACGATTGCAGAATCCTAAAGTTAATTAACTCTTTTCAATTTAAATGAAATGTGAAATGTTGGCACTATGAATGCCATGTAACACGGGTCTTTGAATAATGATATTCGTTTGAATGAGGAATTCTCACAGTATTTTTATTGTGTTTGGAAATCAATTATTGTATTGTCCGACTGGCATAAAATAAAGCAATAAAAATAAACTTGAAAGGATGGTAGATAATGACATACGGTGAGTTGACAAATGAAAATAGTCAAAATAGAACAGTAACCAAAACATTCTTCTCTGTCAATCCGTGTGCTCACAAAATGTGACCCATCCACCCCCCTCCTCCAAGTGGTGGAGTACAGGGCATTTTCAAATCGGTTCCTCTTTTATGATGTCAAGTGTATTCTGGAATCCAATAAAATCCCGTGGTGAAGATTGACCGTTCAGGAAGCATTGTGTATTCTTCAACTGGGACCTCTGGCAACACAGGCGGAAGTCAGACATGGACTTCATCCAGCTGCTTTGGAGGGGGGGGGGGTCTGCTCAGGTCAGACACTACAAAGGTATGTCTGAGCGCTTAGAGACGAGGAGATAAAACCCTGCGGTCTCTTCAGCGAATGTCGAGGCATCAAAACAGAGCATGCTGACAAATAGAAAAAAAAGTTGGGCAAGTTAGTCATGTTTTTTGCAGTCCTTATTTATTACAATTTATAAACATACAAATGGGATGCAGAAAAGAAAATGAGAATAACACATTTTTGGAATAAAATGGGTAATACCCCAATTCAAGCATCATTCGACAACATCCCCTAAACCAAGCAATGGAAGGCTTGTGGGTGGAATCTGATCTCAGAAGGTCAGTAGCAGATGCCTCCAGATTTTCAAGACTGACTTTTTTGTACCAACAATTTATGGACGTTTCCACGGCTGTGTGGGCCCAATCCCTATGAGAGAGCAGAAATCCATTCAACTGTCTGGTGTTCCAACAAGGGCAGTAGCCAGAAAATTAAAATACCGATCACTTTGAACCAAACCTCGAATTATACCGAACGAGCAAAGAAAGTAAGCCAGGCCCTTCCTATTTTTGTTAGCTTCATCCTTGCTTCCACTCATCTGTCCAGCCATTCTGCCACCCTCCCACCCATCCATCAGCCTTTCACCTTTCCATCCCTCCTTTCATTAGTCTAACCTGCTACTGAAATTACATCCATCTGTTCACATATTCACCCTTCCATTCACCCATCCATCTACCTTTTGACCTTTCCATTCATCCATCTATCCATCCATCCATCCATCCAATCAATGGCCATTCACTTCACATGAAGATCTGTCGTCCTTTCACTCTTCTAGGCATTCATCCGTTAACTCTTCTGTCCACCTTTCTATCCGCTTAGCCATCTCTACATCAATCATTTCTTCCATCCTTTCACCAACGGATCCTTTCCCTTTCTATTCAGCCATTCATCCATTCAACCATCCATTCTAGCACTCACTCTTCGTTTTTTCTTTTCAACAATCATTTCTTTCACTTTGCTATTTCCTTCCTTCTTTGCACCTTCAGTACTTTCCCCTTCTGCCTTCTCCTGTTCGTCTTTTCCAGTTTCTAACTACCACAATTGTTTTTTTCTCATTTTAATTTTTTCTTACATTCTTTTCCAAAGCATTATTTTCTGCTGTCTTTGTAACATTTTTCTTCGTTTGCAACTTTTACTTTCCTCTTTTGCTGAACGTTTCTCACATAGCAGCGTTCAACCCCCACTTTTTAGCCCTTCCCTGGCTTTTTTCTGCAGCCTTGCAGAGGCCATTGTAAAACTATTAAACTTCTAGTAGTTACCACAACTTAAGCTGCTAAAGCGGGGGAAGAGGGGGGGGGCGCTGAGGACGCCACTGTGTTCCAACATAGCAAATATGCTTCCCAAATTTGACTATATAGCAAAAATGCAGCCCGAATTTCACTATTAGTATGGACTAGTTCCAAATTACACTACCAATGTAAGATGAGTGCAAAAAATATCATCTGAGAACAATTTAGTTTTTAAGAGAAAATAATCTATGGTAAAACATGGTGTAGTGGTATTCATTCTGAGATTCTGTACCAATGGCTCACTACACAGGTCAAAATGGACAGGTAGTAAGGGGCATGACTGCCTAGTCCCTCTACTGAATGTAAATGGGGCAGAGGTTTGGCAACTGATCACCACTGTTCTTCTGAAGTCTGAAATAATGCCCGACTAGACTATAAAGAAGAGCTAAAACCATACTTTTACAAGGTACCCCAAAGCATTTTTACATCAATTGCTGAACTATTAGAGGGAGTTTATCAAGCTTGGCCAGATTTGTGACTGATGGCATCACATTTGTTTGTATTTGTATAGAATGAATGTCTGCCAGTTGAAGGTCAAGATTTACTAACATTTTGTGCCTGTTTTGTATCACAAAAGGGGCGCAAACTCAGTGCAAAGTGATGTGATTTACTTTACAATGCAAATATTGATTGAAAAGTTTCCTAAAGTAGCTCAAAGTAGTGCTATGCCCTACTTTGCACTACTTTGCTTAGAGGGACAACCATGTGTTGAAAAATGGCCCTCTCTGAAGGGTCACCCCAAACTTTTTGCCTTCCTCCTCCTCTTTTTCTGACCTTTTTGTTGTCTTTGGGACTCTGAGCACTTTACCACTGCTGACCAGTGCTAAAGTGCCTGTGCTCTCTCCTCTAAACATGATATAATTGGTTTTCACCTGTTTGGCATAATTGATTTCCTTGGTAGTCCCTTGCAAAGTGGTATACCATATACCCAGAACCTTTATATTAAATGCTATTAGTGGACCCGCAGCACTGATTGTGCCACCCACAGAAGTAGCCTTTCAAACCTGTCTCAGGTCTGCCACTGCAGGGCCTGTGTATGCAGTTTACTGCCACTTCGACTTGCCATTTAAAACGACTTGCCAAGCAGTAAACCTCCCTTTCATTACATATAATTCACCCCTAAAGAAGGCCCTAGGTAGCCCTAAGGGCAGGGTGCTATGTAAGTAAAAGGGGGACATGTACTTTTATGTTGTGCATGCCTTGGTAGAGACAAACAGCCTATTTCATTTTTTACTACTGAGAGGACTACCACTCTCATAGGTTAGCATTAGGAGTTCTTTAATATACATTAAGGCTGCTATTCCTAATTAGAAAGGAGTAGCTAAATCATGTTTCATATCTTTGGAATGGTAATGATAAATCCCCTTTAGTAGTAAAGTTGGATTTGACATTACTATTTTAGAAATATCACTTTGAGAAAGTGGACATTTCTCTGCTCATAACTTAGCTCTGTGTGACTGCAGCCTGTCTCCAATACACAATTGGGCTGGGTGACAGCTACACTTTGTGTATTTCCTCCAGACAATCACAAAAACAGGAAGGCTGGGTGTGACAGAGGACTCGTCTGCATTCATCTGCATTGTAAAAGCCTTCCTGGGCAGGAAGGGGAGAAGGGGAGAAGGGAGCTGACAATTACATCTGAATAGACTGCCTCCTGTCCCCACACAAAGGACTGATTACCCGCCCCCTCCAGATAGCCTGGCAGACAGGGCTGGGATGAAAGGGGACGTGTAAACTTCAAGGAGCTGCTTTGAAGTCCCCCCTCCCACTTCAAAGGCACATTTGGGTATATGTACTGGGGCTCTGACCCTACCAAGACAGTTCACTTTTGGAACCTGCGGAGACTGTCAGGAAGAGTATATGCATTGCAGGAGGACCTGCCACTTTGCTAACTGCTCTGCTGAGTTGGCCTGCTGCCTGCTGATTGGTGTGCTGTAGAAGAGACTGCCACTTTGCAACTTGATCTACTGTGTAGGTCTGCTGCCTTTTGCTTGAAAGTGAGAAGGACTGGATCTACTCTTTGCATCCTCTGTAAAACAACTTAAGTAACTCCAAGGGCTTGTTGGCTTACGCCCTGTTTAAGAAGTCTCAGGGCCATCAAAGGACCCCTACAAACACTCCTGCTAGACCAGGCTGTCTCAGAGCTCACCCTGCTGAGATCACCCAAAACCAGTCCAGGGCATCAAACCAGGGTTCCTGCAGCTGTTTGCCCGTATGCTGACTGAGACCACCAACAGTACACGGCCTATGGATGTGCACAGTGGGGGGTTGGTCACAGCGCCTGCAAAACTCCCCTCACAGGCAGGCGGCCCCATGCTGCACACAGACTTCAGCCAGGGCCTGTAGCCAACTCGCCCGGAGGCAGCCAACCACCTCCACAGACAGCCAACCCCACGCTGTGTTTGCCTTTCATTGAACGCAGTGTGGCGTTGGCCACAAGCAGCCACCCCCCTGCTGCACAGAGCCTTTGGCCATGCTCAGTAGGGCTCTGGTCACATGGCTTGGCCTCCCACCAGGTCCTGTGGCTATACCCCTAGCAGGCTGCTAACCCCACACAGCCTTTGGCGTGCACAGTAAAGGATTGGCCTTTGGGTTCCAGGTACCATATCCCCTGGCAAAACATATACATTATGGGGCGGGGGTGTAGCCACCTCCATTACCCCTAATTGGCCATTGGGTACCCAATTCCCGGGGCCAGTTCCAATGTAAAAGGAGAGTGGGCCATGTGGCTTCCATCCCCAAGCATTAAAAATCCTGGGTACGCCATCCCCTGTGGACAAATACAATTAAACAAGAGAGGTTGGCATGAAGCCCCCCCTCCCGAGCTTTCTCAACCCCCCAGGAACCCCATCCTCCTGGGCTGCCTGTTTTTAAAAGGGTAGGGGGCCACATGCTCCCCCATCACGAGCCTTCTTTAGCTCTAGGGAACCCTATTCCCAGGGCCATCTGTTATTTAAATAGGGTAGAGAGCCGCATGGACCCCCTCTCCAAGCCTTATTAGGACCCAGGGACCCTATGCCAAGGGGCCTCATTATATTATAAATGGGAGGGAGAACCATATGGTCCCCCTCACTGAGCCTATCCCCAGGGGCTGTATTACATTATACAGGGGAGGACATTTGGGTCCCAGGGACCATATCCTCTGGGGCAAAAAAATTATATTAAGTGCAGGGGGCAATGTGGCCCCCCTACCGAGCCTTATTAGGTTATCAGGCCTTGCCTTAGGGACTCCATCTCCTGTGCTGTATTTTATTAAAAAGGGGATGGGGGTTGGGTGGCCCCCTTCCTAGAAACATAATCGGTCCCGGGTGACCCCATTGCTCGGGCCAAGTAATTAATAAAGGGAGAGGGCATGCACCCCCCAGCCAAATTATGCCACAGGGAATTCTTCCCTGATGCCAACATTCAAATAAAAGGGGTGAGCTGTGTTTAACCCCAGGGAACACACCCCCCCGGGGCCAAAATTACTTATTTAGGGCAGGGGTATGCAGCCCTCCACCCCTAGCCATATTCAGCCCTGTGGACCCCATACCACAGGCCCAATTTACTAATTTAGGGGAGGGGCCATCCCCTGGGTCCCAATATATATTTATGTGGGGAGGGGGGCATGCGGTCCCATAGCGGGCCCCCATTCCCCCCAGGCCCTTGACTTTGGGTATTAGGTGCCCCCAACATATCCCTGCACCATGTGGCAGGCACCGCATGTGCCTGCCACGTAGTTGAGGGATATGTTTCCTGTCTATTTGTTGTATTACTGTGGGTGCTGCACTGAAACAGGGGGTGAAGCCAAATTTATGAGCATAAAATGATTACTAGTAACTTTTCATACATATGTGGAGGTCTCCATCAACTGGACGGAGATTTCACAATGATTAAGTGTAGGCATAACTTTGAAAAGGGAAATGTCCATTACAATGCAGGCATTACATCATTATGCCTTTACAACGAATCCATCGCAATGCATGTGCCATTACAATGAATGCTATTACAATGCATTCTATTACAACACATATGTCATTACAACATATGCTATTACAACACGTTTTAAAGCAGTGCTCAAGACTCTTGGTGAACTGTTGAACTTTACGAATCATCAAGAGAAGAAGAAAGAAGACAACTGAAGGTAGGAAACCCGACATTCATTTAATTTAGAGAAATGTTTAGAAAAATGGCAATCTAATTTTTTTTAAAGAATTACAAAACAGGCAAGCAAGATAGAAAAGGTGTTAGTGTCAGTTAGAAATGTAGTTTGTGTGCAATATTGTCTAGGTAGTCTGAAGCCACCATCAACTGTTGAATTTGTCCCAATAGTCGCTCTGACATTTCTTTTATTCTTTTGGAAATTCATGGGTTCAGACTACCAGTCAATGATTGCCCTGTTCTTATTGCTTGGAAACTTTGCTCCTTTGTCAAAATTTCCCAAAAATTATAAAAGTTAGGGTGAGGTTTTCTGATTGATTTGTTGAAGGAGTTGTGCCATCCCTCTATGGCATTATTAGTCTCTGCTTCTCCCTCTAAGCAGGTCGTGTAACAGTTCCACCACTTCACAGGAAACCTTGAATTCCTCATGCGACCTGCCCTGCTTAGATGGCAAATCCATTTTCCTCAAAGTAATTTAGTAAAATGCCCAATTTGTCTTTATTTGCAGTAAAATACTCCAATTTTGTAATTGATGCATGGTATTCATCCACACAGTCAGGAGGAACAAAGCATAATGCTGTTAGTTTCTTTAACTTGAATTGCAGTTTACTGTCTGATATGTAATCCTCAACCATGGATGTTTTATTTTTTATTTTTTTCCAATAGGCCTGTGAAAAGTGAGAAAAAATCCCTGAATTTGGGTATCCGGATACATGTTGATAATAGTGTTAATCATGGGTAATTCAAAATCAATTATCACTTTTCTAGGACTTTTATTCTGTGTTTATGGTTTTATCACTGTTAAAAATTCAGTGTGTGTTGATGTCTGCTTATCAGGAAGTAAACTGTACACTGTTATGTTATGTTATACAGGTTTTTTTGTATAGCGTGCGGCTACTCGAAAGAGTGTCCCGACGCTTTGAATTGCACACTAATCTCAAAACACAACAGGAAAAATGAACAAAAACAAAAAAAAGAGGAAACCGGATAGGACCTGAAACTAAGAAGTGAAAAGCCAAGTTTTAAGCCCCTTCCTAAAGGCCAACAGGTTAGGGGTGCTGCGCAGGGACACAGGCAATTTGTTCCACAGCTGAGGCGCTAATAATTTAAAGGAGCGGCCACCGATGCGTGCTCTCTTCACGCGGGGCACTGCAGCAAGAAACAAGGCTTCAGACCTAAGTGATCTGGCAGGACGGTAAAAGGACAGCCTTTTCTGAAGATATTTTGCTCCAGATGTGTGCAAGGCTTTGTGTGCCAGGGTGAGAGTTTTAAAAACTATCCGCTTCCGGACAGGAAGCCAGTGCCGAGCCTCCAAAAGGCCCGAGGCTCTGGCACGGCGAGAGAGTCCAAAAATAGCACGTGCTGCCGAATTCTGAACAACCTGTAATCGTTGAAGCAGGTATTCTGGCAGGCCGAGATAGAGGACGTTGGAATAGTCTATTCTCGAGCCTATCATCGCCTGCACCGTGATCTTCCTGTGTTCCTCCGATAACAAGGGAAGGAACTTGCGAAGCATCCGGAGTAAGCCAAAGCAGGTGCCTGTGAGACCGATTACCTGCGAGCGTAGTGTGAGGCCATTGTCGATCTTAATCCCAAGGTTTTTAGCTACCTGGGACGAACTTGCTGGTGGAAACATGTTCTCCGGCCACCACACTTTCCACTAAGGTAACTACAGTGTTATTCATGTAGGCGTGAATAGTGAATATTTGGGGGAATCGATGGGGTGTGGATTTAAACGTTCCATCCATCATCCAAATATCACTAGTCTTCAATTTTAGAAACAAAAAGGCTTCATTAGTAATGGTAACAGTTAGTTCAGGAGGAATATTAATATCAGAGTATGTTTGGGGTAATTCTGCGCAAAGTAGGAATGGTGGGCATACAACTTGCTACATGCAAAGGAATGGTTTGGGATACCTCTCTCAAAAACTGCACCACAGGGTTCATTGGAAGTGGATGCAAGTTCTTTCATTTGATTTATGTTTTCTCTAAACTCGATCTCCATTGCAGAGGCAGAGTGTTTATGCTCTGTGGTCCTTTCAACAGTGGCACCTAGAGTAACTGATCTGCCTGTACAATGGGATGAGTAATACTGCACCCATCTCCAATGATTCCTGGGCTCAGTTAATCTCTCCTTACAAAAAAGGTAGCACCCCGTGCTTTAGGAGTCAGATTCCTCTTGGGATTTTACATAGGTGGCTTGCCTTGCTTATGTCATTTTGGATATGTGTGTAAAAGAAGGGATAAAAAGAGTTTTTGTGTTATACGTTTTTAAATTAATGTGTAGGGGCCGATTACGATGTCGGCGGAAAGTCTCCAACTGATACTCGGAAGCCTTCCGACCGCGGTCACAGGCTTTCCGACCAGCACGGTCGGGTTGTGGTCCGACTGCTGAATTACGATGTCAGCGGTCAGAGCTAGAACCAGCCAGTCATTCTGACACGGTTCCAACCGGCTCTCAGAGTCTTCTAGCCAATCGGAACCGCACCATAATCCCCTATGAATGGCGTTTCCGCCATCGGGATTACGATGTCGGTTTTCCACAGCCTTTCCATGTCGGCCTTTCCAACCTGGAAAGGATGTTGGAAAGCAACTTTGGGGGGCCCTAGCAGGGCCGTCTTGCCTCCACGGCCTACGCTTGGTGGCCAAGAGCCACCTGTAAATCCCTGCACTGTGTGGCAGGCAACATGAGGTGCCTGCCACAGGGAGCGGGGTTTTACACACACACCCATTTCTTCATGGGAGCCTGTATTATGGACGGTTTACGGCCATAACACAAGTTCCCATTGAGAAACGTGAGTATCCGACCAAACAGTGTTCGGTCGCTTCGTAATCAGGTGGTTGGACCCACCGACCGGAGGTCGGTTGGTCCCGAGACTGAGACGGTGTCGGTCGGAGGCAACTCTAACCAACATCGTAATAAGCCTCTTAATCTGCAAAGAATTTTTTTTTTTTACATGTTTGACTATTTACATTTCACAATATATTTTTCGAAGAGTATTGCTGTTATGTGCTTTTGTATTTTGATATTGATTATTGATTACAACCTGCAAAAAAATAAACTGGTTAATAGTTAGTTGGTTTTCTATTGAGTTTTCTTAGAACATGTTGTTTATTATATTGTTTGATTTTGATTTTGCCAACTGTGATTTTCTAATATGGTTTGTGGTTGATTCCTGTTAAAAGAAAAAGAGGCATTTCATATATTTTGACTCACTTTAGTAAGGTTACTTTTTGTGCTTGTTTGTCCTTTTGCTGGTATGGTTTTGTTTCTTTAGCTGTTTTTGCTGATTTCTTTTTCTCCCTTCTCAGTGACATTGGGTAGGTCTGAAAGTAAAAGGGGATTTTACTGACTGATGCTTGGCTTTTTGCTTTGCAAAAATAAATGTTTTTGTTAGTTTTGGTTGCAACATTAGGTTTTTCAACTATTTTGCCTTGTTGAACAACTGTGTAAGGTGATGTTTTGCAGTCTACTTGATGGTTTTGATTGCATTGGTTTTTAGATATAGTTTATTCAAGCTGTGCAAAAAAAAGTATGATGACTGTGGGCCCGATTCACAGAACTAACTTAAGACAAAATCCTAAACTTACTACCATTTGGTATTCACAGAAGGCACTTACTCATTTTGGTATTCACAGAAGGCACTTACTCATTTCGGTATTCACAGAAGTTAGGAGTCCTAACTTTAGGACTCCTAAATGCCTTCTATGAATACCGAAAGTCTTAAAATTAGGATTTTTCTCAATTTAGTAGTAGTAAAGTTGGGACTCCTAACTATCTAAGCATATATTTTTTCTAATTAAAAGACTTCACAGTAAACTTACAGCAGAATTCTTCAGAACTCTGTTTTAAATTTGATTGTTGTGGGGGTGTGGTCTGGCAGCAGACAAAGATGGCCACTTGATCTGCGAGCTCTGCATGAGGGGGGCTTAAGACGGAGACAGAGGCTGTCTATACATGCCTGGAGGCAATACAACAATGCCACTAATGATACAGTGAGCCTGGGAAACAGTGTCTGTGATGTGATTCAGGAGTAACGAGAACTGCGAGCTGTGAGGAGACATCGGGCCTGGGGACATGCCTGCAGCCTCAGTTCTAGAATAACGACTGTTCCCGCCCTCCACTTCTACCATGACTAATCGAGTCCCCGGCTTCTCTCTGATGCAAACAGGTCTGTAAATCCGATGACGGCGGTGGGCTTGGTGTTTCAAAAGCGGAAGCTGCACTATTTCTGACCAGATTGATGATGTCTGGAAAACTATGGAAACAACAACAATTTAGAAACGGGTGAGTGTTGTGACTGCTGCATAATTCAGCGCTCTGATCTGATGACATACCTACAACCTCAACCCTAGAAGATTAAAAATAGTATGTTCCCGCCCTTTGCGTTCTCTGTTTAACACTCAAGATCCCGACTTCATCCACACAAACGGGCTTGAACCTTCAGTAAGGTAGATAGACCTGAGGCTATATGAGGAGTAACAGCACTCTTATGGATAATGTTGACAACTTCAGATGAAGTCAGAGAGCGTCTGCTGTCGAGCCATGAATGAGCTTTGCAGCTACCGCATAGTTTGACGCTTTAGCCCTTAGATCCAATTATCTTCACTGAAGTGTCCAGGAGAATTTCGGGCTTACACACAGCTATGATTTGAAAGGCTGCTCCAATCCAGGAAGCACTAGCGTCGTCTTGAGCCTTTACATAATGTGTTAGATTGCCGTTGCAAACTCTGTGGGATCTATGGAATGATGATGGTTTGGGCCCTCAAACAAACACAGACCTAAGCCTCATATATTGCGTCAATCGCAGCTGGGAGCTCTGAGGTGCCCTAAATGAGAGGAATATCTTGACAATCTACCTGTTTCATCACCCCTACTAAACATTTCACTGCTCATCTTTACAAAGTGCCTCCAAAGCTTCTATTACAACTCATCCTCTCTAAACAAAAAAAGAGCATTAGTAGAGTATTTGGATAAATTGGTCCCACAGACCCGGTCTAAGCTTCGGTCTCCTCAAAGATACCAAATGGTTTGAATATTTACTGAGGGAAGTGCCGCAAAAGAAGGGAAAGGGCAACTGCCATAAACACTTGTTGTCACCTCTGAATATTTTCAGGATCACAATCTGACAAAGATGACAAGAAATATTCAAATATTAACAGGTTAGTACATTAAGTCGACAATTCACACACAGCGAGGATAGATCAAGATTCCCTTCCATAAACAACAGAAAGTTTCTGATAACCTCAACAGAGGACGTGAGAGGAAATTACTGAAGTTGGTCAGTACTAAGCTTCCCACAAAGATATTCTGGTGGAGAAAAGGCTCATACAAGAGTAAATTACTTGTGCCAGAAACCCGTAATGAAAACATTAACGCCGTTCTCTAATTGGGTCGCTTAAGATTCCACTACATAGATTCTGTCGCCTCTCTGTGCCCCTACATTCACTCTGTACTCAGACTAAAAAAGTCAAATGTCCACCATCAAGCACGGAAGCAAATCCTCCAAGCAACCCCTTTTTGCAGACGTGCTCAAACCGTCACGCAACATGTCTCCGAAAAGCACTACCTCCCCAGCAGAAGGCTCACCCGAGATCAACCCAACCTCCACACACGGGAAGACTATGGACCGCATATTGCAAGAAATTTCTGCTGTCAGTCGGTGGCTAGATAGAATGGACAAAAATATACCCCCCTTAGCGGCTGAAGCTAAATCAATACGAGTAGATATTGTAGGATTCCATACTAAAACAGAAGGGCTTGATCATAGGTCGACGGCTGTGGAAGAACGTTTAGAATCAATACAAAGCAGAGATCAAAAGCTACTGTTCCTCCGCAGTAAATTGATTGACATGTAAGATCGCAGCAGGCGGTATAATGTTCATTTTTTCGGGTTCCCAGGAAAAAATTGAAGGTCCAAACACCAGACCATTCCTTCGAAATATCCTTCCAAACTTAGTTGGCATTACTTTTGATCCTCCACTGGAAATACAGCATGCACATGCACTGGCCCACTGCACAAAGAATCTGCAATGCATCCACAACCACTCATTGCCTGCTTCTTAAGGCACGAGCAGACAAGACAACTACTAATATCAGCACTAAGTCATGATCCATTCACATATGATGGACACAAAATCCACATGGCAGCTGACTTCTCCAGAAAGACCAATGATCGCCACAAGGCATTCCTTTGAATGAGGCTTCAATTAGGCCAAATGGACATCCACTATGGTCTCTTTGAACCTGCCCACTTCCGCATCACCAACGATGGGATCTCAAAAGACTTTTATGATCCAGAGGACCTCTGCCTCTTCATAGACCGCTTGAAACCACAGGCTATAGAAACACAGCACTCCACTCCAGAACCAGTACAACCTGGTTCTTCTATGCAGGCATCGAGTAATACACGACGGAATATCAGCAACCCGCAACATTGTGGCAGAGATCTCAAAAGGTCTACTCAAATTCATGAGGACAAAGCTTCGGCTCTTCAAACTGTGCCTGCCTTTACTCAGGAGCAATATAGAGACAAATCTCGTTCCCCCCTAAAATCTGCTTCAGATGGAGAATGAAACTGAGTTGGACTTACTCATAGTCTTGGTCATAGTCATAGCTATGATTGCATTTAATGCCTTCTAGGCCAATGGTAGAGTTTGATGATTTCAAGATACCGAGAAGAACGAAGATGCCCAGCAACCGGACAGCTGAGTATTACATAAGCTGATTTGTTCTCATTATGTTAATTGTACTAACTTTGGTAAATGTGTTGATTATTTTGCTTAATTCAGCAGTAATACATACTATAGATATCACTCATACTAATGAAATATAAGGCTTTATTGTTGTTGTTCCAGATTTATGTAAATAATTCATATTATTGCTGACAATCTAATTTCACATGATTTTGATTGTGTTACATACATATATGCAACCCTTTCAAGTCAGAAGATGAATAATATATTATAATGTTACACCGCGATACTCCCTTCTTGTCAATACTATACCGACTCTAATCTGTACAGTGTAATTGCCCTTTTGTTTTGTATTTATTAGCCATTGCCCCAATCTCCTGATGGAGCCCCTTCTCATGACAGCGCTCCAGCGTGCTTGGACCCACGGTTAAAAGTTCTGGCATTCCTTATTCCCTAACCACCCTTCCTCATCTTCTTTTTCTTTTTACTCCCAACACTTATCATTATCCCCCACCCCCTTTCATTTTCCCTTTAACAAATTGTGTTAAAATTACACAGTATCCTCTTTTCTGTGACACGAGTCTAGCCCCACACATCTGTCATTACTCTCCCTGGCTGATTTACTGGAATATATTACTCTTGTTGCGGACCAGGGTTTCTCCTTCCATTATTCACTCCCCCTCCTCACTCTTTTCTTCTCTCTCTCATTCTTCTCTCACAGAACTAGCAAAACCTCACGAACCCTCTTCGACATATTTTGACATACTTTGACATACTTACAGTAGTCACGTATTACTGACCGTTTCTTTCTGTCCCTTTGACATAGTCACCACCCACGCTCTTCGTGTAGTAACATGGAATGTTCATGGATTAATACATTACATCATAAAGAACTCCCTTATTTACAATCAAAACAGGTGAATGTAGCACTTCTTCAGGAAACCCACCTTGATGCTACAGAATCTGACATATTGCTCAGGGAGTGGGTGGGAAAGGTGATCCATAGTAGTGTACAAGGGAGAGAGGCTCCAGACATGAAAGCCCCTCGCAAATGTGGAGTGCGATCCTTATTCGTAAATCTCTTTCTGTGACAGTGTTAAAGACTTGGACAGATCCAGATGGGTCTTTACCAAACTACGAATTGGGGAAGCTCATATTTGTATTGGTTCAGACTATGCTCCGACTGGAGAGAAAAAGTTGTTCTTTCTTCAGTTAAATTGACTTCCAATAGAGATAGGCGCTTCACAATTTCTTATTGGCGGAGATTGGTACCTGTTAAGAGACCCAGTTCTGAACAAAACAGGCCCTTTAGATAGGAGCAACGCGGCAGACAGAGTTTTGAAGGACAATATATTGGATGACAATGGTTTGGTAGATCACTGGCGTCTTTCTCATCCGGCAGATGTCGAATATACTTTTACTTCTCCTACCCACGGCACACTCTCTCGCCTTGATTACTTCTTGGTCTCTCAAAATATGGTACAGTTGACTTAGAAATCCCATATTTTAGATGCAGTACTTTCTGGTCATTCCCCAGTCCTCCTGTTACTGGAAAGTGGACTGGCCAGACCGGGACATCAGCCCTGGCGTATGAACATTCAGCACTATAGAACCCCCAAGGGTAATGCCCAATTGCAAACTCAACTTCAGGGTTACATTTCCACCAATCAAGGATCCGTAAGCTCTGGTAGAACCCTCTGGGTGGCAGCAAAAGCTACCATAGAGAGATGCAGCACAAGCTAATAGACAAACTAATGCTCGGCAGAAAGAATTGGAACAAGATATAGTGGCCTATACTCACTTATGCACAGCTAAACCTACCACTCAGCACTGCAAATCCTTAGAACAAACTTGCACGGCCCTGAATAATCTTTTTACTTCCAAGGCAGAATATGTCCAGCAAAGGATGAAAGGGAGACATTATGACCAGTGGGAAAAGGTAGGGAGGCTACTGGCTGCACAGCTACGACAAAAAGAAGCAGCAATGGCCATTCCAGCTAAAAAGTCAGATGGAGGAGTCACATTGACTAGACCTCAAGATATTGTGAAAGAATTGGCCTAGTTCTACAAATCTCTTTACACCACTGGGATGCAAGCTGATGGTGATAAGCTAAATACCTTCCTTACAAAAGCAAACTTACCCTGTCATTCAGACAAAGGCAGAAACCTTCTAGAGGGAGAGATCAGCAAAGAGGAGATCACTCATGCAATAGCCAATTTACCCTACCATAAGGCCCTGGGTGAAGATTGCTTCCCTGCGTAATTTTACCAATGGGTGGGAACGGAGGTGGTCGACTCTCTTCAGACTGCATTTCAGGAAGCAGAGCATAAGGCTTCTTTGGGTCCCTTATCTAATAAAGCTCTAATTGTTTTCCTACCCAAACCTAGGAGAGACCCCCTACTTTGTGGCAGTTAGCGTCCCATACCGCTATTAAATTGTTGTTAGACCTGGCACCATTGCTGTGGGTCTCCCTTCCATTTTTTGCTGTTGCCCCTGATGTTTTTGCTGGTTTTAGATGCTTTGGGCACTGTGCCACTGCTAATCAGTGCCACAGTGCAAGTGCTCCCTATGTTATATTGATGTATGGATTATATATATATATATATTTAATCTTTATTTCGGCCAATTTGGCCATAAAAGATATACACAAGAAACACATATGAACATGTAAAACCGTCAAAGAAAAATAATCAGGAAACACATCAGATAAAAGACCATACAATTAAAATTAGAACTTAAAATTAGGTGGGAGTCTGCGACTTTAGAATACGGGTACGAATATACCAGACATTAGTAAGAAATTTGGCTAGTGCAAACACAATTGGACCTGAAACGTCAGTTTTTAAAATTCTATACACCGGGAGGTACTCCCTAAAACCAAGGTTTCTAATAAGTGGTAGGAGCCAATATTTCCTGGCGGCCTTGTAAGTTGGACAAAACAAGACCACATGCAGATCGCTTTCCTCTGCTCCCACACATGTCGGACATAGCTTGGTAGATGGCAGTGTTGACCAGGAGCAGGTGTAAGATCGCAGAGGCAATGTGCCATATCTCCATTGGAGAAATAGCTTCCTGGCCAACACAGGAGACATAGCGTCCAGAACCCTCTCCAGCCGGTATGAGTCCTTGCTTTGCGCGAATGCAAATGTTAATGACCCCTCATTCTTGCAGTCTAGGGCCATAGCTAATTTCTGCTCGTGGTAAGCACTGACCAAAGCTCTTCGTGGGATCCTTAGTGAGGCGTTAGCTGGATCCGACCACAGGTCAGGGAGCCCCAATCCCATACAGGACTTTTTTATATATTTTATCCACGGGATCTGTAGAGCTTTGGGGTGGGTTAGAAACTCCCTCAGTTCTGCCCTATAAGAAGAAAGTTCTTCGCTGCTCCATAGCCTTCGCCAGAAGACTATGGGTCTGAGACCTAGTTCGTCTGCTATTGGTCTCAGACCCAGGTCCATCCTCAGGGGGAGGAGCGGGGTACTGGACGGGAGTGCTACTATCTGTCTAATGAAGTTGTTCTCAGTTATAGACAAGCTGCAGGAAGCTGTGTGACCCCACAATTCCGCCCCGTACATCAGAGCTCCTCTAGCCTGTGCCTTGTATATCTGGATAAGCGGCCCCAGCGGTCGATATGTGGAGCTTTTCATCAACCGAGCAATGCCGCCAGTGGTCTGCACTAATTTGAGATTAACCCTAGTCTGGTGAGTTCCCCAAGACATGGTTTCATTCAACGTTACACCTAGATATTCAAAGGTGGAGACTCTCTCTAAACGTGATGCTCCCAGTAAGGGGTTCGGGCGTGATCTTGGGGTTGGGTTCAGGACCATAAACTTGGTTTTGTTAGCATTGATTTCTAACCCCCTATCTGTGCAGAAAGCCACAAAAGAATCAAGGATCCTCTGTATCCCCATGGGGGTTTTGGACAGCAGCAGGGTGTCATCTGCAAACATGATTGCAGGCACCCTGCTGCCATTCAATTTTGGGGCATCAGTGTATTCAGTTCCATTGAGATGGGCGATTACCCCGTTGACGAAGAGGCAGAACAGGGTCGGTGCCAGTACACAGCCCTGTCTAACCCCCCTGTCAACGGGGAATCTGTCCGTTAATTCCCCAAGTTTCCCGCACCTGACCCGGGCATAGTTATTATGGTGCAATCTCTTTAAAATTATCAGGATGTCTGGGGGGACCCCCATCTCAGCCAGAACACTCCAGAGTTTCCCTCTGGGCACGAGGTCAAACGCAGCCCTCAGGTCCACAAATATAGTGTATAAACTACCCCCTTCCAATATTGCTGCCCTCCAATAGATAACGTTCAGACGAAAAACCTGGTCCACTGTAGAAACTCCCTTTCTAAATCCCGCCTAGTACGGACTGAGGGCGCCCGTTTCCTCCACCCAGTCCTGAAGCCGATTCAGCAGTATCCTGCCAAACAGCTTCTGTGACACGTCAATTAAACTGATTGGTCTGTAGTTGGCTGGGAGCAGGGGCGAGCCCTTTTTAAATATAGGAACCACCTCTGCCCCCAGCCAAGTACTCGGAATTTCCATGCCACACAAAACTCCATTAAACACAGCAGCCAGATAGGGGGCCCAAACACCGGGCTCCTGCTTGAACAGGTCCCCGGGCAGGCCATCCAGTCCTGGCGCCTTTCCACCTTTAAGTCCCATTAATGCTACCTTCACCTCCCCCACTGTTATCAGATCCCCGCCATACTCTGCCAGTCCAGTACCGAAGTCAATCTTAGTTTCTCCTAGCTCAGAACTGTAGAGAGACTGGAAGTGTGCCTGCCACACCCCTGCTGCAATATTTGGCTCTATTGCCGAATGGAGGTTCCCCGACCCCCCGTTTACTACTCTCCAAAACATTCGGTGGTCTCTTGTTGCGAGGGAAGTGGTGAGCTCCTCCCACTGGTTCTCCTCCCATTCGGTTTTAGCATGGATGACCAGTTTTTTATAAGCCCGTCTACTTTCTCGCAGCTTCTCTCTGCCTGTTCCCTCCTTGATGCTTCTGAGGAGTTCTCCCTTTGCCTTCCTGCAGGCTGCATTGTACCATAAGGACTTATGTTGCTGGATCCTCCTCTGATTCTGGACCCTGGTAAAAAGCTCAGAGGCCGCTCCCTTTATAAGGTCCTCATGAGCCTGATATAATTTCTCATGGTGGACTATATTGCCCACATCGTTGGCTAGCTCTCCCACTTTTTCCAAAATAGGGATTAAACCTGCGTAGAGCTTCGAAAGTTTCACTTGGCTCGTAGCTAGTTTATCCCACCTGATTCTTCTCCTGTTATTATCTAATAGTAGTTCAGGTTTGAACTCCTCCATGGTTGTTATGGAGGCCTTTGGCCCTGGATGGCTAAGATCGAGTTCATGGGCGTTATGGTCACTATCCAGTCTCTCCACAACCCTAAAGTCCAGGATAGAAGACCAGTTCACTATCTGTACAAGGGCATAGTCCAAGCGGGACTCTCTTCCCACTCTGTTGTACGTGGTTTTGCTTGGTACATCAGACTTAATACGTCCATTGCAGGCTCTAATTCCATGCTTTAGGGTGAGGGCAGTAATCTGCAATGCCACAGGCGTCCATGCCTTTGGGGAAGGTGCTACAACAGAGGGTACTGACCACCTGAACTCTTCTTCCATGGGAAATCCCTCTGCGAGGCCGACCAGCGGCTCGAAATGGGAATTTAGATCCCCTCCCACTATGTAAGGGATATCTCTTGGCATTTCCGCTAAATATACTGAAAGCTCCTCTATAGTGGGAGATTCACGCGAAGCTCCCACTGGCCTGGAGTAAATATTTATCAGGGCAAGTTTCGCTAGGTTCGGCCAGGCTAATAAAACCACTAGGATATCATCTGATGGCACCGGTAGGCGTGAAGCCTGGCATCCTAAGTGGGATGCCACCCAAGTTGTGAGTCCACCAGAGGGGCGGCCCTTACCCTCCCACCTAGCCGGGATGGAAAATGACTCGTAACCTTGATGGTTGTAATCTTCCCTTGCCCAAGTCTCTTGGAACATGCAAACATCCCCGGACTCAATGTAAGTTATCCAATCTTGGGTGCCCAGTTTGCTGGCTAAGCCAGCCACATTCCACCAAATTAGTCTCATGTGCGCTGGAGAAGCCACAGAACAGATTGCAGAGGTGGAGTGGGGGGATGAGCCAGTACCAGAGCCAGAAACTACACCAATTGCTCTAACAGGGTCATTTTCAGAGGTGGGTTCAGCCGGATCAGGAAGTTTACTGGGACCGTTATCCAAGGTCACAGGATTTGAGTCCGGGTTTGGTGGCAGTCAGTCCACACCATCCAGACCGTTCAGACAGTTAAAACGATTGTGGTCCAAAAAGGGAGTCTCCGAAGGTCGATAAACTGGACGTGGAGCATATCCCCTGTATCTAGATCTTCGTTCCACCCTTGTCCAGTTACCTTGTGACAAATCATGGTGCATACGAATGGGAGGGAAAAAGAAAGAAACTGGCAAAGTCTGTATAGTAGAATCCAGTGATCTATTTGACCCAGCACAAATGTATAGTACTGTTCCAGGGTCTTGAAAAGACACAATGATACAGTCCCCTGCTATTGATTTCCCCGACTTCCCCAACCATGGTACCCTTCTTACCATAATGATCTCATTGTTGAGGTGGGCTGGAAGAGGTCTGTTCCAATTCAACCATTTAATGGTTTTCCTCTTGAGTGAGTGATAGTTCTCATTTTCACCCAATTCTAGAGAGGGAACGCCAGCCAAAACCACCATGAGGCTGTTAGCCTCTGGTGGTAAGTCGGGTCCCCGTGGTCTAGGGGCAGGCTTACCAGGGAGTAGGGGAGCAATACCAGCATTAGGTAGGACCCGAAGATTTGTGCTAGTGACTATACGTTGGAGAGCTGGGCCATCTGTCTGTGGTGGTAGGATGTTAGGATTGCTAGGTGGAATTGGAACTGGGATAGCCATAAGTGGCTGTAAAAGGGGAGCGGCAGTGGTGCCCAAGGGAGGCCCCGTGTGGATCGGTGGGTTTTGTATATTGGGGAAGGTTCCTATTGGTAGATTGGACTCAGTGGTTCTACTCTGTTTGTTGTCCGAAATTTTCAGGGTGGTTAAGTTTGCCTCCAGAGTGGTCAGCCTGAGTTCTATTTTCTGCAAGCTCTCGCTAATGGGCAACAAGAGTGATCTAATTAGAGATTCAATGCTCCCCAAAGAGCTGCCGGAAAGTAATGTGTTAAGTGGGCTCTTCCCTTTGTCGCTAATGGAAGCAGTGGTAATAATGTTAGTACCCTTGGGGGGAGTAGCCTTATGCACATTAACTAAAGGCCTATCCAAAATAGGTACGGACTTGAGTGACTTTCCAAAATCAGAGTGGGGGATCTTTGTCTTCCCCTGACCACCCCTCATCTTCCTTCTGCGCTTATTTGGTGGTAGGTCATGCACCTCTGCCACCACAGTTTGCTTTGGCTTGTTAATCTTGATTTTAGTTCTGGTGTGTGTTTGGGTGAGTAAGTCAACTACCGAACTACTGGCAACTAGTAGTGGAGTGGTGTCCGTAGTTTGTTTAGGAGGTGGGCCAGGAATGGGAGAACTATCCCGAAGTAATAGGGGAACGTCTTCTTGGGATGAAAGATCCTGGCTGCCATTAAGGGAACCTTCCTCTTGGGAGATAGGATAGGGAGTTAAGTCGATGAGGGGCCTATTTTTCATGTGTTCAATCGAGCGACGACGCTCTGCCCTACGCATCTCCAGAGAGGTTTCGTTTCCCCCATCACCCTTTACCGATTTAAAGTAATTGTCCAGAGTCCCGGTGTTGCCTCCCCCCTCCTTCGCTGGTGTTCCACCTAGGGCCGATGATGGCATAACCAGAACCTATTTCACAAACCACATAGGATCAAGGAAATGCAGGTGAAAAAGAGTGGGCCCAGCCCAGCCTCCTGCGGCCCCTGACGGCCACAGACGGTCCCGCCCTTGTCCCGGGCTTATCCCCGGGCGCTCCTGCGCGCTCCCGCGACGCGGGAGTAGCTGTTTGAATTTATAGGAGGAGAGTTAAGCTGTAAGTGGGGCGGGGCTTGCAGGGAGAGCGGCCAGGTGACAGGAGGCGCGGGTTAACAGGACTGCTGGGAGACGTAGTCCTGTCCCGCCGCTCGCAGCCCTACACTCGCCCAGTCCCTCACTGAAACTGTCCGCAGGTTTTGCACAAGCGGCTCTCACGCCGCAGCGGGACCCGCGAAGCGGGTTCCGCAAGGAGTGGTGAAGGGTCCAAGGAAAAGCCAGCAGCAAACAGCAAGTCCAACAGGTATCCCAGGGCAGTGGAGCTCAGAGGTGCTTTTTCAGGCTGTGAGTGGGGCGGGGCTTGCAGGGAGAGCGGCCAGGTGACAGGAGGCGCGGGTTAACAGGACTGCTGGGAGACGTAGTCCTGTCCCGCCGCTCGCAGCCCTACACTCGCCCAGTCCCTCACTGAAACTGTCCGCAGGTTTTGCACAAGCGGCTCTCACGCCGCAGCGGGACCCGCGAAGCGGGTTCCGCAAGGAGTGGTGAAGGGTCCAAGGAAGAGCCAGCAGCAAACAGCAAGTCCGACAGGTATCCCAGGGCAGTGGAGCTCAGAGGTGCTTTTTCAGGTTGTGAGTGGGGCGGGGCTTGCAGGGAGAGCGGCCAGGTGACAGGAGGCGCGGGTTAACAGGACTGCTGGGAGACGTAGTCCTGTCCCGCCGCTCGCAGCCCTACACTCGCCCAGTCCCTCACTGAAACTGTCCGCAGGTTTTGCACAAGCGGCTCTCACGCCGCAGCGGGACCCGCGAAGCGGGTTCCGCAAGGAGTGGTGAAGGGTCCAAGGAAAAGCCAGCAGCAAACAGCAAGTCCGACAGGTATCCCTGGATTAGTGACTCCATGATTGGCTTATTTGGTTTACTTGTCAGACCCTAGTACAGTGCAATGCGTGTGCCCAGGGCTTGTAAATCAAATGTTGCTGGTGGGCATACAGCACTGATTGTGCAACCCACCGGAGCAGCTTGTAAAGTGTGTCTCAGGCCTGCCATTGCAGAGCCTGTGTGCAGTCTGGTACTGTTGCACCCACTTGCCAGTCCCCAAACTTTCCCTTTTCTACATATCAGACACCCCTGAGGTAGGCCAAAGGGCAGGGAGCATTGTAGGTAAAAGGTAGGACATGCCCTGATGTGTGTGGCATGTCCTAGTAGTGAATTACAGCCATATTTGTTTTTCACTATTGCAAGGCTATCTGCTCCCATAGGTCAGAATGGGCAGTTTGATTATAACACCTTATAATCATAACTGACCCAGGGAATATGGTAGAAAAACACATTTAGTATGCCTGAACGATAAATTACATCTTTTAGTGAAGTTGGTTTTAACATTCTGTGTTTGAAAATACCACTTTTAGAAAGTAGGTATTTTCTTGCCTAACTATCCAAGCCTGCCTCTGCTAGGTTGTGTATTCCATGTCTGGTTTCTGAGTGACAGGGGCTGTGGGGGCTCCAGGAGACAGGGTGAGTTAGCACAAGGCTGAATAGACCTATCTGCATGAGGAGTGGTGGGAGGAATAGCACCTGGGCCTGAATAGGGCTGTGCCTGCCGTCCCAAAATGCTGGCTCCACCTCCTGTGGTGCTTCTGATGACCCTGGCCCGCACTGTCAAAGGAAAGAAGGAGTCCTGTAATCATAGTGCTCCAGGACTGCACATAACTGGTTTGGACTAGGTACAGACACTCTCTGCCTTCAGAGACAATGTTTTTTGTGTATAAAAGGGGGGGGGGATCCAGACCCCAGAACTTTAGATCACTTCTAGGAATCAAGACGAACCTTTGCTGAGGAGAAGAACCAGGAAGCTGAAGGAGGAGACTACCCCTGTGCTGTGTGTGTGTTTGGGGGTTGGCCTGCAGTGGTTGCTTCATTGCCAAAGAAAGGAGAAGAGGATTGAGTGTGCTTTTCATCAACTTGAAGAAGAATCTCCAAGGGCTTGAACTTTAACTTGCCTCCTGCCTGAAGTCTCAGGGATACAAGACTTCACCAATCAGTTCCCCCCTGAATTCCCTTGCTGGGAATTGACGTGCCTGCTGTAGCGCTGGGTCTTCTGAGAGACTGCATGTCGCTGGGAGCAGGAAGCGCGACTCAACGATGAGAAGCTTGTCGCCGCCGCAGCAGTTGCCGTCACATCGCCAAGGAAGCGTGCCGCCGCTGCCGCTGTCGCCATCGCATCGCTGAAGTGCATTGCATCACCGGAGAAGCGTGCCGCCACCGCAGAGGTTGCCGTCGCATCACCGGAGAAGCGTGTCACAGGGCCTGTCACAGCTCAGAAGATCCTCGATTTGCCGCACGGCCGCTCGGGCGTGCACGCATCGCATCAACGTTGTCGCATCGTAACCAAGACGCCATATTGTCGCATCGCACTGGGGATAAGTATTGCATCGAGGTGCCACCTTGTCGCATAGTACCGGAGACCAGTAAGAAACCAACGCATCACCTCCCCACACAGTAAGGAAGAGGGCATCAACTCCCCTGCGCAGCAGTAAGGAACCAGCGCATCCACTCCCATGAGTGTAAGGAACCGATGCATCACCTTCCCTGCGACCCTTTTGTTTGCTCTGCATTACGCATCCAAGGTACTTTGAGAGTAAAGTGTCGCATTTACAATCTTAAGAGAACTGAGCTATTTCCTACCATTTTAAAGTCTATTTTTGAGTACAGTTTTGTGGATTTTTGCCATTTGGTCTTGTGTTAAGTCTATATAAAAATACTTATTTTTATAATACAACCTGTGTGTTGTCCATCTGTAGTGTTGTCACTATATTACTGTATGTGTTCACAAATGCCCCTCTGAGCTCGTGCCAAGCTCCCAAGGGGGTGAGCAGGTGTTATTTTAGGAGTGTAGCCCCTTACCATGACTAGACGCAAGGGTTCCTATTTGGTCAAAGGTACCTAACTCTGACAACTAGAGACCCCCAAATCTAACAATTGTGATATTAAAATTCTGACTAGTGTCGTAGTTTACCGTCTACGTAAAGTCTTACCCTCCTTGATTTACCATTCACAAGTAAGATTTGTTCCAGGACGCTCCTCTAGGAATCACCTCCGCACTTTGGCCCACACGTTATGGTCTGACAAACGCCTGCAAAATGACGAACTAGCTTTGTCATTTGACGCAGAGAAGGGTTTTAACCATATTGAATGGGGATATATTTTTTAAGTATTAGAAAGTTTCGGACTGGGTGACCAGTTAATAGCCAAAATATGTCTGCTATACGATAATCCTACTGCACAGGTAAATTGTGGGGGCTTTGTGTTAGAACCATTTCCCATCCATAGAGGAACTCATCAGGGGTGCCCCCTTCCTCCACTCCTCTTCCTTTTAGCTATGGAGCCTTTAGCAGCCACAATACATCAAGCTACCAATGTTGCGGCATTCGCCTTCCGACAGGAGAATTTAACCTCTATACGTGGATGACATTCTACTTACACTCACAGATTTGCCCCATTCCTTACCATCCATAATTGGGACAAAAGTGAAGCACTGCCCATTTCAGGAGGGACCACAAAAGCGGCCATATATGGGTATCCCTTTCACTGGCAATCCTCGCGCCTCAAATACTTAGGTATACTGGTGAACAAAGGGTTGGAAGGGATGATTGTAGATAAGTTAAATCCCTGATTACCCAGATGCAAAACGACTTTGAAAAATGGAAGGCACTGGGGCTCTCAATGTGGGGTAGAGTAAAAGCCATAAAGATGGTCACCCTCCTACGTTTCATATACGCTCTTGGTATACTCCCCGTCAAATTCCACATACCACACTGCACTCAATAGATTGTAAGAAAAAATCCTTTATATGGAATTCAACTAGACCTCATCTAGCTGTGCTGAAACTAAAGGCTCATCGATCTTGTGGAGGAATGAGCCTACCCTCAGTGGAGCATTATGCCCTTGCACTACAGTTATTCCAAATGGCCTATATGATATCAAAATCCCCTGACATGCCGCAATGCGTGCATATAGAAAGGCATCTTCTATCAACAGAGACAGGCCTTTCCACTTTATATGGGACAGGAACTAGTCATAATGATCCCACAAATCCGATTTTATCAGCTATGCGCAGGTCTTGGCAACGAGCACATCAACTACTGGGTTTGAATCCTCAAATCCATGGAAAAGCCCCTTTGATGGATAATGCGAGTATACGCATTAACAGACAAACAATATCCTGGCCCTATGGACCCTGGACCAGCTCCTCCATGATGGTGATTAAGACATTTGTACAACTGCAAGAGGAATTTGGCCTACCTATCCAACAATCGGGGAAATACACACAACTTCAGCAATGCTTGAGAAGGGGCTTAGGACCGCAACATAGGTTTTTTAAGACCACCAGTAGTAACATACCTGCATACCTGGGGAAAACATAAAGGGGTCAAGTCCTATTTATATGAACTACTCACATCCCACCTCTTTTCGCAACCTCTACTACAAGATTTGCACACCAGATGGCAAAGCAGATTATCAATCTCATATAAGGATGATGAAAGGGCAGAGACCCTAGACGATTCGAATGAGGGCACCCGTGAGGCAAGATTTAAATTTTGTCTATTCAAAATCCTTCATGATTGGCACTGATCACCAACAAAACTACATAGAGCAGGACTACTTTCCCATACTAACCTCTGGAGATGCGCTAATGCTGGTTGCGATTTAACCCATATTATTTGTGAATGTCCGTTAATACAACCTTTTTGGGCATATGTGGGTAAGACCTTGCATACTACTATGCCTTTACACCTCCCACTTACTCCTGCCAGCATCCTCCTACACGATTTGCATCAATCACAAGCACTTTCAAAACCTCAATGTGGACTCCTACACACAGCTTTAGCCACAGCTAAGATATGTATATTACGACAGTGGAGATCAGCGAACCCACCGTCACAGGAGGTATGGTTAGTAGCCATGATTCATACGGCTTCTTATGAACGAGTCATAGACAATCTCCAGGATCAGATTGATTTGTTTCTTCAGGTATGGTCACTCTTCGTAGGTTAAGAAAAAGATAATAATGAAATTCTTACAGTGAATAACCCAAATTAATCAGTGACAATATCGAACCTCAGTTGATGCTTCCTCAACTAATATAATGCTAGTTGCCCCTTGTTTTCAGAGATTATCTTTCACATTAGCACTTGTACAGGCTTACAGATATCTTTATCCTCACCTTCTCCTTTCTTCCACATGGTCATGTTAGTAATGTTCTGAACCACCCATCCTGCATTCTTTATATACATTATTATTTGCGTCTCCAGTCATATATCCCAACAACCCCTATATTTCCTACTGCACACCTTTTATTTATATAACAGTATTCTCCCTCTATCAATCTCCCCTCATACCCTCCCCCCCTGGCTACGCAGCACTATAACAACTTGGACGCAATACTCCACACTATTCCATACCTTACATTGAGGCTAAGGGGTCTATTAGGATGTCGGGCGGTGGCAACACCGTGGTGCTGGCGGTGCGGGCAGTACGGTCCTCACGTCTGCCATATTAGTATGACCAAACATAGCCCATTTCCCGTCTGCCGCAGTGCGACACGCACCGCCATCAAAGTGCGCCCGCCACCATGGCGGTGGGAGCCAATGGAGACTCACCGTCGTGCGCAATGACGTCCGCCACACTACACAAATTAGGATGCCCCAAACAAGCAGACGCACCGCAGCAGAGAAACCGCCCAACCAAACACGGCGGAAGCTCGACAGCGGAGCGCGAAACCAGAGTCCCAGTCCACACCACCCGGTCACGACTGCCATGGATCCAGCTCTACATGTTTTTCCGGTGCTGTACTTGCTACATCACCAGCAACTCATGGACCGCCCCGGACACCGCCGCAGGTACGCAATAAAACAAACTAAACACACAACACATGGGCTGACACAGGGTCCAAATCCACATCAGACACCCTGGTGGGGACAGGAACACATCCACAAGGGCACCCACACATGACCCACCTGCCACCAAGTCACCTCTCTGCATCCTAGACACACATCTTCTGCGATCATGCAGCAATGTCCCGGTCACGTCACCGCAGCGGTGAACACAAGGGAATGCATGTGCACAATGCAGAATACAGGGCCAGTGCCAGGCATGGGCAGGGTACAAAGACCACAGGGCCACACCTCCTCCTACCACACACTAACACACCCCATGAAGGCACATGCCATGTGCACTCCTGTGCGCCCCCATGCACAACAACAAGCCAGGTCAATTCACACCCTGCACCACACAACAAACAACCAGGGAGACAGCCACTGCAGGAGTGGCTGCACAGGAACACACAACACACAGCACAGTAGCACAGGGCCAGGGAAACACACACACCACAATAACACCACACTCAGGGAAACAAAAATTAGTACAAGCACTAAATGAACACATTCAAGGAACAAACATCCAAATGGATACACAGCCTGTATAGTCACACTTACAAACCACAGACTGACACACAGACATATACACACCCCACATGCCAACAGCAATGCAGCACAACAAATAGGAAAGCCAAAGTGGGGTGCACACAAATGGAAGGCCACAGAGACACACAACAAGCATGTGTACATCACGTGTAAGACAAGGAACAGAGAACAACACCCTCAGACCATCAAAGCACACATGGCTGGTACAGTCAGTGAAGTAAAACCACAG
Organism: Triturus cristatus; assembly: GCF_964204655.1. Classification (NCBI taxonomy): domain Eukaryota; kingdom Metazoa; phylum Chordata; class Amphibia; order Caudata; family Salamandridae; genus Triturus; species Triturus cristatus. The sequence goes on along the minus strand of NC_140593.1, from coordinate 353,556,724 downwards.
ACATCACAGTGCAACAACACAGGGAGATAGCAAGGCAAACCATGTATAGGCACAAGGATGAAAGGAAGGCCCTGAAGTCAAACTGTGAACAGCCACACATGTATACAACTACTTCACAGGAGTACACCAACAGCACAACACACAGGGCACATTGACACACTCCATGACTGCCAAACACCAGTAGAAATCTACACACATACCCCCCTCACACCAGCAGCACACAACACCAGTGTCAAACACACTGAAGGCTGGCAATACTGGTCAGTCAATACAGACACAAACAATCACACACCCTGGGGGTAGCCACAAACATCACACACACACAGGGATGCCAGAACAAATGTCTGCACAAAAACAACAGACAAACACATAACCCAACAGAGACACACACAGAACCACAACAAGAACGGACATGCCCTGTGCAGCTAAACTGTGGAAAGGCAATGGAAGCACAGACACAATAGGAGTGCACAACCTCATCACTCAGGAACAATGCACAGACAACATACCACAACACACACAAAAAGTGCACCATCACAGAACAACACTGCCACATCAAACAAACAAGGCAAAAAAAGACAGAGCAAACACAGCAGGACATCAGGGAATCCACACCAGACAATGACAAGGCAACATACACACACAGCACTGCATGCACAACAAGCAGTGTGTGCACACCAAGCATACCAGCCACACACAGACATCAGTGACAGAATATCAACCCACACAACACCAATCAGCAAAGCACAAAGACAACAGCACACCCAGGAAGTGAACCAATACCACAGCCAACACACATACATCCAACACAACACCAACAGATGCACAAGTCTGGGACACAAAGGTGGAAACAACTTGACCAGAGGACTGGGCAGCACACACAGTTGAACTGCATATGAGCAACCATGACTGTCAAACAGCACAAGAACATCACATACAACCCATTATGGAAATGCCCTGAGTGACACATTGATCCTGGCCAAAGAACTGCACCACAAAGCACAGTGACACAAATGAAGTGATGGGGAGGCACATACACCTGTTAACCAAGGGGACACCTGACATCAAAGTGAAGTATACTGCATGTCAGTAGGGGACATGGCAGGAGTGTAACATACACCAATAGAGTTGGTGCAGACCCACAATGGGTAGGCATCTGAAGCACAGATAGGGGATGGTATGACAACACACACAACATGCCACACTGGAGGCAAGAAGGCACCATGTGACAGCAATGCATGAGAAAACACAACCACATTGGCAGCGTGGAGCAGAAGGTCTGCACAGTCACCACAAACAGTAACAAGACACATGGATGATCAACAAAACACAACACTGACTTGCCAGTCACACACTCTACATACTCACAAGTGACAAAAATAACAAGTAGGAGTCAGACAGAACTGCAAGGACACATCAACACACTGCACAGTGCACAACCTACAACTCACACATGTGCATACAACCACATCCACAGGGCTGAACAATCAAAACAACAGGCATACAACTCCTGGGTGACACATGTGTGTAGTTGACAATGCAGGGGCATGCACACATCAGCACTCCCGACAAACTCACCCCCTGTACACTGCACACTTCCTGACCATCCAAGAGCACACATGGAAAGTAAGCCATGGGACTAGGATGACTGGCCATCACAAGATGACTAGACACATACACCACTGGGCACACATAAAGGAAGAATACACATGCATGATGACCCTGGCCAGCCTGCCTGCAATACTGTGGATAGAATCACACTCTGTGCCTGCAGTGCCCCCAACCTGACATGTGTACAATATAGCCAACATGAACACATTAAGAAAATGACAACTGCTTTCCATTACAAATTGACATCATTGCCCCCACAAGCATCTGGGTCAGGAAGCACTGAAGTGCCTGTCACCCCTGTAAAAAATAGAGTAAGTGAGTCAAAACATTGACTATGTTGAAGTGCCACACAGACCATGTGGCACAGTAAACCATATACACACAGAAAAAGAACTTTATTCAGTAAGGACACTGACAAAACAGACAACAGGGGCAACTGTCTTTTGTCACATATTGCACAGCTAGGCACCATGAGAAGAGAAGAGCAAGGCACAAAATGCAGAGCAGATCCATGAGAAGCTGCACAGGCAAGGGCAGAACAGATATGAACAACAAGGCCAGTGGCCAATCCAGGGTGCAGAGTAGGTCCATGAGAAGCTGCACAGGCAAGGGCAAAACAGCGGTGAACAACAAGGCCAGCGGCCAGGGCAAAGTACAGAGTAGGTCCATGAGAAGCCGCACAGGCACAGGCAAGGGCAAAACAGCAGTGAACAACAAGGCCAGTGGCCAGGGCAAGGTGCAGAGTAGGTCCATGAGAAGCTGCACAGGCAAGGGCAAAACAGCAGTGAACAACAAGGTCAGTGAATAGGGCAAAGTGCCGAGTAGGTACATGAGAAGCTGCACAGGCAAGGGCAAAACAGCAGTGAACAACAAGGCCAGTGGCCAGTCCAGGGTGCAGAGTAGGTCCATGAGAAGCTGCACAGGCAAGGGCAAACCAGCAGTGAACAACAAGGCCAGTGGCCAGTCCAGGGTGCAGAGTATGTCCATGAGAAGCTGCATAGGCAAGGGCAAAACAGCAGTGACCAACGAGGCCACTGGCCAGGGCAAAGGGCAGAGTAGGTCCATGAGAAGCTGCACAGGCACAGGCAAAACAGTAGTGAACAACAGGGCCAGTGGCCAGTCCAGGGTGCAGAGTAGGTCCATGAGAAGCTGCACAGGCAAGGGCAAAACAGCAGTGAACAAGGCCAGTGGCAAAAACAAAGTGCAGAGTATGTCCATGAGAAGCTGCACAGGGAATACCTGAACACAGCAAAGAGCAACAAGGCCAGTGGGCAGGGCAAAGTGCAGAGTATGTCCATGTGAAGCTGCACAGGGAATACTTGAACACAGCAAAGAGCAACACGGCCAGTGGCAAAAACGAAGTGCAGAGTATGTCCATGAGAGGCTGCACAGGGAATGTGTGTAACTGTACCTTTCCATGGTCAGCAACACAGTCAGGGGTAATAATGTACAGCACAGGCCCACCTGTGTGAAAGACAGGTGTATGAGGGTGACTACCACTCAGACATTGCTGTCAGGCAGACTGGGAGCAGGCTGTGTCTCGGGGACTGCCGGGGCACTTGACCGGGAAGAGAGCGGACCAGCTGAGGTAGGGCTATCAGTGGCTTGGCAAGCCAGAGGGCTGCTTGGACCAGGTGGTGTAGTGGTACGTGGAGGCGGAGTCATGCAGACCTGAGACACAGTGTGGGTGGGAGATTGTGGAGGGGTGCCTTTCCACTTCTTGGGGATTCTAAATGGCTTGTCTGACTTTGGATCAATGGGAAGTGGTGTGGACACAACAGGCACACTCAACACCAAGGCTACAGCAGGTGCAGATGCTGGCACTCTCTCTGGGGACATGCTGGATCCAGCAGAATGCTTCACCTGGCTTCGCCTTTGCCCCTCCATCCCCTGTTTACCAGGTGTTACCCTTACAGTGCCCTCCTCCCCCTGCTTCACTGGGCTTGGAATGGGAGTCGAGGTGGTGGGTGAATCTGCCTTGGAGCCCTTCTTAGGTGTACCCTTGCCATGCACCACCTTCTCAGTGGGCACAGAAACTGTATGCCTCTCTTTGCGAGATGATTTAGTGACAGGAGAGCCCTTGGCTGGGGATGCCTCTGTGGCATGTGAGCCTGAGGTCTGCTTTTTTGCTTCTTGGCCCCTGGTGTTGCCTGACGGGCTTTTGTCTCTGCACTCTGGGGTGGCTTTAGGACCGCTTGGGTTGCTGCTGCTGTATGCTTCGTGTGCTGTATCGTGACTTTGAGGTCTGTGGACCGTGGTCACTATCGTCAGACGTGGCTACTGCCAGGGTGGTAGACGAAGGGACCGGAGCTGGACTGTGTGTATGTGCCTGTTGAAGGGCTGCTGTCACGGTGGAGGACAGAGACTGGACAGTCCGGTGCAGCCCACACACGTCTGAATGTATGCCCTTCATGAAAGCAACCACCTGTGTCAATTTTTTGTTGTGGTCAATGAAGGCATTGAGGGGAGCTGCCTGGCCTACACACAGCTGGCGCAAAAGGTCCACAGACTCAGCACTGATGGCAGCAGGGGGGGGGCAGGGGCAACGGTGCCAGGGGTGAAGGACACTCTTCCCCTCTTACTGATGTGAACACGAGCAGCACCAGAGGAAGTGGCTGGGAGGGTGGGCACTGGCCGCTGTGTGATGGAAGATGATGCAGAGTCCCCGTTCCCTGTGCCCGCCAACATGGATGCTGGCATCAGATGACATGGAACTTTGTGTCTCAGGCTGGGATTCCTCCAGCAGACTCCTGTCCCCCTCCGAGGCGCTGGTAACATCTGTGTCACTGGGCTCCTGTGCAGCTGTTGTGTTGTGACCACAGGAGATGCTGCATGAGGGAAAGAGAGATGTAGAGTCAGTTCAGTGGCAGCAACATGACAAACATATGCAAGCAAGGCATCACAGAAGATGACCAAATCTACATGTTGCACACCAGCCTGCACAATCACATCGTACCAACTCACTATATTGACTCAAACAGTACGTGAAAACTTGAACTTCAGGCATAAGTGAGCCATGTGATGATCACACAGCACTACACCCTGCTAGTGGCTCCATTCAACCAGACACACAAATAGCTCTGAGCACACCTAGGGCCATGATGGGGGCACACTACTTGTTGCCACTGACAGATCTGGATGGAATAGGAGTGGACAAAACAGACACAGACTACAACATGACATTCCACAATGGCCATGAGCCCATGTCACCTACCATGTTGTACTTTGGGGCCCAAAGACTGGTGCACATTGTTGTCAGATGTCTAGGCCTCCCAAATCTGAGTGCATGCAATGGACGCATTGATGAAGGCACACTCGGATCGGGCACACTGCCATTCCCTCCCATGGGATTCCCCAGACCACCCCAATGCAGACGATACCTGAAGACCACGACTCAAATGCAATGGGAATGCACAGCATTCCAATTACCTTTGTAAGTACAGGTAGGGCAAATGCGTAACACCGGCACCCAGCCCAGCAGCCACTTACATGCCACTGCATCACACTACCAACATCACATAGGCCAGCGCTGGCACAGGCTCTGTACACATGCAGCCACTCCCAGCCAAAGTCAACCTCCCCGAATGCTCACCTCTGGCTTGCTGCTGATGCTCCTTCAAACGTGCATCCAGCTCAGGCTTTGTCACCGCCAAGATGTGGCCCATTAGTGGTGTCATGCTGCGCCGTGCCAAACGCCCAGTGCGAGGAAGCAGCCCCATGGTCATCTCTGCCACATCCTTTGCTAACCGGCTGATGTTGTCCCACCTATTGTGGCAGTGGGTGCGCTGTCGGTTTGAGACCCCCAGAGCTCACACCTTGGCCCTCCACACAGCCTTACGCTGGTGTACCTTGAGCTGCAGGCATGGGAGACAAGAGGGGCAAATGATCAGTGACACAGTGTCATGTACCTACATCTCTCAGTAAGGCAGCAAGATACAAACTCATCACAAATCCAAAGATCTGTTTAACAGGGACAAGAATACATCTCACATGGTACATCTGCATGGGAAAAGCTGATGTAAATGCATGCAGGTGTGAGGGGGAACACAGTCTCTGCACATCTCACACACATGCAGGATGCCAGCACTGAAACCCCTATGTAGTCTGCTCACATCTCCAGTCCATTGTTGGGTTGAGCAACACATACATCACATATCAACCTGTGTCTGGGGGTGGACTCACTGTGTCCAAGACTGCGCAGCCCTCAATGTCCCAGCCCTGTGAATATATAACTGTGTCATGGATGTCACATTGAGGGACATGATCTCACAAATCCAAAATCCTCATCACAAGGCCAGTCGTGTGCAATCTACAGTGCTGAGATCGCCCATAGCTGGAGTGCAATGAGAAAAGACTGATGTAATACTCTGTAAGTGAAGTGATGTGTCCTTGTCTTAGTGGGCGGGAACTGTGCTAGCCAGCTGGGCTCACACCGAGATGGACAACAGGGGCACACATAGCCATTTAGCCAAGCAATCACTGTCCTGACTCCTGCATGAACAACCTTCAACATCACTGTATGGATGACAACACAACACTGGTCACTCATGCATACATGTGCAGGTAAGGAAACCTGTGGCATTGGGTACACACACCTTCCCCCTGGAGACAGCATGTTAGGCAGTGCATGACACAACCCCACACTCTCAGGCACATACTGCATCAGTCCAACTACATTTGTGCCTCCCCTGCCCTACACCCCCACTGTTGAGGACTTACCACAACATTTGGGGCACCATATAGCCTTCGGTACTGTGTGAGCACCTCGTTCACCAGGACCTCCAGCTTCTCGCTCGTGAAGGGACTGGCACGGATCTTCTCTGTCCTTGCCATCACTGTGGACATGAGACAACAGCGGCGGAATTGGGTGGTGAGGGGTCTCTGGCAGCAGTCCCTGGAGGCAGCAGCAGGTGAGGGGTCTCTGGCAGCAGTCCCTGGAGGCAGCCACAGGTGAGGGGTCTCAGGCAGCAGTCCCTGGAGGCAGCAGCAGGTGAGGGGGTCTCTGGCAGCAGTCCCTGGAGGCAGCAGCAGGTGAGGGGTCCCAGGCAGCAGTCCCTGGAGGCAGCAGCAGGTGATGGGTCTCTGGCAGCAGTCCCTGGAGGCAGCAGCAGGTGAGGAGTCTCAGGCAGCAGGCTCTGGGCGCAGTCGAAATGTGACACTCCCTCCCACACATAGATATCCCCCTGGGGTCGTTTCAAAGGTGCCAAGCTGCAGCAATTGGTGGTCCAGGTCTGCCTCTTTCGAATCCATCCAAGGACCGCCTCTGCAGTGGCGGAGAATGCCTACCGCGATTTTCAGAGTTGCATCATGCCACCACAATCAAGGTTCCCATTGGCTCTAGGGCATGCTCCATGGCGGTGACACACTGCAGGGGCCTGGTGTGCGCTACCGCAATGGTGCATCTTTCAAATGCATCCAATGACCGCCTCCGCGGTGGCGGAGCACGCCTACCGCGATTTTCAAAATTGCATCATGCCACCGTTATCAAGGTTCCCATTGGCTCTAGGGCATGCTCCATGGCGGTGACACACCGCAGGGGCCTGGGGTGCGCTACCGCGATGGTGCACCTTTCAAGTGCATCCAATGACCACCTCCGTGGTGGCAGAGCACTCCTACCGCGATTTTCAAAATTGCATCATACCACCGCAATCAAGGTTCCCATTGGCTCTAGGGCATGCTCCATGGCGGTGACACACCGCAGGGGCCCGGTGTGCGCTAACGTGATTTTGGCGGCGGAGCATGCCAACCGCCATTTTCCCATGTCTCCATGCCTATCACTACTGCACTTGTGTGAATGGGGGGTGCTGGTGACACACCGCTGGGGCCAGTCGGTAGCTACCGCGATATGGGTGGCAGAGCATGCCCACTGCCATTTTCCCATGTCTCCATGCCTATCACTACCGCACTTGTGTGAATGGGGGGTGCTGGTGACACACCGCTGGGGCCAGGCGGTAGCTATCGCGACATGGGTGCCATACATTGACACGAGGCACCGCGATTTATGTGGTGGAGCATGCCAACCGCCATTTTCCCATGTCTCCATGCCTATCACTACCGCACCTGTGTGAATGGGTGGTGCTGGTGACACACCGCTGGGGCCAGGCGGTAGCTACCGCGATATGGGTGGCAGAGCATGCCCACTGCCATTTTCCCATGTCTCCATGCCTATCACTACCGCACTTGTGTAAATGGGGGTGCTGGTGACACACCGCTGGGGCCAGGCAGTAGCTACCATGACATGGGTGCCATACATTAACTCGAGGCACCGCAATTTATGTGACGGAGCATGCCAATCGCCATTTTCCCATGTCTCCATGCCTATCACTACCGCACCTGTGTGAATGGGGGGTGCTGGTGACACACCGCTAGGGCCAGGCGGTAGCTACCACGATATGGGTGGCGGAACATGCCCACTGCCATTTTCCCATGTCTCCATGCCTATCACTACCGCACTTGTGTGAATGGGGGTGCTGGTGACACACTGCTGGGGCCAGGCGGTAGCTACCACGATATGGGTGCCATACAATGGCAATGGCCATATAGCAAACTTCAACAGTGCACAGTGCCCACATGGTCAATGGCATATCATTGTGCACACAATGCCAATGTTCCATTTACTCCACTGGTGACTACACATGCCATGTTTGTGTATGTGATTTCGTAGATTGGCCTGTACTCCCTCACATGTCACTTATGAATTTGATGGTCGTGTAGGCAGGACAGTGTTGGTCTGGACTCTACAATGTGTACACATGTCACTGTGTTGAGGTGCAGTGACAATCACAGCAATGCTCGTCTCAATGAATGATGATCTTTTATTTGCATGGCCTCTTATGTCTGCTCATGCACACATTCGTCATTTCTGTGCCGACTCTGGTCATTGTGTTGTGGATGTGTGTCAGGTTGAAATGACGCATGAAGGTGTGACAGGTACAGCAGCTAGGTAGGAGACAGTGGGGTTGATTTGTTACACATATGCTGGATGCTATACTCCCAGGCGTGCCCATGGTAAATGTGGCCATATCCCTATGTGCATTCACATTGACCAAGTTGATGTTTGAGGTACTTGTTTTGTGTAAGTTGACAGGTGTGCCCTTTGTGTAGCTGAATACGTCCCTGGTACTGCGTGATGTTCTTTCCGCCATGATGATATACAGGGACCGATATATCCATTTCCCCAGGGTTTCTGAGTTGCCAGCTGTGAAGGGAGACTTCTATCCCCTTGGACACATCCCCCCTGTTGGTGCCATTGATTGCATCCATGTCGGTCTTGTGCCACCACAGGCAAGTGAGCACATTTACAGGAATCTCAAACATTACCACTCCATAAACGTGCAAGTGGTGTGCCTGGCAGATATGATCATCTCCCACGTGTGTTCCAAATTCCCAGGCTCGGCCTATGACTCCTACATCCTGCGGAACAGCATTGTGCCCCAGCTGATGGCTAATCCCGAGTGTGCATGGATTGTGGGTGAGTGTGCCTAGTCGTATGGCGTGCTGGGTGTGTGACCTGCTGCCCTCTGGCTCAGCGACATTGCAATGTCTATTTGTGTTTGTCATACCTAGGTGACTGCATATCCCAACCGTCCCTGGTTGCTGAGCCCACTGCGGAATCTCAGGACCCCGGCTGAAGTCCGCTACAATGAGGCCCATGGAAGGACACGTCGTGTGGTGGAGCGTACTTTTGGTCTGCTCAAGTCATGTTTCCGCTGCCTGGACAAGACCGGAGGTGCACTGGCATACTCGCCCGCGAAGGTGTGTCAGATTGTAGTGGCATGCTGCATGCTCCACAACCTATCCATTCGCAAGGAGATTCCCCTGCTCCTGGATGATGATGAGGACCCAAGCCCCCCGCCTGCAAACCGGCCTGTGTCCACTGATGAGGACAGTGGAGAGGAGGAAGGTGTTGACCTGCATGAACAGCTCATCACCCTCTACGTCACTTGAAGGTGGGTGACAATGTACAACATACCCATTGTCTGATGATATTGCTGTTGTCGTGAAGGGGTATGTGAGAATTGTAACATCAGCCAGTTGTAGACTCAGCAGTGGTTGGCAATGTTTCTGGGACAGGTCATTTGGGAACATCTACAGGACGTGTATGTTGACACTTGTTGCCCATTGTGATGTGTGCATGTTGGCTTATCTTGATGGTAGGTGTTGTGTGATGTCTGTGATGCCACACCCAGACCAGTGAATGTTGTTCTGTTACGTTTCCCTAGGTGCCTTCAACTTCTCCTTACCTACATACAGTCCATACTCCTGGTACATTGTGATCATGTTGAAGACTGTACATCCTGCAATAAAGATGGAGCAGACACAACAACATGAGTGTAAGGATTATTTATTTACAATGGTGACATGTGAGGGGGGTGTACATTTACATAGAGGTGGTGGTGGAGCAGTGAGTTGACAGTTATGGTAAATGAGATAATTGAGTAGTCACCACATTGATGTGGTGACCCAGTCCAACAGACAGATGCCATTCCCAAGGCAGTGTGGGGAAGGACAGTCCAAAAAGTCAATGCAGTGGTGAAGATGGTTGCCATCAGAGCTGGCTCCGTGACTGGCGTTTGGCAGGTGCTTTGCCTCCAGATACTCCCAGGGTCTTCTTAGGACGGCCCCTTCGTCGCTTGGCGGGGAGGGCCCTGCTGCAGGGCCAGTGGGGTCTGAGGACTCACCCCTCTCTGTGGGCGCAGGGGAGGATGGTGAACTGTTATCCTGCGGCCCACCAGAGGGAAGTGGAGGTGTTGATCGTGGCGCAGGCCTATCCCTCAGTACCGCCACTTGCTGGCCCAAGAGGTCCACAATTTTTCCCATGTGGGTGTCCATGGATCTCATCAGCAGGATGAGCTCGTGTAACAGTTCGTCCGACTGGCCCATTCGTCCCTGGGCCTGTTCATATGCGCCAAGGACTCTGGTGATGTGTTCCAGGGATTGGGTCCCAGCCTTGGTGTCTGTGGGTGACCCTGCCCCTCCCACCTACCCTGCTGCCACGGACCTGTTGCCTCACAACTGTGGGCAACCGCATCCTCTCCCTGCCGTCCTCAGTCGGTGGTGTGGGGTGGTCACCCTCTGGGACAGGGAGGGTGTTGCAGGCAGCACTAGTGGTGGTGGTGGTGGACGCACAGGCTGTAACAGCAGGGGTCTGCAGTGAAGTTTTTATTGCAGCAGATGTGGTGGGGGGACGATGGGGTCCTGGGACCTGTTGCTCCCAGGCACATCGTCCAGAGAATCCTGGGAGTCAACATCCGAGAGTCCATGTACCGGGGGGAGACTGGCTCTGCAGGTTGCTGGTGTTGCCCTCTGCAGTGAGTTCTTGGTCACCTGTGAATGAGATAGTAAATGGTAATTGTAGTGCACCACGCAAGCTTTGTGTTAGCTGTGTGTCATTCACTGTTTGTATACTACACAATTGACTGATCATCACATTGTTTTTTATGTGCACTACTGTGCCTCCTGACATGATGCAGTGGTACATGCATTACTTGTCCATGGTGTGAGGTGTCAATGGATACCATGCGACCCGTGCATAATTTATGATTACAGGGACGTGTTGCCATCTAGGGACTGCCACAACATGTTTTTCATTGAGGACTCTTTGTTGATTTGTCTGACCTGGCAGACGTCACATCTGGCCATGGACTGGCCATTGTCATCTCCTGCATACCTTTGTCCTGTCATGTGCATATCTTGATTTAAACCACCACACATGCTTTCTTATTTTTAAAATGGTCCTTGTTGCTCTGGCCCCATGGCGATGCACATGTCAATATTTGCTGAGTATGATTGTGCCCAGACTTTATTCTACATGTGCATTGATGTGTCACACTTTGGTAGCTGTGACAGTTTCCTTTGCTTACCTGTGTGCACACTGTGCGTGGCAATGGGGTCGGTGTGCATATTTGTGCAAGGAGAGGGCTGGTGTTGTCATATGGCACCATTTCTTTTGTGACAAATGTGTGGGTGCACGTACTGGCTACTTACCTGTTACATGCTCACATTTGGCTTTGTGACGTGACACATCTGTGTGTGCATGGTGGAGGCTTACATCCTGCTCAGTGGTGTCATAAGACAGAATAATATGTCTACCTACCTGTTAGTTTGTTTGAGGTGGGCCATTATATGCCACATGCATCTGGGTGGTATGGAGAGCTCCAATTTGCTGTACTGGGGACCAGGGTACATGGTGGGAGTAGTGGTACTGGCCTCCCACCTACAAACACCCTCCCAGAGAAGATGGCTACCTACCTGTAAGTTTGTTTGGTGTACTTCAATGGCTTGCAACTGCTTCTGGGTGGGGGAGTGCTCCATCCTGCTGAGGTGTGGGCCAGGGTGCATGGTGGGAGTAGTGGTACAGTCCTCCCACCCACAAATGCCCTCACTGTGAAGATGGCTACCTACCTGTTTGTTTGATGAGGATAATGTAATGGCTGACACACGCTTCTGGGTAGGGTGTGGGGGTGCTCCATCCTGCTGAGGTGTGGGGGAGGGGGCATGGTGGGAGTAGTTGTACAGGCCTCCCACCCACAAACACCCTCCCAGGGAAGATGGCTACCTACCTGTAAGTTTGTTAGGTGAACTGCAATGGCTTCCAACTGCTTCTGGGTGGGGGGGGGTGTCCATCTAGCTAGGCTGTGGGACAGGGGGCATGGTGGGAGTAGTAGTGCAGGCCCCCACCCACAAACACCCTCCCAGGGAAGATGGCTACCTACCTGTTTGTTTGATGAGGGTAATGTAATGGCTGACACATGCTTCTGGGTGGGGGGTGCTACATCCTGCTGAGGTGTAGGGCAGGGGGCATGGTGGGAGTAGTGGTACATGCCTCCCACCCGCAAACACCCTCACTGCGAAGATGGCTACCTACCTGTTTGTTTGATGACGGTAATGTAATGGCTGACACATGCTTCTGGGTGGGGTGTGGGGGTGCTCCATCCTGCCGAGGTGTCTGGCAGGGGGCATGGTGGGAGTAGTGGTACAGGCCTCCCACCCACAAACACCCTCCCAGGGAAGATGGCTATATACCTGTAAGTTTGTTAGGTGTACTGCAATGGCTTGCAACTGCTTCTGGGTGGGGTGGGGGGAGGTGTCCATCTTGCTAGGCTGTGGGACGGGGGCATGGTGGGAGTAGTAGTGCAGGCCTCCCACTCACACCCTCCCAGGGAAGATGGCCACCTGCCTGTAAGTTTTTTAGGTGTACTGCAATAGCTTGCATCTGCCTGTGGGTGGGGGAGTGCACCACCCTCCTGAGGTGTGGGCCAGGGTGCATGGTGGGAGTAGTGGTACAGGCCTCCCACCCACAAACACCCTCACTGTGAAGATGGCTACCTACCTGTAAGTTTGTTTGGTGAAATGCAATGGCTTACAACTGCTTCTCGGTGGGGTGTGGGAGGTGCTCCATCCTCCTGAGCTGTGGGGCAGGGGGCATGGTGGTAGTAGTGGTACAGGCCTCCCACCCACAAACACCCTCACTGTGAAGATGGCTACCTACCTGTTTGTTTGATGAGGGTAATTTAATGGCTGACACATGCTTCTGGGTGGGGTGTGGGGGTGATCCATCCTGCTGAGGTGTAGGGCAGGGGGCATGGTGGGAGTAGTTGTACAGGCCTCCCACCCACAAACACCCTCACTGTGAAGATGGCTACCTACCTGTTTGTTTGATGAGGGTAATGTAATGGCTGACACATGCTTCTGGGTGGGGTGTGGGGGTGCTACATCCTGCTGAGGTGTGGGGCAGGGGGCATGGTGGGAGTAGTGGTACAGGCCTCCCACCGACAAACACCCTCCCAAGGAAGATGGCTACCTACCTGTAAGTTTGTTAGGTGTACTGCAATGGCTTCCAACTGATTCTGGGTGGGGTGTGGGGGTGCCCCCATCCTGCTGAGGTGTGGGGCAGGGAGTATGGTGGGAGTAGAGGTACAGGCCTCCCACCCACAAACACCCTCCCAGGGAAGATGGCTACCTACCTGTAAGTTTGTTAGGTGTACTGCAATGGCTTCCAACTGCTTCTGGGTTTGGTGTGGTGGCTACTCCATCCTCCTGAGGTGTGGGGCAGGGGGCATGGTGGGAGTAGTAGTACAGGCCTCCCACCCATAAACACCTTCCCAGGGAAGATGACTACCTACCTTTAAGTTTGTTAGGTGTACTGCAATGGCTTCCAACTGCTTCTGGTGGGGTGTGGGGGGTGCTCTATCCTGCTGAGGTCTGGGGCAGGGGGCATGGTGGGAGTTGTGGTACAGGCCTCCCACCCCCCAAACTCCCTCCCAGGGAAGATGGCTACCTACCTGTAAGTTTGTTAGGTGTACTGCAATGGATTGCAACTGCTTCTGGGTGGGGTGGGGGGAGGTGTCCATCGTGCTAGGCTGTGGGACAGGGGGAATGGTGGTAGTAGTAGTGCAGGCCTCCCACCCACAAACACCCTCACTGGGGAGATGACTACCTGTACGTTTGTTTGGTGTACAGCAATGGCTTGCAACTGCTTCTGGGTGGGGTGTGGGGAGTGCTCCATCCTGCTGGGGTGTGGGGCAGGGGGCATGGTTGGTGTAATGGTACAGGCATCCCACCCACAAACACCTTCCCAGGGAAGATGGCTACCTACCTGTGAGTTTGATGTGGGTTGTGTAATGGCTGACACATGCTTCTCAGTGGGGTGGGGGGAAGGCTCCATCTAGCTGATTGCTGTGGGACAAGGGGACCTGGTGGGAGTTGTAGTGCTGGCTGCCTGTACACATGCCCCCATGGTAATGTTGGTAGCTATGTTTGGGGTGAGTGGGAGTGGATGAATGTTGGATCTGTGAGACATGTTTTTGTGAGTGTGTGGTGCAGATGAATGGAATTTGTCCTAGGTGGTGTAGCTTTGTAGTTGTGCAAGACAGTACATATCAGTGTGGTGGCAGTCATTTGTTTGTACTTACCAGCTTCTACTCCTGTGAGACTCTCTGGATGCAGTATGGCAAGCACCTTCTTCTCCCATGGTGTAAATGGTTTTGGTGGAATGGGAGGGCCACTGCCAGTCCTCTCAGCCAGCTCACGGTTCTTGCTTCTCCTCTCTTTGACAACTATCTTCGGCTCATACCGCCTCTTCATGATCTCCTTTTTGGATCTTGGGGTGGTCCCTACTGCATTGACCCTTTGGACTATCCTTGCCCACATTTTTGTCCTTGTGGCTAATGGTGGCTGTTGGATCAGGCTACCAAACAGTTGTGGTTCCACTCTGACTATCTCATTTACCATGACTGTCAACTCTCTCTGAATTTGGGCATTTGATGTGTTGACATGGTGTGTGGTGTGCAAAGTGGTTGTGGGTGCAGGGGTGTGAGTGGTGGGTGTGGTTGTGATGTGTATGGTGTGTGATGTGCAGGAGGTTAGTGGTGCAGGTGTGGTGGTGATGGTGGTGGTTATGTGTGTGTGATGTAATGTTTAGCCTCTCCTTTCTGTTGTGGTTCAAGCCCTTCTCTACTGGAGTGTTGCAAAGGATTGTGATCAGGGAAGGGACTGATTTTATACTCAGCTATGTGGGTGTGTCCAAATGGGGTATTGCTGTCAGGTGTGGTGTGTGTGTTGTCCTGGGAATTGTATTTTTATTTTTGCCATGTGGTTGTGTCATTGGGGTGTGTTTTTTGTATTTGGGGGCATGGCTAGTTTGCTGTGTGCACTTTTTGGCCTTATTGTGGGTTTGTTGCTTCGTCCGCCATATTTTTCACTGATCGTCTGCAGCGGTGGCTATGCTGCAGCTCTTCCGCTGGCTCTCCCATTCATCCCAGTGTGCAACTGCAGTAGTCGGAAACAGCGGAACGTACCGCGGGACCATCAGGGATATCCTAATTTCCCGTGCGGTGTCTCCGCTATACTTGCGGTGGGTTGGTATTTTTCCGCTGCGGATCCGACTGCCGCGGATGGATTTTGGCCATCTCCGCAAGCTAGGGGTGGTTTTTCTTGGCCCCGTTCCACCGCGGTCAGTGTTTTTTGGCAGATGATCCTAATTTGGCCGCCGGTTTTTCCACGGTATAGCCGGGCAGTTGTTTTTCGCTTCCACGGCAATCGGGGTGGTTTTCCGACCGCCATCCTAATCGGCCCTTAAGTAGTATTCCTACAAAAAGATACATATCATATTTTCCTTTCCTATGAGGTTTAATCCTTCCCCCCCTTCCTTTTGGGCTAGTAGTTACACTTTGGAGAATGGTGAGTATTCACCCAGAGCCACCAGTTGTTATAACTGATCCATACGAAATATTAAAAGTATACACAAATTTCAATCCATTGTACAATATTGATACACATAAGACAGCTTAAGTCCTCACATTTACATTTATATTTGGCTAATAGTGTTTTTCATATTCCAATGTTCTAATATGGATTATTAGAAATATTTTTTCATTAGATATGTATTATCTGATCAAAAGCTACCGCTTTTATTTTTTCATATCTTAGGCCAGTACTGATTTTGCTATTATTGCTATATTTAACAGTTCTTCGATTTTCTTGTTTTACTCCCCTCTCTCTTCTCTTTTCCCTTCCTCCTTGGGCTTGTTCACTATTTATCTATTTATATCTTTTCTTTAACCATTAAGAGATTTAAGTCGCACCTGCTTCTTATTAATTTACTCACCTACTTATTGTAAAATGCGACTGAAGTCATTGTTTTATGATGAAATTTTATGCAAAATTTTAATAAAGAATTACAACACAAATTTGATTGTTGTATGTCTATGTTCAAAGCATGTGAATGTATTAGAAAAACAAACTAATTTTTCATTTTGCGTTTTTTTTGCTTTAAATTAAATCAGAATTATTTTAAACATTCACTTTGAATAGAAATTAGTCTTTTATTGCTGGATCTGTTTTTCAAAGATCTGTGAATATATTAAAAATGCAAAAATATTTTTAGATTTCCCAATTAATTGTTTTCTATCTAAATGTGTTTTGTTTTCATCCTACACTTACTTCAGTTAATAGATGGCAGTGCTTTAAGTCCAAGCTGGCACTTTTCTCCTCCTACTTCAGATGCATGTGGTTACCAGGATAGTCAGTGTACCACTGAGCACAAAAAGGTGGTTGGCTTAATTTACACTTTTGTTTGGGGTAAACGAAAATTTAAGTGTGTGAAATGTTGGTTTTTATGCTCCATTTTAGAATTGCACCCATTTTGAGTAGATGATGGCTCAAATGTTGTAGTGGAAATAGTGGAAGGACACCCATTTCTTATGCTTTTTTATGTGGATGCTGCTTTTGCTACTGAATGTAGTGGTTTCTTTTTTAAATGTGATGTATAGCCTGTAAAATGTATAAATATATATATATTCACTTAAAAAACCATAGGTTTCACACATGTTATAGTTAGCTGGACATTTCCCTCGTAAAAAACCAATGAAATTCCCCCATTATAGTTAGTGCAGGCAACTATAACTCACGCGACCGCAATCCTCTGCTGATGACGTCAGATATTACATCACTGTATTTAGACACCTATTTACCCATGTCTTCTTCCATTAATCTTTAGCTATACATATATTACAAATATTTATTTTTCAGAAAGACACATATGTAATCAGTGGTGTAATATCTGACGTCATCAGCAGAGGAATGCGGTCGCGTGAGTTATAGTTGCCTGCACTAACTATAATGGGGGAATTTCATTGGTTTTTTACGAGGGAAATGTCCAGCTAACTATAACATGTGTGAAACCTATGGTTTTTGAAGTGAATTTGCAAGGTTTTTTAAATGCTAATTCCTAACTATAACGTGTGTGAAACCTATGGTTTTTTAAGTGAATTTGTACGGTTTTTTAAATGCTAAATTATGTATTTATTAATATTTTTTTTTTCAGGTTTTTCACCGTGCACCGCATCGCGCACCGTGCGCGCGCTGTGGGCACTCGGTGCGCTTCGTGCACCGAGCGCCCACAAAGCTTAGTGCGTGCCGTGCGAGCACCGTGCACGCTCCGTGCGCGCCCCTCGCGCATTTTTGACAAAAAAATAAATGTTTTTTTCACCCTTGGGGGTCCTTCAGTGACCCCCTGACAAAGGCTAGGGGGTCAGGAACTGTCCACCCTGCCCCCTTTTCACGTTCTCCACCTTTGTTTTTCATTGCCTCAGACTGCGAGAGACAAAATGGCGGCCGCCACATCCTGATTTCGACCGATTCGAATGTTTAATGACATCTAACAACCAATCAGAATTGCGCTCGCGCACGGCAGGGTGCGCGAACGGTGCGCGCGTATAGATATTGATATGGTTTTAAATGCTATTTTCTCAGGAAATACTGAACAGATTTACACAAGACCTTCAAAAGGCACTTCCTTGACCTTATGGCTACCTCTCTGCCAAATTTCACGTAATTCTGTTCAGCCGTTCGGGCTGTACCTTCGACTAAAGGTCCTATGGAAAAATGCATGGGGAAAACACGTTTTGGGACCCCCCTTTTTTCTCGGCCCCCGCTTGACTAATCACCCCGAGACTTTCAGGGTAGGAGCGGAGTGGAGCGCCCCACCTATTTTGAAAAATTCGCGAGGATTCGTCAACCGGTGCCAAAGTTATTCAAAATAGAATTTTCAGATTTCCTATGGAAACACGGTCCTAACTATAACTATCTACTGGCGACCGCCAGTAGATAATATATATATATATATATATATATATATATATATATATATATATATATATATATATATACATTACACGCAATTTGCAACCAGCATAATGACAAAATGCCGAGGCACCAGTAGGGTTGAAGAGAGCATTTATTATGCCTTTGGTCTGCAGCACGTGATTAATCATCTCTGACACATTTCAGCTTCTCAGCTTAGTCCCACAATGCACCATCTCGGTAAGTACGTTGTAATGGCTGCGTTGTAAATGTATGTTTTGTAATGTCATATATTCTTTTTTTTTAAGTAATTAACTTCAAGGGAAACTTTAAAAAGGTATTTCAACTTTTTTTTTCAAGTTAAATATTTTAAGTGAAATGTCAACTTAAATTAATTGTATGCATTTATTCTATATGTAGAATAATTAAAAATACTACAACACTATTAACTCAATTTTGAGTTCAATATTTAATTAATTGTAATATATTAAATTAAATGCAAATATCTTTTTTAAATGTGTTAAAAAAATTCCAGTCTAAAATAAAATGCTTATATGTATTTGCTATGTAGTAAAGAAATCATAAAAATAATGTATTCAATGCACTTAAATTAATTTCATTATTAAAAAAGAAAGTGTAACTTATTTTAAATGAAAAAGAAATACGAAAATATTTTACAATAAAATTATATATGTACATATATAATTTCATTGTAAGATGCATATATACATACACATTATATATAATATATATATATATATATATATATATATATATATATATATATATATATATGTATGAAGAGAAAACGCCTTCAGGTAACCAAATTCCTTGGCAAAAGACGAAGCGTACCCAATGTACTTTTTGTGCCAGCGTTTATTTAATGCCCAACACCAATGCCGCCATTACGCGTTTCAGCCCTCGTGGGGCCTTGATCACATGACAACGTTTGAGGACGTGACAGCAATATTTAAAGTGAACAACCTCATTATCAGATGCATCAGGTGTGTGTTTTGAGCAATAGACATAGAAATGTATATATATATATATATCTTGTGGCCTCAACTACATAGGCAGCACTAAACTTCAGGTACATGCTCGAATTTTGCAGCACCTAATAGCCATCGATAACAACGACACAACCTACCCGGTGGCACGGCACTTCAAATTGGTACATCACAATGATCTTAGCTGCCTTACATATTTTGTTATTGATGCCATCCCCAAACTCAAACGAGGAGGCAACAGAGAACGCATGTTGAGACAACTGGAGACACGATTCATAATGGAATTAGATAGCAAGTCCCCACTTGGACTTAACACCACGGAAGACTTACATAAAATTCTATAAGATGCAATCCCTGAATTATACACTTTGTTTATATCAGGATAGTCCTTCAATCATGATTAACCACACTTTTACCATCATGTTGGCATTCAGTTTTGCATCGCACATCATATATGTTTTTTAATTTTTATGATAGCACTTCCCAAATATTTTTGAATATGATAACTTTATAAACAACATGTTATTATATAAGGTTTTTATATTCAATTCATTTAATCATGCATATAGATTTCATAGTCTAGAACAACTTAGCAATATTTTGCACATTATTTGCACTCAGCACTTTATAGTTATATTTGCACTTTTCGCACACATGCACTTTATTTATTGGGGTCAACCGGATGTGATATTATTCATCAGATGGATAACATGGAATACACCAATATGTTTTTATCTGCAGCTTTTTATCCTATATTCAGGCTCATAATCAGATAGCCTCAACTCATCCATTAATACCATCAGCATATGTTGCATTTGATAGATGACCACTTCAAAAAACGGCATTTATGCATTTATTTTGAAAACGACGTAACCTTCTACTTTGCATCAGTTATGATATTGCATTTGATTATAAGGCATCATTATGAACGGCATTTATGTTTTTATGATATCATGGGCAATTGAATTTATGGGACTAATATTAATCAATCAAGTATTTGATTTAAATATTGACTTGCAAACATTTTATGTTGCTTCTGCAATTCGATTTGGCATATGTAACCTAGTCTGTTTTTCATTTAAGCAAAGCATTCTTTAACACAGTATATTTTCCATGTCTATGCATCACGTGACACGGGCGCTATCAACTTAAAAAACACCTCTTGTAAAGCCAGCTTCATGTGATCAAGGCTGTTTTACTGGCCGAAACGCGTCATGGCAGACAGAAGGGAGTAAATAAAGAATTACCTTAAGCACCGACGAAGAGGAGTTTGTGCGTTCATTTTCGCTACGCGCTGCGCGCTGGAGGTTCATGAATGCTTCAAGTATATATATATATATATATATATATATATATATGCTTGCTCCCATGCACCTTTCGAAACGGATCACTCGCTGGCGGGTGCTGCTCACACGGTGGTGCCCCGTGTATAATATCTCGCTCCAAGGTTTTCCTCTCTCCCGTCCGGGAAGAAGATAGCTGCACTCACGGGTTAGGTTGGTTACCAGTTTTTATTTAGCGCTTTACAAACGCGTTTCGGGTCTTCCCTTCGTCAGTGTGTTGTATGACAGATACAGCGCGGCGCCATTTTATATACAAAAAATACATCACATTGTCCATTACGGGCAGTAGAGAGCAAGGAAGGACTATTGCCACAAAGTTAATGTGGGCGCCATCTTTCAATATACATATATCATGTTCACACTTGTTTGTTAATAAAGTTATATACAATATTTACAATGTTTACAACAATGTTGTCGACAAAATTCATTCTTTGTTAAGTGTGCTTCATCGTAAGTTGAATCTTAACGAAGTTATAATCTTGCCGTGGATCGGCATTAGTGGCTCCATAGAACCACCCTGTTCCTCCTCACTTTCATTTATCTCGCCGTGTATCGGCTAAAACCCGTATAATGTGTGTACTTTTTATTAAGAGGTGTATACAGATTTTTCTCTCTTTTAGTTTATCACCTAGACCCCCAGGTGCACCGTTAACTCTTCATTACTATTTAAACCTTTCGGGCTTTTTGTTTGTAGATCAATGATAAATCTCGACTCTAATCTCCTCAATTTGAGTACCCTGTCACCTCCTCTAGTAAGGAGAGGCACATGATCTAGCCCAAAAAATTGAAGTAGGTTCCTGTTGCTTTGGTGTTTGATGGCAAAGTGTCTAGCCACTGGGTAGCTCATGTCCCTGTTTGTGATGGCACGCATGTGCTCTAGAATCCTGATTTTAACACTGTGTATCGTGCTCCCAATGTATTTTAGCTTGCAGGGACACGTCAGACAATAGACTACATGTGTAGTTTGACACGTGATAAATTTTTTGATGGTTTGTCTTTCTTTCATACCCTTGATTTCATAATTAAGGGTTCTTTTACTGAATGCACAGGCTTTGCATTTCCCACACGGGAAAATCCCCTTAGTTCACCAAATGCCCCTTGTTTAACTGTGGGATTTTCTAGATGGCTATGGACCAATTTGTCTTTTAGTGATCTCGCCTTTCTAAAAGTCATTAATGGGACAGGCGGAATATCTTTCCCAATGATCTGGTCAGTTTTCAAAATGTGCCAATTTTTTCTGAAAATGCGTCTTAAGGAATCTGCATCTTCAGAGAAGGTCGTAATTATACGGAATTTGCCCTCATCTTTCTTTCCTTCCTTTGTGTTAACCTCCAACAGTTTTCCTCTCGGTATCTTATTGACCTTTTCTAGGGTGTTGTCTAGTAACTTCAAGTCATAGCCTCTGGCAGCGAATCTATCAATGCTCTCTTTGGCTGCATTTAAGAAGTCGCAGTCCCTTGAGCAGTTGCGTTTCAAACGCAATAGTTCCCCATATGGGATGCTTCTCTTCAATTTTTCTGGGTGGCCACTAGTTGCGTGTAAAGTACTATTACCTGCGGTCGGCTTTCGATATAGGGCCGTAGTAATCCTGTTCTCTTGAATCCTCACTTCCAGGTCGAGGTAGTTCACTGCCACCGAACTAATCTCGCCTGTGAAGTGTAGGTTTAGATTGTTGTTATTAAGATGGGCTATGTAGTCTTTGGCACTGTTGGCAGACCCTCTCCAGACTATGAAAAGGTCGTCAATGTACCTGTGCCAGGTCACTATGTTGGCTGTCCATACGGCATTGGTGGGGGACCTGACCACCTGCTCCTCCCACCATCCCACGAACAAGTTCGCGTAGCTGGGGGCGAAGCAGGTGCCCATCGCGGTCCCCGACACCTGCCTGTAGAGGTCACCTTGGAAAAGAAAAATGTTGTTATATAAGCAGAACCGTATGAGCTCAATTAGCATCTTACTATGTTCCAGTAATTTGATCGCCCTTTTGTTCAGGAAATATTCCACCGCCTCCAGTCCCTGTTTGTGGTCACACAGTATATTTTCCATGTCTATGCATCACGTGACACGGGCGCTATCAACTTAAAAAACACCTCTTGTAAAGCCAGCTTCATGTGATCAAGGCCGTTTTACTGGCCGAAACGCGTCATGGCAGACAGAAGGGAGTAAATAAAGAATTACCTTAAGCACCGACGAAGAGGAGTTCGTGCGTTCATTTTCGCTACGCGCTGCGCGCTGGAGGTTCATGAATGCTTCAAGTATATATATATATATTCACTGAAAAAACCATAGGTTTCACACATGTTATAGTTAGCTGGACATTTTACTGATAAAAAACCAATGAAATTCCCGCGTTATAGTTAGTGCAGGCAACTATAACTCACGCGACCGCAATCCTCTGCTGATGCTAATACTGTATTTAGACACTTATTTGCCTATGTCTTCTTCCATTAAATTTTAGCTATACATATATTACAAATATTTTTTTTTCATAAAGACACATATGTCATCAGCAGAGGATTGCGGTCGCGTGAGTTATAGTTGCCTGCACTAACTATAACGCGGGAATTTCATTGGTTTTTTATCAGTAAAATGTCCAGCTAACTATAACATGTGTGAAACCTATGGTTTTTTCAGTGAATTTGCAAGGTTTTTTAAATGCTAATTCCTAACTATAACTTGTGTGAAACCTATGGTTTTTTCAGTGAATTTGTACGTTTTTTAAAATGCTAAGTTACTTTACGCCATTCGTGGCGTGCGCGCCCACTTAACGCAGTTCGTTCCGTGCGCGCACGGTGCGCTTCACGCACCGTGCGTGCACAGTGAGCACGCGGTGCGCTTCGCGCACCGCGTGCCCACTTTACGCAGTTAGTGCCGTGGATGGGCCATGTACGCTCGATGCGCTTCGCGCACCGTGCGCACGTGGTGGACATATTATGCGCTTCGTTGTGAAAGATAAACATTTATATTCAGTTTAAATTATGTATAATATTCCATGCACAAATGGTGCCCTTCGGGCACCATTTGCACACAGGGTGGAGAGAGTGTGGATAATTTTTTTTTTATTAATTTTTTTACCGTACGCGTACGGTAAGCGTAATCGGCGAATTTTCGTAAAAAAATAAAAATGAATTTTTGCCCTTGGGGGTTCTGTGGGGACACATTTAGCAAGCCGAGGTGGTTGGGAGCTGTCTAAACAGTCCCTTTACATGTTTATTCTCTTTGTTTTTCATCCCCCCCTCAGAGTCCGAGAGAGAAAATGGCGGCCGCCGCTTCCTGGTTTCGACCGATTCGAATGTTTACTAAGATCTAACAGCCAATCAGATTCGCGCTCGCGCACGTCACCGTACGCGTACGGTAAGCGCACCGTAAGCGCACCGTAAGCTGGCTCAGATATATATATTGATTTAAAGGCCATTTTCTCAGAATCTACTGAACAGATTTACACCAAACCTACAAAAGGCACTTCCTTGACCTGTAGACTACCTCTCTGCCAAATTTCAAGGAACTCTGTTCAGCCGTTCGGGCTGTAGCTGTGTCTAAAGGTCCTATGGAAAAATGCATGGGAAAAACGCGTTTTGGGACCCCCCTTTTATCTCAGCCCCCGCTTGACGAATCCCCCCGAGACTTTCAGGGTAGGAGCGGAGCGGAGCGCCCCACCTATTTTGAAAATTTCGCGAGGATTCGTCGACCGGCGCCAAAGTTATTCAAAATAGAATGTTGCGGTTTTCCTATGGAAACAGGGTCCTAACTATAACTACCTACTGGCGACCGCCAGTAGGTAATATATATATATATATATATATATATATATATATATATATATATATATATATATATATATATATCAACAAAGTTCTCCCCTCACGGAAAGAAGGTGGGCCGCACTCGTAATTTGCCGGATTTCCAATTTAATTCAATACTAGTAAAAACAGCATGGCAGTCCTAACGCGTTTCAGTCCAACATGGACCTTTATCAAAGGTAAGCCTGCACCTCACATGCCGCTTGTCCCCACATCCAAATGTCCGCTTTTATAATTACAACCTCCGGTGGCTCATTTTTCTGTTGCA
Organism: Triturus cristatus; assembly: GCF_964204655.1. Classification (NCBI taxonomy): domain Eukaryota; kingdom Metazoa; phylum Chordata; class Amphibia; order Caudata; family Salamandridae; genus Triturus; species Triturus cristatus. Next base: position 353,532,111 of record NC_140593.1, on the reverse strand, counting down.
TTCTGGGGCATGTGGTTCCAACCGGCAGTCTCTTTATGATTCCCTCCAGTGGGCGGTGCTTATTTTGCTGGTTACATGGATCACTCTGCTTGATTAGTTATTCCAAGTTATCCGCATTCATTACCCCGCATCCGAGCCCAATTTTCAAGGCTGGAACAGGTCCAATACCGAAGCCGGTCTTCGGCGGCACCTCATTGCCCTTGATAAGTTTTCACGAGCAACAAAACCGGTCCAGGGTGGGCAATGGTGGCGCTCTTGTTGGTGGTGCGTCGCTCCTCGGCAGGACCAAGCCGAAAACACATCAACACAGTTCTCCCCTCATGGAAAGAAGGTGGGCCGCACTCGTAATTTGCCGGATTTCCAATTTAATTCAATATTGACTTGCAAACATTTTATGTTGCTTCTGCAATTCGATTTGGCATATGTAACCTAGTCTGTTTTTCATTTAAGCAAAGCATTCTTTAACATAGTATATTTTCCATGTCAATGCATCACGTGACACGGGCGCTATCAACTTAAAAAACACCTCTTGTAAAGCCAGCTTCATGTGATCAAGGCCGTTTTACTGGCCAAAACGCGTCATGGCAGACAGAAGGGAGTAAATAAAGAATTACCTTAAGCACCGACGAAGAGTAGTTTGTGCGTTCATTTTCGCTACGCGCTGCGCGCTGGAGGTTCATGAATGCTTCAAGTATATATATAAATATATATATATATATATATATATATATATATATATATATATATATATATATATATATATATATATATATATAAGAACCATTTTCAACAGACATTGGCACATCATTCGTAATGATCCCGTGCTTGGCAAACTAGTTCAAAGGAGACCCCAATTTACCTTTAGAAAAGCAAAATCCTTGCAACAAGCACTGGTCAGTAATGTGCTACCTAGCAGCACTCAAAAGCAATCATCGGGCTCTTGGTTGAGTAGAAGAGATGGATTTATCAAATGCCTTAAATGTAAGGCGTGTGTGTTTGGAAAAAATACTACCTGTTTTCCAGCAGGCTTTTCTCATAAGTCTACACAACAAATTAAGGGTCAATACTCGTGTAAGACGGACTATGCAGTTTACGTACTACAGTGCCCATGTGGCCTAAAGTATGTGGGCTCTACCATATTGCCTGTGCACAAGAGACTGCTACAGCACTTACGTGCCATTAAAAATGGAGATAAAACCTACCCCGTGGCGCGGCATTTTGATAAATACCACAATAAGAATGCTGAGGGTCTTCTCTATTTTGTTATCGATGCTATTCCAGTAAGTAGCCGGGGTGGCAACCGGGAAAAGAAATTACGCAAACTAGAATCCTGCTATATCATCAGACTAAGTACTAAAATCCCACATGGTCTTAATATGGAAGAAGATTTACATACCCATTTATAGGATCCTCTCACTCTTTATCAATTCGTTTTTAGGTTTTGTCTTAAGTTTTATTTTATTGTTTTGATTTTGTCACTTATTTGGACAATGAGCATTTATATACAGACCGTTGTGCATATATTGTTGCTGTACATTTTGGCCCACTGGGGCAGTACCTGTTTGTTTGTTTGCTTGCTATTTTAGTCTATTTTGCTAAAATTACATTGAGTGTTTTATCACTTGATTAACCCATCAAAACATCTATTTTGGTCAACCACATACTAATTTGGTTAATCATGACGGGTAAAAGATGAAGACGGCACCATTATGGTGAAATAGACTTCGTCACTCTTTGAGAGCAACAAACTCTACGTTAACGTGTACATGTAAATTGAAGATTAACAAAGTCCAGTAATGCTGTTGTATTTTGCAACGACTTTGATGAATTGTGTTTTGTGAATAATGCGGCACTTGTCTTTAATCCATATGCTTATAACGCATGATGCCAAACTACGAGTCTGTTGTCCAGTTTTATCATTGTAGTTCACCATATGACCTGATCACATTCACAGTTTTAAATAGCCATGAAAACTTTATCAAACTGCTAGTGAACAAGCCTGCAGGTCAGGCGAAACGCGTCTAGCATTTTCAGCTGGCATTAAAGAATTTTGCACAGACACGGCGTCGATTGCTTTTTGAAGAAGTTTGGTGAATTATTGTGACCGCGTTTGGGAGGTCTTTTCTTCGACGCGCCCTTTGTTTTGGAGGTGTTCCCTTCCACCTGTGGAGTGTATATATATATATATATATATATATATATATATATATAGATATATATATATATATATCAAAGTTCCAAGGTTCCCACCTTTGGAGACGCACTCTGATATCCACTGCAGCAACCTTCATGAGGTAAAAGCTGGATCGGCGGGTGGATCCAGTTTACAGCATGCCTGTCGATTCACGCCTGACGCGGTTCGTGCTCATTGCACTCTTCAGAAGCGCGACAGTCATTTTGGCATAGAGGCCACACCTCCCACTTAAAAATATGAGCCCTCTAATGGGCGACTTGAATGAGTCCGCGTTGGTTTGTGGGTCTTGTAGTGTGTGCCTCAGTTGTGTGCCGCTGTCTGAGACGTTTCAAGCCCACCAATGGGCCTCCACTCGCACATCCGGCTGGTCAATCCTCCATGGATGCCTCCACATTGAGACTCCGTGATTCGGAGCTCCGTGGCCCCAAATTTCCGGGTGGTGCATCTCCCGCGGCTGGGAGGCACCGTAAAAATCAAAGCTCCAAGGTTCCCACCTGTGGAAACGCACTCTGACATCCACTGCAGCAACCTTCATGAGGTAAAAGCCGAATCGGCGGGCGGATCCAGTTTACATATTACAGGTGGGAACCTTGGAGGTTTGATATATACAAATATATTACCTACTGGCGGTCGCCAGTAGGTAGTTATAGTTAGGACCCCTTTTCCATAGGAAATCCGCAACATTCTATTTTGAATAACTTTGGCGCCGGTCGACGAATCCTCGCGAATTTCTCAAAATAGGTGGGGCGCTACGCTCCGCTCCTACCCTGAAAGTCTCGGGGGGATTCGTCAAGCGGGGGCTGAGATAAAAGGGGGGTCCCAAAACGCGTTTTTCCCATGCATTTTTCCATAGGACCTTTAGACAGGGCTACAGCCCGAACGGCTGAACAGAATTACTAGAAATTTGGCAGAGAGGTAGTCCTCAGGTCAAGGAAGTGCCTTTTGTAGGTTTGGTGTAAATCTGTTCAGTAGATTCTGAGAAAATAGCCTTTAAATCAATATATATATCTGAGCCAGCTTACGGTACGCTTACCGTAAGCTTACCGTACGCGTACGGTGGCGTGCGCGAGCGCGATTCTGATTGGCTCTTAGATCTTAGTAAACATTCGAAACAGCCGAAACCAGGAAGCGGCGGCCGCCATTTTCTCTCTCGCACTGAGAGCTAGGTTGTTAAATAAAACCAATAAACATGTAAAGGGGCTGTTTAGACAGCTCCCACACACATAGCCATGTTGAGGGAGTCCCCAAAGACCCCCCAAGGCCAAAAATGCAATTTTTATTTTTTCGCTAATTTCGCCGATTACGCTTACCGTACGCGTACGGTAAAAAATGTAAAAAAAAAAACACTATCCACACTCTCCCCACCCCCTGTGCTTTTGTTGGCCGCAGGCCACCAAATGTGCAGTGCTTATTAGAAGTGTGAAAAACCACAATATTTTAAACAAAAATAATAAAAGAAAAAATTAACAACACTCTCTCCACCCCGTGTGCAAATGGTGCCCGAAGGGCACCATTTGTGCATGGCTTATAAAAATTACGAAAAATTAAAATATTACCTTTCAAAACGAAGTGCATCATATGTCCTCCATGTGCGCACGGTGCGCGAAGCGCATCGTGCGTACATGGCCCATCTAGCGTAACGTGGCGCGCGGTGCGCGAAGCGCACCGCGTGCTTACTGTGCGTGCACGGTGCGCGAAGCGCACCGTGCGCGCACGGAACGAACTGCGTTAAGTGGGCGCGCACGCCACGAATGGCGTAAAGTAACTTAGCATTTAAAAAACCGTACAAATTCACTGAAAAAACCATAGGTTTCACACACGTTATAGTTAGGAATTAGCATTTAAAAAACCTTGCAAATTCACTGAAAAAACCATAGGTTTCACACATGTTATAGTTAGCGGAAATTTTACTGATAAAAAACCAGTGAAATTCCCCCGTTATAGTTAGTGTAGGCAACTATAACTCACGCGACCGCAATCTTCTGCTGATGACATATGTGTCTTTATGAAAAAAAAATATTTGAAATATATGTATAGCTAAAAATGTATGGAAGAAGACATGGGCAAATAAGTGTCTAAATACAGTATTAGCATCAGCAGAGGATTGCGGTCGCGTGAGTTATAGTTGCCTACACTAACTATAACGGGGGAATTTCACTGGTTTTTTATCAGTAAAATTTCCGCTAACTATAACATGTGTGAAACCTATGGTTTTTTCAGTGAATATATATATATATATATATATATATATATATATATATATATATATCACAAGAGGAGTTCTCAGACTCCAGTAGATAGCTGGAGCAGGTACAGACCACCACACGCTGAAGATTGTCGTATGAAAAGGTTTATTCTTTAGAGTCAGTAGGCATGACGCGTTTCGGCCGTGTTGCCATGAAACATGTATTGCACTCGTTTGAATCCATTATGATTTTTTGTTATGGACTGCTTGTGATAATGATGTATTTTAATCACATGTCGAGAGTCTGTTTACTGCTTAAACTAACAGGCTACTGCTGTGCAGATTTCTTTTATGTCTATTACCACACAGGAAATGCTTTAAAAGGTCACTGTCACTTCCGGGTCATTGTATGACTTTTGACAAAGACCGTGCTGTCGATATATATATGGAACAAAAAACAATGGTTCTGTTGGGAATCACATGAGCTTAGTTAAATGTGTACTCAATACATATGTATTGAGTACACATTTAACTAAGATTATGTGATTCCCAACAGAACCATTGTTTTTTGTTCCGTTAAAACGCCCAGGTTCTGAGGGTTACTGGGTTACCCCATTATCTTTAATGTCAATATATATATATGTTCAATTCCATTTACATAGGGGCCTATTATGATGTCGACACCATCTCGTGAGAACCGACCGAGAATAGGTCAGCACATGGTGCGGTCGCAAGCTCACATTTCTTTATGGGAGTTTGTGCTGCAGTTGGAAATTGGCCTCAAGGAGCCTGCCACACGGAGCAGGGATTTACAGGGGGGCACCATAGGTGCCCCACACACCCCCAACCGGAGTCCGCTGAGGGATGGGGCACTGCTAGGGGCCCCCTAAGTTACTTTCCAACAGGCTTTACATGTTGGAAAGCCTGACATGGAAGGCCTGTCTGAAACCGACATCAAAATTCCCGACGGCGTAAACGCCATCCTAAAGGGATTATGAGGGGCCTCCAACTTGACCACGGGCTCCTTGAGACTGTCGGAAGCCAGTCGGAATGACCGGCCAGTTTAAACTCTGACTGCCTTCTTTGTAATTAGGCGGTTAGTTTAAACCAAGGATGTCGGTGGGAAAGCCTCCAACCTGTGGTCGGAGGTTTTTCCTCTGACATCCTAATCGGCCTCTTAGTGTTTTAAAAAGTGAAAATAAATTAATTTATTTTACCATTATTTCCTATAAGGTATTATTTTCCATCCCAACCCCAGTTGTTTTCTACAGGAGGGTGTTGTATTATGCTGGAGTAGCACAGTGCTTTTGGCTGTCGCAGTTTTAGAAGTGCAGTTTGTTAATAGGAATGGGCTCACTCCTTTGTGGGAAGGTGCGCATTCCTCTCTAAGCGTCTCATTAGCCCTACCTAAACCCCTTCTTGCTCCTGCCTAAACTCCAACTATTTAGTAGTAAGTATTCTCCTTTTGACCAGCCACTGTCCTGTCCATCCCAAAATTACTACAATTACATATTTGTACATGTGCAGAGATCTCCACAACCAGGCATATCTCTCTGCCCTGAAAAGCTAGAAGAGAGGGAATTGGAGATTATGTAGGTTTGTGAATAGCATTTTGTAGTATGTGCATAGTGCTATTGTAGGGTTGCTAAACGTACTACATAATGCAGTTTCTAAATAGGCCCCCAAGAGTCACAGACATTAGGAAACACCAACACTGAAAGACATGAAAGGGAAGACATGGTCATTGGAAAATAGGCACTGGAAGATACTGAGCTGGGTAAACACTAATATGGACCCAGGGAGACATAGACAACAAACATAAGACTCATTTCCTCAAGTTCAAACCTCCCTACTATTGGATAATATATGCTTTAAGCCTTTATCTCTCTGTGGCTCTGTTCAAGGGAAGAATCATGTTTTGTAGCCTGGAAAACAGGTTGGTCATTCAAATATACTGGCAGCCCTAGTAAAGGCAGCTCTTTCATTGCATTTGCAAGGAATATTAGTTGGGAAGCAATTGATCTGTTTAATGACAGTTTTGTTTTTCTCTAATCAACCGGTGTAGCAGTCTTGAGATTTCTGGGATATGTGCCAGAGGCTAAGGAGTTGTTGGTGATGGTTTTTGCCAGGTTGGCAAAAGAGGTGGAGAGGAGGATGTTCCTGATTATCTGTGGAGGCTGCAAGTCAGTTGAGAAACTGTTGTGATGGCTAAAAATGGGGAATTCTTTGAGGTTGATGGTATATAATTACTTGAAGGAGGATAAGATCAGTTGTTGGGCAGTGGGCATCTCCTTGATTTGCGCAGGCGGAGGTGAGGGATTGTTGTTCAATTTGTTTGTGAGGTACTTAATTAAGGGTCTTGGCTTTGGAGATTTAGGGCCTGATTTAGATCTTGGCAGTATTACTGTCGTCCTGTTGCAGCGGTGGTTCATAGTACTCCATCAAGCTGATGGTGGTCCGCCCACCCTATTTAGATGTATGCTGGCTGACTCTCCGTCCAAGCCGACAGAGTGTTTACCACCACGTATGCAGCTCACCGCTGCCAATGCAGCAGACTCCTCAGCTGGCAATTAGTACTCCATTGCCATTGCACCTAGCTGATTTACATTTCACAGTTGTGCAGGCGGTATTTGATCGGCGGGGTGCTGACGGAGTGAATCCGTCAAGGGATGCGGTTAACACTGAACTATTCCTGTGGCTTTAGGCTGGATGCTAGCATCGTACACCTGATGTGTATTGAGCAAGTGTTTGCACCTGCACTCCACACTATAAAAAACACTCCATATCAGGCCATGATCCTATGCCATTCCACAGCAGCACAACATTGTGCCAAGGCAATTTCTCAGTCAAGTCATGTTTTCTTTTTGCTTTTCCTGTTGCTTGTTCTTTCTTTCTCTTTTGTAAATTATTTTTGGTGGGTAATTACAATCATATAAGTTTATCATTTCATCATGCCAGGGCACAAACATCCACGTTGTAATGAGGGAAAATAGTCAGTCATGGTGAATGAAATTATAAGAGTAGAGCCACAATTGTTTGGAGCCCAAATCCAAAATACGCCCCATCTCAGAAAAGGGAAATGTGGCCCATAATTGTTGACAGAGTGAATGCTGTAGCAAACAACCTGCACACACAGGACGAAATTAGGAAGAAGTGGAAAGACCTGCGGGGGAGGGTGCATTCCCTGGCCTCCTTGCATCACCTGAAAGCCCAGAGGACTTGTGGTGGTTCTTCCACACCCCCACACTTTAAAACTATATCTTTCAAAGGAAAAGGTCTTGCAGATTCTACATTCTGAAGGCTTGACAGGAATCCCTGGTGGAGTGGAGACAGATAGCAGGTTTCAATAGCCATCACATTTCACATGATATTATGGTGCTTGTAAGTGTATGTACTCCAAATAGCAAATCACATGCATGTATTTCACATAGTTAATGTCAGTTCTCTTTTAACTGCAGATTTACACAGGGTATGTTCAAGTTACAATTTTGCATGTGTAGTGAATTTATCATTACAATAACTACAACAAACATGATGCCTTGTTTCTGTTTTGTGAAAATCATATTGCTATGTCATTTTGCTCATTCTCCCTTTTCAAACTTTTTTTCACCTATGGTAAAGTGTCATTTGTTGATCAATACCTATAAAATCGTTCCTATTAAACATTGTTTGTCTTTAAGTTGCATATGTTGTCCTTTTCTTGTCATGTAATTGAATTGAGTTTGTTGACATAAAATGTGTTATCATTTTAAATTTGTATGCTGAATATAAGTGGTATCTGTTATAAATTTACTCTGAGCAGTTAATATGATCATTAATGCTAAACATCCATATAAGTTTTTGTAAATGCCTGCTAGGCCTTGAACTGGTTAATCTCAAAGTCCTCCTCTCTACTGTGTTGTGTTGAATTGTTGCTACATTTCATGTTTAGTTACTAGTTACTAGTTACTAATTTTTACATTTTAGGACATCCTCTTACATATTTGTATTAAGTTGCTTGTATCAAATTGAAACTGTGTAAAGAATCACAACACCACTGAAAGGTATAATCATGATATTGATTTCCATTTCCCTTTTGGGTTGCAACATTTCTGGCTTCCAACTAATTGTATGTGTAATCCACACTTTTACAATGTTTCCATATTTTTACATTCATAATAGGTCCAACAGCTCTTTGAGCATGGGGCCCACCATCTGCCCTCAGGAAATCTTCACTCCAGTCCAGGTTCAAGCCTCCAGGGATGACTACATTCCTGCAAGTCTGGATGAAAAGTAGCAGCCTGGTCCATCTGGTCTGCCAGGGCAGACAGCTCCAGTGAGTCTCACTCGGCACACACCTACAGCTCCTAACCCAGCGGTAACAACACCTCAGCTCATGGATACCTCCACTTATTGTGGCCAAAGCTACACCATACTGATCTTGTGCCCCCCAGCCTCAGTAGCTGTTGAGACAAACATATGTGCAGGGCTTTCCCAGCACCATATACCCCTTTCTGTGGTCCTTCAACATCCTGCTCAAGTACATCTGCTACAGCCACATAAAGGAAGGCCCTGCCACAAGTAGAAACACTGGCACCCACCCCAGTCCCTGCAACTGTGAATCCCACACCTACCCGCAGAAGGGGATGTCCGTCCAGACTATCATCAGGAGAGGATGGCAAGACCTCTAACATCACTAGCAAGAGACATCGAACATAATTTCCTCAAGTGTGGTACTACCATTCACTCTGTGGACTATTTCTGGACACTTTTACTTTTCTGATGCCAGTTGTATTTTGGACATTGGACTTCAAACAATTTTGGCTTTTCAAGAATGGTTTCATTTTCCATGACTTTTAAAAAAGTTTTTGGTTTGCTTTTTCATTCTTATCCTGTTTTAGTTCCTTTGGTTTGTTAAATAAAATCACAATTCACAAAGTCAAAGACTGATGTTGTATTTATCAACTCAATTAATTGATTTGTTTCCTTCCATCATTTATTTACAATGTCAAAAATCTAATAATTGTGCAATCATAAATGAATTGCAAGTAGGTAATGTTTCTCTCATCCATGACAAATAAATAGAAGTACCAATAACTCAACAACTAGTCTAGTAATTGTATCACGTTTGTCAAAGATTTGTCTGTCAACTTATTTAGAAACAGGACAACCCATACATGGCACAAATACTCAGTGCCTCTTTCACATTGCCTTTTCAAGACCTTGCCAACATGGAAGAAGGGGATAGAACAAAAACAAACAAATCCAATTTGCAAATTATTATTCATGTATGTCATCAGCTGGAACTTGATCATATAGCTCACATAAGGCACCCCACATCAATAACACCAATAGTCACAATCATGGCAGTACTACATTTGGTAAGCAAAGTATCATTTCAATACACTGACCCAGTATCGGGGAGAATTTTTCAACCAATGTTTAAGTGGTGTGCTACAATATGTTTGTCCTACAATGATGAGACACATCAACAGCTTCATACACATTACACTAGATGAGGATTTCCGCAATATAAAGGGATTTTAGTATGCTTTGGCTCCACTATCACATATGGTTTGAGCAATTGATGGCACACATATTGGTTTAGTGCAACACAGTGGAACGATTCCAATGCAATCTTCAAAACCTCCGCACAATCATTGTGCAAGTTGTCTTGGTACAAGATACGCACACCTAAAGTCTGTGTCTGTCTTTCCCAGGATCAACCGATGGTCATTTTGTACTTCAAAACAGTATCATCTAACTGCAAATGTCGAAATTTTGAAATGTCCAAATGAAGATAGCATGATGAAGATACCTTAAACAGATTAAAACAAAAAAGATGAGTAAATAAACATAACAAAATTGACACATCACAAAGTCATCTTTTTGAGGATGCATGTTCAAAAACACAATCAGAGATAAACAATCACAATGAACATAAAAGTCAGTTTATCAAACTGTGATCTGCAAACACCTAAGGCCTGGATTTCCCTGAACTTGCTTATGTAAATGTAAATGTACAGGAATTTATATAGCGCAAATCACCAAGCGGTCTCTAAGCGCTTGCTTAGTGAACCAGTCCTGGTATTCCCCTGTGAGACAACCCGGCAGGGCATCCGCAAGGTGAAAGCCAGGCATCCCGCCGCAAGGGGCCCATGTGGAGATTAAGCAAGCTATTGCCCAGAGTCACAGAGTGTGAACCCATGAGTCGAGTAGGCACTGGAGCAAGAATTATCGAGTCCATGGACATTTATGGACTCAAGACCCAGCCAAGCCGGGAATTGAACCCTGGTCCCGGGCTGACCTCTGCTTCCAAGTCTGCCTCCTCTAACCAGTGAGCCACACTTCTCCACATGCTTTATATGATATACCAAAATGAGGTATATCATTCAAAGAGTTCAGAGGTTCCCTCATGAGTGGACAGGGGCTTGCTCTAGCAATCCCAAGGTGCTCTTGTAGAGGTTAGTGTGTTTGAGTTGCCTTAGGCTTATCAGAGAGGAGTGTTAGACTTCTGAAAATACACATAATAGTCAATAAACAAGGCACACGACTGAATAAGGAGATCCACACTAATTTATAAAAATAAAGGGCATCTTCATAATTGTTTAAGCACTAGAATCAATATGATCAGGTAAGTACGTTTTGCAAGAGAAATACTTTACATTTCAAAAAGTCAACATTTTTCAGACGCTGCTACATTATCCTATTGGAGTTAAAACAAGTACGATATTCAGTACAGTACAGCAACTTACAAGACCAATCTCCATGACTTAAGATGAATATTAGGTAAGGTCCAAGGCAGCACCAGCAGGTCACTTCAAGCGACACTAGGGAGGCTGGGTGTAGGGGGGCAATACAGCGTTGGGTGCCCAATGTTAGTCTATGGAGCTAGGTCTTCGTGAAAAGAGGCTGCAGGTTTTGACTGGGAGGTCAAATCTTGTGATGCTAGGGATGTGGGGACAATTATGGTCCTCTTCTCCTCTGGCTGGGGCAGCCTGGTGCAGAGGATCTTCGAGATGGCAGGTTTCTTCGTCCTGGAGCACTTGCCGTTGAGGGGGCCTGCCAGCAGAGGCTGCAGGAAGCACCAGAGAATTCACAAGGGCAAAACCAAGGTGAACTCTGTCCCTGAAGGGCTTGGGGACTACGCTAACACTGTTGGCCCACTTCAACATGGGATAGGGTGCTTGGGCGTAGTTGTGCTTGGCGGTGTCTGGGTTTGGCAGTTCCGGAGTCCTCACAGTTCTTCTTGGGGTGCCTGCAGGATGCAGGGGAGCAGTTCCGCTGCTCGAGTCTATATTGAAGGCAGGCCATCCTGTCAGGCTTTGGAAGCATGACAGATGCAGAACGAGATGTCTTTGGTGCAGGTTCGATGGGGAACAGCAGACAGGCCAGGAGACTGGTGCCAGGTCAGTTGCTCTTTGCCAGTCTTCTGCTTTCGCAGCTTTTCAATGTTCTTCTTCTTCGTAGATCACCAGGGTCTGCTTTTCTGGTGCCAGGCCCTCCCCTAAATAATGGATTTTAGGGTGTTCAAGGAGTGTAGGGTAGTAGCCAATGGGCTACCTAACCCTGGGTCACTACACCCCTATATGACCACTTCCTGTGGGAAGTGGCCATAAGCCTGACCTAGTGTTTCTTAGATTTGCCATCACCAAAATGGCTAACTCTGAAAAGTTGCCTTCACTTCAGGTAGCCCACCTAAGGGACAGTGCTGGTCTGAGGGTGGACATGACTAGCTAATTTTCCCACCCGTCCAGGTGCCAAAGGACTCTGGACAAAGGAGGTCAGCTTCCTCTCCTGTGAGAGAAACCATATTCACCTACCAAAGGCAGTGGGCTCTTTGAAGCTCCACTGCTTTGGAATGCTAATCTGCAGGACATCCTGGGAGAGGGGGTGTAGGCATCTTGGGCCAGAGCAGGCTTGGCTCCTAGCCTCCTGAGAGCAAAGGACCTCACTCTTGGGTGTCAGAAACTTGTATTTGGTGGCAAGCTGGTGAAAATCAGTCAGTCAATACACCAGGAGCTGGCAGATTTTCAGGGGGCACATCTAAGGTGTCCTCTGGGTGTATGTATAAAACAATCCAACACTGGCATCAGTGGAGGTTCATTAATTTGAGATGTTTGATATCAAACATACCTATTTTCAGTGAAGCCACCATGTAGCAGGGGAACTTGTTTTCACTAGTGTCCAACATATGTACTCAAAATGACTTCCATGTTCACGTGTACTGTCAGCAATGGAGCTGGCCAGCACAGGGGCATATCTTCCTGTGCATGTGTGTCCTCACATGTAGGATAGTGCACCCTCCCTTAGGGCTGTAATGCCTGCCGTAGGGCTGACTTGCTTATACTGCATTTCGTGTTTTCACTTTGGTCAGCACCAAGATATGCAGACTGCAGTGGCAGTCTGTATGCGTTTGGTGAGGGGTCATTTGGGGGGGTACAATTCCTACTGCAGCCATTAAGGTCCCCCCTTGGCCTCCTTTCCCTAGGTACTAGGGGTACCACTTACTAGGGACTTACAAGGAGTGCTAAAGGTATTGCCAGTTGGGGTACACTTGCACAATTTTGGGAAAGGGATCTGGCACTGAGGACCTGGTTAACAGGAACCAATTGCACTTCCAGTTGAAATCACATCAAATACTAGACAAAAAGTGGGGGTGACCATGTAAAAAAGTGCATTTTCCTACACCCTTCCCAAAAAATGTCAAGCTCTTACTTTTTTCCTCATTACATAAATAGTTGGTTGAACAGTTAATGTAATAATATGTAAAGAGATACTTACACTCATTGAAGACTTCCTGATGCAAGTCAACACCTTCCTCCTCACCACTATCATCTTCATTTGGCATTTCAGGATCCTCACCTGGTTACTCTTTATGGCCTTCATATTCTGCAATGTAAGGCTATGTTGTGCAGCATGCAGCAGGCCATGGTGATTTGGCAAACCTTATCGGGTGAGTTGAGGAGGGCTCCAGCAGTCTTGTCCAGACAGTGTAATCTGGCTTTTAGGAGACAGAAAGCCAGCTCCACTGGCCTCCGTGTTCTTCCATGGGCCTCATTGAAGTGGACTTCCTCTGGCATTGTTGGATTTCTCAGAGGTGCCAACAACCATGGTCGGTTAGGGTCAGCTGACTATCCTAAAATGAAAAAAAAAGAAGAGCCAAGATATGTAACACCATTTCAGATGATTCACCCTGAAATTACCCAAACAATATTATGTCAGATTGTACTTACCAACAAGCTAGGCTCTCTCACGTCTAAGTTGTGACATTTTAAGGGGTATGCTGATGTTCCATAGTACAAAGGAATCATAGGCTGAGTCACTGAAATACGTACAGACACTTGTGATGTACAAATCAGCTTAGCAAACAACTGTCACATTGAATGAATGGAAGTGCTTCCAATTACAGTAGACTCGTTTCCTGGCGTGTGGTGGAACTAAGCCAATATGTGCGCCATCAATTGCAGTAGATGTGTCTCATCATTGACAAAATAACTTCTTGTAGCACACCACTGAAAGTTGGCTGTGGCATTCCACCAGCTACTGCCACAGTATATTATAATGATCCTGTGGCCACAAAATTAAGTACTGCCATGAGTTTGATTATTGGTATAATGGATGCGGGATTTCTGTTGTGAAGCAGAAGATCTAGCTGAAGCTGATGACATAAATCCAGCATAGTTTGCCTATTCAGTATAAACTTTTTGATAGTATCCCATTCTTCCATAGTGGCAAGGTCTGGAAATGAGCAGTCGTCTCCTCACTCACCCAAGGCTCAAATGTCTGCATTGGAAGAATTGTGAAAATTTTGAAACATTGTTTTTTCACAATATATTTTAATCTAGCATTTGTTTTTGTCATTTTTACTTCCCAAATGTAATTTGTAGCTGTCAATATTTTAAATATGAAAGAATATGTAAATAATACATTTTTAATGCATTATTTACACATTCTTTATTTTCATCCAAAATACAGTCAACGGAGGTTTGAACAGCACCGCGCAACTATTGCATGCTCTCAGCGGTTCGAAGAAAGCTCACTTGCCTCCTAACAATGCAACCATAAAGACCTCTTCCACATTTGCTGGTTTTTGTTACCTCTAGGAGTAATGATGCCAGGTCGAACCGGTGAGAGGAGACCTGCCTTCTCACCAGCTGAGCTGGAATTTCTGACAAAGGAGGTCCTGTCCATGCATAGTCAGCTCAGTGGCTTTCCAGAGGAACAGGTACATGTTTGAAATGTATATGTGAATCTGTCTAACTGTTTTTTCCCATTAACACAGGCTACAATGTCCTTTTGAGTCCCTGAGTAAAGTATAGTGATTGGTGTGAAGTGTCATACATGTTTTCCTTACATAGGGCAATGATGTTGGGGATTTGTAAGCACTTTACAAAGTTAAAAAAACAACAAAATGTAGTATGTATTGTGAGTTTAAAGACTTAGATTCTGTTTGCTGTGTATTTAGAGATAGATCCATTTTTATGTTTGAATTACATGTGAAACAAAGAAAATCTCACATCATATACATTAGAAAACACATTATATTGTTTTTACAAGTGTATATATATTTTTTTCTGTACAAACCAAATGAAAATTATGTTTGCTATGTGTATCGTCCCACAAATCACCCAGCCTGATCAGGGGTCTCCAAACAGTTGATTGGGAGTTACCAGTCGCTCCCAGACTCCTTCAGAGTAGCACACAGCTTTGGTTTCAGTTATTAGCTGGACACAAGGTAATTAAGGGAAGGCTGTGTTCATTTGACGTCATGAACATCAGGCCACAGATAGCAGGGTACACACAATGTAATAAAAAGGGGGGAGAAGGATCAACCCTACCTCGTCCTCCTCAAACACAATGCAAAAACATACAAAGATGTAAAGCAATGAACAGTCGTCTTTGTTCTGTTTGTATGGACGTAGGGGAGCACACCTAATTTTTTAAAACTGCCCTCACGCACAACAAGTTGTGGCATGCTTCATCATAGGGCTGCTGGTAACGCCTCTGCGCAGACCAACGCTAGAGGCGGATTTCCTGATTTCCGTCCTAAATCTACTTTTACCCCCATGAATTCTATATTGCCACAGGATCTAATGTATCTATGTATCTATATAAAATCTCAGTAATGTCCAATACGCTCTCTATTCTCCTCTCACTATTCTCAAGTCCAGCATCCGAGTTCTTTGTTTTCTCTATTTCTCAGCCGATGACCACTTAAAGAGTCATCTATACTGGCTTTATCGCTAGTAAGCCATTAAGTGAGACTGTCTAAAAATTCTTTGGCTTCTATTTCAGAAGTGAAAAATTTGGTCTGGCCATTGTATAGAACTTTCAATTTGGCTGGGTTGTTAAGGTAGACTTGTGCTTTCTTCTCCATAAAGGGTTTGATAAGTTGTCGCAGGCGCCACCTCCTTTCCACCGTAGTGTGGCAAAAATCCGGTCTCACAAAATAGGAGATGGAATCCCTAGTCCGTCGAGCTTCTGGCCTGACTCTATCTGAAATAGCTTGTCGGAGAAGAAAGTTTCCAAAAAATACAAGGACTGCTCGTGGATAATTTCCTTGCTTCCTAGTGGGTTTCAAGGTGATTGGAATTCTATGCACCCGTTGCACCTCAAGCTCCCAGTTCCATGAAGAGAGCTCAGGAAGTATATCTTTAAAGAGTTGGATGATGAAGGCTCGGATATCAGTACCTTCAATATTTTCAGGTATTCCAAGGACGCGTAGGTTGTTACGTCGTAGGCGATTTTCAATGTCCTCGAGCTTCCATCTGACGTCACTTAGCTCTGCTTCATGTAGTTCAACTTGTTCCTGTGTGGCTGTAGCCTCTGCCTCATTAATGACTATACGGTCTTCCATTTCTGTCATTCTGGTGTTGAAGGTGTTAACTGATCTTGACAGTTTACGCACTACACCCTGGACCTTATGTAGAGCTAATTGTGCTTTGCGTCCATCCCTTGATGTTTCTTCTCGATGGGAGGCGATAGCCTGGAGGACTGTATCCATCACCGTGGAGAGCGTAGCATCCTGTTGATGTGGAGAGCACCGTTGTGTCGGTCGGGAGCCGGTGGCATGTTCTTGAGACCCCAATGCAATAGAGGGGGAGTAATCCCAAGTCAACCCCTGGGACCTTTTCTTCTGTATGGTAGCTCTTTTATTTTCCCTGGATTCTGCCGTTCTCACCTCGTGGTCACTCTCCGTCTCGGAACCAGTGTTAGTTTCAATATCGAGTTCAGAGTCATCTGACCATCTTGCATCTTCTATCCCTTCTGATATTGAGTAGAAGTCTGAGGGATCCCTGTCGGTGTCGGTAGGATCGGGGGTTATCTCGTCTCCATCGGTTTTCTCCTTGCCATCAGGAACCTCCAGCAAATCCCCCAGATTTTTTGAAGTGTCTCTAAGATCTGATGTCCCCAGATCACTCTCTAGAGCATTGCACATGGGCTGGTATTGCGGTGTTTGCCCTTCCTGCACAGCCACAGTCATTGGGGTTTTACGGACCGTTGGTATAGCTTCAAGTACTGTTACTGGTGCTGGCGCTAGTAAGCCTGCTGAAGTGGTCTGTATCAATAATGTTGAAGAGGCTAACGAGACAGTAGAAAAAACAGGAGTATCACATAAGGAAAGATTCTTCATACCTTGTATTCCAGCATTAGGGTCTGCCCCAGCCTTAGAGTCTAGTATTCCTGCCAATGCAACTGTAGGTTCCTTGCATATCACAGAGCTGTCCTCTCCTATAGTTATAGAAGCATTTGTACTAGTGTTCATTATTTCCATATCCTCGGTTATGCCCTTCTGACTTTGCCCACTAGGTGTCACTGTAGACCCTGGAATAGCTCTCAGGATATCCGCGGTTGATGGAAGAGCTGCTGGTTTCTGTGATGGGGGGACCGGGGTCTGGACCGGAGCAGACACTGGAGCGGGAGTCTTTCGGAGCAGTTCAATCACAGATGGACCAGCTGTGGGCGTATTCGGCTGTTATCTTGAGCCCTTTGCTGATTTTCCAACTCCCGCATCGAGATCGGTAAAATCGCCGCTGCCCTCCAAACGTGTGCCGCCTCGCTTTGCAACCAACTCCTTGTCACGAAGAGCCTGCTTCGCTGCTCTAGTCTTGGCTGCAGTAGCGGCTATCGTAGCGGCGTTTTTCGGCGCCATGCCACAGGGGACACAGGAGACACTCCATAAAGGCGGAGCTGTGTCCGAGAGCCGAGCCGGTTGACCTAGCTCTAGGGGTCCGTCTTGCTTCACTCGCGTAGCTGCCCCACCGGTCTGTACACGGGCAATAAATCGCAGCACAAGTACTCCGATCAAAGAAGTACAAAATGAGAAGCGTAGTTGTAGTGCACTCGGGTCCGGTGCAGACATCAAGAGTCGATCTTCCGCTCTGTTCCCAGACATCACGCCAGGGTCGCCATCTGGGATTTAAAAAGCAGCGAGGAATGGGGTAAGTCCTTTTACTTCCATTATTACTTAATTTAAGCAAGACATCTTTGTTTCTTCGTCTCTACTCTGCTTCTCAGAGCGCTGGCTTGGGAGCTGCCTCACAGCGGTCTAACAAGCCGCCGCCATCTTGCCTCCCTTATCTTGCCTTATTAAATGCGGAGATATGCTCACTTTCTTTGGCACGCTCTTTTTCTTGTTTTGCAGAGCATGCGAGTAGCACTTGATGTGTGATTCACATAAATTGTGTGACACATATCACTAGGAGAGCCATTGTTGCTCTATATTTTCATTTTAACAGGTGTAATATTCATGATTTATGAAGCACCTAAGTCGCACCTAATGTTGTTTGTGGACGTAGTTCTATTTAGGAGAGCACACCATTAACATTTTTGTTTGTATCTGTGTTGTGTTGGTAAATCTGTGACAGTGGGTTTTCATTGTTTTTTTGTCTCTCACAGTTCCAAATGGAAGAGTAATGTTACCTACAACTCCAGACTTTCAGGTGGAGAAATAACCCATACAGTGGTTATATTAGAGGGGTTTAGTTAGGAAAAACAGCATAAGGATCCTACCTTTCCTGATGAAGGCCGGATAAAGAACCTATAACCGGCTGAAACATTTTGACCTCTATGCAGACGGGGGTGGTGAGTACTTAAGCCACTCACACCACCATCATCCGTAGGTATTCTTTAGTATACCATTTTTTAGCTCTGACTAGGAATCAAGGAATACAAATATTATACTGATATCCCTAAGCCAGTTTTAAATCACTATTCTTCTGCACTTTTATAGGATCCTGTCTTTTCCTTTCTTTCTTTATCACTGTTGTATTGTCTACCCCTCCCTATTGCTCCGCCTCTAGCATTGGTCTGCGCAGAGGCGTTAGTAGCAGCCCTATGATGAAGCATGCCACAACGTGTTGTGGGTGGGGGCAGTTTTAACAAATTAGGTGTGCTCCCCTGGCTAACTACGTCCATACAAATAGAACAAAGACGACTGTTCATTGCTCTACCTCTTTGTGTGTTTTTGCACAGATAGCAGGGCCTGACAATGAGCAGTGCTCAGTCAGAATCATGGCCTGGCTGAGTCACATCTGTCATAAAAAAATATTTCCTTGTCATCTCAAATTTGAAAGTGTACACAAAAATATTGAATTGAAATGGAAAGTTACCTAAGTTCTTGAGCTTACACTTCATTTCATTTTACTCCCATGTCAAAGTATTTCATTTCCAAACGGCTGGCCCCTTACTCCCAGTAGCCAGTATTCACTATGCCATTAGTATTTATGCAAGATACAGTCCTTTTTAACATGTGAGAAATTTAAAGTGCAGAAAAATGTTCCATGATATTAAGGGGCCGATTACAATTTCGGTCGTAAAGGCTCCGTACGTCATTCAGTTTGTCCGAATCCGTGTTGGAAGCCTTGTTTCCGACTGACCGATTACGATGGTTGGAAACCATTCGGACTGTCCGACTCAGTTCCGACACCCGTCTGAACAGCATTCGGAGACCCCGAGTCAGTCGGAGCCGACTCATATGTCTCTATGGACCGCGTTACTGACCAAGCAATTATGATGTTGGATTTGGACAAATTTCCGAATCAGTCTGTCCGACCCAGATCGGATGTCAGAATCAGGCTCCGGTTTGGGGCCTTGAGGATACCCAAGGGACCCCCCGGTAAAACCATGCACAGTGTGGCAGGCACCCCTTTTTTCAATGGGAGCCTGTGTTGTTGGTCGGAACACAATCTCCCATTGAAGACAATAGGAGTCAGACTGAATGGTGTTCGGAAACCTGGTAATTGGTCGGTCGGACTCCCCCAATCCAAGTCGGTTGGAAACCATTCCGAGACTGAGCAGTCAGAATTCTTTCCGACCGACATCGTAATGAGGCCCTAAGTATTTAGTAGAATATTTCTCTGCACTATTAAATTTCCCCAATTCAAAACGACATACAAGTGTATGTTTGTGTCATCCATGTAACTGCACTATTTATGGCAAAAGGTGTGTCCTTTGCTACAAGTGCACACCACACAGACTCTGTCACCCATACAATTATATCCCATTCATACGTACACTTCTTCAGACATCGCCAAAGGGCTTAAAGACTCCTTTTCTTTTCTTCATAATGGAGTCACTCGTAAGTAGGAGCTTACGCGAGGAGATAAAAACTTTCATCAGATAATTACTTGGGGAATTATTATTACGCTCCTTTTGTTATTATAATTTTGGACTTCCAGAGTCGTTTGCAAACTGACCTGTGACTGTGGCCTGACAGGGGAAAGCCGTGCTGAGGAGCTCGCCGCACAGCTGGAGGAACTACAACTCCCACCACCCATTGTTCCATACAACGTGCATATAATCACGCCACCGCCTCGCGGCCTGTGTAGCCGCTTGCAAACTGACCTGTGACTGTGGCCTGACAGGGGAAAGCCGTGCTGAGGAACTCGCCGCGCCACTAGGGAACCACAACTACCACCACTCATTACTCCATACAACACGCATATAATCACAGCGCGGGACGGCCATGCCCATCATCACCCAGAAGGGGCTGGGCCACCCCCCTAACTTTCGGCAAAAGAGCAGCTTGACTTACATTGCCCAGAAGATGGTAAAACGGAAGGCGAAATCATCCGAACCCAGAGGTGAAATTGTCAACACACTTGACTCTTTTTTACGAAGAGCGGCGGACGTACTCTCCAAGGAGATCAAGATCACAGAGCGGCGTCTGTCTCTTGGGGAAGTGAGATTTGCCCCGGGATTACCTGTACAAAGCCCTGCGTTGATCACCTCAGTCCTGACAGTAATTGCTGGCCCTACCCCCTCATCTGACATTGTTCCAGACTGTGGACATGAGGACAGCCCACCAACAGAATCTCCTAGCAAAAAGAGAAGGGGGAGGGCGAAGAAGACCACTGAAGCAAAGATTGTGAGACCCCAGAAAATCGCTGATCCAGTCATAGAATTTCGTCCTCTGTTCGGACGGTTGCCCCACAGACCACAGATGAACTATGCCAGAAACTGGAACATTCTCTTACCTTTCTCCTTCAACCACTTTTCACCAGATTGACTAAAATTGAGGAATCTATGACACAGCTATCTAATATGTTATCTACCACCTTTAGGGCAGGGGGAAGGAGGGTCGGGTCCGAAATTCTAGTACAGAACTTCATAATCTGCCATTGCCATTGTCTTGTATTACCCATCCCACCGCCCTTACTAACTTAACTCTGGAGCCTCCACCTACACTAATTCTTTCACATCTATCAAATGATACTGTGTTGAACAATAATCATTCTAATGAGAGTACGCAGGTTTCTTCAACTGGGTCTAGAGAAAGGTGCTCTTCACGGACCTTCCAGCCTTTATACAGACGTTTCCCTCTAGCTTCAGATAATTCGGAAGTGGCAGGGAGGGGTGTTGCTATCGCTCTAAACATTCCACACACAAATAGTGACCGCTTAGCTGAGGGTGACACAGGTGATTCCCTAAGAGGGTATAGGATGCAACATCAGACCTTGACACTCAAGCCAGGAGTGAGATTGGACCTCCCACCGGCAGCTTGTCCATTAGTCATAGTATTGGCTAATACTCCAGAATTAAAACTGAATCAGCTGGAATCTATTGAACAGCTAATTCATAAATCCCTTCATTGGCTTTTTAAATACACAGGGGAAAAATTCAATTTGTATAAACATCTCATTATGGCTAGGAGAGTAAATTGGGTAGGAATTTGGCCGGAAGTTATTGGAGGGGACTGTATTGTTATAAATTTTAATAATCAGTATCTCGTAGGTGATCTTTTGAGAATATTTCCAAACACTCCCTGCTCTTACTCTGAGATTTGTGCTCTTCCGCTAGGCTTCTTTTACAAACCTAGTGGATTATTCAAACCAGCCCACTCCAAATCTAACCCATTTTATCACTCTGATCGCTCTCTTAGTCTGTGTCTTCCCAAGTTAGCCTACCTGTTCCTCTTACTAACAGATCTGCTCTACTGGAGGGTTTGTCTGAATGTGATTGACTGGCTGACCCACACATTTTACTCCTTGACGTTCAACATGTACCATCATCTAAAAGGAAAGCTACAGCTCTATTGTGTTCTCCCAAATTGCAAGAAAATATGTGTACTCAGAATGATAGTTCACTTCTCCCTCAGACCCCGGATTCTACGATAAATACCCCAGAGTTCACTAAAGTAATCTCAAGGAACATCGCGGGGTATAACCAAAAAAAGACTAACCCTGATTAGATATCTTTTTTAGCTGGCTTTGACATCTTGTGTCTCAAGGTGACTTAGGAAATTAAGAACGTTCACTTGAATGGGTATCGTTCATTCCAGTCACCTGCCATGCCATCAAATGCCGGTCGTTCAAAGGCAGGTTTACTAACATTGGGGCCTATGCATCAACAATGCCATTTGCGATTCCTTATTAGCGAAAAATAAGGAATCGCTAATAAGGAATAGCAAAAGGCTATGCATGTAGGAATCGCTATTCAAATAGCGATTCCTTAATATTCCTTATTACCGAATCGGTAATACCGAATCGGTAATAAGGAATACCTACCCATTCATTCCTATGGGCTTGGAGGCCCATAGGAATGAATGTAAAGCCAGTCTGTATTAGCGATTCGGTATTACCGAATCGCTAATAGCGGGAGCACTTTCAAGGGTGCCAGGGTGTCAAAAGGACACCCTGTTGCACCCCTGAAAATGATATGTGCACATATGTTGCACACACACATGCTCTAAGGGCATGTGTGTGCGCAACATGAAACTTTGAAAAATGCACAAAAGTGCATTTTTCAAAGTTTTTGCAAATTACCATGCAGTTCATCTTCATGGTAATTTGCTACCCTATTAGCGAAATCGCAAATTTTTTAACTTTGATGCATTGCATTTAAGGAATCTCACTTTGGGATTCCTTAAATGCAATCGCTATTTAAGGAATCGGTATTTAAGGAATCCCTATTTAAAGAATCGCTATTTAAGGATTCCTTAAATAGCGATTTCTGCTTTTGGGTTGATGCATTGGGATTGGGTATTTTTTACTTAATACCGGGAGCTATTACCGAATCGGTATTTTACCGACTGGATTTTGGGTTGATGCATGAGGCTGATTGTTGTCTAACACACTTTCACTAAAGGTAAAATAATTCCTAAACACATCCTCATATTATCATATTATTCTCTGTGAGCCTTACAAAGATAGAACTTGTATTCTCATGCATTTTTATAATAATAATTATGGTACCAACCAAGCGGAAATTCTGGCTCCCCTAGAGAAAGAGATTGCTACATTGGAGCATACATACCACAATTCTTGTGATATAGTTTGGATGAGCGATTTTAACGCCTACCCCAGTAAAAGGTCTGATACTCTTGCATGTGGGCTGATAGATGCAGAGGGCCATTCTGTCCCCCATTTTAATCACAATGAGTATGCCGACCTTCTTAATAGGCTATTAATAGCAAAAAATCTTGTAATGATAAACCCACAAGGTATTGTAACCGGTCAGTTAGATTTTACGTTCTCTTCTAGTTCCCACTTTTCAACTCTTGATTATATTCTGGTTTCAGACTCAATCAGAAACTACTTTACCCAAATAAAGACTAATTTCAACGCTTTTAGCGATCACGCCGCAATTACATATCAGATCCCGTCCCTTGAAAATCCTAAACCTTCAGCTAAGTTAGCCATTAAGCCTCTGATTGCAAAGAAAAACGTGGTGCCCTTAAAGTGGGAGAAGGTGGATTTTTGCAAGTTTGTTGGGAATATAGTAGCTAAGCAGGCATCAGAAATATTGATACGTCTTAACCCAATTACTAACAACGAAATGCCATTAGCCTTCGAACGAATCATATTTGAAGCTAAAGGGAACCGTATTGCCTCCTCTTGGTTTAATGATGATTGCGCAAAAGCACTTAAAATCCTTCATATGGTTTTGAAGTTTAAATCCAGAGATCAGAACCTCGTGAAGACATCACGGCAGACTACAAAAAAGCAAGGATAATAAGGCGAAAGTTTATAAAGGATAAGATGTGGTAAAAGTTGCAAAGGGCATCAGGACTAAATAGTTCAAAGGGCTTTTGGTCCGTAATCAACACCCCCTTTTTGGGAGATGATACTATGATAACCACAGATATTCATGTGGAAGAGGAGGCATGGATCACACACTTTGAAGGTGTTTTTAGTAACACACACGGTCTAATCCCTCTGCCACCGCCTTTGTCGCTATCTAGTTTAGAAGATAGGATTACTTTTAGCCTGCAAGAGACACAGCTTGCTCTCAGCCAGAGTAAAAGATTAAAGGCACTGGGTCCAGATGGGGTCCCAATTGATTTCTTCTTAGACAAGCAAGGTCTTTGGGCACCACTCCTCATAAATGCTTATAATAACATAGGCCAATCAGGTGTACCATCCTGAGGAAGAAGACAGTTATCATTCCCATCTACAAAAAAGGTGAAAAATCTGTTCCCCAAAATTACAGGCCAATATCTTTATTGGATTCCACAGCCAAATTAATGGGCCGGTTACTTTCAAATAGATTGGAGGAGTGGGTTAAGGATAAGAACATAATAATCCCAAGAAAAGGAGAGGGAGCAGTAGACCAATGCGTGAATCATTGGAAAATACACGGCGGCTAAGAACAGTCATTTATAGCTTGCCTTTATGGATTTGTCGGCAGCCTTCAATTGTGTGGCACAATCTAAATTATGGCTGATCATGGAAGCCATGGGAATCGAGATGCACAAGGCACTTTAGAATTACTAGTGGTGTGAGGCAAGGTTGCGTGCTCTCACCCTTTTTATGTGCTTCGTGTACTAATTCCGTCGAATCTGCTTTGTTAGGTTCCACTATAGATGTTCCCTATATTAACTCCTCCCCCGTACCGATACTCCTCCACGCTGATGACGCCGTGCTTATTGCACGTACCGGTAACACGTTACAGCTACTAATAGAGCAGTACTCAGAATGTATGAACAATTTGGACCTGAAGATTAATTACACTAAATCCTTTGTTTTTGTGGCAGAGTCTAAGCAGCAGAAACAACCTCGATTTTAAGGTTTAAAGTTAGAGGTCGTAGATTCTTTTAATTACTTGGGGATCATGTTTGACAGAGATAACAATTGGAGAAATATGGTCTCCAATAGAGGACTATTGATGGGATAAAAACATTGGGGCTCCTTTTAAATTTGTAGAAAATTGGGACCAAGCCAATAGAAATAATAAAAAAGGCTTATGAGGCATAAACACTATCTGCTGCATCATATGGCGCAGCTGTTTGGGGTATATCTGTTATCTCTAAATTGCAGTTTATAGAGGATGGGTTTTTGAAAAATTTAATATCTCTCCCTCAATCCTGCTCTAATTATATCTGCTAGATGGAGTTGAGGGGTCCCTATATTTCTGATAAGATCCAGATCGCTCCTATTCTGATGTGGCACTCAGTATGGTGAAAATAAATTATTTCGTGAACCAGAGCTATTATACACGATTCTCTGAATTTAGATGGTGTAAATAAAATAAGCTGGCTAAAATACATCAGGGATACATTGCAAGCCGCTGGCCTACATAACCTATACGAGGATCCAAATTTGTGCCTGTCATTAACTAAACAAGAACTGAAAAGTCGCTTACTATTTTACTTCACCTCAAAGAGGAATGATCCTAACCGCAAATTGTCTACTGTACGGCACTATCAAACAGCACCTAGCATTATCAACACTAAGTTTTCATATCTGGTCCAAGCCCAACTAGATACTTGGACCCCTTTCACGGAAGAAGAGGTAGCCAAAGCAATGTCGGAGGTCAAAGCAGGATCACCGCTGGACCCCTGCCCACACTACATTTTCAAAAATAGGATCAAACTTATGCCCTTTTATCACCAGAATTATTAACTAAAGCATAGAAACAGCCTGTTTCCCAGATATATGGAAGAAAACAGTGGTTTCCCCCCCAAAAAAGCAGGCCTTAAAATGTATGACCCAGCGAACTACCGCCCCATATCCCAGTTGCCTTACCTTTCCAAGGTCTTGGAATGCTTAGTAAACAAACAACTGACTACCTTCCTGGAAACTAACGACTTTCTTGACCCCTCACAGACGGCTTTCAGGAGTAACAACAGCACTGAGGCCACCTCGTTAGCCATATCCGACAACATCAGATCACTTGTCGATGAGGGAAAAGCCATAGCTCTGATCCTGTTGGATCTAGTGCGGCTTTCGACACCGTCTCCCACTCTCATCTACTACGAATTCTACACAAAAAAGGGATCTGTCAGTAAGCCCTAGCTTGGTTTGCATCATTCTTAAAAGACCAAACACAAACAATACAAATAGGATCTTGCTCTTCCAATCCAAAAGACGTTAAGTATGGGGTTCCCCAGGGAGCCACCCTCAGCCCCACCCTCTTTAATGCTTACGTCTCATCTCTGGCGGACATCAGCAGAAAATGGGGAATTGAAATCTGCTCATATGCTGACGACACGCAATTGGTGATTCCCCTTACAAATCGGCTGACAAACACCGATACTAAGAATAACCTCATAAACTGTTTATCAGAACTTGCAGGTTGGATGTCTAAACACTGCCTAAAATAAAACGCTGATAAATCCGAGGTCTTGCTCTTTAGGGAAGCACATACAATCTGGGATGATAGCTGGTGGCCCCAGGCCTTGGGCACCGCCCCGGTACCGAAGCAGTATGCAAGAAATCTTGGCATCATCTTTGACGATGCCCTATCTATGCAAAAACAAGTCCATACGTTTGCTGAAAAGGTTTTTCAACCATAAAACTTAAAACCATAAAACTTTTAAGAAGACTTTTCCCATGGATTCCCCTAAAATACAAAAAAAAAGTGACTCAAGCGCTGTTCTTGAGCAGGCTGGACTATGGAAATGCTCTATTGTGGGCATGGTTGATCACTTGTTCACCGGTCTTCAGATGGTCCAAAACGCCGCTGCTAAGCTAATTTGCAATAAAAAGAAATTCAGCTCAGCTACAAACTGCCTAAAAGAACTATATTGGCTACCAGTAAGACAGAGAGCCAGCTTCAAGATCTTATGTTTTGCACATAAAACATTGCATAAAACAGGCCCCAAAATCCTACAAGATAGGCTAAAATTCCACGCTCCTTCACGGAACCTAAGATCCCACCACCAAGGCTTCGTCGTAGTCAAACGCACATACAGGGTCAGAATGGTTGACAGATCCTTCTCCAAAGTAGCAGCGACCCTATGGAGCAACCTTCCACTTGACTTACACCTCACAGAGGACCATGGACTCTTTAGAAAGAAACTGATAACCACTCTTTTCCCCAGATACTGAAGTTACCATAAAACAGATTAAGAGTAAGCAACTTAGCACAGGCATTCTTTCCTAGCGCCGTGATGTCCCTTGGGATGATTGATGCGCTTTACTAGTACCATAAAATACAAATACAAACATTTGTGTATAATCTCCAACACAGATATATCTTAGTGAGATTTCGCTTAACCACTACGATGCTCATGACGAGCTGGACTCGTCATGGCACACAGTGGTCGTGTGCTCATGACGAGTCCAGCTCGTCATGAAACATCGCGTGGGAAATCCCTCTGGTGCAGGCACCAGATGGTTTCCCTTTATGCTAAAATAGCCTCGGGAGCTGGGGAAGAGCTTCCCCAGCTCCCGAGGCCCCCCCCCCCCGCGGTTTCCCTGAAATGACGATCGGCGCGCACATCGCGCTGACGTCATTTCAGTGAAACCGAAGCTGAAATGAGCCAAGATGCTCATTTCAGTTTCAGTTTCTACGTGCTCAGGGGGATATCTCAGCCCCCTGAGCACGTAGAAACTCAGGAGAGGTATCGTTGGAAAGGGGAGAATCCCAGGAGGGCGATCCCCAAGCAGGGATACACCCACTAGGCACCAGGGAGGGGCGAGCTGCCCCTTGGGCAAGGGCCCTTGCTCCCCCCATAAATATTTTGGGACCATTAGTCTTTCTGCCCCCCTGGGGGGTAGATGGGTGCAGCAGCCCCCAATCTGCCCCCCGGGGGTAGAAAGCCCACTAGACACCAGGGATTTTGTTATAAGGTATTCATTAGGGGTGGGGGTTGCCCAAAACAGGCATGCCGATGCCCCCACCCCGGCACAAAATTAGTCTTTCTGCCCCCCTGGGGGGCAGATGGGGCATTAGCAGAAAGCCCAATAAACGCGAAGGATTTTGTTTTTGCACCATTTCTTTTTAGGGTGGGGGCTGCCCGAAACAGGCATGCCAATGCCCCCACCCCCCACCACCATTATAGCCTTCCTGCCCCCAATCTGCCCCCCCCGGGGGCAGATGGGGGCAGTAGCCCCCAATCTGCCCCCTCGGGGGGCAGAAAGCCCACTTGATGCCAGGGATTCTTTTACGCGCAATTGTTTTTAGGGTGGGTCTGCCTAAAACGGGCACGCCAATGCCCCCGCCCCACCACAATTACTGCCTTTCTGCCCCCCTGGGTGGTAGATGGGGCAGTAGCCCCCAATCTGCCCCCCGGGGGGGCAAAAAGCCCACTAGGCACCAGGGATTTATTTTTGAAAAATTTTATTAGGTTGGGGGCATTGGCATGCCCGTTTTTGGCAGCCCCACCCTAATTAAAATTTGCCCAAAAAAATCTCTGGTGTCTAGCAGGTTTTCTGCTCCCCCTGGGGGGCAGATGGGGGCATTAGCCCCCAATCTGCATCCCCGGGGGGGCAAAAAGCACATTAATCATCAGGGATGTTTTTTAGGCAAATTTGAATTAGGGTGGGTGCGGCCCAAAACAGGCATGCCCATGCCCCCACCCCCTCCCCTGCAAAAATGACAGCCTTCCTGCCCCCGAGGGGCATATGGGGGCATCAGCCCCCAATATGCCTCCCCGGGGGGGGCAAAAAGCCCAGTAGACGCCAAGGATTTTTTGGGCAAATTTTTATTAGGGTGGGGCCATTGGCATGCCCGTTTTTGGCAACCCCCACCCTAATTAAAATTTGCCCAAAAGAATCCCTGGCATCTAGTAGGCTTTCTGCTCCCCCTGGGGGTCAGATGGGGGCATTAGCCCCCAATCTGCACCCCCGGGGGGGGCCAGGCAAGGGCCCAAAACGTAGTGAGGCGACATCAACATTGCCTATCAAAAAATGTTTTGGGCCCTTGTCTGTCGTGGGTACTTGGGCCTCCCACACAAGTGAGGCACCATTTTTATCGGGGGACCTGGGGGAACGCTGGGTGGTGGGAAATTTGTGTGATCCCGGTGATGCCACAACTTTCCCACACAAAAATGTGTGAAAAAGTGATTTTTTCAGCTAAAATTGAGGTTTGCAGGGGATTCTGGGTAAGGAAACGTTGGAGGTTCCACGCAAGCCATACCTCCTTGGAAGCCCCCGGGTGTCTAGTTTTCAGAAATGTGTAGGATTGGTAGGTTTCCCTAGATGGCCACCGAGCACGGGGCCAAAAACCCAGGTGACCCCCCCTTGCAAAACCAGGTGGGCAATTTTGATGTCGCCTCACTACGTTTTGGGCCCTTGCCTGTCGTGGGTACTTGGGCCTCCCACAAAAGTGAGGCACCATTTTTATCGGGAGACCTGGGGGAATGCTGGGTGGTGGGAAATGTGTGTGAGCTCGGTGATGCCACAACTTTCCCACACAAAAATGTGTGAAAAAAGTGATTTTTTCAGCTAAAATTGAGGTTTGCAGGGGATTCTGGGTAAGGAAATGTTGGGGGATCCACGCAAGCCATACCTCCCTGGAAGCCCCCGGGTGTCTAGTTTTCAGAAATGTGTGGGTTTTGTAGGTTTCCCTAGGTGCCGGCAGAGCTAGGGTTCACAAACTACAGCTAGGCACTTTGCCAAAAAAGGGTCATTTTTCACTGCGAAATTGAGGTGTGACCACATTGCATTTTGCGCCGTTTCCTGTCACAGGCACTAGGCCAACCCACACAAGTGAGGTACCATTTTTCTCGTAAGACTTTGGGGAACGCGGGGTGGGTGGAAAATTTTGGATCCACGCAGATTCCAGAACTTTCCACCACAGAAATGTGGGGAAAATGTGTTTTTTTGGACAATTATTTAGGTTTGCAAGGGATTCTGGGTAACAGAACCTGGTGGGAGGCAGCTAAGTCACCCCATCCTGGATTTCCCTGGGTGTCTATTTTTCGAAAATGTATAGGTTTGCTATGTTTCCCTAGGTACCGGCAGAGCTAGGGTTCAAAAACTACAGCTAGTCACTTTGCCAAAAAAGGGTCATTTTTCACTGCGAAATTGAGGTGTGACCACGTTGCGTTTTGCGCCGTTTCACTAGGCCGACCCACACAAATGAGGTACCATTTTTCTTGTAAGACTTAGGGGAACGTGGAGTGGGTGGAAAATTGTGGATCCACGCAGATTCCAGAACTTTCCACCACAGAAATGTGGGGAAAATGTGGGTTTTTTTGGACAATTTTTTAGGTTTGCAAGGGATTCTGGGTAACAAAACTTGGTGGGAGGCAGTCAAGTCTCCCCATCCCGGATTCCCCTGGGTGTCTAGTTTTCAAAAATGTATAGGTTTGCTAGGTTTCCCTAGGTGCCGGCAGAGTTATGGTTCAAAAACTACAGCTAGGCATTTTGCCAAAAAAGGGTCATTTATCACAGCGAAATTGAGGTGTGTCCACGTTGTGTTTTGCGCCGTTTCCTGTCGCGGGCACTAGGCCGACCCACACAAGTGAGGTACCATTTTTCTTGGAAGACTTTGGGGAATGCGGGGTGGGTGGAAATTTGTGCATCCATGCAGATTCCAGAACTTTCCACCAGAGAAATGTGGAGAAAATGTGTTTTTTGGCAATTTTTTAGCTTTACAAGGGATTCTGGGTAACAGAACCTGGTGGGAGGCAGTCAAGTCACCCCATCCTGGATTCCTCTGGGTGTTTAGTTTTCAAAAATGTATAGGTTTGCTAGGTTTCCCTAGTTGCCGGCAGAGCTAAGGTTAAAAAACTACAGCTAGGCACTTTGCCAAAAAAGGGTCATGTTTCCCTGCGAAATTGAGGTGTGACCACGTTGCGTTTTGCACCGTTTCCTGTCGCGGGCACTAGGCCGACCCACACAAGTGAGGTACTATTTTTCTCAGAAGACTTTGATGAACGCGGGGTGGGTGGAAATTTGTGGGTCCACGCAGATTCCACAACTTTCCACCACAGAAATGTGGGGAAAATTTGTTTTTTTTGTCAATTGTTTAGGTTTGCAAGGGATTCTGGGTAACAGAACCTGGTGGGAGGCAGTCAAGTCACCACATCCTGGATTCCCCTGGGTGTCTAGTTTTAAAAAATTTATAGGTTTGGTAGGTTTCCCTAGGTGCCGGCAGAGCTAGGGTTCAAAAACTACAGCTAAGCACTTTGCCAAAAAAGGGTCATTTTTCACGGCGAAATTGAGGTGTGTCCACGTTGCGTTTTGCGCCGTTTCCTATCGCGGGCACTAGGTCGACCCACACAAGTGAGGCACCATTTTTCTCGTAAGACTTTGGGGAACGCAGGGTGGGTGGAAATTTGTGGATCCACGCAGATTCCAGAACTTTCCACCACAGAAATGTGGGGGAAATGTGTTTTTTTGACAATTTTTTAGGTTTGCAAGGGATTCTGGGTAACAGAACCTGGTGGGAGGCAGTCAAGTCACCCCATCCTGGATTTCCCTGGGTATCTAGTTTTCAAAAATGTATAGGTTTGCTAGGTTTCCCTAGGTGGCGGAAGAGCTAGTGTTCAATAACTACAGCTAGACACTTTGTAAAAAAAGGGTAAATTTTCATTGTGAAAATCTGGTGTGTTCACGTTGGGTTTTGAGCCATTTCCTGTTGTGGGCACTATGCCTACCCACACAAGTGAGGTACCATTTTTATCGGGAGACTTAGGGTAATTCAGATTTGTAAAGCAATTGTTGTTACCTATTGAATTTTGATGCATTTCTGCCTTCCAAATGAAAGACATTGTGTAAAAAAGAAGTCATTTTGAAAAATGACCGATAATTCTCATGCTAGTATGAGTATTCCCAATCTGGAAAATGTGCAAATATGTACTGTTTCTAAACTCTATAATTTGTTCCCCTTTCAGAAATACATAGGTGTCTTTCATACCGATTTTTCCATGTATACATTTTCTCACAATAATTGCTATATACCCGTAACATAATAAAAAACCATTGCAAATTTCTGCTCAGTTTTTGACTCTGTGTTCGTCGGGTTCTTGGTGAACCTACAAGTCCAATATATCCCCACAACCAGGAAGGTCCAGCGGATGTAACGGTATATTGCTTTCAAAGAGCTGTCATAATTAGAAGAAGTTACAGGAGAAAACGTTGACACAAAAGGCTGTTTTTCTCAACTAATTTTCAATTTTTCCTATATTTAACTGTTAGTTTCTATAAAGAAACCTTGATGGATCTACACAAATGACCCCTTGCTGAATTCAGAATTGTATCCACTTTTCTAAAATGTATAGCTTTCCAGGATCCATTATGCTTTCAGACCCATTTCTACCATTAACTGGAAGGAGGTTGAAAGCACAAAAAATAGCAAAAATAGGCTATGTCCCAGAAAAATGCCAAAACTGTGTAAAAATGTTGGTTTTCTGACAAAAGTCTGTCATTCCCTAAAAGCTGGGAAAATGGTGATTTCAGCCCCACAAGCCCTTTGTTGATACCATTTGCAGAGAAAAACCAAGGCTCTTTCATTTGCAGCCCGCTTTTCCCCCAAAAATAAAATGTTGCTGTATTTTGGCTAATTTCTGGGACCCCTCCAGGGGAATCCACAAACCCTGGGTACCTTTACAATCCCCATGATGCTAGAAGAAAAGGACGCAAATTTGGCGTGGATACCTTATGTTGTCAAAAAGTTACAGGGGCCTAAGCACGCACTTCCCCCAAAAAACCAAAAAAAGGCTTAGCACGGGGGGGAGGCCTTGCAGCGAAGGGGTTAAACTATATCCCCTTATGCTTCTGTCTGGCTTTGTTCTTTTTATCTGTTTTAAATAGAAGGAAGTTGAATTTATAACTGGGTATTTAAATTTAATTAAAAAGTCGGTTGGAAATGTGTACACATATATATGAACTATTGTATTTTTAGCTTATAAATGTCTTTTAAAAAAATGGTATTGTTAAAGCTACAATTGTTGTTTTAAACTATGCTCTAACTACATATCAGTCTAAATTTTTATTTATTTATTCATTTTTATTGATTGTTTTATCATGATGAATGTATGTTTGTAGAATACCTTTTATGCTGATATTTTATTGGCGAAATAAAGTTATACCGACTGGCATCTCCAAAGAGCAGGCTCTCACTGACACACACAAATGGCAGCCCTTTCATAGTGCCCTCAGTCATAGTATGTAGTTCAAACCAGAGTATATGGCCATTTAGATTTTAGGCATCAAGTCAGTAAAGCTGGCCATGAAGGTGTTTGATAACAACGCACAATTTGTTTGACCTTCAGCTCAATTCACAGACAATGTGGTAGCCCCATGGGCTAGATGATGTCACTAGCCTGGATTAGTGATTTTAGGATATGACAAGAGATGAGGGTAGTCAAAAGGTCACTACAAAACTGTGTATTAATATATATGTTTTGGTCAGCATGTGAAAATACAAATGTTTTATGGTAAATTATGAGTCATGCTTGTGATAGATGTAGTAAAATTGTGCTACATCAATAAAGACCAACAAAAAGACACAAAACCATTATTTTTGTATCTTTAGAGGTCAATGCCCATCAGAAGTCGGATATCTGTAAGGCCATCGCCGGAAAGGTGCGGATCCTGGAGGTCTACAAGCTGTGCAGTCATTGCAGTAGGAGTTAGGAGGACCTATGACGTTGGACATAAAAGTCAGCCGAAGTCCAACTCCGGAAGTACTCCCAACGTGGGAAGCACATGCGCCTCACCCTGATCCCCAATGGCCTGCATTCTTGTGGTGGCCTATCCCCAGCTTGATGGACAGTTGAGAGCCCAACAGCAGCATGAAGAGGGTAAGTTCTTATTTGAGTTTCACATGTTACATTACTATTTTTTTGTCACAGCCAGGGTTTTTCCCTTCAATATAAAGGGTGACCCATATCCAACGCGCAGAAAGAGTTCTTGAAGGTGTAAGTTTTGCACAATATGTGTGATGATTTGCTTTGTCTATTAATTTGTTGGAAAGGATCCTGCCTGATTCCTGTTCACTACGAAAGGCATCTTCTTAGCAAACAAATGGCTGGCTAAACTACACTTACACATCAGGATGTTTGATGTCATGAGGGACAGTTGTACCAAACAGGCCACTAGTCTTTGTTGTGTCATGTGTGATGCTCCTTCACTATTGTGGATGATGTAATGGTAGACCAGTTACATGTGACATATCATACTATGCATTTATGATACAGTGGATGTGCCCAAATGTCACATTGGTAAGTTAGCATTTTACAAAAACAAGAGCCAGAATCACTAGTCACATCAGAATTAATGGCTACATTTTGGAGTCTCAAGAATCAAAAGAGCAAGGGTGAAGTTAAAGTTCCACCCAACTTCCCTTAAATGAACATGTAAAATCAAACAGTGTGGAACATTTGTGTTGAGACAGGGGGTGGGGAAGGCAACACCAAAATTGTTGGGAGACCCTCAACAGTGTTTTTCCCTCAAAGGCATATCTCCTGTTGGCGTACTTAGCCACTGATCGTTACATCAGTGGGTCTACCAGGAGGGATTGTCTCTTGAAACTGAGACCATATGGGATCCACCATGTGAGGAAAAAATGGTTTAAAAACACCTGCTATCTTTAGAAAGAATATATTTTATTAAGAAAATCAAAGGTAGTAGTATGATTAAAAAATGCGGGATGTGAAAAGAGAGGTTTTGGTGTCCCTCATATATATATCTCTGGAAGAATCAGGTCAACATGTTTCAGACAGCTTTGCGCCGTATGGGTCGATGGCTTTCGCCAGGACTGATAGGTTGTTTTATAAGATCCCTTCATGAAGTCAAATTAAATCAAATCAAATGGGACACTTTCCCTCCAACTTTTGAAGTTTTTTTCTTCTTTTTTTGACATATGGGACTCTTTGTCCAGTCCTGGCAGGAGGCAAAAAGACATGGAGAACAATGTCTTATGTAACCCTTTTGGGGTTGTTCGTCTATGTGAGCAAATGTAATAATTGCTCATGTTTTCAAATACTAGGATGGATCTTGATTTGGCGGGGCTCTATTATGAAAGCCTTCTCTAGACGAATTTTGGACAACTAATGCTGTGTAGATCTCACTGTATTTCAAAATGATAAGGAGTTTGAGTCTAGGTAGATGTAGCATAGATTTACCTCTGGTTTCAGGCCAAAGTATTCCACTGAATCTACTCTTATAGGTGTCACTGACTACATTAAACTTTCCCTTGACAACAATAAGGCGGTGTTGTTAGTGTTGCTGGCCTTGTCCTCAGCTTTTGATACAGTGTCTCACCAAAAGTGACTCCAAAGATTGAATGAGATTGGAATTCAGGGACTTGCTCTACAATGGCTTTCGAGGTTTTTAGATCTTCCGCTCTCGCATCATGCTGCGCACGAAGGGGGTTCCACAGTGCTCTTGCCTTAGCCCTACCCTGTTCAATGTGTATGTGGCCCCTCTTGCAAAAATCATTAGAGATCATGGGTTCACTCCCTTTTCCTTTGCGGATGATACCCAACCCAAAATCCTGGCCTACCTGGCCACGCCCTGGAAGTGAAGGCGTGAGGCCGAGGAACGGCTGGGGAATGACGAAGCCAGTCTGATAGTGCCGAGGACTGTGGATTGCGGGCTTCGATGCTGGGGGCCAGTTAAAGGAGCAGCCACTGCCGAGCGGGAGATGCAGAGCCCTGTGACGTGTAGAGGAGTACGATAGAAGTATCATCAGTGGTGCGACGCGGTGCACAGAGCTTCCCGGTGGAGAGGTGAGAGCGCACTGCCACGGGGAGCCAGGATGCATCAGGATTCACTACCACAGGGGTCGTCCGCTTTCCTTGATGGCCTTGGCCCTGAACCTGCTGATCAAAGCTGCATACTAAGGCCCGTACCTATGCATTAAAAGCTGCATTTTAAGGCATCTCGGCTGCTACAAAAAAAGGCTTAGATTATAATATTAGCTCGCTCTTGCTTGATTAAGGCTGCCGAAGGCTGGATACTGATGCCTGTACTTGAATATCAACGCTGCATATTAAGATTCTTTCAGCTGCTGGTTAAACTGTTTTAAGCACTAAGGAACTTTTATGACAGCAGCTTAATAGATAAATAATCGCCAGGAGCCCCACAGCGCGGGAGACCCTGACTGAGTCTGCTGCAGGGTGGACCACAACCCCCAGGGTCCATCGCGGCATTTGCGCCACCACCCAGTGACACAGCACAGCAGGAGGCGCATAAATAATTGCCAGGAGCCCCGCCCGTCAAAGCCAGGAAGAGGCAGGGCTGGGCAACCACTCTGAGCGGTCGTTCACGAGCTGGACTAAGGCGAGGGAGTGCCGTGACATTACCCAGGTACCTTATCTCACACCTTCTTATGTTAATGAACTGTATGTGTATGCATTGACAAGTAGGGAGAGCATGGCAGGATGGGGAAACGCAAGGCCAAAGAAAGCCCAAATGGAGCAATAAAGCAGGCTAAGAGACCATCAGTAAACGCCGCTTGACAACAATAAGGCGGTGTTGTTAGTGTTGCTGGCCTTGTCCTCAGCTTTTGATACAGTGTCTCACCAAAAGTGACTCCAAAGATTGAATGAGATTGGAATTCAGGGACTTGCTCTACAATGGCTTTCGAGGTTTTTAGATCTTCCGCTCTCGCATCATGCTGCGCACGAAGGGGGTTCCACAGTGCTCTTGCCTTAGCCCTACCCTGTTCAATGTGTATGTGGCCCCTCTTGCAAAAATCATTAGAGATCATGGGTTCACTCCCTTTTCCTTTGCGGATGATACCCAACCCAAAATCCTGGCCTACCTGGCCACGCCCTGGAAGTGAAGGCGTGAGGCCGAGGAACGGCTGGGGAATGACGAAGCCAGTCTGATAGTGCCGAGGACTGTGGATTGCGGGCTTCGATGCTGGGGGCCAGTTAAAGGAGCAGCCACTGCCGAGCGGGAGATGCAGAGCCCTGTGACGTGTAGAGGAGTACGATAGAAGTATCATCAGTGGTGCGACGCGGTGCACAGAGCTTCCCGGTGGAGAGGTGAGAGCGCACTGCCACGGGGAGCCAGGATGCATCAGGATTCACTACCACAGGGGTCGTCCGCTTTCCTTGATGGCCTTGGCCCTGAACCTGCTGATCAAAGCTGCATACTAAGGCCCGTACCTATGCATTAAAAGCTGCATTTTAAGGCATCTCGGCTGCTACAAAAAAAGGCTTAGATTATAATATTAGCTCGCTCTTGCTTGATTAAGGCTGCCGAAGGCTGGATACTGATGCCTGTACTTGAATATCAACGCTGCATATTAAGATTCTTTCAGCTGCTGGTTAAACTGTTTTAAGCACTAAGGAACTTTTATGACAGCAGCTTAATAGATAAATAATCGCCAGGAGCCCCACAGCGCGGGAGACCCTGACTGAGTCTGCTGCAGGGTGGACCACAACCCCCAGAGTCCATCGCGGCATTTGCGCCACCACCCAGTGACACAGCACAGCAGGAGGCGCATAAATAATTGCCAGGAGCCCCGCCCGTCAAAGCCAGGAAGAGGCAGGGCTGGGCAACCACTCTGAGCGGTCGTTCACGAGCTGGACTAAGGCGAGGGAGTGCCGTGACATTACCCAGGTACCTTATCTCACACCTTCTTATGTTAATGAACTGTATGTGTATGCATTGACAAGTAGGGAGAGCATGGCAGGATGGGGAAACGCAAGGCCAAAGAAAGCCCAAATGGAGCAATAAAGCAGGCTAAGAGACCATCAGTAAACGCCGCTGCTAACTGTGTAGTAGACGATATAGACTCGTTAATTGAGGAAGTTGAGAGCCTATTAAGTGGCCAAAACAAGAACATGCAAGCGGGCCCCAAAATGGCATCTATCTTTTCACATAAAAATTCCAAGAGGAGAGTCACACATGCTGGTCCACTACCAAAGGATATTGTAATATGCCAAGCATTGACCAGCGACACAAACAACCAAGAACATCGGGAAGCTAGTCGATTGACTCAGTCACCACCTGCCGCCCCTCCCAAGAATATGGCGGAGGAATTAGTGACTGTAAATATTACGTGCTCTAACCGCTTTGACCCCCTAGCCACTAAAGACCCAGATTCTACTGATATCTCCAATAAAAAGGTTGCTAGTTCCCGCCTGGATTGTACTGTGGCCAGGTCTGTTGGAGGAGGAGTGGACGTCCCACACAGCGCTTTCTCAACTACGCACCATAACCTCCACTCTATCCCGATTGACACACCAGGGGTCAATATGGCTAGCATTGAGGGGAGACAGTCCCTGAATGTGGTAACTATACAACCCCACTTGACACACTCATTGGCATTTAATGAGGTAAGGGTTCAGCAATCAACCACAGAGGTTGTTGTTCTGGAACCTAGCAGGATTAAGGTCGAAGATTGCCTGTGACAGCTGGGGGAGGCTGATAGATAGCTATGATATCTGCCTCTTCCAG
Source organism: Triturus cristatus (assembly GCF_964204655.1). Classification (NCBI taxonomy): domain Eukaryota; kingdom Metazoa; phylum Chordata; class Amphibia; order Caudata; family Salamandridae; genus Triturus; species Triturus cristatus. The sequence continues at coordinate 353,493,719 of NC_140593.1, read as the reverse complement.
GAGACATGGGCAGTCGACAAATTTCATAGAGTAGGCTTCACCAATCATAGCGTAGAAGCCATTCCATCGAAAAAGGGTCGCCCAGTGGGTGGTCTAATAATTTGGATTAAAATTGATTTGGGGATCCACATCAGTAAGCTTGATACTGATAATTCTAACTTAATGACCCTGATTCTGAAAGACACCAGCTTAAAGAAATCTGTTCAACTAGTGAATATCTACAATAGGTTTGCCTCACAACTTCAAGATTCTCCAACTATTGCGCACTTAGATAAGATAATTGAGAAGGAAAGGACACTCCATCATATAGTAATAGGAGGGGATTTTAGTGTAACATTCGAGCACTTAGAAGGCACTAAAAACATCACCGACGAAGAAGACACGGAACTAGGCATTCCATCCCTGGGCCATGAGAAGTTAGCTAAGAACGTTAAAGTGGCCCTTCAAGTGGCTTCCCTTACCTACAAATATGGGTTACGAGCTGTGGATAACCACTCGAACTCAGATATCGGTCTTCACTACACCTACAAGCGAGTGAATTCCAAAACAAGAATAGATTATTTCCTGATGGACATACAACTATGGCCAAGTCTTGTTGATATGCGGGTTTTAGAGAAGAATGATAGTGACCATAATGCCCTCTCTCTAAAATTAAAAGAGGTATTTGGTTCCCGTTGTCCATCTGGGGAACTAAGGGGCTTATTTATGAGCCCTTGCGACAATCTGTTGTGTTACTATTTTTGACGCATCTGCGGAGTAAAACATGCCTCCTGTTGCCCCCTATTTACAACGTGACGCATCTGAGCCACTTTGTAAACCCCTGCGCTACATTATACCTGCGTCAGGTATAATGTATGCAGGGTGGGTGTTCCCACGTAAGTAAGCCTCATAGAAGTGACGCAGTGAAATCTACGAGATTTCACTGCGCCACCTCTAGGGTGCAAATGCGTCAATATCTTATGCCTGCCTCACAGCAGGCATAAGACTGATGCAGGCCCTTTCATATGGGACTTGCCCCGTGTGAAAGGACACATTGCTGGAGTTGCGTGACTTTTGTGACACACTCTAGCAATGTGTCACTTTTGCGCCTACAGATACGTCAGAAACACTGACGTATCTGTAACCCCTTGCGACATGATGCGTCATACAGTAAATATGATGCATCCATTATGTCGCAAGGAGGGCGCACTGAGAAGTGATGCATCGCTGCTTTCATGCAGCGATGCGTCACTTCTCATAAATGAGGCCCCAAATCCCCAGAATCACATTGTTACAAGCAACAACAATAGAAGGATTAAATGGCCACAAATAAGGAATAATGCAGAGTCCCTGTCAAAAATCTATACCATTGTTGCCAATTTTTTGGTGTCCTTAGGGCCTAACAACATGTAAAAAAAAAATTCAATGATTGGAGACGCTTTTAGGATTTTATTAAGTAACATCAATACATTATTTTACAAAACCTCTAGTAGGAACATAACCACAAGGTCCAAATCAAAGTTGTGGTTTAATGTTGACTGTAAATTAGCGCACCAGTCCTTGTTGGGTGCAATAAAGTCTGGCCAAAGAGAATCCATTATTACCCATAGAAGAGCCTACAAAAAGGCCCAACACGAGGCACATAGGAACTGGCATCAAGGGCAGTGGGAAGACCTACTTGCCGCGGCTCAGACTAGAAATCATTCAGACTTCTGGCACCTAAATGCAAAAGGGAAAAAAAGTTTAGTTGCGGAAGACAGCTTTCACATCCTCCCACAGGTTTGGGAGGATCACGTTTCTAGATTATATACAGGACCAGAGGAAAGTGAGGCAGCACCCAGGGAATTTTCTTACCAGGAAGCTGACACTGTCTTTCATTTTCAGTAGGGGAAACCCACAAGGCAATCATGACCATGAAGTGCGGGAAAGCCCCAGGCCTAGAACTAATACCGGGCGACCTTTATCTCTCTGAACCCCAAATATGGAGGGTGATCTTAAATTACACTTTTAATGCCATATTGGGTGGACCAGAGATACCAGCCGTGCCCATCCACAAGAAAGGGATAAAAGCGACCCAACAATATACAGGGCGATAAGTCTTATCGACATAGCACAGAAAATATTCTGTTGGCAATTGCTGAAGAGAGTGAATGAATGGATTAGTGAGGGGGATTTATCATCACCCCTGAAGGCAGGGTTTCGAGAGAAGACAAGCACTGTTGATCAGTTGCTTCGCTTCCTCTTGATCCTGTGGAAATATGTAAAAATAGGTAAAGGCTCTCTATAAGTGTTGTTTGTAGATCTAAGGGCCGCGTTTGATTTGGTACCACGGGGAAAACTTTGGACAGCTTTGACTAACCTTGGGTTACCACCAAACCTTTTGCAGATCCTTATCAGACTCCATACAAAACATTATGCCCAAATAAGATGGGGCAACCACAGAGGATTAACTAACCGGATAGGGGTGAGCCACGGAGTAAGCCAGGGATGCGTTTTGGCACCAACATTATTCACGCTTTATATAAACGGCCTGTTTGATCAGTTAAGGGACTGTAGGGGTGATCCCCCAAGCTTGCAGGACGTGAGGTGCCTGCACTACTTTTTGCAGACGACACCCTGCCAATTTCAAGGTCACCGATGGGGATCCAAAATTTAGTGGACCAATTTGGGAGGGGTTGTGAAGAACAGGGGCTGGAAATCAAACATTTAAAAACGAAATTCATGGTTTTTAATCATCACAAGTCTTTTAATCGAAATATAAAACTGGGTTCAACTGTGCTGGAGGAAGTTAATCAATTTGATTACTTTGGAGTGAGATTTGTTAATAAACTATCGTGGGCACCCCAAATACAAAAAAGTAAATTCTCACTACAACATGTGGGATCGGCCTTATGTAAAAAGCTAAAAAGTCAAGCTTTAGACCATTGATCCCAGTCACTCAAGTGTACCAGGTAAAGGGACTAGGGTCAGCGTTCTACGGCACAGAGTTATAGGGGAACGTAAATGTAGCAGTTATCAAGAAGGCCGGAAATAATTTCATCAGATTAATAATGGAACTTCCCTGACACGCACCACTTAAACCCATGCGACTAGATTTAGGAATGAGGAGCTTTTCTCACGTAATCACCCTCCGACCATTAGTCTACTGGATGCGCATATGGGCAAATGATTCACCACCACCCTTGAAAGAGTCAATTCAAGACATACTACTATTAGATACCAAAGGACGTATTGAGTGGTTTAACCATATAAAGACATGGTTGAACAAACTTGGCATGTTTGATTTGTGGCTTACCCCCAGCAAAATTGAAAAAAGAATGGTAATCCACCTTAAAAAAGAATTATTGGAACCATGTCAGGGTTAGCTGGCTCAACAAGAGTTCTGCAGGCGAACTGACAAGCAGGTTCCTCAATTTTAAAGATAACGGGCCCGATTCACAGAACTAACTTAAGACAAAATCCTAAACTTACTGCCATTTTGGTATTCACAGAAGGCACTTACTCATTTTGGTATTCACAGAAGGCACTTACTCATTTCGGTATTCACAGAAGTTAGGAGTCCTAACTTTAGGACTCCTAAATGCCTTCTGTGAATACCGAAAGTCTTAAAATTAGGATTTTTCGCAGTTTAGTAGTAGTATAGTTAGGACTCCTAACTTTAGGACTCCTAAATGCCTTCTGTGAATACCGAAATTCTTAAAATTAGGATTTTTCTCAATTTAGTAGTCCTAAATTTAGGACTCCTAACTTTAGGACTCCTAAGTGCCTTCTGTGACTACCGATAGTCTTAAAATTAGGATTTTTCTCAGTTTAGTAGTAGTATAGTTAGGACTCCTAACTTTAGGACTCCTAAATGCCTTCTGTGAATACCAAAATTCTTAAAATTAGGATTTTTCTCAATTTAGTAGTCCTAAATCTAAATTGAGGACTACTAAATTAAGAAAAATCCTAATTTTAAGACTTTCGGTATTCACAGAAGGCATTTAGGAGTCCTAAAGTTAGGAGTCCTAATTATACTACTACTAAACTGCGAAAAAAACTAATTTTAAGACTTTCGGTATTCACAGAAGGCATTTAGGAGTCCTAAAGTTAGGACTCCTAACTTCTGTGAATACCGAAATGAGTAAGTGCCTTCTGTGAATACCAAAATTAGTAAGTGCCTTCTGTGAATACCAAAATGGAAGTAAGTTTAGGATTTTGTCTTAAGTTAGTTCTGTGAATCGGGCCCAACATGTTACAAGACGAATTTTTAAATCGAATAGAGCCCTTGCTAAAATATTATACCTAAAATTTAGGTATGGTATTTTACAAATTAATAGTTTTGTTAGCAATTGGAACAGGGTTGATATTTCTCCCTGTTGCCCTGTGTGTGATCCAGTACTCGAGTCAGAAACACATTTCTTGTATTTCTGTCCGATGCATCAAGAAACAAGAAGAACATGGCTAAATCCTATTTGCCGGATTTTAGCAGCTACCCGCTTAAATGAGATCACTAGAATCCTGAAAAGTGACACCACAGAATACCTGGTCTTCGCTCTATCTAGATACCTGCTCCATGTATGGACCATAAGAAGCAAGACAGTAAAAATCACGAATAAAACTAAATAGGCCAGGCTGAAGGATTTATAGTGAAAGGAAGATCGTGATAATATGTAGAAGGCATTTTGCATGTTTTATACTTGATGGAATTTCTTTTTCATGTAATTATTTTTTTCATTAACGTGACCAAATGTATTAGAGGGGTATCACAATCCGTTTATAGGTGTACGGCATGTATAGGTCAACTGTTATTGCAATATGCTGTGGATGAATTTGTTTTTATACTTGCAAATATCTTAATTTTAGCACAAATTGTATTTCTGGTTTTAAATGGTATTAGTATTATGTACTTTACTAAAATTTCATAGTAACTGAACACAGATCTCTAAAACAGATAGTCTCGGTTTCCTAAACCAATTATTCTTCTCAAAATGTTTTTTCCTTCTTTCAATGAATTGTATACAATGTGCTTTTATGGTTTTAATGCAAAATTGAATAAAGGTATTTACTACCCAACTTCTTTTATCATTCGACCAAATCTTAATCTCTCTTTGCTCAATGTATGCAAGCAATTTCTGGCTGGATGAAAGTAACTTCCTCCAGCGTAATGCCTATATAACAGAAATCTTATTATTCTGCAACGCTCAAACTTTGGACCACTCTCTTACTATCAGAAATCAAGTAGCGGCCATCTCAGGCACTTGTTTTACACATTGAGTCTTTTATGGAGAGTGTTCCATCTTCTTCCTCTATTGGTACATAGGACACTGATTCAAGCCTTGGTAATTAGTCACCTCGATTATTGTAACGCCCTTCTAGCGGCGTCAAATGAAGCCTTGCTGAATAGGCTGCATGTGGTTCAGAACATGGCAGCCCGTTTGGCTCATAATATGCCCCCTAGAACACCCTCCCTCCCTTTGTGAGCCGTCTTCTTTGGCTACCCATCCGCCAAAGAATTAAGCTAAAAATCTGCTGTTTTGTCCATAAAGCACTTAATGGCAGAGGTCAAAGCTACCTTGCTGAAAAACTTATATGTTATCAACCTGGCTGATCTCTTCATTCAGGGGAGAAGGCTCTTCTTGTTATCCCCTGTTACAGGAAACTCCTTGCTGGGGGCAAAGCTTTTTCTTTTGACTTGCCCCACGGCACTGGAACTCACTACCTGTACATCTACGTAAGTGCTTGGATTTGTTTTATTTCAGGAAACTCCTGAAAACAGAACTCTTCAGTAACTGATCCTACTCATCATGCATTCCTGCACCTTTAGCGCGGAGATACCCCTTCGAGGGCGATTCTGGTGCTTTACAAATTCCGTCATTCATTCATTAATTCATCCCATATGGTCTCAGATTCAAGAGACAATCCCTCCTGGTGGAGGAAAAGAACCAATGATATAACGATCAGTGGCTAAGAACGCCAACGGGAGATTTACCTTTGGTGGAACTACATTTTGGACTCATATCCCATTTGTGTTTAGCATGAGATATACTATTTCAAACATGTTAAAGGGACAGATTTGCATGATGTCTTACTCCTTCCCAAATATGTCTGTAAGCCAGTGTTTTTTTGTACAAATACTTGTGATGGGCCTACCATTTTTGTAGAAACACCGACAGAACTGTGTACACAATGGTGACAGAGGAACACATACCCCCAAACCATTTTTCAATGTCCTTTGTTATGTCAAGATGATGGAGAAAAATGGGATACCTGTAGGGATTTTGGCATATTTCATGTTCAGTGAAATGCATCAAGGTGTGATCTGTTTCATTTTGTGAATTGCATTTGATTCTTTGATGTGGGTATCATATGTGAATCAGTGTATGTTATATTTTCTGTCATGTGGTACCACTTTTGCCTAAGGTGAAAGCCACCATAACTTGTTTAACAATTTTCACAATAGTGAGGCAACCTTGAGATAATTTGAGATATTTTGAAGTCAAACATGCATAAGTAGTTGTTCTGCCCTAAAGTGGATTAGAATTGTATCAAGCTCTATTTATTTACATATGCTATTGGAGTCATTTGTCAATCCACAATGACAATATGCCTACATTTCTTTAAAAGCTTAGGTAAATACATAGGGGTCTATTAGGATGGCGGACGGATGGCCGCCGCAATGTTAATCGCCAGAATCCAACCGCTGCGGTCGGATTTCGACTGCCGAGCATCCTAATTGGACCGGCGGTTATGCCGCGGTCCTTGCGGGTGGTCTTTTCCCGCTACCATGGTGGTCGGGGAGATTTTCCAACCGCCATCCTAATAGACCCCATAGTGTGTGATACATTGATAGCTACTTAAGTACTGAAACCATAAAATATGCTGTACATTTGTACTTTACTTGAGTTACGTGAGGTAAGTGTTACCATTGTGAACTGGCCAAACAAAGGAGACAGGCTTTCAGTTTCTACAACGATTGGTACAACGTCGCAGTATTTGTTGATATGCATTTTACTTTTAGTGTATGCCATTAATGCCGCATTTTTTACATTGTACACACAGTGTCCAAAGGTATTGTGGTGTATATCCTTATTGGTGACATACGTTCACTATTCTGGAGAACAAAGGCCAACCATTCAGAGGAGTTCAACAGTTCCTTTAGAGAAATAAATATAGTTAAGAGACAGACAAGATCATATATGTTGTAGAAGTTGTCATGGGAAATTACAAAACTGTGACCAAATGGTTTCAGAAGATGCTTTGTAATTGCATAAGATGATGATGTAAAGAACCTGAGTTTGTGAGCCTTGTAGCAGGTGCATTATGAAAACTAGGAAAAGTTTTGTGCTCCAAGTTATTGATCAATTGTATTTAGACAGCTTAAAAAAATGTTCTATATGTCTTTTCAGCATCATCCAGAGAATGCAAAGGAGACGTTGGCCACGTAGGCGGGGTAGCAGCTGGCCACTGTGTCTCGGCTGGTGAGATAACGTACACCGAAGGACAGAGTGACACGGAGGGTGAGGTGACTGACATTGAGGCCACCAGCTCAACATCTTCTTCGGAGGTCTCCCCACGCAACCGGTCCCTAGTAGTGGTGGACCCTACTGCTCCAGTTACACCTGCATCCGTGTCCACCACCCAGATATCTATCTCCACCCTCCCTCTTGATCCCTCCCAGTTGGCCATCTCTTCTCCCCCTAAAAGGACTGGGGTCTCCTTTGTCACAGGTGCCTCACCCCTTGCCCCTGTCCCCCAGCTGTGCTGAATGAGGAGGCTATGGACCTCATCCACAGTATCGCTGTAGGCCAGACTGAACTCCTGAATGCTCTACAGGGTCTTAGCTCTCATATGCAACAAATGCCAACTAATCTGGTAGGCATTCATAGTGGTATGTCTGGCCTATAGTGCCTTTTCAAGGTCTGCCTCCTCACTGACCGCAGCCTTCCAACCATCCCAACCTTATGCTCCACCTACTGTACCTTCACCATCCCAATTCCCTATTCTGAACCATTGTCCCAAACACACTCACACCTTTGAACGCACCCCCTCCAACACACAAGACTGCACACACACACATACACACATAGACAGCAAAAAACACAGGCACACCCACATTTACAGAAACCATACCCACATGCACCACCACTAGCACACATAGACACCACACCCACCACCACACCCACATCCACCACCAACACACCCACAGAAACCAAACTTACAACCACACACACATGCACCACTGCCACCACCAGCACACCCACAGACACTGTACCCACCACCACACCCACATGCACCACCACCAGCACACCCACAGATACTGCACACACCACTACACGCAAATGCTCCACCAGCACACCTATAGACATCGCACCCACCACTTCACCCACATGCACCACCACCAGCACACCCACAGACACTGTACCCACAATCACACACACATGCACTACTCCCACCACCAGCACACTAACAGACACAGCAGCCACACCCACATGTACCACCACCAACACACCCACAGACACTGTACCCACCACCACACCCACATGTACCACCACATCCACATGGACCACAACCATACCCAGCACCTACACATCACACCCATCCACACACATTAGAATCCACACCCACAAAACACTAAGACCCACATTCACCCAAACAACAGACACCTGGGAAGCAACAAACACCCAAATGTGCATGGCATACACAAGCCCCAGAGGTACCTGCACCCTCAACAGGCACATGTACATCAGACACTGCCACTCCCTCTACCTCTCAAACCCAACTCACTGTCAAAATCCTGCCCATTTTCCTGTAGAAGATGTCCTTTTTGCTCTTGCCCTAACCCTTTCCAAACCCCAACCTGACCTTACCAAATGCAAAGCTACCCCTTCCACACACCAACCCACCCTTTCCACATCCCAACCCAACCCTCCCAAAACAGAAACCACCCCTACTAAAATCAAATCTACCCCTTCCAAACCCAAGATCACCCCTCCAACCCCCACCTCCCAAGTAAGATCTTTGAGGTACCTTCTCTGCCCACTAGGTGCTCCTTCCTGATGAAGTTCCCCTTGGCAGTGAATTAAGAGGCAAGCTTTGTGCCACCGCATACCAGTGCACAGGACTTCGTAAAAACATTATGGGGCTGCCATTTGGCTTTTGAAGTATGTTGAGAGACTTATCTAATTGTTTGGATAAATCCATAAATTTGATTACATCACGTTAGTCCTGGCATCAATTTTCCTTTGCAATTATTTCATTCCAAGCAATGTTTCTGACTAAAATGTGAAGTACTTATTTTTCTTTGCCATGATGGTAGGTAATGCAGCAGATTTTTGTAATGTGTACTCTGTTAAGTGCATACACTGTTTAAAATAGTATGTGATGGTCATTTGAATTTACAAGCAGGCATTCATAATAGTAATGGCCACTAGCACCAACTAATTGATGTTTAAAAAATGTTGGGGATGTGCTACTACAGGTATGTCTGTTCCACCTTGATTTCTGATCAGTATGAGCACATATGCAGTACACCTTAAATCATATTGTGACTATTGAAATTGGATACAGTACAGGGCTTGCACTAGACAAGGGGAAATGTTATATGGATGTATATGTTGAATACTTTAAATTTGGGACTGACATTGATTTTACTGGTAATTTATAAGGTAAAGTTTGGACCTTGTCTAGCTTAATTTCTATATCATGTTACATTGCACTTATCCAAAAGATGTGTGATGCATCCAATTTTAATTTGACAATTTTTGAATTTTATTTAAACAGACCTGTTGGGTGACTTTTTGATTTTTGATTTAATATCCTTTTTGTGCATGTCCATTTTTTGAAGACAGCTTGCACCACATTTAGACATACAATGTGATCATACAAGTGTGTTACTTTAAATTTCTTAAACGTCAACATTAAGGGAATTTGCATTGCACATTGGTATGCTACTGCTTGTAAGAGAAATATAAAAATGCACAAGTCCAATGCAAATGTTAACAGACAATACAAATGACAACAGGTAAAAATGGAGCTTACCTTCCTTCTATTCTGTCCACTACGGTGTTGATTTTGTTTGTCATAAATCAGCAGCGGCAGGACTTGGAAGATCAGGTCCGTGGTGATTCAGGAAGTGTGAAGGTGAGGAAAGGTGAGCTTCTGCCTTATATCAGTTCCAATCCACCAACTCAGGTGTGGAGGTTTAAACGCCACAGTCAAGTCGGTGGGAAGGCACATTTTGATTCGCCTGGGGGATAAACTGGTGGTCCTACCGCCGACAGCCACTTTTGCCTATTGCGTCATTGACACATGTGAACATACCTGGCAGAGTAGGTGGTGCTCTGACTGCCAGCATCTAAATAGAGCGGATGGGCTGCCCAATAGGCGGGCAGTAAAACCGTCGAAAAAATGGTTATAGAACCATGTCAACCAAGATCTAAATCATGCCCTAAGTGATGCACTAGTGGGTTGCAGAGGGTTTGTGAGTCTGTGATTCTGGATATGATGTATTCTTGGTTACATGGTTCTAAGATAATTGTGTGGAGTTCTTCAGATAAGAAACTTGATAGTATGATTCAGGAGGTGTCTAGTAGTATTTTTTATTTTCCTAGGGCACTTTTGGACATCCTTTGGTGCTGTTGAAAGCATATCATTGTGCACGCAATTGTTTTATATTGTATTTCAAGGTAAAAATGGAAACACAGACACCCAAACACAGCCTTAAAGGGAACTAATCTGCTATAACAGTGACTTCTCTCAGAGCATCAGCATAGGAACCATTTTCAGAACAATAGTAGGACTGTTGGTATAGATCATTGGTCCCTTTTTCACGACCAGTTGTCTTTTAGAGTGATAATGTGGTGTATGTTCAGTAGGTTCAATTTACATGCTATTAAGAAGCTCATCTTTAAATTCTCCTACATGGTGCAATAATCATAAATGTATAAATGTGTTAGATTCACCAAATACTGGGGGAAGCAACTGTGAAGAGTGCTATAGCTCACTCCGTTTTTAGAGTCACAGGTATATGGTCAACCAACAAGAGCAAAAAAGTATGCATTTGGGTTTCTATTCTCTTACCTTTGAAAAACAGCATCGCAAGCAGCATGGGACTGTATTTTTAACATGGCCTAAACAAATCTGCAGACAGTGCCACCAAAGTGGCAGTTCAAAGGAAATATTTAAATTAAAAAGGTATGGAATGAGAGGCTGACAGTTTTAACCCACAGTACAATACATAGGATCTTTTGTCTCTGCATTTCAGACAAATCTGCTGCCGCAAAAGAATAGTTGCAAGCGTAGTAGGTTTTGAAATTGCAAAATGGTGTTGATGTAGAATAAAATTGCGCATCACAGTCTATCAGTAGTAAAATAATACCTAAATCAGTATACCTACTGGAGACTGTTTACAGAATTCTATGAAAATGTAGCCCAATAGAGTCCACTTCTCTTCTGATGAGGCATTAAAATATCATATTAATGTAAGGATAAATGTGATACATCAAGCCGATTGTAAATTAATCTGACATTTGATGGATTCTGCTATGGTGTAATTCGGTAAACAGAAAAGGCCACTCCAAATAAACAGTTCCGCAGAGTGCTTGGTAGGACTAAATTAAGGAGAGAAAAAATATCTGAAGATGCACATCGTATCTAAAATAAAATGTTTTCTGCTGTGTAGAATGTTACTACAGTATGTAAACTAGTGTATTTGATTAGCTGACTGCTCCCCACAAATCAGCATCTGTATACAATACCTCTGTCATTTACTCTGGTTTGATTTCGTGAGATCACCACTCTAACTGCTTATCATGTTATGAAGAAACTCTGTTTTTTTTAATGGCATTTCTGCTAAAAATAGCAGGCTGCTCTTGTTTAGTTTAATAAGCTTTTATTGAAATATAAGTACATACTAATAATCAGTACTATAGAACATTATATAGAAAAGGCATAACTAATGCCAAACATGACATATAGCGCAAAGCATTTGAAAAGGAACTAAATATGTTATATGAAAAATGATGAAGAAAGAAATGAGAAATGGAGAAACAGAAGGAGAGAAATAATGGAAGAAAATGAAAGTATGTTGCAACATTAATTCACACAGAAAACCACAAAGAAGTGATAAATAATGTGAAAATGTCATTAATGGACCACCACTTAGGCATGTGCATTACTTCTTCAAGAGAGAAAAGTGGACATTTCTCAAAACAAACCCAAAAAGAGAGACGGTACCAACACATAAAAATGCAAGACACCGCCATCTATTAAGGGACTTTAAAGGTTTAAAATATCTTTTCTAGGCCTATCATTCCCTAAAACTCTTAAACATAACATCATAAAAAAATTCCTAAAGATGGTATGAGGTTTGAAATGTTAAATTTAAATAAAGAATAAATGGCAAAGTGGACATCAATGCATAAATTCATGTTTCAAATGAAAATAGTGTGGAAATTATGATTAATAAAGACATTTGCCCTAAGATTAGAATATAGCATTTTGACAATTTTTTAAATATATACTACCAATTAATATGGTCAAAAGGTTTTTCAGCATCTACTCGTTGTACAGCTAAGGGCAAGTTGTAGGAGGAAACTTTAAAGATAATTTTGGAAAGGATGCAAGCATTATCTGATTATAATCTTCCTTTAACAAATCTAGATTGATCAGTCTTAATGAGATTTGGAATAAGGGATAGCAACTGGGGTGGAAGAATGTTGACATATATCTTACATTCACTTTTAATTAAGTAGCTAAACCTCAATTCTTTACAAAACCTTAGACACTTCTTTTGTTTAGGAATGACAATAACGAGGGCATCCAGCAATGTATCATGAGCTAGGGAATTGTGTAGAAACAATTTGCATTGTTCTAGCAATTTAGGTTCAAAAAAGAAAAAAAGATGGAAAAAAAGAGTCATTGTAAGACAATCCAGAGTAGGTGTTTTAGCTTTTTTAGCACAGGAACAGCAGCTTAAAACGTCTTGTAAGGATATTTCACACTCTAATCGATCTAACTCAATATTAACAGTGTTAGGCTCTGGAATACTGGAGAACAATGTATCAAGTACAGAATGGGAAATAATTGTGTCATACTAATAAAGAGTTTTATACAGTTTTTCAAATAAATTAGAGGTAAACTTAGACACCACAATCTAATTATTATTCTCATCAATAATGTTGAAAATTGGTTTGAGTTCTCTTTTCACTTTTAAATATTTGGCAGCTAATTTCCCATGCTTATTTTGGCCAAACAATATTTTAGGTTTAATAATTAGAAGATATAGTGGGCTTTCAATAGGGTCTGTTGGGTTTATCTCTGGGAGGTATTGGAGGCAATGGGTTTTGGCCCCATATTTATACAAACCATGAGGAAATGTTATCAGGGAGCATCAGCAAAAATCTTGATAAACAGAACGCTTACCTCCAGTTTTAATATTCAGAGGGGGACCAGGCAAGGTTGCCCCATATCGCCTCTGTTATTTGACTAATATATAGAGCCACTGGCACAGGCTATTAGACTAGATGATCTAATCCTTCATTTTAAGTCTCAGCTTTATCAATGTAAAATAGCTTTATATGCTGACGATATAATCCTATACACTAGCAACCCAGAAGTAACTATCCCATGATTTTGGCTCTATCTGTGGTTACTTGGCCAATTCCTCTAAGACAGAGGTGATGTGCTGGAATATCGATCAGTGGGGGGGGACCGATTAGCAAAGAGTTCAAATATCTGGGCATTGATATTGTTAAAGATCTCGAGAAAATTCCCCTCATTAACCTGAATAAAAAAATCAAGGAAATAGATCGTCTCTTTGCAAGGTGGAGGAACCTTCCCCTGACTATCTATGGGAAGGTCAACCTAGTGAAGATGATTATTCTTCCAAAGCTGACCTATTTGTTCAACGCAGTTCCCCTGACCTTTCCCCAACAGAATATCTCTAAGATTCAAAGTAAGATTGGGAGTTTCATTTGGGGGGATAAGGGAGTAAGGCTGTCATGGAAGAAACTGAGGTGCAGACTAATTAAAGGTGGGTTAGCTCTCCCAGATATCAGCTGGTATTTAGTCGAATTCCAATTTAAAGCTACACTTATGCTACTGTCTAAACCAGCTGGAACCGCATGGGGAAGGTTGCTCTGCGAAATGGCAGCAAACGAGGGCGGGGGAGGCGCAGAAGGGTTCCTTAACAAGTTTGGGTCCCCCAAGTTCTTTTAAAGAGTGTGATTGAAAGTTCTTAAGACTGCCCTAGAAACTTGGTTTAAAGTAAGAACCAGATGGGAAATTGGCTATTACTCCCATTTTGCCCCTCTATGGGACTCCCCGAGGACACCACCCTGCCTTCAAGATGGCTTAGCTGGTCCCATTAAGAGAGTGGGAATCTCAATATGGTCCGACCTGGGGGATGTAAATGGAATCCATCCGTGGGAATTGTTAAGAGCCAAGATAGGTTCTAGTTTCTCAAAGTTTAGGTTCCTACAACTCAAATCCTGGTTTGAGGCAGACAATGAGGGCATAAGAGGAGTTTGGGATATAGAGATCCTTTTCCAATCTGTCCAGCCACTGAAGAAAGAAATTTCCATCTGGTATAAAAAGCTTTTGGACGCTGATGATTTAGGAATTCCACCACAATCATCGTCTTGGAACCAACCCCCCTTCGAATCTACCATTGGCGACCTCTTAGAACCATCTTTAAAACTACTGTATAAGTTCATTAAACCAGCTAGTTTAAAGAAAAATCACTTTTTTGTCACCAATCGCCTTTTTTACACACCCCCTAGAATTGCTAAGTTCGCCCCACATCCTGTGCCAAAATGCCCCAGATGTATGGCACCTAAAGCCAATGATGTTCACATTTTTTACAAATGCTCCGAACTAGGCATGTTTTGGAAGGGGGTAGGAGACTATTTGTGCAACATCTTCAAAGTTAACATTGAGGTTAATGTTTCATTAGTGTTTTTCACTAATGACGGTCTTTCCACTTCAGACTTAACATAGACACACAGAGGGTTGTTGTTATGTCTGATCTTGCTTGCCCGTAGGGAAATATATATAAAATGGAAAGATCCCCACCCTCCTAAAACAGAAGAATGGCTAAAATCCTCACTTGCAATGGCTCGCCTTGAATCTGTAGGGACTAGTGATAGATCTACGAACATTTGGCAGCCCTTTATGACCATGAGCCGAGAACTGAGACTATTATGACATCTATGGAAATAATCACTTGGTCCTATGATTACACCAAAACCCCAAAAAGGGGCTGGTCGGGTCGACCTAAGCAATTGCAGGAAGCCTAAGGGCGCTCAGTTTGAAAATGATGGCTTTGTAAGATCTGCAGCAGCTTATTGGTGAGATGAGGACAAGAAAAAAAATAAAATAAGAAGATATAGTAGCTCATTTGTATATTCAATGTTTAGCTTCGATAATTCCATCTAACATGTGAGACGATTTGTAAGTTGTGTAGGCGTGCCCTAAGGTGTTAATACGTTTGAGAGGAGAAGAGCATTGAGCATTAGATAACTCCTTCTTAGGCCTTCAGGATTCCCAGTCTCAAGTCTAATTCCACACTGTAAGGCAGTGAGGAAGCAGCCCGCATGGCTCATTGCTGAGCACTCTTGGGGTCCACCCCCTCACTACAGAGTACACCAGAGTCGGTCGTAACTGGAGCCGGAGCAAGAGAAACAAGATGTGGCTGAAAGGTTTCCTTACTGCTACAGCAACCACTGTGGCAATTTATCTAGTCCTAAGGCACGGTGAGCACTGACCAACAGTATAGCCCAGGACAGAGCAGGCTGCTAACGTGATCTGGTGCACTTTGGGTGAATATCTTCAAGTGAGTGAGGGACAAGGAGGGAAGCCGACAGGTGCCTCACTGAGATAAGGAGGCCTCTGGTGTCGAGATGTTGTCACGATAGGCTAGCCCTTCCTAATTGAGGGTCCCTGTGCAGGTTCTCTTCCTACCCTTCTCTAATTTTCTTGGACAAGAGTATGAAGCAGATAGTCCTGAGGGGATTAGGAGCTCCAGCTGTAAGTCCCACATCAGCAAACCAAAGGGCTAAAAGGAAAGCAGTGTAAACACACATTCTTGCAGTTGGAAGGGAGAAAACATTTGCAAAAAAGGCAACGCACCAGATGGTCTAATGCAGTGGTTCCCAAACTTTTGACTCCTGAGGACCCCCAGTAAGTCACTACTGGAAGCCGGGGACCCCCAAGCAATTTGTAATATTTAAACTTCAAATATTAAAACAGAAGTCCGTGAAAAATACACAAACAAGTGCATACCAAACAAATACTCTACTAGCTAAAGGTTTGATTATTTTATATTGAAAGAAATTGAAAAAATGTGAAAAGATTTTAATGGGAAGGTTAGTGCTGCACCTCGGCGACTAACTTTTCAATGTTTGCTTTTATTTTGCGGTGTGAGGCTCCTGCTTCTGCCAGGGCCGTACTGGAAACCCAAGGCAACCCTGACAAATGTTGTCCCTCCACTGTGCGCACCAAGTGTAGCGAGTGAGCCTGACCACTACAAAGGGAGCTTTGATGGGCTCCCTCCCCACCAATAAAATTTGGAAAAAATTGTGCATTTCACATACATTTGTCATTATATATTGAATTGTATTAGCTTTTAAAGCATAGTAAATGATGACCTTACTGTGTAGCAGGATACAACGATCTTTGTTGGGGCTCGTCAATGATTCCCTCACTATCACCCTCCAACAGTGCCTCTTATCGCTCCATAGCTCCTCTGTCACATGAGTTGCATTTTTTTCATAGCATCTCTCATGCCAGTGTCGGGCAGAGACAATGAATCATACATGTACAAATCAGTGTATAGAAAATGTTACATAAGGAAAAGGTGACTTCAAGGTGTGGGATTCATGTAATCTATACCTGTAGGCATTTTTTAAGAGTGGTTGGTCTGGAGAAGCACAAACTCAGGATTCAGAACATAACAGTGGTTAGCATTGACGTTAATAATAAGAATTTATTTCTACCCAAATAAACCTTTATTAGCAGCATCAGGATAATGAAAGACTGAGAGAAAACATAACTTACTACCTTTCACCATGCTGTTTGAATGCAGCTCTTTGATGGCAGTTCATAGCTCAATGTGCTAGTTTACAATTGTAACTTATGAACTGCACAGTAACAACAGAAGCTCTGTGACAAAAGCCGTAACCCACTGAGCTATGCACATAAAATATTGTTTTTTTAAGTGCATGGTACATGATCTTTGCAGCAGGCATATTAAACCGCTGTGCTTCCTTAGAGGAGTCAAAGCTGCCAATAGAAAAAACTCCCATCTCTCTCTCCAGCAGGTACATTAATCACCAGAGTTTTCTTGACGCTTTTGTTGTAGCTTTGAAAACTGCTGATTATACAAGGAACTTTGCAGTGCTTTTAAAACTGCTGCCTGGGGACCCCCTGGGAATGTGTCACGGACCCCTAGGGGTCCACGGACCCCAGTTGGGAACCACTGGTCTAATGTAATAGCTAAAGCCAGTCTTTTCAGATATATTAACCTCCCCCGTGATGGTTACACCTGCACTTCTCTACATGCTTCTGCCTCTACTGGTTCTGTACCTGCTATGGATAATATGAACAGTAGCTACAATCCCCAGCAATGGAATAGTAGACAATCCGGGGAGGTGGATTATCAATAGGATATGCCCAATAGAAGTGGAGGAAAAGATAAATCAATGAAAGTGGTTGGTAAAGAAAACAAAGATTATCCTCTATTTGAAAAAATTGAGAAATTACTTCGGAGAGTATAACTGTACAACCAGAAGGTTTGGAAGAAGCAAGATTATCAGTAACGTTTGACTCTGGTGCAGGACTGGCACCAGTCTCTGTGGATAGCTTGCTGTTGCCAAATGTTGATCGAATGGTCAACACTGGTGTAGGAGAAGTCGCAGGTTTATTGTCTCAAATAACATAAACACTGAGTCTTGATAGGACACGCCAGGAGCTGTCAATTGGCGTTGAAAGACCCCAGGCTTAAAATCTTGCTAATTCCTCAGGGTTGCAGGCGAAGCTGCAAAGTAAAGAGATGACTAATTCTAGTAAACCTTCGATGTACCAGGTTCAGCAATTCTTTTAAACTATCCTAGTCAAAATTAGAGAATGTTAAACCTCCCAGGTGCAGGAAATCACCTCAGTTCATCAAATCTTGGGTAAGATCAAGGGAATGGTGCAAAAAATTCCAGAACTAATTAAAGAGCTTGAGCAAAGAGTATCAGACTTGGAGCATCGCTCTCTTAGTTGGGACAAAATATCAATGTTTCTTCAGAAGAAACTACAGGCCTCCCAAATTAAGGTAAATGAAATGGAGAACTATGCGAAAGATCTAATTTGCATTTCCCAGAGAAAAATCAACGTATTAATGAGCATTCAAATCGTTGATATATATATATAGAAACAAAGATAAAGAAACACATTCTGGAGAATGCACCAGCAAATCGTACTATAATGTGAGCTCATAGGGTCTCTGCACAGTGTTCAGCTGGTGCCAAGTATCCAAGGACAATGATAGTAAATTTCTCAGGTTATTGCTATAAAAGAATCCATTTGAACTAAAGCGATTCAGAAGAAGGCTTTTTTTCTAACTGATGGATCGAGAGTGAGAGTATTTTTGGAAATGTCGGCATTAGTAGGTCGCTGATATAGGGATTTTCTGGGCTCGATTGGTTAGTTTAAAATGCAGTGGCACAGGCGCCCATTGTCCAACATCCAAGTTGAAAGTGTTATTCATAGGACAATTCCATCTCTGTGTTATTCTTGAGGAAGCCCTGGAGGTCCTGCAGAAGGGGGTTATGGAACATAATGAATAGAAGAGAAGCAAGGGCAGTTAGGTACAATTAGAAAAGATATAAGAGATTACGAACTGAGTTAGTGTTTATCCAGAGCATGTTATATATTAGTCACTTTTTACTCCTCTGCCATACCGATTGTTAATATCCCATGGCTGCCCATTATGGAGGAAAAGCTGGTTCAATGTACTCTCACCTCATATTTGTTAGCTACGGTCGGGGATCTATTTCTGGGGGGCCATGTCTTTTCAAGCACAGAGGAAGTGCGGTTTAGCGAAGCATCCTTTATGGATCAGTTTGTTTTCAGCAGGATTCGTAGCTCGCTTAGAGCACAGATTACTGAATTCCCATTAGAGGTGGAGTCCTTCCCACCACTAACACTATTGATCAAGAGCAAAGGGGGTGACCATCTCATTTCCAAATTATACAGAGCCTGTATGACTTTAGTCCCTAGCAAAGACACCAAGATCCGGGAGCACTTAGACCAAAGAGGTTTCCCTGAATAGTAGACACAAACTGATTCCTTTTAGGTTCCTATGGCATATATGTCCCCTGCAAAAATCAACTCCATTGATCTCGGTCGACCACAAATGTGCCCTAAGTGTGGATTACACCAAGCCGATTTTGCTCATATGACTTGGAACTGTGTAAAGATTGGGGGTTACTGGAGAGATATTTACACAATTCTATTGTGTATGATTCACCTTGATATAGCCCCTACACCCAAAATTGCCCTGCTGGGATATGTGCGCGACTTCCCTAAACAAATGCACAGATTTATTGCCATTGCTCTATTACTGGCAAAGAGGGAGATATCAGTACACTGGGGCAGCAGAATCACCCCTACGACAAAAGCCTGGCTTAATAGCCTAATATATTGTAACACGAATTGCGAGCTGTTTGCAATAACTCAACCCTTAGCATCAAAACCCAAGGACATTTGGAGCCCCCTGAAGTGTTACTTGCTGGAAGTTGGTTCTGCCCCTACTTCACAACAGCCTGCAGGGATAGTCCCCACTGGGGTGGGTTAACCCTTCACTGTCATGCTTGATATGGATACATAACCTTTGTCAGGAGGAACAGGTAGTAAGCCTGCATAGATGAGATCATTGCCAGGTTGATGAAATGTTGACAATGCTGTATATAATGTATATGTTGCCCCTATATAACAGTGCGTTGTGTTTTAGATCACACATATTTTTTGTATTGCTGCTGTGAGTAACCAATTATTGCTCGTTGTGTATCAACATGAAAATGGTAAATAAAGTTTAAAAAAATATATATTAGTCACTTTTTGTAACATAGATGTCTAGATATGCGGCTAAGCACCAGTCACTTTTCTATAGCAGATTGTAGCACTTTGTTT
Organism: Triturus cristatus; assembly: GCF_964204655.1. Classification (NCBI taxonomy): domain Eukaryota; kingdom Metazoa; phylum Chordata; class Amphibia; order Caudata; family Salamandridae; genus Triturus; species Triturus cristatus. Next base: position 353,473,583 of record NC_140593.1, on the reverse strand, counting down.
ATGGATGTGAAGCTAATATAAATGCTGTTCAATGCTGGAGCTCAGCAGCACATATATCTTTATTCTGCTAAGCACTAGTCAATTTGTTAGAATAGCACTTTTTGGCATGCTGGCACTTAATACTTAGCCCGGGGGGGGCGTGGCTTGTCACCAGCCAAGATGGCCGCATAACCGAAGAGCTCCGTGCGGTCCCTAGCCCATCTGCCGAAAATCCGACAGTAATCCGCCTGGACTAGAAGGTTAAGACACTCCGAGATGACCACTGTGACGAGGTGAACCCGAAAATCTCACTGCAACCCGAGGAAAACTAACAGCGGCGCTGGGAACTCGGAGCAGATGCTGCCGAAGGCCGGACGACTGTGGGCGGGCACATCAGCCGGGAACTGAAACTACCAGTTGGGAGCCGAGAACGCAGCAGAGGCCCGAAGCGCATTTAAAGACGTCGGAGAGGGCCGTAGCCGGAATAAAGACCCCAGCAGAGAGGGAGAGGCGCACCGGGACCTCCACTCAATGCCAGGAGTTAGACGCGGGCAGCGAAGCGGACGTAGAGGCAGGGAGACAGGGCCACTCCCTCAGAGCAGCGTGCGGCCCAAAATAAAGTGGATGTGAGGAGAAGGCCATCCCTGGTCCCAGAAGTGCCCACTGAGGCTCACACATCGCAAAGGAAACAACTGTTAAGTCGACCACGGCGGGGCACTGAAGGGAGGCAATAAGCAGCGAGAGCCAGAGGAGGCAGCGAGGGGGAGGAAACCCAAGGCAGCCACGAAAGAATCAACAGACACCAGATAACAAGTCCCCAGGACCCCCGCCTGAAAAAGAAGTAAGACAAATATAAGCTGGCGCAAACAGGTCAGGAAGTGGAAGGACCCTTAAAAGACTGGGTGACAATATTCAAAAAGAAAAAGAAACAGCACATCACTGGCAATCCCAGGGAAGATCGTACTGCGAAATGCGACAGAGAAAGTAGGCCGAGGCATACTGAGGTCACCCACCGAGTTGCTAGCGAGGGAAGGGAACGTTCCTCATGAAGCCAGCGGCATCAAGAAACAAGTGAGTTTAATCCAAGGGGGGCTGCATCAAAGACACCCAAAACAGCCCAGGGCTCTGAGGCTGATAAACGAAGGGTGCGCAACAACTTACAGGCCGGACAAAATGCAACCAAAAGGAGCAACGGTTCCTCAGAGCAACAAACTAGACAAGTACAGGAAACAAAGGAGCCATCGTTGGGGGCAATAATGGCGGAGATCCACAGTTTGGGGGCCACACTTGTAACCAAAATTGACAAAGTCACCATAGACATAAATGTTCTCCGGGCAGACATGAACAAAACTTCGGAAAAGGTAAAACTTGCAGAAACTAATATCGGAGACCTACAGGCCGTCACTAAAAGGCTAGATGAAAAGGTGCAACGATTGACGCAACAACAGAAAGTGATGGCCAGAAAGCTGGAAGACCAAGAAGGGAGGGCCCGTAGAAACAACATCAGGGTGGTGGGGGTGCCAGAGGGAATGGAGGGACCCTCAATGGACCTCTTTCTGGAGGACCTAGTATTAAACCAGCTGAAGCCGAAGCGTCTTTCCAGATTCTTTGCTGTGGAAAGAGCTCACAGAGCACCGGTTCCTCCACCTAAACCGGGAGCACCGCCAAGAACTATAATAGCTCGGATATTAAACTACGAAGACACCATCCTACAGGGTAACCTGGCACACAAGAACGCAACAATACGGTACTTCTCGGACTATACCCTGATAGTGCAACAACAGCGACTGACCTTTGACGAGGCCAAGAAGACACTAAGAGAGGAGAACCTCAAATATGCAATGTTGTTCCCAGCCAAATTGAGGGTAGTGGAAGACGGAAAATCCTGGTACTTACCTCGTCAGAAGCAACTTGGGATTGGCTCGAAAGAGACCGGAAAGGTGAAACACGAGGATGGCAAAACCGTGAGAGGAAGCACCTGGGAGAGACGACAACCCGCTGGTAAATGGGTAAGGAGATATAGCGAATGCAGGACCCATGCATGGACTAGGCCCGTCAGACATGCACCCGACCACTGAAGAGGTGGTGGGAAAGAAGGGTCCGTCGAGCTGAGACTAGACCAACCATGAGACACTGTAATGATTCCTGAGCTGGCAAGACACTAAAAAGGGAGAAATCAGAGGTTGGGTCTGGCAGACCTCCCCCCGAAAGAAGAACTGTAAGTGTGGATCACATAGAGACAAACAGTGGGACATACAAGATAGTATATGAAGGGAGGATGGGAAGGGAGGGATGGCATGGTAATTAAACACACAGTGCCAAATGACACCACTCAGTAGAATGGTCTTGGATGGGCGACAGGCACTCTGAAATTGTGTATGTGGGTAGTTCTAAACCTACAGTGAAGGGAGGCAAGGAGGGGGGTTTGATGGATGAGATGTGTTCCTATTATCTTTATTTTTGTTTGGCATGTACAGTTAATCATATGTTTGAGTTAGAATTGGAGACACCTCAATACACAATACACAAATTGCGGACACATTGGGAACCAAGGCGGGAGGGACGAGAGAGGGAGAGGACAACACACATTCGGAATGGCATCGCAACCACTTAACACCATGACGATCCTATCCTGGAACGTTAAAAAGTCTTGCGCATAGGATTAAACGGACAATGGTCCGCCAATATTTGTGTAGACACTCCCCGGATCTAGCGCTGCTATAAGAGACACATTTAAAAGGCAACCATTATTTAGCTTTGAACAGGTATGGCTACACGTTAATACCTCATGCGGGATTCACATCCTGTTTAATGGGAGTGGTGATACTTAGTAAAAATATGACCCCCTTTATGGCGGACCGCATCTGGCGCAGTCCTGAGGGTAGATACATAGCTCTGACCGGGACATGGGAGGGTAGAACCATAAATGTATGCTCCATTTATACACCGCCAAAACTCCATTCAGAACTTTTCCAGAGATCAAAAAGATACTGCTTGAAATGCCCCAAGGGCTCCTAATACTGGGAGGGGACATGAACGTAGTAATGTCCCCGGAGATGGATCAAAGTCTGGACAAAGCGGCCAACCGAGCCCATTACAAACATTCACTAGAGCAATGGGGCTAACAGATCTATCGATAACTCACAACCCCAACACTAGGTAGTACATGCACATTTCCACAGCGCACGCTATCAGGTCACGACAGGATTACATATTTACACAAAGTATACATGTGGGCCTTTTCAAGGATGCAAGGCATAAAGCTAGAGGAATATCGGATCATTTGCTGGTAGGGGTAGTTCTATGGAGTCCGGTTAGAGACTACACCCTTCCACCGCGACAACAACCATGGCAATTCAGGGACAAAGATTATGTGGACAAATTTAGTGAAAGGACGGAACAATACTTTGAAAAAAATACAGGGACTGTCAGCTCAAAGACGTATATTCGATGTAGGGTACAAAGCTAACAAGCTAATATCATGGTTAGAAAGGAGAGAAAGTCCACAACTGGGTTCTAGAAATACAGAAGCCTGGCGGCACAACAAGCAAATCAAATGGGGAAATAGCGGAGTCCTTTGCAGGTCATTATGAGGCGCTGTATCAGTCGGTAACAACCAGGTCGGCGAGAGACAGTGCATAGCTTTTAAGAGATTTTCACTTAACTGAACTCTCATTGGAGTACAGGGAAGATATGGACAGAGATCTGACGATAGAGGAAGTAGCAGGAGCCATACAAGACTTGCAGTGAGGCAAAGCGACTGGCCCAAATGGGCTACCCGCTGAAATGTACAAATGTGTAGCAGATAAGATAGCTCAACCAATGTTAAACATGTTCCACACAGCATTGGAAGACTGGAAACTGCTGGAAGATCTACGATTAGCGACCATAACGGTAATACCTAAAGTGGGGAAATCCCAGGAGCAGTGCAGTTCCTTCAGGCCCATTTCGCAAATTAATTTTTACGTCGGCCTGTGTAGCGATGGAGCGAAAGAATGAATTCAAATATCTAGGAATACATATAACTAGGTCTGAAAATGACTTTATGGCACTGAATTTAAACGCGTAGCTAGCGGGAAAATGTGATCCACTGGCTTCTGCTCTCAGTTTCCTTAATGGGCAGGGCGGTGTTATTCCACATGATGGTGCTCCCCCGCCTGCTATACATGCTACAAAACACTCCGTATTAGATCCCTAGGTCGATCTTCAAGTCAATTGATGGTGAACTTCGGCGTCTACTATCGGAAGGAGGAGCCCCGCGCATTCCGCTTAAAAAGTTGCAATTAGAAGTCTACGAGGGATGGCTAGCAACCCCCAACATTCGGGGCTACTATCTGGCGTCACAACTCATCAATGTCAATGACTGGGTCTTCTCCACAGCATCAGAACTGGCATCCGGGTAGACAGACAGGCCATGGGGAAATGTAGTTACCTAGCCGCCTTGTATTGCAAGAGAGCTAGGGAATCCTTTCTACAACATACACAGACAGTGAGACAAGCCTGGTGGGAAGCCATGAAAAGACTGGTGTGGGATACAAAATTAACTGAATAGACACTGCTCTGGGAAAGCAATATGCTGAGGGAAGTGGGGCAACTGGAAGCTTTTCATAAATGGATCCTCATAGGCATAGAATGACTGGGTGATGTATGCAAAAATGTGTCCATGCTCGAATTAGAAGAATTACAAGCTGAATACCAAATGACGGAATCAGAGAGATTTAGCTATTTACAGCTTAGACATGCTCTACAGCATGGGTACTCACAAACTTTCTCTCGGGGCCAAATTTACAGTGTGGTTTGTGGCCGAGGGCCGCACCGTTGGGGGCGGAGTCAGAGAGGGAGGGGCGGGGCTAAAGCAAAAAAGAATTGTGACCATGAGGTTGAACACAGGTCCCTGCAGCAGACGCCTTCGTCCACTGAGCCACCAGACCCGGCATACACACATCTCTCTCTCTCTCTCCCTCTCTTCCTCCCTCCCCTCTCCCTTCCCCTACCCCTCTCTCTCCCCCTACCCCTCCCTCCCTCTCCCTCCCTCTCCCTCTCTCCCCCTCCCTCTCCCTCCCTCTCCCTCTCCCCGTCTCTCTCTCCCTCTCCCCCTGTCTCTCTCTCCATGTCTCTCTCCCCCTGTCTCTCTCCCTGTCTCTCTCCCCGTCTCCCTCCCTCCATCTCCCTCCCTCCGTTGCCCTCCCTCTGTCGCCCTCCCTCCGTCGCCCTCCTCCCTCTGTCACCCTCCTCCCTCTGTTGCCCTCCTCCCTCTGTCTCCCTCCTCCCTCTCTGTCTCCCTCCTCCCTCTCTGTCTCCCCCTCTGTAGCCCTCCCTCTGTCGCCCTCCCTCTGTCACCCTCCCTCTGCCGCCTCCTCCCTCTGTCGCCTTCTCCCTCTGTCGCTTCTTCCCTCTGTTGCCTCCTCCCTCTGTCGCCTCCTCCCTCTGTCGCCTCCACCCTCTGTCTCCCTCCCTCTGTCTCCCTCCCTCTGTCTCCCTCCCTGTCTATCTCCCTCACTCTGTCTCCCTCCCTGTCTGTCTCCCTCCCTCTGTCTCCCTCTCTGTCTCGCTCCCTCCCTCTCCCTCCGTCTCTCTCCCTCCCTCTCCCTCCGTCTCTCTCTCCCTCCATCTCCCTCCCTCCGTCTCCCTCCCTGTCTCCATCTCCCTCCCTGTCTCCGTCTCCCTCCCTGTCTCCGTCTCCCTCCCTCCCTCTGTCTCCCTCCCTATCCTCTCCCTCCCTCTTTCTCCCTCCCTCTGTCTCCCTACCCCTGTCTCCCTCCCTCCATCTCTCTCTCTGTCTCCCTCCCTCTATCTCTCCCTGTCTCTCTCCCTCCCTCCATCTCCCTCCCTCCGTCTCCCTCCCTCTGTCTCCCTCTCTGCCTCCCTCTCTCTGTCTCTCTCTGTCTCCCTTCCTCTCTCTCCCTCTCCCTCTGCCTCCCTCCCTCTCCCCAGTCTCCCTCTCTCTGTCTCCCCCAGACTGCGTCTCTCTGTCACCCTCTGTCAACCTCTGTCTCCCTCCCTCTCCCTCTGACTCCCTCTCCCTCTCCCTCCCTCCGTCACCTCTGTCATCTCACCCCGTGTGCCCGTGTGTGTGTCAGCCCTCAGCCCTGGGCTGAGACAGCTTCCCAGCGCGCGCACCCGAGTACTTCACAGGTCTTTAAAAGACCATTGACATGTTAATAAAGCTTTGTTGTATTTCACCTCTTAGGCCCCTGCATCTCCACTTTGACAATCAGGTAATCCCCCGGCCCCCACAGAGCAGAGTCTCAGAGTCCGGGCAGCTGCACCCGGCAGTGTTTGCTAATTATTATTTTTTTAAACACAGGTAGGATGTCTGCAAGGTCTGCGGGCCGCCAAGGAAGGTTTGCCGGGCCGCCGCCGGCCCAAGGGCCGTACTATGAGTAACCGTGCTCTACAGAGTTACATAACAGAGAGGGATATACTATTGGAATATACCCCACTGGGGGACAGGCTGTTCCGAGACTCGATGATAGACAAAGCAGTGTCCCTCATCTACTGCAAAATCATGACTAACTCCCCAGACCCCTTGGTCCCCTTGAGGGAAGTGTGGAAATCAGACATTGGACTCCTAAATGATGAGAACTGGAGGGAAGCCACTCAGAGCCCTAGGGTCAAGGATCAGGTTGGTTCAGCTCCAGATCTTACACAGGTCATATACCCCTAGAACACTCCAACATTGGCTGGGCTGGAGTGATACAGACCACTGCATCAGGGGGTGCGGGGAGAAAGGCACGTTCTTTCATATACTTTGGGCATGTCCTAAATTACAACGGCACTGGAATGGGGTGGCTCGTGTTATGGCGAAGGTAGTGGAGCAACAGGTACCAATGGACGCAAGGTGGCACATACTGGGGGTGACGGGTGAAATAAACTGGCCCACTCACACCAAAACTTGGCTGATGTTGTCGCAGGTGTGGCTAAAAGGAATATTGCCAGAAATTGGGGAAGCACTGGCCCTCTAAGGATTAAAGACTGGGGAAATGATCTGGACTGATGTCAGCTGGCAGAGAAAGTGGTGTACCAGAGTTGGAGATGCCCGGCTAAGTGGGGAAAGATTTGGTCTGCATTGGAGGCATATAGTGCTGAAACAGGGTGATGTACAAGGGGATGATGATACATACAAGGTAGCCCAGATGACAAGTAGAATTGAACGTGATGGGTTAATTGTATCGCTATGTACCCAACCTGCATTACCATATGGCAAGAACAATGTAAAGGTTTACCAATATGTTATTAAATAAAAGGAAATTAAAAAAAGAAAACTTGGCCCTGGTCCCAGGGAGAAGATGAGAGATGCTGTGGTATGCTGCTAAGCACCAGTCACTTTTTTCTAAGTATATAGCATGTTGCAGCATTTTCTCTATGATCTCTGAGTTTATAGAATGCCATGAGTTGCGTGAGGTTGTGTAGTAGATATATGTGTATTTCGTAAAGCATTAGTCGCTTTGTTAAAATAGCACTTTCAAGCACTGTAGCACTTTACACTTGGCTCTGGCTGCAGGGATATTTAGGGGTGGAAGCATGAGAGTGTGAGAAGGTGCCAAGTCAGTGCACCATACCTTTGTGGGTGAGCTGAGGAAGGGAGACATAGGCCGTCCTTTTCCTGGGGTAGGTAGGTGGTTGGGGGAGTGTGGTAGTGGGGGTTTTGCAATGATAGAAGGAGGAGAAGAGGAGGTGAGGTAGAAATAGAGGAAGATATTGAAATGGGCCAAGTGCAGCTAGTACATGGTGGGAAAAGGAAACTTTTGGGAGGACAAGATGCATACTTGAGGGCCAAAGTTAAGAAGTTAAGAAATGCCACAGAGTATAAAGATAATTATGTGTAATGTGAACATCCAGTTAATTGTGTGGTGCTGTTGAAATGGTTGGGGCCCTTTTTCCCGAAGGTAATTTGTTTGCAGGAAATGCATTTTAAGTCTAACACTCCCAAAGGGTTTTTGCCAAGGAAATATTCACAGGCCTACTTTGCCTTGGCAAATATGGCAGTGCGGGGAGTGGGACTATTATTCTCGAATACTGTAGATTGGGGGGTTAAGGTAGTAATTTGGTATAGGGAAGGTAGGTGGATAGGTATTAAGGTTAAGGTCACAGAAGTATTTCTCACCTTTCTTTTTGAATTACTATGGCCTTATTTTTGATGATACTAAAGCTTTGGAGCAAATATATGATCTATTAATAAACTCGGACGGACCAATAGTTATGGGGGGTGATTTAAATTATATACAAGATCTAGGGCTAGACACTTCGAATAAAACTAAGCAACAATTAAAACCAAAAATCACAAAACTGATTAAGATAATAAAGGATGATTGTGCCTTAATAGATCTGTGGCGATTAGATCATCTGGGTCAGTTTACGTGTTGTTCTTTGAGATTTAAAACAGCTTTATGCCTAGATTGGTGCTTAAGTTATTAGAAAGAGAAAGGTCAGAGATAATAGCTAATTCTTTCTCAAATCACTCTGTAGTCTCTCTAGTAATAGTTCTAGGAATATCTCGGAAAAGCACATCTAGATGGCATTTTGTTAAATCCTCGCTTATGGCCCAAAATTAGGTAAAAGAAATGCAACATTTTTCTCAGATGTTTTTTGAGAGCAATATAAATACTGCCCCAATATTTATGGTGTAGGAAGCTTTTAAGGACACTTTCCGGGGCCAGGTTATTTCTTATACGGCTAGGATATATAGGCAGCGAAAATAAAAGATTGAAATCTTACAAAACACAGTAGAGAGGGTTAGGATTTAACCTAATTTAAGGAGGACAGGAGATCACTCTGACATGGTATTGCATCAAGAATGGATAAGGGTGAAGGAACGATTAAGAGATTTATTCTATTAGAAGATATTGCTTGGAGTAAGGCTTATCAACAAAACTGTACAAACAAAGTCAGCATATAGGTAAATATATAGCATGGACTCCTAAAACTCAGAAAAGGAGACAAGTAATCACTCATGTGAGAGACCCGAACAAAGGAACCATTGAGGATCACAAGGAAAGGAAGGCGGAAATATTTCTAAACCACTTTAAGATAATTTATGCTAAGGCGCAGATAATAGATCAGCAAGAGTTGGAAGACTACTTTAGGTCCTTTCAGCTGCCACAAATTATCAGGGATCATACCAATGCTCTGAATAAGCCAATGGATCCCCTGGACAAGGCTGAAGGACTTAAACATATGGCTAGCACAAACACTCGCAGAAATGATGGTATTCTCATAGAGGTGTATAAGGTTTTTCTAGCTTACCTTCTCCCATTTTTAACATCTCTTTTTAATCAAATTACAGATGGGATCCCGATTTCTAAGAGATTTAAGGAGTCAGTAATGATCAGTTTTCTTAAAAAAGATAAAGATCCAAGGGACCCCAATTCTTATCATCCCATAAATTTATTAAATTCAGATTACAAATTATTTATCAAAATGTAGGCGATTAGGATTGCTCCAAATGTCCAACTAGTGGTCCATGTTGATGAAACGGGATTTCTGCCGAAAAGATCTATGGCTGCCAATACCTATCATTTAACCTAAGTTATCAACTACTTTTCAGTCAACAAGGACAAGGCCGCAAAACGAATGATGGATGCGGAAAAGGCTTTTGGACTTGTTGACTGGCAAGCTTTCTTTTTTTATACTGGGTAAATGTGGGTTTCCATCTCACTTTAGAGCAGAGGTCTTCAAACTTTTGGATGCCGAGACCCCCCTGTCAACATTTTGAGGCGTAAGGACCCCCTCGTGACAAAAATGTCTAAACCTGTTGACTAAATTGCGTGGGATGAAAATGTAAATAAGGTTATGTGATGCCGCGTATTTTGGGATAGCATTGCTTCATTATTTTGATATTTGTTACACATAGTAACGCTGAGGAAAGATTTCACCCAATCAGTACCCATTTATAACCAAAATACAGCAATTATCATCAGAAAGATTTCAAGTCAACCTTTGTGAAGGGCCTTCCACTCTGCAGCATTACGTGCTGCCACATTAGAAGCTCACCTGGCCCTGACCGGAAGAAGCAGGGGTCCCTTAAAACCCTGGCGGTTTTGTGTAGAGTTAAGCCTTTTACCCATGCAGCTTTCCTCTCACCCCCTCCCTTCCATCCCTCTCTCCTCTCCTAACCCCGGATCCCTCTCTCACTTTGCAGGTCATTTTCTTTCACCCCTTTTTACAACTTCTGAACTCTCCCCATTCAACCTCTCACTTCACCTTTAATCACCTCTTGCCATTCTGTCCTTTCACTGCCCTCATCTCTAACAGTCTCTCACATTTATCTCATGGCCTCTCTGGCCCTGTCACCTCCCGTGCTCCTCAGCACTTCTCATTCACCTCGTCTCTTCATTCAAATTTTTGTCTATTTGTATCTTACACCTCTCCAGTCCCCCCATTCCTCTTTCACATCTCCCCTTTGTTCTAACAGAAGCCCTCACCTTTGGATCACACTCACTTCTTGCGTGTCCACACTTCTCTTCGGCAATTCACATTTCTCCTCATCCCTGACCTCTTCAATCAAATTCTCTCACTCCCTTGCTGTCCTCTCTCATTTTGGGTGCGGATGCAAGTTCAGAATGGGATGAATGAATGTATGATTACTGATGGGCTTGTTTGAGTGAGTTGCATATTGAGTAGTGAGGGGGACAGGTGAGTGAAGTGTCACATGAGTGCAGGATGAGTAGTGTACTCGTGTGACTGCAGGTTGAGGTATAGTGTGAGCAGGACAAGTGCATTTTGAGAGCAGAGTGATCAATTGTGAGTGCAGGGTGAGCAGGTGAATGGTGCAAGTGCATGGTGATCAGTGTGAGTGCATTGTGATCGCTGTGAGTGCAAGGTGAGCGGGTGAATGGTGCAAGTGCATGGTGATCAGTGTGAGTGCATTGTGATCACTGTGAGTGCAAGGTGAGCGGGTGAATGGTGCAAGTGCATGGTGATCAGTGTGAGTGCATTGTGATCGCTGTGAGTGCAAGGTGAGCGTGTGAATGGTGCAAGTGCATGGTGATCAGTGTGAGTGCATTGTGATCACTGTGAGTGCAGGGTGAGCGTGACAATGAAGGGCGAGAATGAGGAATGAGTTGTCTGAATGCAGGGTGCATTCCCAGACCCATGAAGTAACTCAGCATGTTATTGAAAAAACACGGGGGTGCCGGAGATAGGAATCCAGACACTGCCCAGCTGAGCCCCCAGCAGCTCAAGTTTCACTGCAGCAGCCCGGGCTGAGACACAGGACGGGGGAGGGGGGGGGCTGAAGCCCTTGGGCCTGGGCAGAAGTGTGACTGGGAAGGCGCGACCCCCTTTGCATCACACCACGGCCCCCCTGGGGGTCGCGCCCCACAGTTTGAAGACCCCTGCTTTAGAGCGATGCTAAAGGATTTATACAATGAGGCAGAAGCCAAAATTATTATTAATATGGAAGAAGTGGAATAGGTTATGATTAAGCAAGGAACTCAGCAGGGATGCTCATTATCCAACTTTTGTTCTCTCTCTCTTTATTGACACGTTTGCAGTTAATATCCTTTCCTATCTATTGATTTTAGACCCTATAAGTGGGATGGCAAAAATCAAACTATTCACAAATGATATAATTTTATATCTGAAGGCTAAGGGTTTAAACATACAGAAAATGTTGGGGGAAATCCAGGCTTTTACACGCATAGTAAATTAGTCCAAAACAGAAATGGTCTTGTTTAACTCTACGACTTCCCAGCATCCAGACGGTTTACAGTTCCTACCACAACTGCCCATTAGATATTTAGGAATTTTTGTAATAAGTGAGTATGCACAACTGTGCCACCTAAATTATACTAATACCCTTATAACGGTAAAAACGTTATTAGATAGATGGACTTTGCTGCCTTTTTAGTTAGTGGAACGAGTTTCATTAGTTAAAATGTCAATACTTCCATTGTTTCTTATTTTTGTTTCTTAATCTTCCTTTAACAGTGCCTAATTCATATTTTTACGATATAGATAAGGCCATCCACGAATTAATGTGGGGAAATAAATAATCTTGGGTAAAAATGGTTATTCTCCAATTAGTCACAACACAGGAGAGGTTTAGCATTACCACATTTTTCAATACATTACCAGGCTTCATTAGTTAATTTGATGGTACAATTAACAGTAGCATCATCAAATTATCACAACTTTTTTCGAAATCGTATTTTAATTGAAAGTGCAATAGGATTACCAGCTTGTCTGCAGTTTGCGAAGCTTCCTAAGAAAACGAGATATAAGGTTATTCTGACGGTAACAACGCATATTCAGCTATGTTTTAAAGCACAAAACATACCTGTATGTCATGCAATGCAAGAATGCAAGTTTTGGGGCCTACAGCTTTCTAAGGGAGTTTTGCAGTCATGGAGAGACCTAGGCTTTGAAAATTTGGGGGACCTTTATAATCATACAAAACGGATAACATGGAATCCACAGTACAGCAAATTGTTAGTCAAAATACAGCATTATGTTTAAGTTCTAACCAGCTGACTACCTTTCTTAAAAGCAACTATGTGATGATGAGTGAGTCTGCACGTATGATAACTGGGCGGATCAATGAAATAAGATAGATGGAGTGGGAAACTGGTATTGCTTGCTACACCGGAGTGTCAACAAGAAACTCCTAGATGAATTACTTCCAAGAGTTTTTCAAGAAACAGGTTGCAGATTTAATATTGAGGAATGCCAGTTACTGAGTGAGAATGGCCTTTTTATCAAGTTGGATGGCATTTCTTACGCCACATAGACTGCATCAGATGTTCCCATTGCTTCCGGGTCAATGTTTTAGGTGTAAGATAAATGGTGCATACGTTTTTTGCGCGTCCTAGTCTACAGCATTTTTGGGAGGATATTTCTAAGATTATTAGTCATTGCATGTCTACTATCATTCTTCCATCACCGATGTTGGTCCTATTTGGCTCTTCACATGAAGTGTACCAGCTAAAGAAATACCAACAATATTGTGTTCTTATAACAATAGCGATGGCCAGGTCTTTGATTTGAAGAATTGGAAATCTGCCGACAATAGGGCAGTGGCTGAATAAGATGGCTAGGACCTATGACTTCGAAGAGGCATATGCTAAGCTTTTGGCGGCCCTTCATAGGTTTGAGGCAACCTGGGCATGTTATTCTTTATCATTAATTAATATGCAATGAGCTGTAAATGATCCAGATGGTTGATGTTGGATGCAATTAGCATTTTATACTTTTGACCTATGGCTTTTGCATGTACTGTAATAATATTAATGCTGCTATATAATCGGAACTTGTTTTTTTCTTTGTTTTTTAAAAAGCAGAATATTGATCACATCATGCACTTTCAGAATATTATTGCTGCTATGAGTAGACTAAGATTGTACTTTCAGATAGACTGTTTAATGAAGGCTAGTATTGTATTATTTTTGATCAACAAATACTATAGATTATGATTTGTATTTTGCTATAACTGCACTTCATCATTTAAATGGGTTTTGATGCTGCTAGAGAGATAAATATGAGTACAGTTTACCTATATAAGATTGCTGAACTGATTTTGAGATTGTTTTACTTGACATGAACTTGCTTGATGAATGAACATGGATGAATTATTTGTATTACCTGCTTCCTATTTTGCTGAAATAAACTAACATATTAAAAAATATAAACTCACCCCAATAGCGAGTAACAATAAACCTAACAACTTCAACTGCTACAAACTACCAATAAATAAACATTTAAAACAAAACTGATGTTTTTTTTGTTCCAACAGAAAAGGAATCACCTGCAGCACATTACAACAAACCCAATGGAAAAGCTGAAAAACGGTATGAAACATCTAAAAAGAAAATACATGTAAGTTTAAAAAATAGGCGTAGTTCCAGACATTTAAATGCAAATAACAAATGTATAAACTTTAAACAATTATATTTATTTATACTGTGCCACTACTTTCAGATACAATGGCACAACAAGCTAAATGTATAATGTCCCAGAAAGAAAAGCCATTACAAAGTCACATGGGTTACACCTAGAACCAAGAATCTGCATCAACAGAAAATGTGAATTGGAAATGTACCAAATAATATTCTAATGCATGCTATGGGAGGGCCACTTCAAAAGATGATGTTGTAATTAATGTAAGAAAAGACACCCCTCCGAAAATGTGGCTTAAATAGAAGTAAGGGCTGTATTGAAGCATATACAGTCAGTGTTATGATCCCTGAATTAAGGAGATAAATATTACATTAGCCTGCACCTTTTTTGTATATTTTGGTTACTCATTACTCAGGCCTTTCATTGGGTTCAGTGATAAGGCCACTATTTTCTATTGGGCTATATTTTCTTTTTGTGTTATTTACCATGGTAAGCACCTGATTTAGTACATCTATATTGCATAAAGGAACAGTGCACACGTAGCAATTCTCTCTATCTGTCCTATTCATCTCTTTTAATACAGAATTAATTGTTGGTTCCTGAAGCATTCTGTTGGATACAAAGCAGGAAGAGGGGAATGAACCCGGTACTTAACATTGAGATATGTATAGTTAAAGTTTCTACCACTGTTCCAAGTTACCTGGAGAGTAGTCTATTTACGAATCTTTACTTACAGCATCACAGACATTTCCAGTGATGAATCCTTGCTGCCCATATGTGCTGAGGGATCTTCGCTACATTTCTCCTTCCCTTGTTTCCCCTCTTTCCCTTGTACACTGGCCTTGCTTTGACCCTGTTTGGCAGGCTATGTGATAGCGGGAAGTTAGGACCTACTTCAGCCTCCTGCCTCTTGCTCCTGTGGAAGCTTCAAGTGATCCTTGATATCCATTTGTCAAAGCACATCAGGTGTGTAGTTTATAAGTCCATCCAATGGTCGCTGTTGTGTGATTTCCTTTGCTGCGCACCATGGCGGTCAATTGCTGTTGGGTAACTGCCATTTGTTGAGCACCGCTGTTAGACCGCAAGTATATCTGTGTAGTCGTAATACGCTCGTCGGGTCTACTACATTCCCGCTGGGTAGACTGCCGTGGCTGCGGTCGGCATTTCACAACTCATATTTCACTGCACAACTCGCAATACGATGAACGGTAGATCGCCAGCGCAGCGGTGGCATGAACAACATGCCAAACTCATGATAAGGCCTTAACTGTAGAATATGTTACAAACTGCCAATTCACCGTTGAAATGGAAAACAATATAGCACTAGCCTATGTCCCTGTCACAGAGGTAGTTAACCACTACAATTTACTAATAGAAAGCTCTTTCTACCAACAAAATGAAGACAAACTAAGCCCCCTAATTGATTATTTCAAACATACTTGGGTTGGCAGACTGCATCAATCCGGACACAGATGTCAACCAAAGTACCAAATACCATGGTGGAATGTCTATGGCAGTATCCTGACACAGGAAGCCAAAACAAACAACGCAGTGCAAAGATGTCACAATGCCTTCCAATCCACACTAGGCAAAACCAAACCTACACCCTTTATATTTATATAAGCATTAGAAAAAGAGCAAAGCTACCAACAACCATGAATGAAACAATTTGTTAGCTAAATTAGACCTAAACTTAGCAAACAAACCAAAAGAATGTACGACATACTACAATTTAAGGTCAAACTCTTCATAAACAACAAAGAAGTAGATTTCTTAGAAAAGATAGCCCAAATGACATTCTAAAATAAATAGTAACCAACAAAAGCTCCAGAAAACTGCCACAAAATCTAAACCAAGACAACAAATCATTTTTTATATAAATAATGAACATAATATTGTATTACATCAGTCTAAACATTAACTAAAACTCCAATATTAAGTAAGACATAAATAATAAAATATTATTTACATGAAAAAGGTACACATGACCAACCAAAAGCTCAAAGAACAAACTCAACCCTTCACGTAATATAAATACAACAAATAAACCATACATTTCCAAATACAAATCACATGATTTTTACACAGACAATCAAATATAACATTTCCCACCACAAAAATATAAAATCAATATAACTCACTATTCAGTAGCTGCAGCTCTTCTTTTGTATCCATGCAGTCAAAAGTAATAATCTACCAAAAATGGGAAATATATTTTCCAAAAAGGCAAATAAAAATACAAAAATAAAGCAAATCCAATAAACATACCTCAAACCAATTCAAAGCATGTAGGAAGCATAAGCAACCTGAAAAAAGTGTTTAGAAAAAGGAAACTTCCCCTGGAAAAGTGAAAAAATGGAAATAAAAGCTAAAACTATAGGTTTATCATAAACCAAAGGGATTTCCCTAAAAACAAAAAATGGTAACTCCCAATGGCCATAGCACACGTTCATTGATAAAAACCTGTAAAGTAAACAGAAAAACCAAACCGCAAAACCCATAACATTCCCAAAAATACATAAACATTGCACTTAATAATCATAAAATAAATAGCATAATATAATATAACATTACATAACAAAACATTACTAAAAGACTGTCCAAAAACGCCAATCTGTACACTAGTAATAAACACTACAATTAATACAACTAGGGCCCTCATTATGAAGTCAGGCGGACTGCACTGTTTTGGTGAGGTAACCGCCCGACCATACGTCAGCAGTGACGCATTCGAATTAGGATGCAATGGAAAATGTACAACATGCAATACAATTTAAATATGATCTACATTTTTATTTAATAATAAAAATGTATTAGAAATGTTTTACTTATCTATACATATATAAATGTTTATTTTTAGTTTGAAATATATATGTTTAAAAATGTAGAAGTATAAATAAATTAAACTTTGAAAATATAAATTAATTTACAAAATTGAGCTACCTGTCTTTATTATATAAATGTGTGCAAATAATGATATTATTTATTACAAATAAAACTATTTCTTTCTTATATTGTTAAACATCAATAGTACTAATTAAATAACACAAACTAATTTCACTACATACAAATACAATTAAACAAAAGATTGCACACTAAAATTATAAAATTAAATGATCACATT
Organism: Triturus cristatus; assembly: GCF_964204655.1. Classification (NCBI taxonomy): domain Eukaryota; kingdom Metazoa; phylum Chordata; class Amphibia; order Caudata; family Salamandridae; genus Triturus; species Triturus cristatus. The sequence goes on along the minus strand of NC_140593.1, from coordinate 353,456,644 downwards.
CCAACATAAACAATTTTTAACAAAGACTTGGACACAAAAGAGGTGACATTTACTGTTCTCAATCTATACTAATTTGAGGAAGCTGTTGGGCACTAAAGGGGTGACGGTTGCTGTTCCCACTTCAATGTATACCAATTTGTAGAAGGTGTTGGGCACTAAAGGGGTGACATTCACCATTACCACTCAAATCTATACCAATTTGAGGAAGGTGTTGGACAAGAAAGGGCTTACATTTACTATTCCCAGTCAACGCTAACAAAACTGAGTGAAAGTGTTGGACACTAAATGGGTGACATTTACTATTCCCACTCAAATGCAAACCATTTTATGCAAGATGCTACAAACTGAAAAGAAATGTATATGCACCATAATTACTCCATAATCATACAAAATGTAGGATATATTAAATAAACTATTTTTTTTTTAAACACACTAACCAAAACTACAAACCCATAAATTCATATTTACACATTCAAAAATAAAATGTATTTTAACAGTATTAATAATGAATGTATTTTTTAATTATTAACTACAATTCCTAACCTAGGAAACATAAAATAAAAAATAAAATCATAATCCAAAATTAAAAATCATAACATTTAAAAATATATATAGCACCACTTATTATAATATCAATTGAAAAGAAATTTACAATGACATACATTTCAACAACAAAAATGTACAAATATTTTAATAATGATTGTGTTGAGATAAATAAAAAATGTAAACAATTTATGTGACAAGATGTAAAAGTATTTCACTGTTAAAATACATTTTTATATATTGTTATTTTTTTAGTATTTATATAATTATTTACAATAAAATAAGTATTTCATAAAATGTGTTATAATTATTATATAATTTAAACAATGAAAAATATTTTAAAAATATTAATGTAACAAAATTAAATTATACATTTTACATCATTAATTTGTATAATAACTTAATTAAAAAAAACTTTAATTTAAAATATTAGCTTTTAAAAAAAAAAAATTCCACCCCTAGCCCCTAAAACACAATATCCCCCTGCTAAAATAAAATATAAATTCATTATTCTTGTACATTGATACAACTATAATCCATAATTTCAACATTTCATTGTTAATAGATTATTTCACTAAAAACACAAATTTCAAAAAATGTGTAAACATATAGAATAAAACAAACTTTAAAAAATTACATACAAAATTACATAAACAATATTACACACAACCATACTTTCTAAATTGATATTCTTTACAACAATATTAAAAACAACACTTAAAATAATACTTTTACCTTCGATATTTCTGTCGATGATATTTTTGACATTCCAATATTCTTGACACTATATTTTTGTATCACAATATTTTTGTCAGATATTTTGTCCGAACACCCTTCAAATTCTAATACTATTCTGAACTAACATTAGGTACAACAAAGGAGATTAGAATTGACGCCAACACAGACAGCAAAAACAAAATCGACATTATTTAAAAGAACTACAATGTGATGAATCTTTTAGTCACTTTGGTGGGCTAGGTTTCCAACCCATCATCACCTCACCATCAGTTCTTCCACTGCTTATTAACTCAAACTCTTAGGCTCTTTCACATTCACTGACTCACGACTTATACCTTCAACATCATTTGTCTCTTTCACATTGACACTCTCATCATATACATTTTCAACACAATTTACTTTCACTAGCCTCTAAAGGCTACACCACTCTTTGACTAAAATCATAACAGGATTTCCTTTCACAGCTTCCACTCAGGAGGGGACCCTAAATTTAGAATCTCCATTGGAACTTCCTAGATTATTCTTTACACATAACCAATCAACTACTCTGATCATCACATCACTCTGTTTTTTTGTAGATTTCTTTTCATCACAATACTTTGTTATTTTCTCCTGGATTTCTCAACTGCCAAATGGATTTTGGCATCTTCCTATTATACAAAAACAGACCTTTGATGCAACTTTCTCATCCATGCTGGACACATTCTAGATGAGGATATCCTTCCTTTCAGCTTCCATAAAAGGGTCTGAAAATGAAACATATTATGAAATGCTTTATTCATGTCTACCTTCCCCCTCCTAGCCCGCTGTATGCACTCAACCAACAGTCTGTTCATGTGTTTAACCAAACCATTGATCTGCTGGGGATACAGGACAATTCAGTGGTGATTAATGGTGTATTGTCACAAAATTGAAGCACTTCGCTAGAGATGAATTGCACATCATTTCTGAAATTATTTCCCTCAGGAAAGATTTTCTTGTAAAAATCTTTTTTTTAAATATCATCACAGATCTGGTATTTGGTTTGGATACAGGTGGTATTCCCCACCATTTGCTGTAATAATCTACCAAATAAAGGTCTTGTTTGTTTTTTATTTAAAAAAGCATGAACATGTCCAATGAAATCCTCAGCTGATTTGACCCATGGATGGTCTGGTACATTAACTGGTTGGAAAGGTAGAGTCATCGCCTTCAGCTGCTTATCACTACCTGCACATAAAATGCACATTTTAACCGTGGAACACATCTGTATACCCATTCCAGACCACTGAAACCTTGATCACCTGGTACGTGTGGTCAAAATCTGCTCTTGGTGAACTTTATGAACCTACTCCAGACTCTTGTCTCAAAACAATACAGGAAATGTATTTGCCCACTGTTCAACAACATGCATCTCCACTGACAATTTATCCACAACCCTGGCAAAAGACTGGACCTGACCCTGAACTCATCTCCCATGACCACCGCCGATGAGCGTATTCCTTCATCATTTTAAGATCACTGTACTACAGCATTGCATCAACCAATTCCTCTTCAGACACACCACACAATCTTTCCATGTCTCTCACAGCAATCAAACATTCTTCATCTTCATGTTTAGCAATTCTTCTTGTTTCTGGAGAGGCGATATTCATATATAATCTTCTCTCACATTTTATCCTCCTGACACATGGGTTGCTTCATAATTGTACTGTAGCAGTATTGAACTTGACCTTGCAATCCTTGGCACATGATTGTTTACCACATTGCCATTTACCATATAAATAGGAGGTGTGTGCCCAGAGACCAGTGTGAATTTTATACCTCAAGCAAAACCTTAACATTTTTCAATAACCCAGCAACAACCAAGTAACTTTTTCTCAAAGGCAGAGATCTGTATCTTTGCTTTACATATCGTCCAGATGCAACCCAATAGTTCTATCAATTTCACATTCCTTCTTTGACAGCACATTCCCTAATCCATGTTTAATTGCATCAATTGTTATGCAAGATGTTCCATAACCGACCCAACACTTATGTAGCGGTACCAGGCTAACATTTCTTTAGCACGAAAGATGTAGGGTATCGCATCTTTTCTGCAGAGGGATTAGATGGGAAGCACAATCTGTGCTTACAGAACGACAGATGGACTTTTATTAATTTTGGTACTACTGAATGAGTGAACTGTTCAATTTTACAACATTATGTGACGTGTCTACATTTTGATGAGTAAGAGCACCACTGAGTGGGAGGTAGCAATTAAGCCCTATGTGGGAGCTTTGGCTTTACATCATGGTTTTCCTTCACCTTATAAAAAACAGTACAAAATCTTTGGGTCTATACAGAAAACGTTATAATTGTGTACCAGCTTGTGATCTTTGTCTATATTTACAGCACCTTACCTTTGGCATCACGTAATGGAACATTTTTTGAATGTATATGCGATTTTGTTTTTTGAGTTTCCTATTTTAGGTAATTCTTCCCAGAAAAACAGATGGACTGATTAAAGTTTCTGTTCATGTATCCTTTTTTGTGTTTAAATCACTAACACATTTACGCAGCAGCACCACTATAGGTCCTGATGAAAGCCACGCCCACGGTTGGGCTCTAGGCTGAAACATGTTGACCATCATTTCTCACTCCACCTAAGCGGTTTGAATCCATACCGCTGGTGCACTGTCTTTTAACCCTGGCAGTGGGTGTATCAGAACAAAGCACATTGTTTACGCTCCCTAGCCAGTTTTAGCTTCACTTTCTTCACATTTACTTATTTCTTTGCGCTGCGCCCTCACTCACCCTTTCTTTACTCGTCACTTGTGGATTTAGAACATTCCATCAATATTTGAAAACATCCCTGAGCTCCTCCCTCGTAGAGAGGGGGTTGTAGCCCTCAAAGGAACTAGGCTTTTCCTTTGGGAGGAGAATCCCAAATGATGAAGCATGTCACCTCTGGTGAGTGAGGGATTTCGTGCTTTAAAGGGAAATGCCCACAGTTTATTCTGTGTGGTATAGCCATTGGTTCTGTGTTGATAGGCTTGTTTAGTTTCAGTAGTGATGTGCCACACAATTATAACGTTTTCTGTATAGACCAAAAGTGTTTGTACTGTTTTTTATGTATTGATTGGGGAGTAAATCTGGTGTGGTCTCTAAAAATTCCCTAGGACCCCCCTGCTTTGAACTGTTTGGTTTGTCAGTCTTTCCTTCACCTTATTCATAGACAAAAAAGTTTATTTCAGATATAAACTTCATACAACTACAAAACAATCAGATACAATCCATTATGCAAACTTTTTAAAGAAAGGATAGGATTTAACACTAGTGAATTTTGACCAATGAAAACTATAACTGACACACTAGATCCCTCCCCTGTAAAGGATAGTGTCTTATCTAAGTGAAAGATTCAAATTAAGTACTATTCTGGATGCACATTTGATTAAGTTAAGGTTCATTTCAATCAAGGAGCATTCTAAGGACTAATTATGATTTTATAGCATGAGTGACCGGTGAGTTCCTCGCCCACTAACTGTTTCACATTTTTGTGAGAATGTCATGCATCAGGCTATAATGTGATTTTTTACAGATTTATGTGTGACCCAATAATTCTCAGAAATAAGACATTATAATTCAGGGGAAAACTATGTGAATCATGTTTGAGTGTAAGTATCTTATTCCTGGAAATTCATGATCACAGCAACTGTAATAACCCAAAATCTGCTGATTGGAGCTAACACTCTTCTCTACAAAGAGACCAGGGACTAGGTCAAGCACTGATCAGGCTGAGTTGTGCACCACCACAGAGATGGCCACTAGTGGGTTGGCAGTATTGTGCTTCTGCAGCGGCTCCTGCCAACACCCCATTGCATTGGTGACCATGGATTTGCTGTCCTCTTGGTGCTCTGGGCTTGTGCTAGGCATATGCACTGTGCCCAATTTAGTAGTAGTCACTGAATTGATGGTTGTCATGTCTATCTAGCCACTAACCCGGTCTACCCAGATGCCAGGAAACACGCAACAGTACTCCCCCTCCTCAAAAAACCCTCAGCAGACCTGAAGACACTAGCCAAATATTTGCGTATCTCCTTGCTATCCTACCCTGCAAAAGTCATGGAAAAATGATAAACAAATGCCTAGCCACCCATCTCAATGACAACCACTTCCTCAACACCACTCAATATAGATTCAGGACCAATCAGAGTACATAGACTACACTTATCATCTCCAAGGACGATATCCGGATGATCATGAACAGAGATGACATCAAGGCCTTCATACTTCTAGAACTTTCTGTAGCCTTCAGAACCAACTCCTACGTAATCATTATCCAATAACTGCACAAACCAAGCATGCTTGGTCCTGAACTTTGCTTGATTTACTCCTTCCTGAAAGGCCGTGCCCAGGTGGTCAACCTAGCCCTCTTCACCTCGGATGCAGTCAACCTCATCTGCGGAGTTCCATGAGAATCCTCATTCAGCCCTGCCCTGTTCAAAGCCTACATAACCCCACTCACTAGCATCATCTATGCCAAGGGAATCAACCTACGCCAAGGGAATCAACATCATAGTCTACCCTGACCACATCCAGCTCATACGCCCGTCTCCTATAAGACACCTAGCACATGGAAACAATATCCCTGTTTGCATGACCAAAGTCGCCAGATGGATGAAAATCAACTGCCTCAAGCTCAACAGAGAAAAGACAGAAGTAGTAATCTTCTGCAAAAGACACCTCACTCTTGAACTCCACCTGGTGGCCTACTGAATATGGACTCGCAGGCCTCTTGGCAACAGACACAAAGAACCTCTAAATAGTAATCAACAACTACCTCACCATGACCAACCAACTGAATGCAGGCTCCTGCATCCACACACTCAAAATAACCAAGAAGATCGTGAAATGCTTCCCCACCAACACTTGCAGAACTTTCACTTAAGCCCCTCATCATCAGAAAGCTGGACTACGACAATGCACTCTATGGTGGAATCAATACTCAACTGAGCGAAAAATCCAGCCAAATCTACACAACTCAAAGAAATCCACAAACAAGCAATCTTCAAACACCCCATGAGCACACACAAAGCCTTACACAATATTGGCAAAACATGCCTCAAAAACTGCATAAACTTAGACAAACCAATCAGAAATCTCTGCTCAACCGGACTCCTCGCACACACTCCTTGTATATGCAGAACCAGAACAGACAGGCGTACCTTCTCCTACTTCACTCCTACAGTCAGGAATAACGTGCCTGTACATTTCAGAGCAACTTCCTCAGTTCTTGAATCTCGCAGGCAACTGAACAACTGGTTCTTCACCAAGACCCAGCCCTGGTTCAACCCATACAGCTTCTGCTTCAGTGCCAGGATACCTTCCAGAGTGAGTTATGCTCTATACAAATACATATAACACAAAATATAGCGGTGGCAGGAGCTGAACATAATACCAGCTAGGAGCTCACAGTCTCTTCAGCTCTCCCTAAGAAAATGCCGTGGAAGCAGTGGAGGAAGCACAGTGGCTCTACAGTTCAGGTCTGTCTGGACTGCGGCAGCTGAGTCCCTCCTGGTGGTGTGCAAGATGGGCTCCTTTGGCTTGTGTATTTCTCCATCCACACCTATACAGAAAGGAGGAAAAATCCATACGTCACAAGATGGTCACATCATTATGTGGCTGATAGCGCAACAAGTAGCAGAGGGGACAGATTTGTTGCCTTTCTCTTACAATTACATCATTTTGCCATGAATTATGCAAGTCATTATGTCAGACCTAGTAAAAGGTGGTTTAAAAAACGACCTTACACCCATTTTGCTTATTATCTATTTATCGACTATCTATCTATCTATCTATCTATCTATCTATCTATCTATCTATCTATCTATCTATCTATCTATCTATCTATCTATCTATCTATCTATCTATCTATCTATCTATCTATTTCTATTTCTATTTCTATTTCTTTATGTATATGCTGTTTATTTATGCTTTTTCTGATGTTGAAACTATTTGCATCTAAACATTCTTGTATGCAAAAGAGTCCTTGAAGGGTACCATGATGTTTTTCAAATGAAATTCTTCAAAAAGCCAGCATTATTATGGAGAATATCCTGCAGCCTTAGATGAGTTCTGAGGTAGGTATAAAGGACAATGATGTAGACTATGCAAGTAGCATTTACAAAACACTTTGGGCCCGATTTAGATCTTGGCGGTCTTACCGCCATCCCTCCGCAGCGGCGGTCCCTCCAATGCTGGCAAATATAACTCCATCGCCGTCAGGGGGGCGGGTTCCTGCAGAGCAGATTCAGTTTTCACAGTTCTGTTGGCAGTCTACTAGCAGCAGTTCCCAGATGGAGTGAGTCAGTCTAATAGAACACACCTGATGTCCATTGGCACATTGGAATCACCTGCATACCACACTATAAAAAACACACCGACATTTCAGACCATGATCCTTTGCATTCCACTGCACCACGACTTTTGCTACCAGAGGCTTTGCCAGTCAAGTGAGGGTTTTTTGTTCATTCTCCCTGTCTCGTGTCCAGTTATCCCCCTTCATTTAGTACCCTGTGGTCAATTATTTAATTTATTCTTATTTTTTGCACAATGCCAGGCCCGAAACTTCCATGTTTTACTGAGGGATAATTGTCAGTCCTCAGAGTAGAGCCATAATTGTTTGGAATCCAAGTCCAAAAACCACTCCTGTGCCTGGAAAGGCACATGTGGTACAGAATAGCCGACCACATGAATGCTGTAGCAAACATCCTGCGCACACAGGAGGAAATTAGGAAGCGGTGGAACAATCTGTGGGAAAGGATGCATTTCCTGGTCTCCAAGCATCACATGGAGGCCAACAGGACTGGTGGTGGTTCTCCCGGGCCCCCAATACCATTAATGCCCTAGGAGAAGAAAGTCTTGCTGATCCTACATACTGAAGGCGCGACAGGAATACCTGGGGGAGGGGAGTCTGGTAATTTGCACTTTGCAAAGTCTCAATAAACCTCAATGTCCTGTTTGTTCTCATTTCAGCTGTTGACAATGTATTCTGCACATATGTTCATTACATAGAAATCTCAAACTATCAGTATCACTTAATTTAGATTGTTTGGTTGCATGTATTGTGTTGTATCTAAGATTACAGGTGTCAATATCCATTACATGTCAGATGATGGTATGGTGACTGCAAATGTTACAACTTCACATTTTCCACAGGCATGTTCCACTTACCATTTTGCAAGTGTTGGTAAGTTGTCTTTGAAATGACTACAACTACCATGATGCCATGTTTATGTTTCTTAAAAGAATATTACTATCCCATATTGTTCATTCTCTCTTGTCTAATAGATTTCAACATATGGCAAAGTGTCATGTAGTGATCAATCCCTATTCAATGCTTTCTTCAGAAAATGTTTTGTTTCTGAATGCTGTGCTGTTCTTCTCTGTTCTTCTCAAACAATTGAATTGATGTAATGAGTTCCACAAATCAAACTGTGTTGACACAAAGTTTTTAAGGTATGGAATTTACTAGTCTGGATATAAGTGGTACTTGAAAAAATTGACTTTGCACTATTTGGAATTGTCAGTTACACATTTCACCTCTCCGCTGTGTTGAGCTGAATGGTTAGGAGATGTTAGATCTACTTCCTAATCACATCATGAACATTTTATGACATCCTTTTACCTGCTTATGTGAATTTGCACTGTTTGAAGTTGGTGAAGGTTATGGTGAGATGTGCAATACCACTGAAAACTATCATCACAATAATCTCTACCTATTTTGCCTACTAGGTATCTACATTTGTAGTCTCACAAGCTTTGAATGTACCATACACACTATTACTAATAAAACTTTACTTAATTTCTCAATAGGTCCAACTGGCAGAGTACGTGGCCAGGGATCTGCCAATGATAAGACCTCCATTCCAGCCCAGGATCAAGCCTTCAGTGACGACAACACTCCTGGGAATATGGAGGATGATGAAGAAGCTGGCCCCTTTGGTCAGTATGGGGAGACAACTCCAGTGACGCTGACTGCACCCACCCCAGATCGAACACTTGAGCAAACCAAAGACTCCAATTCCTGTGTTCCTACCACTGTGACACCGATCATGTGCCCCCCAGACCTGGGCGATGTTGAGACCACACCACCAGCTCTCCAGGAACCAGTTGTATGGAGTACACTTGGCCAAGGGCACAGGGTAGTGGGGGTAGGAGTCATCACTGGGGTCACTGTCACCCAAACCACCATTGACCAAGTCTTGGGAGCCTAACATCAGTCCCAAGACATGATGGACCAGGTATTCATCGAGCTCCAGGAGATGAAGCAGTTACAGAGGGAGCTCTATCATCAGGTGGGCTCACAACTCAAATATGGGCTCCCTGATTGGGGTGCTGCAGGAAATTTACACTCGTACATGCAGGTCTTTCCCAACACCATCTACCCCTTCCTGTGGTCCTACAGGACCATCTACATCTGTCACAGGAAGGGAGGCCCTGCCAACGGAAGAACCACTTGCAGACCCCCCCCCCGCCCCAGCACCTGCAATTGTGGATCACCCCTCCCGCAGGATGGGATGTCCACGCATATTCTCAGGAGGTGAGGATGGCAAGACCTCTGCCACCATCAGCAAGAAATCCCAACACTAATTTCCTCCAGTGTGTGACTAACATTAACTTTGTGGACTATTTCTGGACACATTTGCCTTTCTGATCTCAGTAGTATTTTGGACATTGGACAATTTTGGCTCTCTAACTATGGTTTTATTCACCATGACTGACTTCTTCACTTTTTGGTTTGCTTTTATTATGTTCACCCTCTCCAATTGTATCACATTTAGTACAATAAAATTTACAACTCATAGACTGGTGTTGTATATCTCAACTTTATCAATGCATTTGCTTTCTTCCATCATAACTTGACAATGACAAAAATTAAAAGGTTGTGTAAACGTAGTTGATTTGCAAGAGGTAATGTTTATCTCAAGATCCCAAACATAACTCAAACAATTTCAGACCGTTCAATCATCTACTACTACGTTTATTCCATTTGACCAATATTTGTCTGTCAACATTTGCACTAACATAACAATCCATGCATTACACTATTACTCAGTGCCAGTTAGCACATTTCCAGTTCAAGACCTTGCCAACATGAAAGAATGGGGATATGTCGGAATCAATAATATAGCATAGGCAAATTATCATTGACTTATGTCATCAGCTGGAGCTAGATCTTCTGGTTTACATAAAGAATTCTACATCAATAACAGCAACAGACAAAACCTGGGCAGCACTACATTTTGTAAACACTGGATCATTCCAAACCACTGTTCCAGTAGCTGGTGGAATGTCACAACCAACCAACCAAGTGGTGTGCCACACGATGTATGTCCCACAATGATGTGGCACATCAAGTACCACATACACTTTACACACAATGAGGATGTTGCCAATGTGAAGGGAGATGAGCATGATTTGGATACACTACCACATGTATGTTGAGCAAATGATGGCACACATATTGCTTTAGTGTCAACACACGACAGAGAACTAGTCCAATGTAATCTCCAAATCTTCAATTCAACCACAGTGCAAGTTGCCTGGGGGACAAGATTTGAACACCCAAATTCTGTGTCTGTCCTTCCCAGCCAGGTTCCCTTTGAACATCTTGACAGCACCATATACCAGCAAATGTCACAACTCTGAAATGTGCAAATGGAGATGACATGGTGAAGAAACCTAAAACAGATCAAAACAAAAAAGATTACCAATCACACTGAACATGATAGCCAAATGAATGAGTTCATTCATGTTTGATTAATTAAAATCAATACGTGTGAAAAAAAAAGAAGCAAATGTCCGTTGCAGTTACACATTAAAAACAAAAAAGAAAGAAAGCGACAATTTGTACCGCTAGCGCTTTGACAGTAAGAACATATAAAAGAGCGTAATTAGTAATATTTGTTAGTTAGATAATATCGCACTCTGATTACAGATTAAAACTGGATAAACCTTAGTTTGCATAGAGTTAGCACCTTCGAGCGGAACGGTAACTTATAAAAGAATGCAAACAGTGGTATTCATGAATACTATCTTATCGCGCACTAACAACCAAGTTAAAACCAGGTGAAACCTAGTTCGCAAGCTATTGTTACCTGCAGGAATGAACTAGAGTGTCCAGGAGTACTAGGGAAAGAGAATAAAGTGCAAAGTGCTGCCCAGAAACATTCCATGAGTAGAGTCGTATCTCACACTAAAACCAAGTTAGAGCTAAGTAATAACTAGCATGCATACGCAGAGAATTCAGATTTGTAAAAAGCAAGGCTTAAAATACAGGGAGCAGTCCCGCCAGGAGCTACTGTCAGCCAATAGCAGCTTCAGTAAGTAGAAGTCTGTTGGAGTTCGTAAACGTTCCCAATTTGGCTAGGGTGCATGGCGTATTTTCAGAAAAGCACATGACCGAAGCTGCCCTTAGCCCGAAATATAGGGAGGAGCAAGCGCCATCACTCGTCAGACAGTCTGGGACAGCAGCACAAAAGGTGGAGCCCCGATTCTTTGTGATAGCTGCATAGCCTACATGAAAATACCACCTTGTTACGTGCCCAGGTAGAGTTAAAGTCTGAGATTGGCAAATTTTACCACACGCCTGGGCTGATAGTGCTTGTTGGAAGTAGGGCTGTGCTGTCCCCAGGAGGTAAGATGCATCCAAAGTTTCAGTAATGGGGCTAGCATGAAGTATTTCTGTGTCCCGTTTAAACAAATTTATTGTCACATGCCTGTTCACTGCTTTCTTCCAGCCAGAAAATTGTATTTTGTGATTGTGCAGACTTTCTATCCTGATCTTCAGGGTGCTAGTTGATGTTCCAAACCATACTTGCCATGGAGAGCCCGCTTCTTCAAAGATTGTTTTCAGGTAGTGCTGAAGGGAGACATCTGGGGATCGCAGTACACTGAGGTAGTACTTTATTAGGTCCCTATGACACCCAAGATCAGGGCTCCAGAGGCCCAGCTCCAGTCTCAGCCTAGCTGGCTTGCAGAGGAGCCAGCAGCACTGTCTTGTACGCCTTAATCTGAAAGTCCATTAACAGCCTTGCGAAAGCGTCAGGATAGGCCAAATGGGCGAAGATGAAGGCTGGAATCAATTTTGCTTTCAGAACTGGCAACATGGGCGAGGCAGTAGCACTTTGTAGACAATAGATTAGGCACATCAATGCATGGCTAATGAAAGTAGATTTTGTTCTGATGCGCCTAAGGTGCACTGTCGGTTTGGCCCCCTCTGAGAACCAAACCCCAATGTAGTTGTAAGCTGGCCCTGTCCCTATTGGCAGATCTTCCAGTTGCCAATGGGTTTGTTTTTTATGGGGGTATTTGCTGAAAATGACTACCTAGGTTTTGCTCTGATTTACCTGCAATTTGTTCTCCTGGTTGAAATGGTGGAGGGCATTGAGGGCTCGCTGTAGCCCAGCTCTAGTGTGGTCCATAATTGCGATATCATCAGCATACTACAGGATAGGCAGCCTCACCCCACCCAGCCTTGGAGTCACTAAACTGGCACCTTGCAGGGCTGCCCCCAGATCTGCAGTGTAGAGATTAAAAAGGAGGGAGGCCAGCACACATCCCTGTTTGAGCCCATTGTTCGTGGGTACTCTGGCGGTAGCAATGGTGGGGCTTGTTTTTACCCTTACCCATATCCCCTGATATAGTGATATATTCACCTTGAGAAGCAAGGGCAGAATACCCCATGTGGTCAGCTTCCTCCATAGCCTTCCTTGGTCCACTCTGTCAAAGGCAGTGCTGTACTCTGCAAAACATCAGAACGGGGGTTGCTTCCTCCCCACAACTTGTGTGTAGGTATGCCAGTGCTATGATGTTGTTCGCTGTTGAGCAGTCGGGCCTAAATCTAGATTGAAAGAGTGAGATAATTCTTTTTTCCATTGCCAAGACTAAAATTCCATCAAAAGGATGTGGGCATAGGACATGGTGGCCACATTACAAAGTCAACTTTTGGAGGACGCAGAGTCACAAAACATTCTGAGATGAGCAATGTAACTGAGCACAGTAGTCATTATGTCCAAACTTTGATCAACAAACGCCTTTGGCCTGATTTTCCCAGAACTTGCCCTTTCCAAAGAAGTACTACAGCATACTTTTCTCGTCACTACATCAATAGTTGGTGTAATATTGAAAGACATAACATGTAAAGATATACTTACACTCATGAGAAGAAGTTGTCAATGATATCTTGACATGAGTCAACTCCTTTGTCTTTGCTACTATCATCTTCATTTGACATATGAGGATCCTCACCCAGTGGCTCTTCATGGTCTCCATCCAATGTGATGTAAGGGATGTTGCGTAGCAGGGTAATGCTGTGGAGCATACAGCAGGCCCCGGTGATTTGGCACACTTTATCAGGTGATGTTAGACCCAGCAGTTTCTGGCTGGCTCGGACACATCAAAGCAAAACAGAGTCCACCGTCCTAGAGAGGACGAGTACAATACAACTGTCTGATAACTCGTGCTCACCCTTGGGTAGCTTGGCACAGAGCAGTCAGGCTTATCCTCAGGGTCAAAGTGTAAAGTATTGGCAAAACACCCCCCAAGCAACACACTGAGGGCTCGATTACGATGCCAGTGGGAATTGCCTCTAACCGACATTGTTGCAGTCTTAGGACCAACCGACCTTAATGGTGGTCCTGACACTGCAATTACAATGTGTCCACACATGATGCGGTTGCATACTTCCATTTCTCAATTGGAGCTTCTGCTGTGGCCGTAAATCGGAGCTTGTGCAAATCCCTGCACCATGTGGCAGACACCTCACGGTGCCTGCCACATGATGCAGGGATTTTCAGGGGGGCACCGTCGTATGGGATTACGTTACAGTCTCTGACTGGCCAACGGGATCCTGGAGCCTGTCGGAATCCAGCCAGAATGACCGGCTAGTGTAACTTTCGACCGCCTAGATTGTAATTAGGCAGTCGGAAGTGAAACCGAGGTGTGATTCGGAAAGCCTCTGACCTGAGATCGGAGGCTTTCCGAATCACTTCGTAATAGGGCCCTTAGTATACTACAAAAAGACTCCACACCGTATGTATAAAAAACTGGACATTGAAATCAAAATGACATACACATTGGATATAGTTATATACAATTGTCGAACTCTCACATTAGCAGCAGAACGGCATGAACATATATGTACTAGTCATAGGTATTCACCTGTCCCTGTTATCCCCTCAGCCTTGTAAACCAATGTGCGTACTTCCCCAAGGTGTTCACGATCCAAACAATCCCTCCCTCATCAAAAGCGACATATAAATATATATAATATATATATACAGTCACATATATGTATAACTATATATATATATATATATAGTTATATATATATATATATATATATATATATATACATATATACATTACCTACTGGCGGTCGCCAGTTGGTAGTTATAGTTAGGACCCTGTTTCCATAGGAAAACCGCAACATTCTATTTTGAATAACTTTGGCGCCGGTCGACGAATCCTCGCAAAATTTTCAAAACTAATGGGGCGCTACGCTCCGCTCCTACCCTGAAAGTCTCGGGGGGATTCGTCAAGCGGGGGCTGAGATAAAAGGGGGGTCCCAAAACGCGTTTTTCCCATGCATTTTTCCATAGGACCTTTAGACACAGCTACAGCCCGAACGGCTGAACAGAGTTCCTTGAAATTTGGCAGAGAGGTAGTCTACAGGTCAAGGAAGTGCCTTTTGTAGGTTTGGTGTAAATCTGTTCAGTAGATTCTGAGAAAATAGCCTTTAAATCAATATATATATCTGAGCCAGCTTACGGTGCGCTTACGGTGCGCTTACCATACGCGTACGGTGACGTGCGCGAGCGCGATTCTGATTGGCTGTTAGATCTTAGTAAACATTCGAATCGGTCGAAACCAGGAAGTGGCGGCCGCCATTTTCTCTCTCGCACTCTGAGAGGGGGTTAAAAAACAAAGGCCAAAAACATGTAAAGGGGCTGTTTAGACAGCTCCTAAGCACCTAGCCATGTTGAGGGAGTCCTCAAAGATCCCCCAAGGTAAAAAACGGAATTTAAAATTTTTCGATAATTTCGCCGATTACGCTTACCGTACGCGCACGGTAAAAATAATAAAAAAAAAAAAAGTATCCATACTCTCCCCACCCCATGTGCAAATGGTGCCCGGAGGGCACCATTTGAGCATGGCATACACTTGAACTTGAAAAATTAAAATATTACCTTTCACAACGAAGCGCATCATATGTCCTCCATGTGCGCACGGTGCGCGAAGCGCATCGTGCGTACATGGCCCATCTAGCGTAACGTGGGCACACGGTGCGCGTAGCGCACCGCGTGCCCATCGTGCGTGCACAGCACTAACTGCGTAAAGTGGGCGCGCGGTGCGCGAAGCGCACACCGTGCTCACTGTGCGCGCACGGTGCGCGAAGCGCACCGTGCGCGCACGGAACGAACTGCATTAAGTGGGCGCGCACGCCACGAATGGCGTAAAGTAACTTAGCATTTAAAAAACCGTACAAATTCACTGAAAAAACCATAGGTTTCACACACGTTATAGTTAGGAATTAGCATTTAAAAAACCTTGCAAATTCAGTGAAAAAACCATAGGTTTCACACATGTTATAGTTAGCTGGAAATTTTACTGATAAAAAACCAATGAAATTCCCCCGTTATAGTTAGTGCAGGCAACTATAACTCACGCGACCGCAATCTTCTGCTGATGCTAATACTGTATTTAGACACTTATTTGCCCATGTCTTCTTCCATTAAATTTTAGCTATACATATATTACAAATATTTTTTTTTCATAAAGACACATATGTCATCAGCAGAGGATTGCGGTCGCGTGAGTTATAGTTGCCTGCACTAACTATAACGGGGGAATTTCATTGGTTTTTTATCAGTAAAATTTCCAGCTAACTATAACATGTGTGAAACCTATGGTTTTTTCACTGAATATATATATATATATATATATATATATATATATATATATATATATATATATATATATATATTTATTACCTACTGGCGCTTGCCAGTAGGTAGTTAATGTTAGGACTTATTATCAATAGGAAATCCGCAACATTATATTTGGAATAACTTTGGCGACGGTTGACAAATCTTCGCGAAATGTTCAAAACTGGTGGGGCTCTCCGGTCCGCTCCTATCCTGAAAGTCTCAAGGTGATTCGTCAAGCAGGAGCCGAGAAAAAAGGGGGGTCCCAAAACGTGTTTTCCCCATGCAATTTTCCATAGGAACCTTTAATCGCAGTTACAGCCCGAACCTCTGAACGGAATTACACCAAATTTGGCAAACAGGTAGCCCTTGGTTCACACACGTGCCTTTTGGTTAAATGGTATAAATCCGTTCAGTAGTTCCTGAGAAAATCATAAGTAAACTCATAGATATATCTGGACGGAGCCTAACCACACATCTCACCGTGAAATCTGATTGGCTGTCAGCACTTCATCCAAGAAGTGTTGGCAGCCATCTTGGGACCAATATACATGATAGCACCTCATTAAAAAGCATTGCAGTTAATAGAAGGTTTTAAGACTTTAGTTTCATTATAAATCATTTGTTGATGGTACCATACTCATTTTAGGAATTGTGGTGTGTTCTAAGGTGATTTTACCATGTGAAAAAGCCTTCTGCTGGGATATCATGAATCATGTTTGAGAGAAAACTATTTTCTCATGCTTTTCCCACAGAGGTTTGGAAGGTGATCTATAAGCTAAACTGAGAGCATATTTTCTGTAAATTCACATTATCTTTCTCAGTCATGTGAGAATGAAGTCTGACATTCTCAGTAAACATGTACATCCAACAAGAGCAGAGACTGTCAGTTGATTCCTTTGTGTTCTACTGCAGCTTCCCAGAGTGTTCTAAAGAACAACTAGAGCGCTAACAGTCCTACTTATGACAAACGTATGGCACACCTGAAGCCATCTTGATTGGAATAAAGTGGTAACTCTTAAAACATTTAATTTAAAAAGGAACAAAATGAGGGGGTTCATTTTGCCATAGAAAGTATGATTAGTGCTGCAGAAAGAAAAATTAGGGCACATTTTGAGTGACTTCTCAAATCCTCTTTTATTTCATTAAAAAATTCTGACATGCAGACTGAAACATGCACTTTCAATACCAGCAGCAGACTTCCCTGGTGAGCAGTAGCTTAACTACAGTGATCTAATAAGCAACTAGAGTGCTAACTTTCTGAATTTATGGCAAATGTGTGACACATCTGAATGCCTTCTTGATGGAATCAAAGTAAAAAACTGAAAGTATTCCTACTGAGGAGACTGTAGTGAATGAGGAAATTAGGAAATTTCATAACAAATAAGTCTCCCAAGATGGCCACCAGAGAAAAAAGAGCCCAAATGTAGCACAAATATCACCCAGATGTAGCCCAAGTATAGCCCAATGACAGAATGTCCCAGAGTGTTCTAAAGAACAACTACAGCGCTAACAGTCTTACTTATGACAAAAGTATGTGGCACACCTGAAGCCATCTTGATTGGAATAAAGTGCTAACACTTAAAACATTTAATTTGCAAAGGAACAAAATGAGGGGGTTCATTTTGCCATAGAAATTATGATTAGTGCTGCAGAAAGAAAAATGAGAGCACATTTTGACTTCTCAAATCCTCTTCTATTTCATTAAACAATTCTGACATGCAGACTGAAACATGCACTTTGAATACCAGCAGCAGACTTCCCTGGTGAGCAGTAGCTTTACTACACTGATCTAATGAGCAACTAGAGTGCTACCATTCAGAATTTATGGCAAATGTGTGACACATCTGAATGCCTTCTTGATGGAACCAAAGTAAACAAGCATTGAAAATGCAATAGGTCTCGCCCTTGTTTAAGTTAAAGCAATTCTGTTTGTAATTAGGTGGCTTTTTAGCTTTGCTTTTATTAGTGTTTTTCAAACTTTCATGTACATAACATGCATATGTTTGCATATATGTATATGTATGCATGCATTTATATTTGTATTTATATAGATATGCAGATTATATATATGTTATATATTTGTGTATATATATATATATACACATACATATATATAAATGCATATGCATATATATGCATATATATGTGCATATGTGTGCGTGTAGAGAGAGGTGGAGAGAGGTAGAGAGGTAGAGGTGTAGAGGTAGAGAGGTAGAGGTAGAGAGGTAGAGAGGTAGGGAGTAGTAGAGAGAGAGGTAGAGAGGTAGAGAGTAGAGAGTGAGTAATAGAGAGTAGAGAGTGAGTAGTAGAGAGTAGTAGAGAGTAATAGAGAGAGTAGCAGAGAGTGAGTAGTAGAGAGTAGTAGAGTGAGTAGTAGAGAGTGAGTAGTAGAGAGTGAGTAGTAGAGAGTGAGTAGTAGAGAGAGAGTAGTAGAGAGGGAGTAGTAGAGAGTAGTAGAGAGTGAGTAGTAGAGAGTGAGTAGTAGAGTGAGTAGTAGAGTGAGTAGTAGAGAGTGAGTAGTAGAGTGAGTAGTAGAGAGTAGTAGAGAGAGACTAGTAGAGAGTGAGTAGTAGAGAGTAGTAGAGAGTGAGTAGTAGAGAGTAGTAGAGTAGTAGAGAGTGAGTAGTAGAGAGTGAATAGTAGAGAGTAGTGGAGTAGTAGAGAGTGAGTAGTAGAGAGTGAGTAGTAGAGTGAGTAGTAGGAAGTAGTAGAGAGCGAGTAGTAGAGAGCAAGTAGTAGAGAGTGTGTAGTAGAGAGTGAGTAGTAGAGAGTAGTAGGGAGTGAGTAGTAGAGAGAGTAGTAGAGAGTGAGAAGTAGAGAGAGTAGTAGAGAGTAGTAGAGAGTGAGTAGTAGAGTGAGTAGTAGAGAGTAGTTGAGAGTGAGTAGTAGAGAATGAGTAGTGGAGAGTGAGTAGTAGAGAGTAGTAGAGAGTGAGTAGTAGAGAGAGAGTAGTAGAGAGTGAGTAGTAGAGAGTAGTAGAGTTGTAGAGAGAGTAGTAGAGAGAGTAGTAGAGAGAGAGTAGTAGAGAGTGAGTAGTAGAGTAGTAGAGAGTGAGTGGTAGAGAGTAGTAGAGTGAGTAGTAGAGAGTAGTAGAGTAGTAGAGAGTGAGTAGTAGAGTAGTAGAGAGTGAATGGTAGAGAGTAGTAGAGTGAGTAGTAGAGAGTAGTAGAGAGTGAGTAGTAGAGAGAGTAGTAGAGAGTAGTAGAGTAGTAGAGAGTGAGTAGTAGAGAGTGAGTAGTAGAGAGAGTAGTAGAGAGTAGTAGAGTAGTAGAGAGTGAGTAGTAGAGAGTAGTAGAGAGCGAGTAGTAGAGAGTGAGTAGTGGAGAGTGAGTAGTAAAGAGTAGTGGAGAGTGAGTAGTAGAGAGTAGTAGAGAGTGAGTAGTAGAGCGTGAGTAGTAGAGAGTGAGTGGTAAAGAGTGAATATTAGAGAGTGAGTTGTAGAGAGAGAGTAGTAGAGAGTGAGGAGTAGAGAGTAGTAGAGTGAGTAGTAGAGAGTGAGCAGTGAGAATAGTAGTAGAGAGTAGTAGAGAGTAATAGAGAGTGAGTAGTAGAGAGTAGTAGCGAGTGAGTAGTAGAGAGTACTAGAGAGATCAGTAGAGAGTAGTAGAGAGTGAGTAGTAGAGAGTGAATAGTAGAGAGTAGTAGAGAGTGAATAGTAGAGAGTAGTAGAGAGAGAGTAGTAGAGAGTGAGTAGTAGAGAGTGAGTAGTAGAGAGTGAATAGTAGAGAGTAGTAGAGAGAGAGTAGTAGAGAGTAGTAGTGTGAGTAGTAGAGTAGTAGAGAGTAGTCAGTCAGTGTCAGTTAGTGTCAGTCAGTGTCAGTCAGTCAGTGTCAGTCAGTCTCAGTTAATCAGTGTCAGTCACTGTCAGTCAGTCAGTGTCAGTCAATCAGTGTCAGTCAGTCAGTCAGTGTCAGTCAATCAGTGTCTGTCATTGTCAGTCAGTCAGTGTCAGTCAATCAGTGTCAGTCAGTGTCAGTGTCAGTCGGTGTCAGTGTCAGTCAATCAGTGTCAGTCAGTGTCAGTCAGTCAGTGTCAGTCAGTCAGTGTCAGCTAGAGCAGCTCTGCTGACCTGGATCTCTCCCTCTACAGCAGGTCTGCTGACCTGGTACTCTGGCTCTTGAGCAGCTCTGCTGACCTAGTTCTTAGGCTACAGAGCAGCTCTGTTGATCTGGTTCTCTGGCTCTACAACATCTCTGCTGACCTGGTTCTCTGGCTCTAAAGCAGCTCTGCTGACCCGGTTCTATTGCTCTAAAGCAGTTCTGCTGACATGGTTCTCTGGCTCTAGAGCAGCTCTGCTGACCTGGTTCTCTCCCTCTAGAGCAGCTCTGCTGACCTGGTTTCTATGGGTCTACAGCAGCTCTGCTGACCTGGTTCTCTGGCTCTAGAGCAGCTCTGCTGACCTGGTTCTTAGGCTCTAGAGCAGCTCTGCTGACCTGGTTCTCTGGCTCTAAAGCAGCTCTGCTGACCTGGTTCTATGGCTCTAAAGCAGCTCTGCTGACTTGATCCTCAGGCTCTAGAGCAGCTCTGCTGACCTCGTTCTCTGGCTCTAAAGCAGCACTGCTGGCCTGGTTCTCTCCCTCTAAAGCAGCTCTGCTGGCCTGTTTTCTCTGGCTCTACAGCATATCTGCTGACCTGGTTCTCTGGCTCTAGAGCAGCTCTGCTGACCTAGTTGTTAGGCTCTAGAGCAGCTCTGCTGACCTGGTTCTCTGCCTCTAAAACAGCTCTGCTGGCCCGGTTCTATGGCTCTAAAGCAGTTCTGCTGACCTAGTTCTCTGGCTCTAGAGCAGCTCTGCTGACCTGGTTATCTGACTCTAAAGTAGCTCTGCGGACCTGGTTCTCTGGCTCTAAAGCTGTTCTGCTGACCTGGTTCTCTGCCTCTAGAGCCGCTCTGCTGACCTGCTTCTATGGCTCTAAAGCAGCTCTGCTGACCTGGTTCTCTGGCTCTAGAGCAGCTCTGCTGACCTGGTTCTCTGGCTCTAAAGCAGTTCTGCTGACCTGGTTCTCTTTCTCTAAAGCGGCTCTGCTGACCTGGTTTCTCTGGCTCTACAACAGCTCTGCTGACCTGGTTCTCGGCCTCTAGAGCAGCTCTGCTGACCTGGGTCTCTGGCTCTAGAGCAGCTCTGCTGAGCTGGGTCTCTGGTTCTAGAGAAGCTCTGCTGACCTGCTTCTTAGGCTCAAGAGCAGCTCTGCTGACCTGGTTCTCTGGCTCTACAACGGCTCTGCTGACCTGGTTTCTCTGGCTCTACAGCAGCTCTGCTGACCTGGTTCTCTGCACTCACGATGCATACACCGGACTTCGCGAAAATATATTAAAAATAATATAAGTTTATTAGAAGTACAAATATATTATTTTTAGGAATATCTTCGATCATCTCTTGCCCTAATATGTATATTAAAGACACATACATATCATTTTGGAACATAATTTTTTTTTGCGGGAGTCGCGCACCAGGCGCGCCCCGGCACGTATATGACGTCACACGGGACCCACCACCGCGCAAGCATCTCGTACTGTAATGCACATGTGTCGCGAATGCACGGGAGCAGGAGTCGCGGACTGGTCGCATACCAATCGCGCACATCACGTAATATTTAAATGTATATGATGTGACTGAAAAACACGCAGCCGTTGCACACCGTACGCGGATCCTTCACGACTTTTCTAAAGTGGCGGCTAGAATCCACGCACCCACCGTGATGTGTATGCTTTGAGTGCGCGACTCCGAAAAAAATGTGGATTTTTTTTTTTAAAGAAAATAATATAAATATATTAAAATAAAAAATGAAAACAACAAAGTAATCAATATTTCAGTTTGAATTTTTTCAAAACTTTTTTTGCAATTTTCAGCAAAATATATAATGTTATTTAATGAATAAAATATTTATAAATAAACAGTTAAAAAACTGTAGAAAATCAATACAAAAAATAGGCATAACAACTATCACACATAGAAATTAGCATTTAAAAAACCTTTGAAATGTACTGGAATAAAACATAGATTTCAGAGATGTAATAGTTAGAAATTAGCATTTAAAAAATCTTAGACATTCACAGAACAAACCATAGGTTTCAGGGGTGTTATAGTTAGCTGGCCAGTTCACTCGTACAAAACCATAGAAATTCCTCCGTTATAGTTAGTTCTGCTAACTATAACTCGTGTGCCCGCAATGCACTGCTGATGATGTCACATATTGCATCATTCATGACATGGTCAGTGACATCACTGATGACATCACTGATGACATCTCAAATGACATCACTGATGACATCATCCATGTGACAATCTGATACACCTCATCATACACTAGTATAACCTTTCATCACTCACTGTAAAATACAGAGTACCATATTTGAAACCATTGACACACCAATACCAGTTAATACATACCCACTCACTGATTCCTAAGTCTACACACACAACTACCCATTCAACAACAGAATCATTTATACATGCAGTCACTAATTAATAGAACACTATCAAATGCACTTATACACATATATAGACATTGACACATCAGCAGTCATCTTAGTCGGTTATGCAGTCATCCTACTCACTCATGAAAAGAATTAATCACACTTACATTTACTCACTTACACAATTATCCAACAACACCTCATTTATTCAAACACATAGTAACTCATAGTTCATATGTTAAGAAATCACCATTACAATTATACACTCATTCATATAGTTAGTCTCACAATCACTGACTCTTACACATACTTATTTATATACACCAACTCTCACATACAATGCCTTTTATTTTTTTACTTTGTTGAAGATGTACAACTAAAACATATATTCGCTCACCAACACACAAATAAATACACTCAGTCACCCAAACAACTGTTTCCACATGCACTCTTAAACCTATACACCTAGTCAATCAACCATTCCCACATCTATGCATAGAGTTACACACACCCCATCCAACCACACACAAACTCAGTGTCCCATACAAATACTCACCCAACTAATCAATAACTAATATACACACTCATGTAGTTAGTGACCAACTGATGCAGCATGGTATACAACAATAGAGACAGTGATGCACACATTCACATAGTTTAGTTACTAATCCATGTATTAAGTGAGACACTTTTAATTACTCACTTAAACAGACAGTCACACAGCTACTAACTCCTCCATCCAGACAGTTATATATCCATTCAATCTTCAATACAGATTGGTATATATATAATACATATTTAAATTTCAAACTAAACCACATTCACTGGATGGTGTCATCAGTAATGTCATCGGTGATGTCATTTGAGATGTCATCAGTGATGTCACTGACCATGTCATGAATGATGCAATATGTGACATCATCAGCAGTGCATTGCTGGCACGCGAGTTATAGTTAGCAGAACTAACTATAATGGAGGAATTTCTATGGTTTTGTACGAGTGAAATGGCCAGCTAACTATACCACCCCTGAAACCTATGTTTTTTTCTGTGAATATATATATATAAACAGACTGCTAAGAGGTATTTCACTTTCATGCTAACACATTAGCGTAAAACAAGACATTCCCAATATCACATACCCCGTACAGTTGTAAAGGCCAAGAAATCACAGGTTTGGACTACGCCTTGTTACCCAGTCTCTTAGCCACTCAAACTACACCCCCCAGCGATACACATTGCACCCACTGGCAACACTTTGGCACCTTCATGAGTGTGAGATCATTATCCCCATAGGCAAAAGACTGTGACACCAGAAGCTGGTGCGCATCCAAATTGGAGAAATGTTTCCCCTCAGGCAGAGGTGCGAGCTGCAGTTGCTCCAGGCAGCCAGCCATGGGTGCACGCATTCACAACAAGACTCCTCAGGTCCAAGCATGATATTCTCAGGAACAGAGTACCTAGTGGCGTGGGTTCGGGGTAAGGGAGCCGGTGAACTCGGATGGAAGCTGCAATGCCAGGCACTGTCATCCACCCGATCTGGAGGTCGGAAACAGTTTAGGCCTCCAGCTTGTGCCCCAAGGACTCGGCAACCGTTGCCCAATGACCTTGGACACCACACGCTATGGAGTGAGAGCTAGTCCTCCCAATGTGGGATGCATGTGCGCCGCATCCTGACCCCCCCAGTGGCCAGCATTCTTGCAGTGGCCTATCCAGCGCTTGATGGGCAGTTGAGGTCCCAACAGCAGAAACAAAGGGGTAAGTTCTTATCAGAGTTTTACATCTTTTTGGTTACTGGCAGAAATTTTCTAATCAACATTAAAGGGGACCCATTCCCAACTCACAAGAAGAGTTCTTGAAGGTGTAAGTTTTGCACAAAGATATGAAGATGTGCTTTGTCTGTTGATATGTTGGCAAGTAACCCACTTGATACCTGTTAGCGACCAAACAGACACATGGCTGCTTAAACTTCACATATACATCATGTTGTTTGATGTCATGAGGTACAGTTGTACCAAACTGGTCAATGGTGTTTATTGTGTCAGGTGTGATGTTCCTTCACTATTGGTGATGATGTAATGGTAGCCCTATTACATATGAAATAATATACTAGGCAATTATGATACCGAGGATGTACCAAGCATTGCATTGGTAAGTTGGGATTCTACAAAAACAAGAGTGAGCATGTGATCCGAAGTGACTTGTGACAGCAGTAGCAATGGCTACATTTCGGATTCAAAACATATCCAAATTGTGTTTTACATCAGAAATACTGTTTCATACATGTTCAAAGCGACAGATTATTACAACAGCTCACTCCTTCACAAATATGTGTTTATAAACCAGTCTGTTTTTTGACAAATTATTGTGATAGGCATACACTTTTCGTGGAAAGACAGACAGGAATGTGTACACTTTACTGAATAACACATACCCTAAAGCATTTCTCATTGTCCTTTGTCAAGTCCAGATGATGAAGCAATGAAGGAGATAAAAGGCAAACTTAGAAATGGGGTTTCTGGTTGGCTAGGGCATGCACCTAAGCCAGGCAGAACCCACCACTCTAGTCAGGGCAAGTCAGTCGCACACCAAAGATAACCTGCACTCACCCCCTGGTAGCTTGGCACAGAGCAGTCAGGCCTATCCCCAGAGGCAATGTGTAAAGCGTATGCGCAACATACTCACACCAGTGACAAAATAAAAAAAACACAAATGAGACTCACACAGGAATATGTAGAAATATATAGTATATTGTACATACCACCTAGACCAAAACAACATATATAGTCGGTATTCTTTTCAAGCTATCAAAGATCTAAATAGTAATGGTTACCTTGATAAAACCAGGGCAAAACAATCTACTTCACACCAATAATTTTCATATTATCATTAAAAAAAACTGTTCATTGTTTTGCACAACACACAATGAAAATGCTAGAATTTGTGTCAACCAAGGCACACCAAGCCTGAAACTATCAAAATCAGTTAAGTGATTGCCAAGTTATCACGGGTTAAACAACTCAGGAACAAAGTAGCACTTAAATTAGCCAGGCTCCTTCCAGAAGCCTTACGGTAATGCCCTTGCATTAGTAATGGCAAAAGGGGGTTGCCACAGAGACGGTGAGTTCCTTAGGAAGTGTTGAGGGAGAGGAAGGTTGCGGGACAGCGATGTAGACTGTGATGTCCTGCTATGACAGTACCTTTTGGCAAGAGTGGGCATGCTCCGTGCGTCCCAAAATCTTCATACAGAGGAGCAGTAGTGAGCCCAGCTGTCCTCCCTCAGCAAGGTAGGATTGGCACCCACGCTGTTGCAGCTGATTGAGGGAGGGCGCTACTCCTTCAGCGCTCAACTGGGGCACTTGATCAGCTGGCCAAGCTGCTTGTGGGCTGAGCACTACTCCTTTGGCACTCGAGTCACCACTGTACTTTTTTCAGATCTGGCCAGACATCCATCGCAGTCTCTCCCACACTGAGCGTTCCAGGAGAAGGAAGTGCAACCCGGAGCAAAGTCTCCGGCGAGCACAGACACGCCTGTCGTGTTCCCTTCCTCGGCTGGACTCTGGAGTTGCTATTTATTTCATTTATTTCATTTATAGGCTATAGGTGTGAGAACAAGAACCAATCACATATATGAACGAGGGACAGACATTGAGGATTAACAAATTAATCAGCTTTACCTCAATAGGGAGTCAGCAATGTAGTAGTCAATATCATCAAATGAATAACAGGCAGGTATAAAATCAATAAACAAAAGGTGTAATCTTAGGGCAAAAACATGTTTATCATAATTGTTTTCACTTCTTTTTTTAAGGAGGCAGTAGACTAAATCAGGCTGACATCCGGAGGCAGACAGTTCCAAATCTTTGGGGCAATGCCCGAGAAGGTTCTATATCAAGTTTTCTTTTTACAGAAAAGTTGTGGTTTCAGTTGCAGAGTGCAAGCAATTCATTATGATCTGCGTCCCCCCAATAGTTCTAGCTTTTGTGCCAAATATCTTGGGGTATTGAAATATAGGACTTTATGAGTCATGCACGCAATCTTTAGTTGTATTCTTGCCTAATATGGGAGCCAGTTCAGGGATTTTAGACCCAGGTAGATGTGATTATTTCTTTTTGATCCGGTGACAAGTCTGGTAGTAGCATTAATGGAGGCCTTTAGAGGGGCCAGCTTGTATCTAGGCAGGCGGCAAAGTATGTCACTTCCATAATCCAGCCTGAGCAACACAAGAGCTTGGACTGCAAATTTAAAGTCGTGCTGTGGAAGGAAGAGTTTTATTTTCCTGATAATTTTATCCTTTAGTGACAGTACTGATGTGATCCTGCATATTCAGCTATTTGTCTAGTGTAATTCTCAAGGATCTAGCAGAGTCTATAATGTGAGGAGAATAGCTGGGGCAGTTAGATGCTTCAATCTAAGGTCGATCTTCAGAATGTTGTTAGGAGCAGTAATAAGGAGGAATTATCTTTTGGCAGCGTTGAGCTTGAGATGGTTGCCAGTGAGCCAATGCTGAGTCTTTTTTGAAGTAGTGTTAAGGGACATGATGTCTTCTGGGGAGGAGATTTTCAGGTACAACCGGATGTCATCTGAATACATGTGATAATGAATGTTTGCAGATTTCAAGGAGTCTGCAAGAGGTTCCAAGAATAAATTGAAGAGAATGGATGAGAGGGTGGATTCCTGTGGAACCCCAAGGGTGACCGCGGACGGCTGAGAAAGGGATTGATTAACCTTGACTCTTTGGGTTCTGTTGTGGAGGAATGAAGTAAACCAATGCAGTTCAAACCTTGATAACCCCATCCTTCATTCAAGTAGGTTCAGTAGACTGTCATCTTTAACAGTGTCAAATGTAGAAGAAAAAGCAAGTAGTATAAGTAGACATTATTCATTTTGGTCCAGCATTTTTAATGTGTCATCCACAATGTGTGTGAGAGTTGATTCAGTACTGTGACCTTGAAAGAAGCCGGATTGGTGTTCGTCAATGAGTTTGAAGTTATCTATGTGGTTGCAAATTTGGACCTGGACACATTTTTCCAGAAGCTTCGCCAGAGTGGGGATGTTGGAGATTGATCAGAAGTTGTTAAGATCAGAACAATCTGCAGTTGGCTTTTTCAGAATGGGGGTTACCTGCCCTACTCTTAGGCAATCAGGGATAGTGCTTTGTCGTAGTGAGGCATTTACAATCTTAGCTAATAAGGGGAGATTAGAAGATTTGATCTCCTGGAAGATAGTTGGAGGAAAGTGTTGATGAAATGATTGAATGGGTTCAAAGCTAACAGAATGTAGCAATTTTCACTTTCATCGAGGGGTGTGAAATTGTGCCAAGAGGCATTGTTTTTGGGGACATGCCCAGGGTGACCAACCAGATCAGAGGTCTGGGGGGGCGGAAAGATGTGCGAGACAGCCAGAAGTAGTTCCCTCGCTGTATGTAGATCAATTTCAATGGCTTTAGTTTTTCCCAAGAAGAAGGAAGCCAAGCCCTCACAGTTCAGGAGTGTGATGAACCCATTGCCAAGCGAGTTTGGTATGTTGTGCGATTGTTACTTGACAAATTCAAAAGGGTTTTTGGGTCAATTTCTGGCTTGGTCTAGCTGGGTTCTGAAGAAGTTGGCCTTTGTAGTTCTGATTCTTCGATTGTATGTGTTTCTTACAGATCTTAAGCATTTTAGGTGTTCCAGGTATGGTGAGGATCTCCAGGTTCTTTCTGCTAATCTCAGATGGCATTTTCCGAATTCAGGTTGTCATTGAACCAGGGTTTAGAGACTTTGCTGGATATGCTTTTTAGTTGAAGGGGCCGATTGAGTCAAGGACGTTCAAAATGGTTGTATTGTAGAAGTCTGAGAGGTAATGAACATCTACCATGTCCATCTAAGGAGACAATGCATTGTAACAGAGGATAGATACATTGTTAGAGTTTATGCTCCAAAGACTCCTTTTCCATTGTTTTGTTTTCTTCAGTTGAGCTCTCTTCAGGATCACAACCACATTGATGAAGAAGGTGATACAGTGATGGTCTGTCTAGTCACAGGGGATAATGGACTCCAATGTGGTGCAACCCCAGGGACTGCACCCAACACCACAGACACATTCACCACCACAATGAAAGCCCCAGACACCACACCCACCACCACAGAAACATCCATCACCACAATCACAGCCCCAGACACCGCACCCCCACCACAGACACATTCGCCACGACAACACCCAGCACTTCCATAGCACACACACACAAAAAACAGAAACGCCCACACTTACCCATACAACACACACCAACAAAGCAAGACACACCCAAATTTTCACAACATACACCAGATCCACAGACACCTCCACCATCAATAGACACACGCACAACAGACACTTCCAGGCTCTCTACCTCCCAACCCCAACTTCCTCCTGACCATCCTACCTATTTTCCCAATGAAAGGCTTCTGTTTGCACTTGCCCTAAGTCCTGCCATGTCCACACCCATGCCTCCCAAACACACACCTACCATTTCAACCATCCAACCCATCCCTTCCACATCCCGAACCCCCCCTCAAAAGACCATAGCCACCCCTACTACCCCCAAGGTGGCCCTAAAAAATCCCTCTCTGCTGTTTTTGACACCATCTCCCACTACACCCTCTATGCAAGACTCCACTACGCCGGCATCCACGGTAAAGCCTTAGAGTGGATGCTCTACCTTCTCACCGGCCAAACCCAAAGAGTCATGCTCCCACCGTTCTCCTCAGAACCTGCAGAGATCAGCTGCGGAGTCCCTCAGGGCTCCCCCCTGAGCTTCACCCTCTTCAACATCTACATGGTCCTGCTGGTAGCCATCATCAGATGACACCCATCTGATTCTCTCCCTCAGCGATGAACCTATAGTCCCAAAGAACAACTTCAACAACAAGATGAAGGCAGTCACTGTGAGAAGTTGGCCTGGTATATGCTGTCCACTAGTTGTAGTGGGCACCTTGCACCAGTCCAAACAACCCCTTATTGATGATAGGTTAAAGACAACCTTTATGGAAAGCTATCCTAGTGGTAGCTATAAAAGAGAGCAGCCTTCAGGCTAAGTCTTGAAGGAATGTGAACCAGCTTGTTTTACCAGTCTATAATCTCTTGAATGACCAAATGAAAGGGACCCACACCAGGTATATATATTACATATATGTATTTATTACTAAACACACCACCCCTTATCTCTTTATGAGGCTAGAAGCAAAAGCACATAAGTTACACTTCAAATATTACAGTAAAATAGCACAAATACACGTTAGGCCCAAGGGGCGAGCCAAACCATACACTAAAATAGTGGTATAAGAACCACGACTTAACTAGACACAAGGCCTAGAGCCTGTAGAATCACTGGGACCCCAAGGAACCACCCAAGGTAGTGACACAGGGGACCCACGGGGCCGTGTGCAGTGTGAGAACACAGCCGCGAGCTCCCGCTAGCTTCTATGGGGAAAGTAGCGGTTAGATTTTTAAAGATTAGGGACACTTAGAAATGGACTAGGGCCAAATCCTCTTGGACTTGGTGTCAAATGGTGTTGGGTCGCGTCGTCGTTTTCAATGGAAGCTGGTGAAGAAGTGCTGCTGCCGGGAAGATGCGAAGTGTCCGAAGAGATCCAAGCCTGGATCAAAGATGTGAAGAACCTGAAAGTTGGAGGGACAGAGTCTGGGTCACTTGCCAGTGACCAGGGGCACGCGAAGCTTGACTCTTGAGCCACAAGGAACAGGAGGCGTCGAGGACGACCAGGAGCTGGATTCGAGCTGTCTCACAAAGGATATCGAGTGCTGCAGCGTCGGTGCCCGGATTGGACACAACAAGCCTTGGCAACAGTAACCCACGCAGAAAGGAGAAAGATGTTTTGGTGCAGACCAGCAAGGTCTGTGGGACTCCCCACGCGGTGGGGCATCAGGGCACGTCTGGAGCAACCAGGGAAGCCTAAGAAAATCAGAGTTGCCTTCTCAGGGACCCACCAGTCGACAGACCAGGGATCGCGAAGGAGCCTCAAGCAGAAATGCAAGAAGCGGGCTCATGGAACACTCGTGGAGTGTAGGCCCACAATCTTCAGTGCAAAAGGTGCTTGGGCTACACGTGACCTAAAGCACGACTCCAAGAGACGTCGAGAAGTCAATGCACCAAATGTGCACGGTGACCAGGAGTTCCGGTTCCATGTTACTCACGAGGGCTGCGGGTCTCAGCTTTGCTGGGGACTGGGGTCGGGGTCTGAGAAGTCTGGAAATCCTCTTCCTGGGCTTCGGGAGCTTCGGAGATGCAGACCGGCAATTGCTTCGTTGGTGCCTGCCAAGCAGGGGAGTCACTCCTTGACCCCAAGGGAGATTTCTTCTGTCCTCTAATCTTGAGTAGAGCGTCGAAGTTCAAGGATTCAGTTGCAGAGTTTCATCCAGGGATATCTAAAGTCCTGTTGCCAGGGGTTCCTTACTTATAACTAAGAAAGGGATTGGACTAACTCAGGGGACCCACCTATGGGAGGGTTTGGAAAGAGGGGTGGCTACCCCCATTTCCTTTGTCCAGTTTCGCACCAGACCGGTTTGAACTGGACTATGCACAGGGACACCAAATGTGCCCCCAGTGCAGACTTCAAAGCACTCTTGGAGTGCTCCCACCCAGCCCCAATACACTAAAGCCTGTCTGGGAGGTGGTTATACCTCCCTGTGACAGGAAATCTATTGTCCAGGCCTCCCCTGAAGGCGTTTTGGTCAGCAGCAGGAGGCCAGACTCGTGTCTGTGGCTGCAGCATCCATTTTGTGATGCCAGGGCTCTTTTAAACTGGTACCGGGTATACCAGTGCTGTCATGTCTCTCCCTCTAGAAGGGTGGGATCATACTCCCACACCAGTTACTGGTGTGGGGGTATGATTCCAAGGTGTTTGACACCAAACACGACATGTTTCCGTGCAGCCAGTCTAAAGTTAGCATTAACCGTTTAGTTATAATGCACTTAAGAGTATATGGTCAGGCTGAACTACTGATACCCCGGAGGATAGATTCCGAAGGCTGTAGAGGGGCTCAGCTCATGCCTGGGTACCCTCTCACATATAACCAAGCACCTTGCCTTCAGGATTGATAAGGCCTGCCATAGAGGTGAGATATAGTGAACCTATATCTCTGTAAGGGGTGCATGCACCACCTTACCCACCTTACCCAGGCTGCAGTAGCAGACCTGTGTTGTCATTTTGGAGTGCTTCCCAGGGTTGGCATAATACATGCTTCAGCCCCTGGTAGGCCTCTGGGGTACCTATGCCCTGGGGACATTGTATACCATATACTAGGGACTTATAAGGGCACCTCAGAATCCAATCTGTGGTGTACCTAAGGTACTAGGAATCAATTTAGAGAGGAAGCAGCTAGGCTGTGGTCCTGAATAGCAGGGCCCCAGTCAGACTAAGGTCGAAAAACAGTGAAACATCAGCAAAAAGTGGGGGAACCATAAGAGGCAAATCCTACTCTCCTACAGTCACCACCTGGATGAAGGACTACTGCCTCAAACTCAACTCCGACAAAACTGAAGTCCTCATCCTGGGAACCAATCCCGTCACCTGCAACAACTCCTGGTGGCCCGCAGCGCTCGGAGCCCCCCTACACCCACCGACCATGCACGTATCCTTGGCATCATCCTTGACTCTTTGCTCTCAATGAACCGCCAAATCAATGCCATTTCATCCTCCTACGTCCACATGCTCTGCCTGATTTGAAAGATCTTTAAGTGGATCCCCCACCAAGTCCAGAAGAACAGTCACCCAGGCACTCGTCAGCAACAAACTCGACTATGGGAACACATTCTGAGCCAGCACCAGAAGTTCAAAAAGAAGTTGCAAAGAATCAAGAACGCCACCACAAGACTTATCCTAGACCTCCCCCGCCACAGCCACATCGCAGTTCACCTGAGAAACCTGCACTGGCTCCCGATCAACAAAAGAATCCCCTTCAAGATCCTCATGCATGCCTATTAGGCCCTCCACACCATTGGACCTGCATACCTCAATCACTGCCTCTCCTTCCACACTCCCACCAGACACCTCCGCTCCGCCAAACTGGCTCTGGCCACTGTCTCACGGCCGGAGGAAGATCCTTCTCCTACTCTTCGCAAAGACCTGGAACTCTCTTCTTCTACATCTAAGGCAATCACTCTCACTGCTTCAATTTAAGAAGGACCTCAAGACTTGGCTCTTTGACTGAACTTGCTCTTCAACTCAACTGCAAACTCCCTCCCCCTCACCCATAGCCTTGAGACCCTAATGAGTGATTAGGCTGCACTCTAGAAGAATCCTGTTGAATTGATCCCAAAAGAAAAAACACTCCTCCCAAAAGCGCACACACCCCCAAACCCAAATCCAAACCCCCCCCCCCCCCCCCCCCCCAGAATAACATCTTTGAGGTGCCTGCTCTGCCCACTAGATGCCCCTTCCCTGGCCGTGCAATTGGAGGCAAGCTGATTGCCACCGCACACATGTGCACAAACCTTTATGGACACTTATGGAATGGCATTTGTCTTGTTTCATGCTAGTTGAGTGTTTTCTCATTGTGAATAAATCACAATTTTTCTTTTCACCAAGTTTGTCCAGCCATTAGTTTTCCTTTGCAATTGTTTGATTCCTAGCAATGTTTCAGTGTAAAATGTATAGTACCTATTTTTCTTTGGCAGGAACTACTATATACTATATAAATGTCTACAATGTTAAATGCATAAACTGGTTCACATGGTATGTGATGGTGATTTGAAATTAGGTGCAGTCATTCAACATAGTAGGGGACACTTGCACCAACAAATAGATGTTGAGACATTTTCTAAGGATATTTGACTACAGGTGTGTTTGTTTCACCTTTATTACTAATAAGTATGTACACATATGCATTGCACCTTGTATTATGATGTGCAAATTGAAGTTGTATACAATATAGGACTTGCAACCGTGGCAAAGGGAAATGTTCCATGGATGAATATGTAGAGTGTTTCAAATTAGGGACTGCCTGTGACTTTTCTGGTAATCTATGAGGTGAGGGTTACAGCTTGTCTAGTGCAATTTCTACATGAGGTTATATTGCACGCAGCCCAATGATGTGTGATGTATATGGTTTTTTTTTTACAATGTTCGTACTTTATTTCCACACACCTTATGGTGAGTTTCTGATTTTTGGTTTGATATCCTTTTTTGTACGTGTCCTTTTTAGGTCGAGCATTCAAGACCTCTTGTATATACTTTAGTATATACTTATATGTGTATGTACTTTGTTAGGTCGAGCACTCAATACCGCTTGTATATACTTTAGTATATACTTATATGTGTATGTACTTTGTGAGCTCTGGAGATCAGCCCTGGAACTGGTCTGCTTCCGCTTAGGGACATTTTTTCTGTTCAACTGCCTCTACTGAACTGTCTTGATAGAAAACAACCAGTAGAGGTCAGTAAAATACCAGAATTGCTTTTTGCTTGTTCAACTGCCTCTATTTAACTATCTTGATAGAGAACGACCAGTAAAGGTCAGTAAAATACCAGAATTGCTTTCTGCTGAGGGACTTTAGTTTTCAAATTTTTCTGGCAACTGCCTCTATTTAACTTTCTTGATAGAAAACGACCAGCAGAGGTCAGTAAAATACCTGAATCACTTTCGCATTCTCTAGTTTCCAGTCCATAGAAATTGTCTTCCATGAGCACCCGTAGACAATAGCTTTTTCAAATCTTGTATTTTCAGTGATATGACCACCGAAGGCCCTGATTTTATATTTAAAACAGAGCTTTGGACTATACCATTTCCCGCTGAAAGGCAATATTTCTCTCCATGTGTTCCCATACCTGACGTGTCACGCAGTTTGGTGCTTACTTTCCCTCCATGTTAAAGAACATTAGATGTTTCAGCACCCAGGCTAATGTGCTGCATAGCTAAATACATATAAGGTCCCAAAGGCAAGACCGATTGCATTGCAAATGCTTGTTTTGTAAGGCAGCTGGTACCTAATTTATTAACAGAATGTGGTTATGAGGGTGTGTCACTTTAAATTTCTCAAACGTCAACATTAGAGACATATGCATTGCACATTGGTATGCTATTGCTTGTGTGAGTAGTTTAATAATGCACGAGACCTGAGCATATGTGAACAACCAAGTGAAAACAGGTAACAGGTAATGGGAGAAGTTACCTTTGGTTCCGACATTGATGGCGTTGATTTGCATTGTGATCAGCCAGCAGCAGCATAGGCAGGACGTGTGGGATCAGTTATATGGCGGTACAGGAAGTGGGAAGGTGGGTAAAGGTGAGTTTGTGCCTTATATGCATTCCATTCTGCCTGAAACGCTCCCAATAAAAGAAAAGCGTCTGCGGTCATAAGCTCAGTTCTGAGCTAAAGATGATGCTCAGCCTCTCTTGTTTCCATCTGAGTAAGACCCACTTTATCCACATGGTGACTGCAATAAAGAGTTAAAGTATTTTACAGAAGCTTTGGTACCACTTAATTTAGTGACAACCCCACCATTTCTGGATATGATAGAAACAACAAGCAAATGTGCAAACCCTCACAGAGTCGAACACCTATCAAAAATGAAGTCCTTCCATGGGACAATAACTCACGCAAGCTGATGGATTCCTTAAAATGAGTAGCGGTATGCAGCTCCAGGAGGTGCACCTGCGGCATGGGGGGCAGGACCATCCACCTTCTGTTGGGCCAGGGTGCCTATGACTCAATGTGCGGGGTGGGTCATGGCGAAGGAGCAGGATGGTCTCATCAACGAAGCTGTCATCATGTTGAGGTGGTGGCCATCTTGGATCTTTATACTCTGAATGAGCTTTGCACTTTGCCGCAGCCTGGCCAGCAGTAATTGAGGGTAAAACAAGGAGAGCACGACAGGTCGCCGCATGATGTGAAGCCCAGGCACCGTTGAAGGACGTAACATGCACCAATGGCACTCTAAATCCCCATTGCCTTCCAACCAAAATAAACAGATGGAAGAAAGAAAAATGTGAACTACCTTCTGTCTCCTCACCAAGAACCAATGGTAATACTAACAGAGCAGTGTAACCTTCCACAAAATGCCATGTAGCTAACAGGCATGCCATCAACCCAAAGACAATGCAAAAAGCAGAAAAGCCAGTGGTTGAAATGGCTGAATGTCAGACTCGAAGCCCACTTTTTCACTATGCAACCTCGTATTGTATGCTTTTTGTAAAGTATTCATGACTTGAGGTCTTCCAAACAGCTAAAGCAGTCCTTAGCTAGACTCAGACAGAGCACTCTCAGAAGATAGCGAGTGCAGCACATGCTTAAGCTAAAATGACCTTTAGCTCTGCTGGATCACCTCAGGGTAACCCTGAAGCATAAACCTTATAAATGAACATTGATTATTGAACAAATCAATGCCCATTCTTCAAGAATATGCTATGTGTTTATTCACAGTGTAACCTTTTAATCTAACCTTTTTGTAATGTGTTTTGTAGAGTGATCTGGTGTCGACTGGATTTTTTTCACTTCTGTTAAGCGTTGTCTATGACACAGTTGCATTTGTTACCTACAAAACTGTTCAAAAACAAATTACACATTTTCATGGAATGGGTAATCAGAGTATGGAGAAACTGACCTATAGCTCTAAATACGAAAGAGCACCAAGGCTATTTCAATCCGATTCTACTTGGGAATGCCACTCGTTACATTGTTTTGGACTGGTGTAAAACTGACCGGTGTTGGTGCAGTGTTACGTCATTGTGGTTTTAGGGACAATAGTGATACGTGCCCAATTAGTTTTTAGAATTAAAAAAATATATATGCATCTAAAGGAGCCTTGACATTGGGCAGTAGCATTTTAGAAACATTCCTCAGAGCTGGAAGGGAGCCATGGATAAGCTCGTGTAGGTGACTGAACGCTAGAGATTGGGTGACCGGGAGTTTCAGATTTGGGGAGTCCCAGTGTTTCACCATCTGTCCCGGCAGATTTCAGTAAGTCGAGATCTTGTCCCTTATTTTCAGATAGGGACGGGGGGCACGTTTTCTTGCGAGAAGGCAATTTAATGAACATAGTTAACATGTTTCATTTAATTACACTTCTTAGGGGGTGATTATGATGGCGGGCGGATCGCCACCAACGGGTCGGCGGTGGCGATCCGCCGACCATCTTAGCCTGATTTACCCCCGCCATATTATTATGGCGGGCGGTATTGTGGCGGATGCAAAGTGCGGCCGCCGCTTTTCAGCTGATCGGCAATCGTTCCGATTTCCAGGCGGGTGGAACAGGGCCTCAATATGGTGGCGGTGCCCAGGCACTGCCATCCATATTAGGATGGGTGTGAATCAAGGCCTTATCCATGGCGGGGATGCCGCCATGGAAAGGCTGGTGGGGATTCACTTGGGGGGGCCATTTCGGGCCCACAGGGGCGAGGAGGGGTGAGGGGCTGCACTTCCCATACACAAGGTGACAGGCACCACGCGGTGCCTGCCATGTTGTGCATGGCAATGCATAACATGCCTTTTCACCATTGGGGTGGGTGCTGCTTACAGCAGCACCCGCCACAATGTTGGAAATGCAGAATGGGACCGCCAGGGTGGCGGTCGCATCCTAATTAGCGGTGCAGGACCGCCGCACGTCTGGCGGCCAGTCCCAGCACCGCGCACCCGCCATCCTAATGGGCCCCTTAGTGCCTCATTTTCTGAATTTTCTACGTTGGGGAGCGTTGTCAAGTGAGTTAATATGTGCTCCTCGGATGATGTAAAACAGTGGAATGTACGTCTCGCGTTTTTGGGTTTTCAAAATGTGATCTCCCTAGCAAGGTTCCAATTTTAAAATGGAAGAACGAAGAATTCTGCTGCTGGCTTGGGCCTGAGTTGCAGAAGAACGGAGCGGCCGGCCTCGGTGGCTTGGGGTGAAGCACAGTCCCGAGGCCCGTGAATGAACCCGGGGCTTGCAGCATCAGGTAGCCAAAGATGTAACCACAGAGCACCCTCATCATCCTCGCCTCTCCCATATGCACCCACTCATATATGAAACCGTAATTCATAACCCAGTAAGGAGAACTGTGTGTTCTGTGTTAGAATGTATTCAAAATGTCCTCCCGAAAACAAGGAGTTCTTTTTTCCTTTACATTCCTGGAAACAGTTCAAAGTGAGGTCGATTGAATGTGCATTTTAAGGAAAGTTCTGGCCGCAAATAACCCGGGCAGTTATCGAACCGCTGTTTCAATGACGCGCTACGTGTTTTTCCCCTCCCCAGGCCCATACAGAAGGTTGACTTCAAAACTGTCTTTTAGTAGTGATTTTTTTAAAGAAACGTAGGAGCTGTACTTTGAGAACATTAAATATTTATTGCTAGTTTTGAAATGCAGCCCTCATAAGTGTTTGCTACCACCTCACTCAACACAGTTCTCACCTCTTGAGCATGTGAACAGTCGCATGGGCCGATGGGAAGCCACTGCTAATGCTTTTAAAGATTTATAATATTAAGGTCTTTACAAACAAGTGTGGACTGTGATGCGCCTCTGAACCTTTTAAGATCACAGTCTTCATCACTGCTGGAATTAGAAAACAAATACTCGGGAACCCATACATTGGGGGTCATGGTCTTGCAGAAGAAAGGGTGTGGAGTTATGAAGGGCGAAGCATGAAAAGCAGAGTCTGGCAGTCAATTTAAATGTATATATATATATATATTTTTTTTTTAATCTACTGGAAAGAAATTAGCAACAAGGACATATGTGACAGTGAATCTGTTGTAGATTCCTAACTGGTCACAAGAAGGCATTTAAAAATCTCTTACAGGGTTAAGACACCGGCTGCAGAGATCATTGTGCGTCCATCAATTTTGAAGGGATTATAATAGTGGTAAAATGACTTTGGTGGTTAGTATAGCTCTGGGACAGTTCTGTGTTTGGTCCAATCACAGTTATGACTCATAAAGTAGCATAGAGGGTTAATGTCAGTGCTGCAAAGCACATCGTGTGCCACGCAGATCACAGATTTGAATTTTATTTAGAGAGGTGTGTGGGCTACTGCTTTTCACACTTAGGTCTTTCTATAACTTCCAGTTCATAATTTGCAAGTCTTCTAATACAGCACAGTGATCTATTTACCAGCATCGAGGAGGTGAATTCAAACCGTATGTCGTAGGTTTAGATCCTTATTGTTTTTTTCTAACTTTGCAAAGAAGGGTTCCATTGGGAAGTAATAAAGTCTTGTTCGTACAGACAACCACAATCACTAAGTTACTTTTTATATCCTGACATTGGGTTTCACCCGACCATTCACTCTTAACATATAATGCCTACAAGTATGGATGATATGTGATTCCTACACCTTATAACCCTCGTTGTCTTATATAACATTTCTTGTGCTCAGATTCACACACTTGTATGATTTATTGTGCCTCTGTTGTGATGTAAAGCACTCTGACACCCTACATTTGGATACGTAGTGCTATAAAAATATACAATTAAATACAATTAATAGGTGTCATTCGAATCAATATTTGTTCAATTACTCACAAAGACAGATACATCTTGCATTCTTTCAGTGCAAGCACATCTCTTACACAGGGAGTTGAACAAAGTTAGAAACCTGCCTCCAGAAAATTCTCTAAAGTACTAAAAGTGATAATAAGCCAATCACCTTTGTCCCCTTCCATTGCACTGGGTTTCTAGACTCCTGATGGTTCCCAACTAGAATGATACTTGAACTAAAGGAGAGCTGATGGCCCTTTAAATCAGTCATTTGTCTTGGTTTCAACTGGATGTTAAAATAAGAAAGCACCCTGCTGCCTGGAGATTACTGTTCCAAATAGAATGCAGGAATTTTGGGGTGCTGGTGAATTATGTCATGATGTCGGGAAATTTTACCAAATTCCTCATGTTTCCCTGGATAAATAACTGCTGGAACAGGGTTCTTGTGGGATCCTCCTATTTTCCAGCACCGGTCTATATTTCATAATATACACAGCCACAAACATAAACATTGGAGGACGTTTTCTTGAAAATATCACTGATCCCGTAGGTTTACTCTTTCTTTCCCATAAACATAATATGCTGTTTGGGTGGAAAGTTCTGGACTTTTGGTGCTACAATTGTCAGGGTCCAATTTAGTTATGGCACATTCCTCCTAAATGGCTACACCCAAGAGCCATTGTAGAATTGAGTATGAGGAAAGATAGAGGGTTGTGCCCTCTTAATTGATCAACGTTGGTAAACAATAAACGTCAAAGAATTTTTCTGATATTTATCACGTGCTTGGTTTTATTTGTATATCCATAAATGGAGTGCAGATAGAGATTATGAAGAGAAAAGCCGACACGTGTTTCGTCCTAGTGGCCCATTGGCCGTGGGCTTTTTCAAGGCAGAGCTTCGTTATCATCAATATCTTCCTTTGAAAATCAATTACTTCGTCTCTGCGGTCCCTAGACGAAGTAATTGATTTTCAAAGGAAGATATTGATGATAACGAAGCTCTGCCTTGAAAAAGCCCACGGCCAATGGGCCACTAGGACGAAACACGTGTCGGCTTTTCTCTTCATAATCTCTATCTGCACTCCATTTATGGATATACAAATAAAACCAAGCACGTGATAAATATCAGAAAAATTCTTTGACGTTTATTGTTTACCAACGTTGATCAATTAAGAGGGCACAACCCTCTATCTTTCCCCATAAACATATGTCTGATGACAAGGGTGCTTTTTGTCCAGTATGTCTATGCAGAATTGGAACTTCACATGCCCGGGGACAACTCTTTATGTTGCTTGTACTTAAAAATGCAACCTTTGACAAGTACTTGAATTCACTCAGTGGGCCTATCTGCCCCATTTCATGCAATGGCAAAATGCAGTTCCACAACATAGAACTAGAAGAACTTCGGGGCTCAGTGCATGTTGCACCTGATCTCTTTCTTTCAGCTGTACACCCCTCACTTGTCTACGTAAACAAAAGCATAATCACATCTGCTTTTAGCCACCGTAGCTGACAACAAGTCAACTAATGTGTGATTGCTACATCATTGACACAACTTCGACTACATTGCCAGATTTCTGCAGACTGCAGAGGAGCGGAATATGTGCATTTGTGCCAGCATCTCCCTTTTGTCATGATTCTCAAAAACTATATGGGTAAATCTGAAACCAGGAGAACATTCTCCTTAAAGAGATACCTTCCCTAAATGTTTCTTGCTCACTAATTGTAGCAAGAGAACTAATACTGGAAATAAATAATACTGGACCACCAGAGTAAGACTTGAACGAGGGTGGACCACTACGAACATGGGAAACTTGCAATTCCTGGCCCCTCAAAGAGTATAACCCCCGAAATGAGGATGGAAGCAGATTTCTGTGTCAAGGTCTCCTGTATATGAAACTGGAGGCATCAAGTTACTAACTAAACACAGATTAAATAAAATAAAGGTCAGAGCTCGAGTTGGCTATGATGCCACTCAGAACCCAGAGGTCAAAAATACCAGAGTAATTCACTTTTTACCCAGCTATAATTGTATATTATGTGTGGTATCCAAGATCATCTGCCCCTGCTTTCAACCTCTACACAGCTGCAGAGGGGTAATGGAAGGGCCATACATACCCCAGCCTCTCTTCCCTGTCCCAATTTTGTTTTTAAAAACCTGGCCTCCTGCCACCTACCCTACCACTCTCGCTGCCTTCCCTTCTCCCTGCTCTTTAGTGCTGCTCTGACAGGCTCTCAGAAAGGCCTGTCGGAGCAACCTGGAATTCCTTTATAACGTAGAAACAGTGGGTAGGTGCTTTTGTTAAGATCTGTTGCTACATCATAGCAGTGAGCTACTGGATTTGAATCCGGTTATTCACACTAGCGGCTTTCTACGAGAGCCATGCATGACATAGAGAATTATCGAGAGGTATCAGTGTATCCCTGGGATATTTTTCACCAAGGGGTTCTGAGTGACATCATATGACAATGAGGGCAAAGCTGGAATTGTTTATGATGTCACTCAGAACCTCAAGAAGAAAAACACTCCCTTAATTCACTTTTTACCCATCTGTAATTTCATTTTATGTGTGGCTCCCAAAATCACTTGCCCCTGCTTTCAACTGCTCTGTAGTGGCAGCGGAGTGACAGGGAAACCATAAATAACATGGCTTCTGTTATGTATCCCTGTCTCAAAAGTAAAAAAAAAAAAATCTAACCCGCCGTCCTTGACCAAACCCCACCAACTTCCCAGCATTCCTTTCCCCTCCTGCAGCTGTGCATTCTGCTTCCATTCAAAGCAAACACGCGGAGCTGCACTGAGGCTTTCAGTTATATCAACAGTGGGTAACAAAATTTGTTATCAACTGCTGTTATGTCACAGCAGTGAGGTATGAGATTTAGAAACTGAAATAAATGATAGAGGCTCTCTGTGAGAGCCAAACATAACATGGGGAATATTCAACAATTGCTCTTAAAATCTACTAGTGAAGAGTCCAATAGTTTAAAGCACAAAACTCTATATGCAGAGTGTCAGTCCAGTTCTCTGGGGTTTGTGTGACTCAAGAGCAAGTAGCAAATGCTTGGGACAAATATTGCATTTGTTTATGGAAGCGCTGGAGCCAAACATTGAATTGTCAAGTACCTCTTCTCTGGGATTTGACTTTCAGGGTGAAATGAAATTAAACTGAGAAGTTTTCTCTTGCTGCATGGTGGAGGGCCGAACGATTAGTTCAGCCAAACCCTTTATCTCTCCCCCAAAAAATATTGTCCAAGTAGTGTTTTTGTTTTAGTAAAAGGAGTATGACCTTACTTACAAAAAACAAAATATGATCAGTAACTTCTGGAAGTCTTATGGTATGATCATTACGTAGATAGCACTGTTAATTCGAAATTAAAGTCTGTGCTTTCTATTAGACATGAACTCTTCAAGGGGTGCATTTACAAAACCAGAAGTAGCCTGCAAGACTACATCTAAAACGGTGTCAGTGCATCAGCGGCTCCTTTGCAATGGCGGAGCAGCGTCGCCCCACTGGCTCAGAGCCAGCAGCTGAAAAAGAAAATGATATTTTACTATCGTTTTAATTTTCAGCTTCTGGCTGAGCCAGCTTGTGCAGAGAGGGGCGGACCAGGCCAGGAGACGGGGGCGTGGAAGAGTGGTAGATGTGCACTTTTCAGTGTACATGTAAGTTTGTCCAGCCGTCTTAGACGGCCAAACTGACATGCGCAAATACGTTTTTCCAACCAAGCTGTATTGCACAGCCAGCTTGGAGAAACAGCACAGACTCCCTGTGCCTGAGCGAGCGTTAATCCAGCCCACTTAGGCCAATCCCCATGATGCTCTCATGCTTGAAAGCAGCACGGGAATTGGATGGGAAGTCGTGATGCTGTCCCAGGGACTGCTGGGACCAGGAACTGGCAGCAGAGGAGCACGAGATGTCCGACAGCACCAGGTAAGTGGTTTCATTTAAAAAAGAAAATTATTAACCCCCACACTGCGCACTTACTCCGCATGCTTCACACCGGCCCCCTCTCCTCACTGGCACCTCCTCCACCTGCCCATGTCAGTGTATTAAAGCTTCGATTTCACGGTCAGACATTATTCTTAATTCAGTAGCAGCAGTTTGCATGTGGTTCATGGGGCCACATAGTGAGGTGTGCTGCTACATGGGCACTATCTATATTGGCAGCCCAGTAGTCTCTCTTCTCCTTTCCTGAGTGGTTCAAAGGCATGAACTGGTCGCTGTCTTCATGAGCTGCCTAGGGAGTAACCCGCGAGGAACCGAAGCTCACCAGCCCTCATGGCTCATGAGTGGTGCAAAGATCGGGTGCATATGGAAGGCAAGGTTGCAGACAGAGGCAAATGCAAGGGGAAGGTCGATGCTACCCACAGGTGTCTAATGGGCAAAGCAAGACAGACACTCATGCAAGGTCACAGTAGCATGGTTTTGAGATGGATGATAATTACTCAGGCACTTAAGCAAAAACTCATAGCTACGGTCACACAGAGAGTCTTCTTCCAGTGGATAGGATGGACACAAAGGCAGGTTGCACAGAGATGCTTCTCAAGTGCATGACAAAATATGGAGGTATACAAAAATGAGGATAAAGGTAAATTCTACTCAGGGTGAGACAACAGATGTGGCGAATCACTGACCCGCTGACATGTTGTGGGTTTATGGAAATGCTCCTGAAGGTGATGCAATTAATGCAATGGAATAATGGACCTCATGTGGAGGCTGCACCATGATTACTGGTCTTCTGCTCTCTGTTGTCTCCAACTCTTCAGAGCATCATACTGGGTGCTGTCTATGTCCTTCTCTTCCTAAGGTGGAGTCTCGTTCTCAGTTTTGGAATATATTTACTACTCCTCGATAGCCGGCAAAGATTCCTTTATCTGATTTAAAGACATCCTATTCTGAGGCGTGCAGAGCTTCTTCCAAGTAACAGGTGAACTCTGGATAAGTGGATAAGACACATGAGTTGTCTGTATTCATTACAATGACAGTTGACCTCCAAACAACTGAACACTGAAATTCAAAGCTGAGGCACAGCTCCTAGAATCCAGACTACAAGGTAAATGCCACTCTACTGTTGTGAACTAGAATCCAGGCAACTTCATATCATATACTTTTGGTGGGTCCTGCTTGGATGTTGGAGATGGGAAAATGGTTCATCTCTTTAATTAAGGTGTGCATTGTTTGACTTTTCCTTGGCCACAGTTATTTCACAACTCTCTCTCTCATCTCCGATCACAGATTGGGCTGTTGGAACAGCAACAGTTCAGGTAAGGTGACCCTTAATGGTTCTTCCTGCTATGGTTAGTGGAAGTGAATTCAGGTACATGCACAGCCTAAAACAATAGTTTTTACATGGAGGGTGGAAAAAGGAA
Organism: Triturus cristatus; assembly: GCF_964204655.1. Classification (NCBI taxonomy): domain Eukaryota; kingdom Metazoa; phylum Chordata; class Amphibia; order Caudata; family Salamandridae; genus Triturus; species Triturus cristatus. The sequence goes on along the minus strand of NC_140593.1, from coordinate 353,412,201 downwards.
AGCAGCACATGAGGAAGGTAAGGGAAGATTAGTAACAACAGGACTGACATCCCTTACACACCCTGTGTCACAATGAGGTGTGAGGGATAAATAAACCAAGTGTTATTCTTTTGGACATGATGAGATAAAATTCACAGAACGTATGGCATTAAGGGACTGAAGTAGGATCAACAAGGCAGTGTTTATGAACTTTAATGGGAGATGTAGAAAGTCATGCAAAGTGCTTACAGCATTAAAGAGAACATGGAAGAAAGTTCAAGCAACAAGTTGAGTGGCTAATATCACATAGTATGCTCCCTTCCTGGTCCACCACTGGAAGTTAAAGAAAGGCAATTTGAAAACTATCCTTAGGTCTAGAAACCTGGGCAGCAACATGAGAATCGAACATCTGTCAATGATTACATGCTTACATCCATTTATATGTCACATGAAGTGCAAAGACATCGCCTGGAGATACTGAAGGCTCTCCTGGCCGGGGGGAGTCAGCAGCGGATACTTAAGGTTGGGTGGTACTGATGGTGCACGGAGCAGGGCGCAGATACGGTGGGATGATTTTGGGTAATTACTTGTCCCTCACACTGACATTAGTGGTTCGGAATGCATGAGCTGTGGAATATCACTGTCCTGTCCACGGTTTCAGCACTGAACCTTTGCTTAACTCAGCGGCATGCCGAGGGGGGAGGGAGGAGTAGGAGGGGGGGTTAGTTGGGATTGGGGGGGAGAGGGTTTGGTTGAGTTCCAAGCTACAGCTGTTGTCCGGAGAGATACCTACTAATAGATCTCGCTGGCTTCTACTACAAGACGGAGGAAGGGGTGCCGGGGATTATCCACCAATTAGGTTACATTTCCCCATGTTAGGAGGGGGTTCCTTTCTCCTTTGATTGCGGATGATTGTTGATGCACCAAGGAACTGTAATGTCCTGCTCAGCACTAAGTTTGTAATACATCTGTCCACTTGCAGCCTTCTTTGAGTACGTGTATGTGCCTAAGTCTTCTGGATTACTCAATAAAATTTGTTTAAAAAAAAAAAAAGAAGTGCAAAGACATTTATTCACTGGAAAAAAACAAAGGGCACAGGGGCGTTATAGTTAGGCTTAGATTTAATTCATACAAAACCAGTGAAATTCAGGAGTCATAGTTACCTGAGCTAACTATAACTTACGCCCCAGCAATGCACTGCCTATGGCCTCACATATTACATCACTCATGACATGGTCAGTGACATCACTTATGACATCATTGCTGACATCTCAAATGACATCGCTGATGGCATCCCTGATGACATCATCCAGAGAATAGAAGTATTTCATAAAATTTTCTGAGAGTTAAAGATGTATACTAAGCTACTGAATAAGTTAAATTACTATTCTTTTTGTACTAGTAATGAGTGATACTTAATATAATACATGTCACCTGAGTGGCACTGTAACTGTCTGTATCAGTGTGGGAGTGGGTGTCTAATTGGCTGTATGGGTGTGTGAGTAGCTGTATGGGTGAGTGAGTGACTGTGAGTGGATGTGTGTGTGTGTGTATGCGTGTGTGTGTGTGTGTGTGTGAGAGAGAGAGAGAGTGGCAGTATCAGTGACTGTGGAGACTGCATGAGTGGCCCTATGGGTGGATGAGTTTGTGTGTGAGTGTTTGTATGGGTGACTGAGCGGCTGTGTGAATCGCTCTAGGGTTGTGTGACTAGGTGTGTAATTGGATGTATGGGTGAGTTGCTATTTGACTGGGTGTATGGGTAAGTGGGTGTGTGAGTGGATGTTTGGCACAGTAAGTATTTGTGTGAGTGGCTGTATAGATGAGTGAGTGGGCACATGAGTGGTTGTGTTGATGTCTGAATGGGTATGTAAGTGGTTTTGTAGATGAGTGAATGGATGTGTGAGTGGCTATATGGCTGAGTGAATAGCTCTGTTAGTAGCTGTATGGGTGAGTGAGTAGCTGTGTGAGTGGCTGTATGGTTGGATCAGTGGCTGTGTGGGTGTGTGAATTGGTATGTGAGTGGTTGTATGGGTTTGTGAGGGAGTGTCTGAGTGAGTGGCTGTATGAGTCTGGGAGTGGCTGTGTGAGTGGCTGTATGAGTCAGTGTGTGTAAGTAATTGTATGGGTCTGTGAATGGGTATGTGAGTGGTTGTGTGGGGGTGGTGTATGAGAGGTTATATGGGGTGTGAGTGGGTGTGTGAGTGGTTCTGTGGATGATATCAACAGTGATGTCATTAGTGATACCATTTGAGATGTCATCAATGATGTCATAATTGATGTCACTGGCCATGTCATGAGTGATGCAATATGTGCGGTCATAAGCCGTGCAAAGCGGGGGCGGAAGTTATAACACGCTCAGGCAACTATACCTGCTGAATTTCAATTGCTTTGTATGAGGTAAATCTGAACCTAACGATAACGTCCCTTTAACCTTAGTTTTTTTCTGTGAATTTCTTTGTTTTTTAAAATTTCATTTCCTAACTACAACGTCCCTGTAACCCATGTTATTTCAGTGAATTTAAATTTTTTAAACGTTTTATTTCCTAACAGTAACCTGTAACCTTTGAGAGTGGGTGTGTGAGTGACTGTATAGGTAAGTGAGTGTGTGAGTGTGAGTGGCTGAATGGGTCTCTGAGTGGGTGTGTAAGTGAGTTTGTGGGTGTGCCAGTGGCTGTATGGGCCTATGAGAGGGTATGTACATGGCTGTGTAAATGGGTATAGGAGTACCTGTGTGGATCTGTGAGTTGGTGCATGAGTCTATGACTGGTCTGTGAGTGGGTGCTTGAGTGTCTTTCAAGGTCTGTCAGTGGATGGATGAGTCTCTGAGTGTGTAAGTGAGTGGGTACATGAGTATCTTTGTGGGTCCGGGAGTGGCTGTGTGAGTCTCTGGGTAGATCTATGAGTCTATTTTGTGGGTCTGTGACTGGACATATTAGCTTCTGAGTGGGTCTGTGAATGGGGGCCTGAGTGTCTGAGTGATTGGGTGCATGAGTCTCTGAGTGGGTCAGTGAGTGGGTGATTGAGTCTCTGAGTGGAACAGTGACTGGGTGTATGAGTTTCTGAGTGGGGTCTGTAAGTGGCTGAATGGGTCTGTAAGTAGGTGTGGTTCTCTAAGTGGGTCTGTGAGTGGGTACGTGAGTCTCTGAGTGGGTCTGTGATAGATCCATGAGTCTATGAGTAGCATTATGAGTGGGTGCTTGAGTGTCTGAGTAGATCTGTGAATAAGAACACGAGTGTCTGAGTGTGTCTGTGAGTGTGTGATTGGAGACTGGGTGCATGAGTCTTCAAGTGGATCTGTTACTGGGTGCATGAGTCTTTGAGTAGTTATGTGAAAAGGAACATGAGTGCCTGAGTGGGTCTGTGATTGGGTGGATGAGTGCCGCAGTAGGTCTGTGAGAATGTGCAAGAGTCTCTAAGTAGGTATGTGTGTGGGGGTGTGAGTGTCTGAGTGGATCTGTGAGTGGGTGCATGAGTATCTGAGTGGGTCTGTGACTGGTGTGTGAGTCTCTGAGTGGGTTTATGAGTGGGTGCATGAGTGTGTGAGTGTGTGTGAGAGTCTCTGAGTAGGTCTGTGAGTATGTGTATGAGTCTGTCAGTGGGTCTGGGAGTGGGTATTGAGTGCTTGAACAGATCTGGGAGTGGGTGCATAAGTGTCTGAGTGTGTCTGTCAGTAGGAGCATTCGTCTCTGAATGGGTCTGTGAGTGGGTGTGTGAGTGGGTTTGTGAGTGGGAGTGTGAGTGTATGAGTGGGTCTGTCAGTGGATGTGCAGTAAAACCTGTATGGGGGTACACTGGAGCAGGGCCTTGTACCAGTTCCCACTGTGATTGTCCTTGTGTCCAGCTTGCCTGCAGTCTGCCACCCTCTGCTGCCTTTGGTTCTGTGGCTCCTCTGCTCGTTTTCTGCCTCTTCTCTGCTTGCTTCTACCATCTATGTTGCCTATTTCTGCTACTCTGCCTCCTATTTTTCTTCTTTCTGCTCACTTCTAACCTTTATTCTGCCTCCTTCTGCTCGTTTCTGACCTTTAGTCTGCCTCTTTCTGCTCGTCTCTCAACTTTATTGTCCCTCTTTCTGCTCATTCTGTCTGTTATTTTGCTTCTTGCTGCTCGCTCCTGACCTTTATTCTGCCTCTTTCTGCTTGTTTCTGACCTTTAATCTGCCTCTTGTTGGTCGTTTCTGACCCCTATCATGCCTCTTTCTGCTCTTTGCTAACCTTTATTCTGTCTTTAGACAGCCTCTTTCTGCTAGTTTCTCACCTTTATTTTGCCTCTTTCTGCTAATTTCTGACCTTTATTCTGCCTCTTACTGCTCGTTGCTGGCATTTATTCTGTGTTTTCTGCTCATTTCTGGCCTCTGTTCTACCTCTTTCTGTTCATTTCTGACCTTTATTTTTCCTCTTTCTGCTAATTTCTGACCTTTATTCCACTTGTTCCTGACCTTTATTCTGCCTCTTGTTGCTCTTCTATCACCTTTATTTTGCCTCTTTCTGCACGTTTCTGACCTTTATTCTACCTCTTTATGCTCCCTTTTCACCTCTATTTTGCTTCTTTCTGCTAATTTCTGACCTTAATTCTGCCTATTTCTGTCCCCTTCTGTCCATTCCACCAGCCAACTCCCCGCCTCCCGCAGGAGCAGGCATTGCTGCTGCACACAGCGAGCTGCAGGAAATGCAGCTCCCTGCGTGCAGGAGCAATCGTTTCCTCTTGCCCCACCCAGAAAGCGATTAAACCTCTGTTTCCAGCAGGGGGAGCACTTGGACAGCCCCCGGGGCCATTAATGGCTCCAGGAGGGGGGCCACTCAGCCCTCCTCCTTTCTTGTATTTGACTCTGGGGAGGTAGTGGTCCCTGGGGCTGGTAATCCATGCGCCCTCCCCTTATTTAATTTAACAGAAGGCTTGAGGAGGTGGTGGTCCCTGGTACTTGGGGGTGTAGTCCACGCTGCCCCAATTAATATTATTTAAAACTCCGGGGAGATGGTGGTCCCTCTGGCATAAAGATGCCCATGGAGGGGAGCCACGTGCACCCACCTCCTTCAATGTAGTGAACTTGCCATGCCCCCGGGACCTTGCCTACCAAGCGTGGGAGGGCGTGCTCTTTAATATAATTTTTGCAGCAAATTTGCGAATTTGAGGCATTTAAAAAAAATTTTTTTTTGCCTTGCCGGGATTCCTCTGGAACCCCAAGACCAAAGCTTGGGAGTCAGGGTATTCCTACCATGTCCCCTTCTCTTTTTTATAAAAAATGTTTGCGACTTGGCTGAAGCCAAGTCCTAAGACGGCTGCCAACGCTACCTGGTTGAAGTGTTGGCAGGCATTCAGAGCTCTGCAGGGCTCTGCATGAGTTTGTTATTAATCGTGAATTAGCTGCAATCCTAGATATACAAATTTGAATTTCCTTTAAAATTTGGTGTAATTCTGTTCAGCAGTTCGGGCTTCAGGCATTTCTAAAGAGTATATAGGAATTAACATGGGAAAGAGCCTTCCATCCCCCCTTTTTCTGTCCCCAATTTGACAGATCACCCCAAAACTTTCCATGTGTCCCAAGAATCACGTGCACACCCTTTTTCTAAAATTTCATGAAGATTCGTCAACCAGCGCCAAAGATATAGGCAAGTAGTCAAAAAGGCTTTTTCTATGAAAAAATGTTCCTAACTATAACTACCTGCTGGCAACCGCTAAGAAAAAAAAAAATATATATATATATATATATATATATATATATTATCTACTGGCGGTCGCCAGTAGATAGTTATAGTTAGGACCTATTTTCCATAGGAAATCTGCAACATTCTATTTGGAATAACGTTGGCGCCGGTTGACAAATCCTCGCAAAATTTTCTAAACTTTTGGCTGGCCAGCTCCGCTCCACTCCTCCCTGAAAGTTTTGCGGTGATCCGTCAAGCGGGGGCCGAGAAATAAGGGGGGTCCCAAAACGCGTTTTCCCCATGTAATTTCCCATAGGATCTGTTGTCGCAGCTACAGCCCGAACGGAATGACACCAAATTTGGCAAAGAGGTAGTCCTCAATTCAGACTCGTGCCTTTTGCATATATGGTGTGAATCTGTTCAGTAGTTCCTGAGAAAATTAGGGTAAAAAAGTTAGTGATATCTATGGCCGGGGAGGATCCGCGGACCCTACCCGCACCGTATGCGAACCCTCCCGATCGTGCGCTGAATGCTAATTGGCTGTCGAGTGTCTCTCTACATTCGAAACCAGGAACTGTTGGCGGCCATTTTCTGCCTCGGTAGAAGCGAGGCTAAAGATGCAAGGGGAATAAGTGTGTAAAACATATAAAGGGGGCAGAGTGGAAATACTCTGACCCTCTAGAGGTGCTTAGGGGGTCCCAGAAGGACCCTCTGGGGCCCCCTTTAAAAAAAAAAAAAACGGGTAAATGCGCGTACGGTGCGCGCATCCTATCGCATTGGATGCACGGATTCTCTCGCGGTGAGTGCACGGATCCACGGCAACGTTTTTTGAAAAACGTCAAAAAATCATTGGTTGTATGACAACTTTCTACACTGAAAGGTAGGGTTTATATTTCTGTTTTTTAAAGGTATGATTGTTATTGGTTAACAAAAACAGATTGTAAGGAACATTATATATGATAAGCTGATATGTTGAAAAGTAAAGCACACTTTCTGTCTTGTTTAGGAACATTGTGTGATGAACTTGTGACCTGTGAGCTCAGTGCAGTGTTCCATGTCCTGTTTCTATGGTAACAGGCAGAAGGCAGATTGGGGGAAGGGTTGAAATGTATTTCAGTTGGAAAGGGTTGAAATGTTTAACCAATAGAAATGTGTGTTTGCTTTTGAGTTTATGTGCGAAGGATTGTGATTTGATGTTTACATGTATTTGTGTGGTAAACGAAAGGGAAACTTTTCCATTCTTTGCTTTTGCTGAGAGGTGCACAGTGCAGAGATTCTGTAAAAGCAAATATGGTGAGTGATTGATATACTTCTTAATCTACAAAAGAACTTGAAAGATGAGTTATTTAATTGTGAGGGGATGTATGTAGACTATTTTGATTTTAATCAGACTAATGTATTTTTCCTGCTAAAGTGTAGGGAGTACTTTTTTCTCTACAATGTGTGTGCATGTAGAAACCATTCTGTGATAAGCATTTGTGTTTTTCATGTGTTTGTAGACAGATGGCTGTGCTGTTTTTATATTTTGGTAGAATTAGAAACCAGTCATTGTTTATGAATTTGTGAAATGAGTTATGTTATGTTTCTATACTAAAATGTAGTACTACTTCTAGATGAAGAAATGTGTTTTGGTATAGTGCAAGGGATAGTGTTGCTTGTCTAGAATCACACAGTGAGTCTGTGTGCATTTGGGAACCACTGTGAGAGAAGCATTTGGTAACATCGTGTCTTTGCTGACAGATAACTGTTTTAACTTGTCATGTTGTGAAGTTTTAGTAGCATTAGAAGACAGTTACGGCTTATGATTTGATTAAATGAGTCAGGCTTTGACAGAAAAGTGCAGTCCTGAAATATGTAGATTGTGTGCAGTTCCCTTACCAGTTGCACTGTAGTGAATGAGTTTTGGTAAACTTCTAGGGATAGTTGTGTATGTCTAGAATCACAGTGTGAGTTAGTGTGTATTTGGGATTAGTGTGAGAGAAGCATTTGGTGATATCATGTATTTGCTTACAGATAACTTTTTTTAAACTTGTCATGTTGTGAAGTTTTAGTAGCATTAGAATCCAGTGTTTGCTTATGCATTGATTAAATGAGTCATGTTTTGACACTGATGTGCTGTACTTAAATATGTAGATTGTGTTCAGTACCATTAACTCTTCCAGACCAGTGAATGAGTTTTGGTAAACTCCTAGGATAGTGTTGATTGTCTAAAATCACACTGTGAGTCTGTGTGCATTTGGGTAAGGATTGTGAGAGAAGCATTTGGTAACATCGTGTATTTGCTGACAGATAACTGTTTTAAAACCAGTCATGTTGTCATGTTTTAGTAGCATTAGAAGGCAGTTATTTCTTATGCTTTCATTAAATGAGTCAGACATTGACAATAAATTGCAGTCGTGAAATATGTAGATTGTGTGCAGTTCTCTTACCACTTGCACTGTAGTGAATGAGTTTTGGTAAACTCATAGGGATAGTGGTGCTTGTCTAGAATCACACTGTGAGTTAGTGTGTATTTGGGATCAGTGTGAGAGAATCATTTGGTAACATCATGTATTTGCTGACAGATAACTGTTTTAAAATCTGTCATGTTGTGAAGTTTTAGTAGCATTAGAATCCAGTCTTTGCTTATATGTTGATTAAATGAGTCATGCTTTGACACTGATGTGCTGTACTTAAATATGTAGATTAAAGTGTAGTCGTGAAATATGTAGATTGTGTGCAGTTCCTTTACCACTTCCACTGTAGTGAATGAGTTTTGGTAAACTCCTAGGGATAGTGTTGTTTGTCTAGAATCACACTGTGAGTCTGTGTGCATTTGGGAACCACTGTGAGAGAAGTGTTTGTAACATTGTGTATTTGCTGACAGATAAGTGTTGTAAAACATGTCATGTTGTCAAGTTTTAGTAGCATTAGAAGACAGTTATGGCTTATGCTTTCATTATATGAGTCAGGCATTGACAGTAAATTGCAGTTGTGAAATATGTAGATTGTGTGCAGTTCCCTTACCACTTGCACTGTAGTGAATGAGTTTTGGTAAACTCATAGGGATAGTGGTGCTTGTCTAGAATCACAATGTGAGTTAGTGTGTATTTGGCAACACTGTGAGAGAAGCATTTGGTAACATCATGTATTTGCTGACAGATAACTGTTACCTGTCATGTTGTGAAGTTTTAGTAGGATTAGAATCCAGTCTTTGCTTATGCGTTGATTAAATGAGTCATGCTTTGACACTGATGTGATGTACTTAAATATGTAGATTGTGTACAGTGCCATTAAATCTTCCAGAGTAGTGAATGAGTTTTGGTAAACTCCTAGGATAGTGTTGCTTGTCTAAAATCACACTGTGAGTCTGTGTGCATTTGGGTAAGGATTGTGAGAGAAGCATTTGGTAACATCGTGTATTTGCTGACAGATACCTGTTTTAAAACCGGTCATGTTGTGAAGTTTTAGTAGCATTAGAAGCCAGTCTTTGCTTATGCTTTGATTATATGAATCAGGCTTTGACATAAAAGTGCAGTCCTGAAATATGAAGATTGTGTGCAGTTCCCTTACCACTTCTACAGTAGTGAATGATTTTTGGTAAACTCCTAGGTATAGTGGTTGTTGTCTAGAATCACACTGTGAGTCTGTGTGCATTTGAGAACCACTGTGAGCGAAGCATTTGGTAACATCGTGTATTTGCTGAGAGATAACTAATTTAAAACCTCTCATGTTGTCACGTTTTAGTAGCATTAGAAGCTAGTCTTTGCTTATGCATTGATAAAATGAGTCAGGGTTTGACACTAAGGTGCAGTACCATGTACTATTCTGTTCACTGTGGCAGAACTGAAAATTTAAAAGTTTTACCTAAGCACTGTCCTAGAAGTAGTCTGATTATTAAGTCAGTTTCTAAGTACCAAATAGACTGCTTCAAATGTCTATGCAGTATGCATGTAGTGTTCTAACATACTTTACACTTGTCTTTTACACCTTCAATTCCCTAGTCAGTATCCATACACTTCCAGGAAACATCCTGTCACTTCCTTTGCAGTCCTCTAGAGACCCATTCAACAGCATGTACTAATCCATTCACTGTGCCAAAACCCAAACACTTATAAATTCACCAAGACACTCTCTTTCCAGTACTCTAATGATTCAGTCACTGCCTAAGTATTCATGCACTGAGCCAGGTCTTAGCACATGGACTTCTTCAAACCCCTATCCACTATGCATGCAGTCCTCTAGCCACCTACACACTTGTCTTTCACACCTTCAATTCCCCAGTCAGTATCCGTTCACTTCCAGCAAACACCCTGTCACTCCCCTTGCACTCCTCTAGTGACCCATTCAGCATCATGTACTAATCCATTCACTGCGCCAAACCCTAATAAATTCACCCAGGCACTCTCCTTGCAGTACTCTAATCATTCAGTCAGTACCCAAGTACTCATCCAGTGACCCAGGCCTTAGTATATGGACTGCTTCAAACCCTTATCCACTATGCATGCAGTCCTCTAACCACCTACACAATTGTCTTTCTCACCTTCAATTCTCTAGTCAGTATCCATACACTTCCAGGAAATACCCTGTCACTCCCTTTGCGGTCCTCTAGTGACCCATTCAGCACCATGTACTAATCCATGCACTGTGCTAAAACCCAAACACTTATAAATTCACCTAGTCACTCTCCTTGCTGTACTCTAATCATTCAGTCAGTACCCAAGTAGTCATGCAGCGAGCCAGGCCTTAGCACATGGACTGCTTTAAATGCCTATGCAGTATGGATGCAGTCCTCTAATCACCTACACAGTTGTGTTTCGCACCTTCAATTCCCTAGTTAGTATTCATACTCTTCTAGCAAACACCCTGTCACTCACCCAGTGTGTCTCCTTATAGTACTGTAATCATTTAGTCAGTTAGCATGTAGTCTTTTAGTGAGGTAGGCTTTAGGGCATGAACTGCTTCAAAGTAGTATGCACTATGCATGTAGTGTTTTAACGATCGTCACACTTGTGGTTCAGGGCTATAGTTTCTTAGTCAGTTTTTATATAAAATAGGTTTGTACAGTAATGGAATAGTATAAATTTGAAAGTAATTAATATACATTTATTTGTGATTCTTTTTTACAGATACAGAACAGGAGTGTTTCACATCTGTTTGCACACTTCTCGTGCAAGATTGTTTGGATAAAGGGTCCTTAGGTGTTTCATCATACTTGCTGTGCCACACGAGTATTTTTTGTTAGGATCCCCTCGTAACAGAACTCTTTGGCAAATCTTGTGAGCGGCGAAGGTGGCATTGGTCTTTGTTTGCCCCTTGGAAAAAGTAAAATATTTCTTCACCACTGAAGAAAAACGTTGTGGGCGTGGTGCCTTCTGCAAAAAATGTTCCTTAGATTCGGTAAATATTTTAAAGCGGCAACATTTACAGTTTTTATAAGTTAAACTTATAACATTTTGTTAGCTGTATGCATTTTATATATCTGTGTTGTTTCTTGTGGTATTTTGTTGAGAATACCATGTTGTTGTTTTTTTAACAATCTTTCTGATTTTCCAGGTCTGTCGTCGACATCCGTGGTTCCCACAGGAGTGTTCCGCCTTGTTGTTTTGTATTATTGTTGTTACATTTTGTTTATTAGTTTATTGTTTATATTTATGTTAATAAAAAAATAAAGTTTGAAAATAGTTTATCGTTTATATATTTATTATTATAAAAAATAAAGTTTGAAAAAAAAATTAATAATGTTTTTGGTTGTTCTCTTAACTGCTGTGTGACTCTTTCTTGTTCTTATTACTGTTATTTGATGGAGTCCACCATGGTGTTAAATTTTGGGGCACTTATCGCTGGAATACTGGTGATATCTGCAGTTTGCACCAACTTCTGAATAGTGTGTTAGATTTATCTCAACTTTACTTCCGTTAAAGTGCTGATAATGAAATGGAGAGTTGCCGTTCCCGTGCAAAAAGACACGAGGTGCACCTTTGCGATTTATTCTAAATACTAAAATCCTGTATTGTATTGTACTGAGGTATTGGCTGCACTTACAGTGTACACACAAAATCTATTAAGAAATCTCATTGTATTTATATTGATTGGGAATAGTGCGTCAGGTGCTGGATCTTGACGAGATACACTGCTCAGTTCGTATATTGTTGTGCACACGAAAAAAAATCACATCACAACTTTCACACCAATTGCAATGCGAAACAAATTCAGGCGATAAGACACATTAGCACCAGGGATTTTACACCTGCTTTCTGCTGGTGTTAAGCAGGACAACTACCTGCACCATGAAAGGGAACACAGCCAAGAGCCACACCAGAGCACCCACAGGTGCCATAGAGTCAATGAGCATGATACAGGGATACCCATGAGGGCCAGAAGACTCATCTCAACAACTCCAGGACTGCCAATGCCCCCCAAACCCACATCTTAGTAAGTGTGTCCCTGTGGTCATTGTCTTAGCATGATAGGCACGAGCCCTGCAACATCACAGTGTGCTGTCACCTCAGCGTTGGCAGTGAGCCTCGATGTTTAGCTACGTACGCATCCTCCTGCATGCACAACTGGCGTGTGCTGGTCTGTCATTCACAGGTCAGTGCAGGGGTGTGCCTATCCGGCAAGGGGAACGGGGTGTCTCGGACATGTCCGTGTACAGGAAGTGAGGTAAGTGTGTCTCTGTGTTCTGGTGTGGCCTGTTACAAGAGCCGCAGCAGTCGATGTTGTAAAGTGGCATGCACCACCTCCAAATGGTACTGTGATGTTGTAGTTGGAATGTAGCAGGACATGCGCAAATAGGCATTGCAATGGTGTGCCGTACGAGTGCATGAGATACAACAGCTCACCGTACAAAAGTGTAGGGGCTCGTGGGAGGGAGGAGCAGCTGTTTGGCAACATAACACACAGAGAACTCGACCATGTGCCACATGCTGGGCATCTCATCCATGATGACCACGGTCGCAGATATCCCACAACACCAACGACTGGCCTTTGTACACCTCCTGTATGAATGCAGCGTGGTTTTCACTTCTATGCTCGTTCAGTGGTGTGATGTTGGCGGGTTGTGTGACTTGTGCTCCTTGTTGGTGTGTTTCATTTTGGCCCTTGTTAGTCTATATGTGTGTTGTACTTAATTGTGCATGTGTGCCATTCTGCCCATCTCCCCCACTCCCCCACTCCCTGCTTCTTCCTCTTCCTAGTGCTGTTGTGTCTATAATTTTGTTGCTGCACACATAAATACATGTAAAGAATAAATTAGAATAGTTCCTTGATTCTTTTAGGTTTCAAAACTTCTCTATTGGTTTCGTTTTAATTTTCCATATGAACCGTTTTTTTAAATATTCAACAACACATAGAAGTCAGAAGTGCAACGTATTCTATCAACACACTTTCTAGAACATTCTACAATACGTGCAGGTTAAAAGTTCATAAATTTTTAAAAACTTTACGATATTCTTTTGTAACATTTTCTTGAACATTTAACGACACGTGCAGGTTAAAAGTTGACGATTGTTTTAAGTTCGAACAGTGCCTTCCAAATGCAAGTAGCAGGTGTGGTTGAGCTGAGCAAATTTTATCCTATGATATGTACTCCACGTTGAAACTGCTTTTTCTTAACCATTCACAAAGATGCTTTTCCACAAAACTAATGTGCACCCTACTTTTAAAAAAGAATGCTTTTCATGATATCTTCAGAGATAAGTTATAGATAGGAATTAGCATTTAAAAAACCTTTGAAATTCACTGAAAAAACCATAGGTTTGATGCACGTTATAGTTAGGAATTGGCATTTAAAAAAACCTTTGAAATTCACTGAAAAAACCAAAGGTTTCAGGGGCGTTATAGTTAGGAATTGGCATCTAAAAGACCTTAGAAATTCACAGAAAAAACCATAGGTTTCAGGGGTGTTATAGTTAGCTGGACATTTCCCTCGTACAAAACCCTAGAAATTCCCCTGTTATAGTTAGTTCAGCTAACTATAACTCGCTCCCCTGCAATGCACTGCTGATGACGTCACATATTACATCACTCATGACATGGTCAGTGACATCACTGATGACATCTCAAATGGCATCACTAATGACATCACTGATGACGTCATCCATGTGATAAATTAGTACATCTTCTCACACCCTAATATAACCTTTGATACACCGACTCAAAATTTTAGACGGCCATTTTGACAACCATAGATACTCCAATACCAATAACTACTCACCCACTCATTGACTTTTAGGTCTACATACATCTCCACTCACTCACCTGTACAGTCACTCATACTTACAGTCACTCTGTGCATTTATACACCGATATAGACACTCACACACCGCCAATCATACATTGAGGTACTGACACATCTAGTCAGTCATGTAAATAATTAATCACAGTCCAATTTACTCACCTATACAGTTAAACACACTCAAGTTCACTTACTCATAAAAATACTAACAAATTCTGTGTCTTCCTGCAGAAAAACAAACAGCACATGACACAGATATCCTTGCACTATGGCGCATACAGCCACTCCCAAAATCACACACTCTCACATATAGATAGTTATATACTCTAACACACATATACACTGCGTTTCACATATGTAGTTACTGACACATGTACAACTGAGATATACATTCAATCACTAACACACCCATACATACACTCACCCAACCATACAGTCCATCACAGATGCACTCTTAAAACCATGCACCCTCTGAATCACCCACTCACACATCTAGTCACAGAGTCACACACACCCTACCCACACAAACACTCAGGCACCCATACAGATACTCAGACAACCAATCAATAACCCATATAGACACTCATATAGCTATTCACAAAACCATGCAGCCACTTATACACCAACACACAGACACATGCAGACATTCACACAGTTTAGTCACTAGTCTGCAGTAAGATACATTAAATGACTCACTTATAGACTCAGTTACGCACCTAGAAAAGCATCCATTCACACACTTGTACACCCACTTATTTTTCAACAGGCCTTTCCCTATATATATTAAACATATTAAAACTGTTCAGAAACACATACTCAATGGATGATGTCATCAGTGATGTCATCAGTGATGTCATTTGAGATGTCATCAATGATATCATCAGTGATGTCACTGACCATGTCATGAGTGATGCAATATGTAACGTCATCAGCAGTGCACTGTGGGGGCGCGAGTTATAGTTAGCTGAACTAACTATAACAGGGGAATTTCTAGGGTTTTGTACGAGGGAAATGTCCAGCTAACTATAACACCCCTGAAACCTATGGTTTCTTCAGTGAATTTCTAAGGTTTTTTAAATGCCAATTCCTAACTATAACGCCCCTGAAACCTTTGGTTTTTTCAGTGAATATATATATATATATATATATATATATATATATATATATATATATATATATATATATATATATATATATATATATATATATATATATATATATATATATATATGTGAGTGTGTGTGTGTGTGTGTGAACACCAACTCCAGTTTCCCTCCAGACTCTGGATACCGACACAGGGACTCCGATTTTGATTTAAAAACCTCTCGTTTATTTCAAGGTAACACGTTTTGTGTGTCTCAGCAGGCTTGCTCACACAATGTATGTGTATATAAGCACCCAATTTTAGAAAATCAAAGAAGACGAGAACTCAAAGGTAGCCTAGTATCAATGCTTTTAATCTCAGCAGAGAGAAATCCAACCCATTTCGGCTTACATGAGCCTTCTCTGGATTTCTAAAGTTGAGTGATAATATTATTTCCGGGGACTCACACTTGTGACAAAGCACCCGTATGCTAGGTGGAAGGGACCACTTTCATCGAGAACCAGCATGAACCAGGAAGTAATCTGTGACATGTGGTCTCTGCCTCTGCACATTTTGACTTATACAGAAGTCTATCACATTGACGGTTGAGTGTTTGGAGATGTGTGAGACAGGACTGTCTGACTCCGACTGTCTCTCCTTGGGTGGGAAGGTACCAATGGATTAGCGTCAGTCTCTGGACCCCTGCTAAGTGTCCCAAGGTGTGTCCTGAGAGGGCAGAGTTTAAACAAATTGTGAAATCGGCAGTATAGACAGGCCCTTTCGATAGTGTCAGGCTCAAAGCAGCAAAAATGATACTTGGTGAAATGGGAAGCATGAACGATGCAAGCGGAGCGGGCTACAACACACAGGTACTGTGACTAAAGCAAAAGTTATTATCCTTGGAAAATGAATGTGTAAAGAAATAAGTAAATGGCGGGAGTTAACCTCATTATCTAGTTACATGGAAGTGGATCAAGTATTGCGCGGACTGCAAATTTTCACTGTGCGCACAAATGAATCTCCTCACCCTGGGTTCTTAGAGGAAATGGCTGTTTTTACTGCAAAATCTTGTCAAGGCATGATGCAAATCCTAATTAAATATGCTGCACTGGATTAGGCCAGGATATGTCATGAGATAGAGAACCTCAAAAAAGAGCTGGAAAAAGACAGTGAACAGACCATAGTTAAGGATTTGCAACAAACAATGATGGACAAATTGTTTAAATATTCAGAGGAAGTGAAATTGAGGAAACAATAGAAATTCCAGAGGGACAGAATGGATTACGCTGAGGGCTGAATTCTGATGTTTGCCTGAACCTACTATATATAAAGCAGAGAAATGCGACAGGAAGATACACAAAGACAACATTATCACATATTAACTTAATCCAGTACAGATATCAGCCCTGACACAGATGATGTGATTGGTCTGTCCATGGCTGCTAATATATTGGGGGGCTTTGTACAAAGTATATCGCCTACTTTGTCAAGCGGCCATCCCAAAAACTACAAACCACCGATAAAGGGCAAAGGAAGAGGAAGAGGCGCAGGCAGAGAAAGTGCAGAAGAAGAGAAGGAATGCGACACAGCAAAATCCGGTAGGAGTAGTCGTCGCAATATAGGAATTTAAAGCAAAAGCATATGGTCAATAATCTGTTTAAAAGAACATTAACTGATGCGAAAAAATCCCTTTTACAGCTGGGATTGAATTTTTGTCCTAGGCTGGACTTCAACTATGCAGAAACACACAGTTGATTTATAACTATTTATTAGGAAGCTGAAACTAAACAAGTTACATAAAATGTCCACCAGAAGATCAACTCACACTGGCAACACAAACAAGGATTGTGACATCAAAATTGGGAATCTTGATTGCCTCATGGCCATTGAAACACTATTTAGTGAGGGAGAATCAGAGAATCTAGACATTGAATTAAGTGAGATTCTGAAGTCTTTAGGTAAAGATGTGAACACTCCTAATGGGTGCGGTTTCAAATTGGAATCCAGAATGATACCTTCCATTCTGCATGACAACATTGATGTATTTCACAAGATCACAGTGAAAGAACTAGTGACTCTAAGAAATAGGATCAATAGAGAATTCATAATTTGTCTGATGTACAGAAAGAAGCATTAAAATCAGATGATACCATAGTCATTAAACCCTTGAATAAGGGTGGAAACTTTGTTGTATTGGATGTTACAATGTATGAGAATGAGGTAATAAGACAGCTGAACCAGACAGAATGTTATGAGACCATTTCACTAGAAATGTATAAAGAGTCGGTATGAAAATACTATGATTGTCTTTTGGAATGGCGTGATCAAGGCATCTTGCATTTTGATTAATATTTGTCTTTAAATTAAGATTATCCCAAGATACCTTGCTTTTATTTATTACCCAAGATCCATAAGACCATGTGTAATCCTCCAGGGAATCTGATTGTTTCCTCAAATGAGGTATTTTTAGAAAATGCGGCCATTTATATCAGCCATTTTGTCTTTCCCTTTGTGTCTGTGTTACCGTCTTATTGTAGAGATAGTTGTGATTTTCTAACCAAGATACAGCATATTGAGTGTGTATACACGTATGTCATGATAACCATGGATGTTACCTCTCTTTATACATGCACTGGTTACCAGTTTGGAGTGCAAGCATGCGAGCATTACTTGTAAACTAGAGCTGTCTGTTTTTCTGCACATTAACAAGATGTTGCTTAATATGATTAGATAGTATTAAAAGAGAATATCTTCGTGTGTAATGGCACATACGCCAGGCAGCTGATTTGTACTGTGATTGGTACCTGCTTTGCCCCCACCTTTGCGAATCTCGTGATGAGCTGGTTGGAGGAGCAGGTGGTCTGGGCTGACAAGAATGAAGGGTTCACTAAACGTATAGCTTTGTGGACTAGATATTGATGACCTGTTCATATTGTGGGATGGGCCCTTGAAGAAAACACAAAAAAAGTTGCAAACATTAAATGTGAAACCCTTCAATTAATGGTTTACGACCAGAATGAGTCAAATTGAAATTGATTTCCTGGATGTAAAACTCTGGGTGGTGCAGAGTAAGATCTATCCCAGTTCATTTTGTAAAGAGACAGCAGAATCTAGGGGCACATGCATCAAAGTTTCATTTTGCGATTACCAAATAGAGATTTTCATGAAATTGCTAATTGGTAATCGCAAAATGAAATGCAACAAAACAGAGAGAAAATAGCAATTCCCTAATTGCGATTCCTTAAGAATCGCAAACGCAATTAGGGAATCACTATTTGCATTTGTGACTCCATTCTTTCCTATAGGCCTCACCAATAGGTGAGAATGGTCTTGCAGTGCCTGAATTGCGATTACCTAAATTGCAAATCCAAAAACATTCATGCATAGCAAAAGGCCATTTTGCGATTGCAAACAGACAATTTTTGCGAATCACACTGTTTGTGATCGCAAAATTGCTTAATGCACGAGCACCCTAGTGTGTTACATTTCAGAAGTCATCATCCCAGAAATTTAGTAAATAGCATCCTCTAAAGCAAAATGTTGAGGCTGAAAAGGGTGTGTAATACTGAGAATAAATTTCAGAAACAAAAAAACAAAATGAATGAGAGATTTAAGGAGAGAGGGTACACTGAAAAGATTGTAAACATAGCTGGGAGAAAAGCATATCCTGTAAACAGAGACCAACTCCTATTCACGAATGTTAGAAATTGGGTTTCTGGTCGGCAAAGGTATCCACCCTGTCCAAGCAGGAACCACAATCCTAGTCACAGTAAGTCAGATACACACCCTAAATTAACATGTGCTCACCCTCTGGTAGTTTGGCACACAGCAGTCAGGCTTAACTTATGAGGCAAAGTGTAAAGTATTTGTGCAACATTTAATACAGTAAAACAGTGAAAACACCACACAAAAAAGAATACACACCTAGTTAGAAAATAGAGCTTAATTTAATGAACAAAGCAAGACCAAAACAACAAAAATTCAAAGTGTAGAACCGGAGTAATTAATTAAAAAAAAATATCTGCAAATATTGTGCCTAAAAGCAATAAGCGCCAATGGGGACAACCTGGTCACACTTGACTCGGGTAAATCAAAAAGTTCAGGCTGACCGCAATGGAGCGTGAGTCGGATATAGGGACCAACCTTGTCCCACTGAAAAAGTACCTTGTTGGGCCCTTTCACTGGCCTGATGCGTGGAGCAGAGGAGGGAATGCATCGTCATCGATCCGGTGGGATATAGGCAATGTGTTGGTTCTGAGCCAGGCAATCCAAGATGAGTTGTTGGCGATTTCTTAGCAATATAGGCAATGCCTTTGTCCTCAGCAGCAGCGGGGGATGCTTCAGTGTCATAGGGAGATGAGGTAGTTCATGGCACAATGACAGCGATGCATGGATTTTGCCAAAAAACCCACATCCAAGGGACCAGGACTGGATTGCCACCACTTGGCTGCGCAGGACTTACAGTTGGCAGAGTTCAGAGGCTGTAGAGGATTTATTGGAAGTCTTTGATGTCCCTAAAACATCAGAACAGGAGGCACACCAGCAATCACTTGGAGTCACTTTGGTTCTGTGGATGGAGAGATACACGTCCAGTCCTTCTCACTCCCAGGCAAGGAGGGCATCAGTCAGCAGGGCAAGCATATGAGTCAAACAAATTCCAGCAGAGTGACAGTCAAGTCAAGAAGTACTTTATTCGGTTCATTTTACAAAAACCATAAAAGTATACAGACAACAAGAACAGGTCCCCTAAAACTACAATAATTTTTCTTTTTTAAAAAAGGATATAAATACAAACATTATAAAAACCATTCTAAAAAATGTATCTGACCAGATCAGCAAAACGACCCAGAAAACCCACTACGCTACTCTCTTCCAAATTATCTTCTTGCTCAATCTCATAGCTATGGTCAGAAAATTCGCAATATTAAAAATTTCCCAAATATTTGACAACAATTGCAGGTACAGAAGGGCCGGTTTAACCTGTCTAAAGCCTTTATCCTTGATTAGGGGTAATATAAACTTTTTCCTTATTGGGATAAAGTGTGTACAAAAGAACAAAAAGTGCGTGGTGTCCATGATGGAGAATCCGTCACAAGGACAAATCTCTAAATCTTTCGCGTTTGTCCACCCTGGACGACCTGTGATAAGAAGATGCATTTTGTTTAATCTAAATCTGGTCAGCAAGAATCTATGATTGGAATTGTTTACCACTCTCAAATACAATTCCATCTCCCCAGAATTTATTAACAACTGATGCACTCTTACAGTGGGTTTGGACAATTCTTTTCCTTCTCTTTCTAGTCCCATAATGAGCCTATATGTATGTTTTACCCATTTCACATCCCCCTTAACTATTTTAGATGGCTGGGTATACAATTCAGGACGACCTAAATATTCTGCCATCTTTTTAATGTAGTTCAGCCACGGGATGGAGTTACATCGCTCAAGTGCTATGCAGTCCCTTAAAACCTCGTGATTTAATTCTAGGTCTGCATTCACTGTAATCCATTTTAATAGTGGTGCAACTGCAATTCGATCCACCAGGTATTCCAGCCCACATTCTTGGTGGGCGATAAACCCCGGGGTGGATTGGGGTACTGATAAGATACTTTTTAGGAACTTGTCCTCCACACCCTGCAACAATTTTGCATCTTTAAAACCCCATAAGTCTGCTCCATACAGGGCCAAAGAGACACATTTAGCGTCATACACCTTTAAAACTGCCTGCAGTGGTTTCACGCCTAATTTCCGCGCAAATCCTAATACTGACAGGATAGCCCTAGAGAAGACATTACGCTTGGCTGCCATTTGAGGGAGCCATGAGGAGCTATCATCAAAAATAACCCCTAAATATGGAAATCTAGAGACTTTAGACAGGACATTTCCGTTACAATAAAAATTCTTCATTTGTTTGCCCTTTGGTCCCACTGTCATTACATGGGATTTGGAATAGTTAACACTTAAATCTAAAACTTTCATAAAATCATAGAATGAGTTTAAAAGCAGCTGTAAACCTACCATGGTACGTGCCAAAAGGGCGGCATCATCTGCATAAAGTAATGCTGGTATGGTAAACTTGCCCGCCCTCGGTATGTCCTTACATACTTTCCCTAGAGCCACACCAAGGTCATTAATGTAAAGGGTAAAAAGAAGGGGGGCTAAAATACAGCCTTGCCTAACCCCACTCAAAATCCCGATCTTACCCGTACAGTTGCCCTTACGATCATACCTAACTGTAGCGGTAAGGTCCCTGTGAAGATCTGCCAGGAAGTACACAATATTTTCATCAATGCCTAATTTTAAAAGTATGTCCCACAACTTTGATCTGTTTACTCGATCAAAGGCCGATGAGAGGTCCATAAATGCTATGTGTAATGAACCCTTTTTAGCAATTGTGTACTTCCCAATTAAAAGTTGGAGATTGAGGCATTGGTCTATCGTACCGCGACCCTTCCTGAAGCCAAATTGAAGAACCGAAAGGGTATTAGTCTCTTCCAATTTATCGCAAAGTTTACTCAGGACCACCCGTCCTAGGACCTTTACTGCAGAATCAATGAGCGAGATCGGGCGATAGTTACTAGGATCCCCTCTATTACCTTTTTTGAATATCGGCACAATAACTGATTCTGACCAAGAGGTTGGGATACCAGATTTACAGACTCTGTTAAAAATATTAGCTAAAACTACGGACCATAGCTTGACATCTGATTTGAAGAGGTCAGCGGGAACGCCATCTGGGCCCGGGGCCTTATTGCTAGTCATTTTCCCTATGGCGTCTGCCACCTCTTCCGCCGTGACCGAAAGAATGTACGGATACGAAGTGACGGCGGGTGAGCCCTCCTCACCAAAGTTTGTCACTTCATAGACTGATTTAAAATGCAAGAGCCATGACTGTTCCTGTATGTTGCAATCTAACACATGATTGCCAACATCATTAAAAAAGGGTTTATTAACAACGGACCAGAATTTATTACTATTCTTCAAGACATCAATGGAGGTCAGATCGTCCCAGGCTGTTTCCCTAATCTCGCGCTTTCTAATCTCTATGGCCCTTTTATATGATTTTCTTAGGGATGCCACGAGTATCCTATCTACTGGGTTACCCCTCAGGGCCGTTCATAGTTTTTGATTAGCATGCGTACATTTATGGTCAAACCAACCGACCCCCTCCGGGTCTTTTGCTTGACCTGGACAATTAAGATCAGCCCCTATTTGAGTGCAGACTGTTTGGTATGCATCTAAAACCTCCTGATCCCCTGCTTCCAAATCCCTGCATGTATCCAACTCCCTACCTACATTAGCCCTGAGATTAATTAAAAATTCCTCAGGGACAACCTTAGCCCATCTTAATCTTCTGCCCTGATCCGTTGGGACAATGTCTTTCTTACCAACCCTATTCTGACCTTTCTCAGGGACACTAATAAAATCTGCAACTCTAAGAGTTACTGAGTTGTGATCACTAAAATGGGACCACTCCGCACTGTAGCTCTTAATATAATTCCCTAATATAAGACTGATAAAGATGTAATCTATATTTGAGCGCCTTCCTCTTCCTTTAAAGGTAGGTATATTCTCATCTTCCCTTTGTGGGAGCATCAAACCATGGTCAGCCAAATTTCTTTAGAGAAATACCCCCTGTGCTGAATGTTCAAAATGAACTTCCCCTTGCTCTATGGGTCCCAATTGGTCCAAAGAAGAGCAATTTTCTGGGCACCCATGAATGTTAAAATCGCCCAGGAGAATAATTGAACAATGATGCTGATTTGCCTCCCTATATTTGTCCAGGAAACAATCGAGAGAGGCCAGTTGGTCAGTCAGGCCTGATCTATCATAAGAATTGTAAAAATTCACAATTAAAATATTACATGCCCCGTCACAAGCAATTTGTACTGCTAAGCAATAAGGGAGACCAGTTTCTATCTGTGTGTGTGTCCCTGGAATAGTAGCCACAATTAACGTCACTAACCCCCCTTTGCCCTCCCCATAACCGATGCTATTGCCGGCAGAAAGTAGGTAGAATAGCCATCTATACTTAAATTATTTTCTAAGTCCCAGGTTTCTTGTAACCCAATGATATCCGCTGTCCCCATGAACTCTCTCCAAATGGGATCGTCCAATTTGTTCCGCAAACCCGCAATGTTCCAGGTTACGAATTTCATAGCGGTAGTAGTCAAGGGATGAACTAACCCGTCTGAGGCTACCAACGTCCCCACTGGGGTATTTACGTCATCATTATACATCATAACATTTGGGGCCTGGGTCTCACCATCCTCCAGGGAACCGGATGTAACTCGACTCCCTAAGCCGTGCCAGAGTCAATCTATACAGCCTAAATTGGACAGAGCATCATACTGATTGCAAACCGGGACGTTAAAAAGATTGTCTAATCCCAAGGTATGACGAGAGTTATATTGGGGATAACCTTTGTGCAATAGGGGGGTGGGCAGTGTCCTAGTAAAGTGCCTCCTTGGAGCGCAATTTCTCCCAGGAAATTGCATAGGAAAATTCTCCATACCAGCCATTTGGGGGGCCATGAGTAAAAATGACTCAGATCAAAGGTCATGATTCCACCCCCCTTATTGTAATTCGGGAAACCGCTAATGAACTGAACCACACGTGGATTTCTAAAGTTCACTATAATGCAGTCTCCCTCAATGTCCTTTGCCTTTTGGCCTACCCAGCAGACCCGTCTCACATTTATTATTTCCCCATATAAATCTCGACTTAATGGCCGGTTTTTCCCTAACCAAAACATTACCTTGTTTTTTAGTTCATGGTAAGACTCTGCCCTGTTGTTCACCCACTCTGGAACCCCCGCCAAAACAATCACAAATGGATAAGACTCCTCAGGGAGGTCAATTCCCTTATGGTTGCTCAGACCATTATTTACCGTGGGCACCACTTTAACTTGAGTGTTATCAATTGTCTGTGTGCCTTTCGGGGTTATCTCTCAATGATTTACAGGTATATTGCCTGTCTGTGTGTCACTTGCTACCTGAGGAGGCCTACCTTCGGTTCCCCCCCCCAGAATTAAAGTGTGTACTGCTCCCTTTAGCCAATTTTCCCTTAGAACAGGGCTTCTGACTGGTTTTTGGAGGAATGACTGGAGTAGACACACTGTTTTGTGGCTGTTGTACTTCCCCCACGTTTTTGGGCATAATTGAGTTTGCGGGGGTAACGCTTTGAAGGGCATCTAACTGCGAACCTATCCTTCTAAGTCGTTTGACTATTGGGGAGATTAGTGATTTTAACAAACATTCAAACTTTTCTAATAAATAAACAGTGTCTCCAGTTCTACTGGGGGCAACATCCATTTTGTCAGGGAAAGAATTAACTTGGGAGGGCACATGAGTCACCTCCTGAAAAGAGGTATTTTTATTACCTCTCTGAGTGCCCCCCTTATTGCCGGATGGTGTAACTTTGGTCCTCTTGCGGCTCCCCCCCTTCAGTGCTATATCAACGCGTTTGCGCTTCAAGGCCGGCAGTGGCGTACTTTCTAGAGATTTGTGTGATGCTCGATGTTCTAGTACTGGATCAATACTTTTCCTAGCATCATTAACAATACTCGGATAAGCCATAAAAGAAACCAGGCTAGCATCCACCCCACTTATGTCAGAAATAACAGACTGCTCCATGTTGATGTAATTTGAGGGAGCACTCTGAGTCTGAACAGACGTTGGTGACACAGCGAGGGCAATATTCCCAAGAGACGATCTTTTTTGAAGAGTGGGATCAAGAGATAAACGCCGCACCGTTTGGTCGATCTCCTTTTCCAGAGCCGAGGCCGCCATTGTAATAAAAGCGTCTATGGGACCTATAATCCCCCCTGTCCCTCCCTTACTACTCCGTTTCTGGCCTTTCAGTGATTTTGATGCCATACTTCCTCCCGCACAGGCTACGCGTTATGCTTATCAAATACAGAACAACCATTCTGCAGTTGGGAATAATGATACAGTACTTTACGTGGGTCTCTTCTTCCCTACACCAACGCTATGTCCGTGTCCGGCAATCAAAGGGGGTGGCCCAGTCCAGTCTCCTTCAGTCTCTGACTGTCTCAGACTGTCCGCCCTTTGTCCGGGCTTCGTCCCGCGCGCGTCCCGCTATGCGCGGGTCCGATGGTGATTTTATGCACCTGGTCCGGGTGTGCTGGGCGTGGCAGAGGTCCCCACTGCCTTGTGGGCGCTGTAGTCCTTTCCTGGAGTGTCGCCCCAGTGCAAGGATGAACGAGCGTTTCCCGCGAAGCGGGAAACACGAGAAGTTGCCTCAGGTCTTTTAAAGGGCTTTTTCCAAGCTGCCCCGATCCGTGACACAGCCAAACAAATTTCAAAGACTCTCCCGCTTTCCACCGGTCCGATGGTGATTTTATGCACCTGGTCCGGGTGTGCTGGGCGTGGCAGAGGTCCCCACTGCCTTGTGGGCGCTGTAGTCCTTTCCTGGAGTGTCGCCCCGGTGCAAGGATGAACGAGCGTTTCCCGCGAAGCGGGAAACACAAGAAGTTGCCTCAGGTCTTTTAAAGGGCTTTTTCCAAGCTGCCCCGATCCGTGACACAGCCAAACAAATTTCAAAGACTCTCCCGCTTTCCACCGGTCCGATGGTGATTTTATGCACCTGGTCCGGGTGTGCTGGGCGTGGCAGAGGTCCCCACTGCCTTGTGGGCGCTGTAGTCCTTTCCTGGAGTGTCACCCCGGTGCAAGGATGAACGAGCGTTTCCCGCGAAGCGGGAAACACGAGAAGTTGCCTCAGGTCTTTTAAAGGGCTTTTTCCAAGCTGCCCCGATCCGTGACACAGCCAAACAAATTTCAAAGACAGTCCTTTCAGCAGCACAGCAGTCCTTCTCCTTAGTCCTCAGGAACAGAAGTGTACTGACTTGGTGGTGTCAGGGGTCCAGTACATATACCCAGTTGTGCCTTTGAATAGGGGGAGACTTCCAAGAGAGGCATTTGAAGTGCACAAAGTCCCTGCCCTTCCTGCCTTGGCTCCAGACTCACTACGGGAGGTATACAGCTCTTTGTGTGGGAACAGGCACAGCCCATTCAGGTGTGTCAGCTCCTCCCTCCGATCCTGCCCAGAAAGCTGATGGCCCATTGGTCACACTTGAGCTCCCTTCTCGTGTGGCTGTCTGGAGGGAAAGCACAAATCCCAGTTGTCACCCACCCCAGATGTGTAACCAGAGGCAGGCAGAAGGCACAGAATGGTTTATGTAAGAAAATGTCACCTTTCTAAAAGTGGCATTTTCATACTTTTAACTTAAAATCCATATTTACCATAAATTCCTAATTGTAGATTACACTTATAAAATGTAGGGGCATTTTAACAAGCCAGGCGATAAAATTATCGCCGCTTTAGCGGCCGAAAACTGCCGCTAAAACGGCGATAATGGGCTTGATAATATGCTCTAAGGAATTCCAATTGAAGCCCATGTTAGATGTCCTTCACATTTAACATGGGTTTCAATTGGAATTCCATAGAGCATATTATCAAGCCCATTATCGCCGTTTTAGCGGCAGTTTTCTGACGCTAAAGCGGCGATAATTTTATCGCCTGGCTTGTTAATATGCCCCGTAGTAAGTTAATAACAATGTTACCCTATGGGAGAGATAGGCCTTGGAGTAGTAAAAAAATAATGTAATAGTTTTTTACTACCTGGACATGTAAAATATAAAAGGTACATGTCTAGCTTTTTAAATACACTGCACCCTGCCCTTAGCGCTGCCTAGCGTCTAACTTAGGGGTGACTTATATGCATTAAAAGGGAAAGTTTGGACCTGGTAAGAGGTTTAACTTGCCAGGTCGACTTACCAGTTTAAAACTGCACACACAGGCTCTGCAAGGGCAGCCCTGAGACATGTTGGAAGGGTTACTTAAGTGAGTGGCACAATCATTGCTGCAGACCCACTAGTAGCCTTTAATTTACAGGCCCTGGGCACATGCAGTGCGCTTTCCTAGGGACTTATAAGTAAGTTAAATATGCCAATTGTGGATAAGCCAATGTTACCCTGTTTTAAGTATAGAGCACATGCACTTTAGCACCGGTTACCAGTGGTAAAGTGCTAGGAATCCTAAAGCCAGCAAAAATGAAGTCAGCAAAACAGGATGTCAGAAGTCAGCACCACGCCAAGGATGCCAGATCTAACACCGAATATCCATAAATTTCAGAAAGATGATTGTGCATGGCGGATTACCAACTATATAGATCCTCTCACAAGATAAGGAGTATTATGGATAAACGTTTGGCCAGTCTTACAAATGATGGGATGATAGGTCCTGAATAGCCTATAAGACCCTCCATTACATATCGGAGAGGCAAATCAATAGGTGATATTCTGGCACATAGCTTTCATGCAAGAAGATTAAATGGGGAGACCTGGCTTTTCAAATCTGTAGGCTTTTTCAAATGTGGCCAATGGAAGGCCTGCAAATACATCTCAAACATCCATGAATTTGTATACCCAAGAGGACAAAAAAGATGAATTAGCCATTCCTCACATGTTTGTCAGACATCCATGTGTATATATACTAAAGTGCCCCTGCAATTTAATGTACATAGGGAACACAATGTTTCCACTTAGAAAACATTCCCCAGGGCCAAAAGAAGCTCCTGCCCCCATGCAGCTCCAGGAACCGCCATCTCCCCAGGCAAAATTTAGAAAGATAAGTGGGGGGCTCCAGCCCCCCAAGCAGCCCCGGAGACCGCCACCTCCCCAGGGACCACCATCTCCCCGGGGCTAAAACACTGTTGGTGGGGGGGCCACGCGGACCCCCTTGTGGAGCTGTAATTGGCACAGGGGCCCCCCCACCAGGCCAGCTCCAGCAATGTCCCGGGGTGCCCACCCCTGGGATATTGCAGTTTGCTATGGCAAAATCAGCTTCGCTTCATGGAAGCAAGAGCAGGAAAAATGCTCTCATGAAGCGAAGCAGCATTGCTTTTGGGCAGAGGGAGCTCCATGTTAGCAGATCCCTCTGCCCCAAAGCAATGACGCCTCCTGCAGGAGACGGGGAGCCGGCAGCGACAGCAGGGGCCTTGAGGCCCCCCAGAACCCCAAGGACATGGCCATGCCCTGGGGGTCATGGGGGGGCGCAGTGCCCCCTACCGATTTTTTTGCAATAAGACAGGATGTGGCCATGACCCGGGGAAAGGGGTCCCCAGGGCAATTTTGACCTCAGGAAGGTTCCACGCTGCCCCCTCCAAAAATTAAAAAAATTAATAAATAGAGGGCAAGCCCCAGGAATGGGGTCATCGGGGCCAAAACTGGCCCCCATTCCTTAAAAAAAAAAGGCCGGGGGATGGGGTCCATGGGGCCAAACTTAGCTTGGGGAGGAGGGCCGCACGGCCCCCATCCCATTTCAAAAACAAAAAAGGTAGCAAAGGCCCAGCCCCAGAGGATGGGGACCCGGGGCAGAAATTGGCCTTGGAAGGGTGGTCACGCTGCCCCTCTCCCATTTTATTGCAAAAAATGTTTTAAATGGTTCAAACCCCTGGGGGATGGGGTGACCGGGGCTCAAAAGCATCAAGGGAAGGCCCCACCTTCCCTTGATGCTTTTGAGCCCACAGCCCCCCTTCCAGAATTAAAAGAAAAATTTCATCAGTGATGTCATTTGAGATGTCATCAGTGATGCCATCAGTGATGTCTCTGACCATGTCATGAGTGAAGTAATATGTGAGGTCATAAGCAGTGCATTGTGGGGGTGCTAATTATGGTTAGCTCAGCTGAATATAATGGCTACATTTCTCTGGTTTTGTACAAGTGAAATGCCAGCTTAACTATAACATCCCTGTAACCTTTGTTTTTTTCCGTGAATTTCAAAGGTTTTTTAAATTTTAATTCCTAGCTATAACATCCCTGAAACCTGTGGTTTCTTTCTGTGAATATATAAATATATATAAAACAATACCCTTTTAGGAACAGAGTGACGCATACATTATGCAGAAAGGGGCAGAGACCTCTGGCAAGTTTTCAAGTTTGGGTGGGAAGCAGCTCCAGTATAGAGCACCCTTGACATTTGAGGTGAGCAAATTGTGTGTTGCTGGTGTTGCGTGTGCTCTATACAGGAACTGCTTTCCACCTAAACTTGAGAGCTACCCAGAGTTCTCTGCTTCTTTTTGGCATATATGTGTGTATATGTATATATATATCACACCACTTCTCCCCACGGAGATTCCGAACGCACTCACGATTAAGGAGAACTCCAACCAGCAATTATCACAATTCCAATTTATTCTAGCATGCCAGAAACATCTCTACTCATTTCGATCCCTTCAGAGATCTTGCTCACGAGAATGGCAGACTAACAATGGCTGCGCTTTTTTGTGTGTATTTTTAAAAAGACCTTCAACAACAGTAATTACATCATTTCCTGCCCAAGGCAGCAGTGCGTTCTGGGTCACATAGTTTAACACTACATCTTATTATCCAGTATGAAAAAAATATAAAAAGTGCAATTTGTATAAATATCCAAAATTATTAAAATACAATTAATTCGCTATTGCTCTTTGTTAATTACCGCGGAGCATTATGAATAAACACTCAAATTACTTCAAATTGAGGTGAATACATAATTCTGCCTGCACTTGTGATCTACAATTACAGGCTCCAGAACCAATTTCAGGTTAATATTCAGTCCAGCCCTCCAGTGGGCAGAGATACTTTTCTCCCTCTCAAAACGGCCCTCTAGTAGGCATTTTACAATAAAACGTTTCTTCACCTTAACCCACCTAATTTCCTTGCTCCGACAACAACAGTATTGCTTCATTGTATTCTTTTTCTAATCTTGAATCTTGTTTACACATGAAAAATAGTGACTACTTGATAGTGACAAAAAGAAAAAATGTGTATATTCTCTTATACTAACCCCTAATCTACAAAAACTACTATTAGAATTTTAATAACTAAAAAATGTAAGTAAAATTAAAAATCTAGGGAGACCCCTATCTAATCTATACTATAATCTCCTATGTGTTTAACCATGGAGCAATTCAAAGTCAGTTCACAAATGATAATGAAGCTCTTCGTTTTGATTCAGTCCGTTTGGAGTGAGAGTTCGAAAGTTCAAGATGTGTTGTGATTCTTTCTGTCTGAGAATTTTTTCTCTGTCTCCTCCTCTTGGGTGCATTCCCACTGTTCCTTTTCCATATGTTTGGCAACTGCATTGCTCCTATCGGTGTTAATTGTAGCACGTATGTGCTCCAGAATGCGTTTTTTAAGTTCAAATATCGTGCTGCCCACGTATTTCAAGGAGCATGGGCATTCAATTATGTATATTACAAATTGACTTTTGCAGTTGATCAACTGTTGGATTTTCCAAACACGTTTGTTGGCCATCATTACCTCTTTAGTATTTTTGGTGATAGCACAGACCTTGCAATTAGTACACTTAAAGAAGCCTCTGGGTTTTAGCCAAGTCTCTTGCTTCTTTTTATTTTGAAAGTGACTGTGGACCGGTTGATCCCTTAGGTTTTTTGCTCATCTGAAGGTAATGTTTGGATGGTCTCCCACTATTTTGGAGACCGTTGGGTCCATGTGCATTATATGCCAATTCTTACGCATGATTTTCATGAGTTGTTGATTTTCCGTGGAATATGTTGTTATAAGACGTATTTTTTGTTCATCATCATTTCCCTGGGGTTGTCTCTCTTTTAACAAATCAGTTCTGGTTACTGTCATCGTTTGTTGTAACAATGTATTAATGGTTTTTCCCATAAGACCCCCAGAATGCACCATAATTATTGAATCAAGGATTAATAAAAACTAACGAGGGAAAACGCTGGTTGTTGACCACCATTCTTTTGCTTCACAGGCTGCCCGTGAGGAAGGGCGTAATGCTTGAAACGCGTCGGCAGCAAATTCCAAGGGGCTATGCACATTAGACCTGAGCGATGATCCTGAGTGTGCCTCCACCGCAAGGGGAACTGTGTTTGTATATTTGGGCGACCGTCCGGGTCACGGATGGCACCACCATGTGAACTCTGTGGGTTTGCTGCCGCTGGAGTTCGAGCGGCGAGGCGAAGCGGGAGGGGCCTGGCATTGCAATTGCATTTCTCATGTGACATTTTTGATTCCCCGATTACTGATTGTTTATTGAAAGCTTGAAATGGTTTGGCGGTACCCCATTACAACTACCAGCCCCAGAATGCACCATAATTATTGAATCAAGGAATAATAAAAACTAATGAGGGAAAACGCTGGTTGTTGACCGCCATTCTTTTGCTTCACAGGCTGCCCGTGAGGAAGGGCGTAATGCTTGAAACGCATCAGAAGCAAATTCCAAGGGGCTATGCACATGAGACATAAGCGTCGATCCTGAGTGTGCCTCCACCACAAGGGGAACTTCGTTTGTATATTTGGGTGACCGCCCCGGGTCACTGATGGCACCACCATGTGAACTCTGTGGGTTCGCTGCTGCTGGAGTTCGAGCGGCGAGGCGAAGCGGGAGATGCCTGGCATTGCAATTGCATTTCTCATGTGACATTTTTGTTTCCCCGATTACTGAATGTTTTTTGAAAGCTTGAAATGGTTTGGTGGTACCCCATTACAACTACCAGCCCCAGAATGCAGCATAATTATTGAATCAAGGAATAATAAAAACTAACGAGGGAAAACGCTTGTTGTTGACCACCATTCTTTTGCTTCACAGGCTGCCCATGAGGAAGGGCGTAATGCTTGAAACGCGTCGTCAGCAAATTCCAAGGGGCTATGCACCTGAGACCTGAGTGACGATCCTGAGTGTGCATCCACCGCAAGGGGAACTTTGATTTTATATATATATATATATATATATATATATATATATATATATATATATATATATTCACTGAAAAAACCATAGGTTTCAGGGGCGTTATAGTTAGCTGGACTTTTCCCTCATACAAAACCATTGAAATTCCCCGTTATAGTTAGTTCAGCTAACTATAACTTGTGCCCCCGCAATGCACTGCTGATGACATCACATATTACATCACTAATGACATGGTCAGTGACATCACTGATGACATCACTGATGACATCTCAAATGACATCACTGATGACATCACTAATGACATCATCCAGTGTCTGTGTGTTTCTGTAAAGTTTAAATATGTTTATTATATATAGGGAAAGGCATATTGAAGAATGAGTGGGTGTATAAGTGTGTGAATGGATGATTTTGTTGGTGCATGACTGACTCAAGTGAGTGATTAAACGTATCTTACTGAATGCATGGATTAGGGTGTAAACTGTGTGAATGTCTGTATCCGTCTGTCTGATGGTCTGTAAGTGGCTGTATGGGTTTCAAATAGCTACATGATTGTCTATATGGGTTATAGATTGGTTGTCTGAGTATCTGTATGGGTGCCTGAGTGTTTGTGTGGGTGGGGTGTGTGTGACTCTGTGCATAGATATGTGAGTGGGTGATTCACTGAGTGCATGGTTTCAAGACTAGGTCTGTGATGGACTGTATGGGTGGATGAGTGTGTGTATGGTTGTGTTAGTGAGTGAATCTATATTTCATTAGTACATGTGTGATTTAGTACATATGTGAACAGCAGTATATATGTGTGTTGGAGTACAGAAATGACTATAAGTGAGAATGTGTGATCATGTGAGTGGCTGTATGCATGAGTGTGTGCTTGTATCATTGATTCTATAAGAGCATAAGAATGTGCTTGTATTTGTATTGGTAATTGAGCTAGTGTGTGTATAACTGTATAGGTGAGTAAATGGCAGTGTGATTAATTATTTGCATGACTGAGTACGTGTGTGAGTACCTCTATGGATGAGTGGTGGTGTGTGAGTGTCTATATAGGTGTATGAGTGCATATGATAGTCCTGTACTGAGTGACCATAAGTATGAGAGACTGTACGGGTGAGTGAGTGGATGGGTGTGTAGACCTAAGACTCTGTGATGGGGTATGTACTTATTGGTGTTGGAGTGTCTATGGTTTTGAGAATGGCAGTATGTAATTTAGAGTGGGTGTATCAAAGGTTATATTAGGTTGTGAGAAGATGCATCAGATGATCACATGGATGATGTCATCAATGATGTCATCATTGATGTCATTTGAGATGTCATCAGTGATGTCATCAGTGATGTCACTGACCATGTCATTAGTGATGTAATATGTGACATCATCAGCAGTGCATTGCAGGGGCGCGAGTTATAGTTAGCTGAACTAACTATAACGGGGGAATTTCAATGGTTTTGTACGAGGGAAATGTCCCGCTAACTATAACACCCCTGAAACCTATCTAAGGTTTTTTAAATGCTAATTCCTACCTATAACGTGCCTGAAACCTATGGTTTTTTCAGTGAATTTCAAAGGTTTTTTAAATGCTAATTCAGAACTATAACATACCTGAAACCTATGGTTTTTTAAGTGAATTTCAAAGGTTTTTTAAATGCTAATTCCTATCTATAACATCTCTGAACTATGATTTTTAATAATTTTCATAGGAATTCTAAATCTTTATTTGTCAGTGTATCAATTCCTTTATTTATGTTTTTTTATATTGTTTTTCACATTTTTTAAAGGTTTTTTATACTTATTTCTTCAAAAAATTAATAAATATTTTTTTAATGAAATTTTTTCAAAAAATATTTGTAAATGTTTTTAAACTATTTTTTATAATTTTTTTAAATATTTTTTCAACTATATTTTTAATACTTTATTATTTTTTTTCCAATTATTTTTGGGATTCGCGCACCCAATGCGCACCTTTCTCGATCCCTGTGCGGAACACAGTCTCCATTTTACGATTGTAGTGTAGGATCCGCGTATGGTGTGCGTTGGGTATGTATTTTCGTGCGCGATTGCTATGCGACCGGTACGCTACTCCAAGCGCATACGCGACACGTACGAAATACGTTACGCAACGCGCGCGCGCTTCCACGAAACGTCATGTGCGTGGTTGACGCGGTGGGTGCGCGAATCCCGCTGAATATTTTAAATGTCAAAAAACATATATATATGTATTTCATGTAAATATTAAGGGAAGACACAATCTAAGCTACTCATAAAATTAATATAATTTTACTTTTAATCATCCTATATTGCTTTTAAATGCAATTTTGCAAATTCGCGCTCGGTGCTTGCTGCCTATGCGCACGGTGCGTGGATCACATGTGACCTGAAAAAAAGAGATTTGATTGGTTCATTAGACTTCCTATTCTAACTATTGAAAGACCCCACCCATTTCAATCATTCTTCTTAAACCTTCTTTGGAGGAGCATCTCTCTACTGAGAAGAACTTTTTTGGCTAAGTTTACACTTAGATAAAACTTTTTGGGCTAACAATGGCTTCAGGGCAGCAGGCATCTCCAGCATCTGCACATTCATCTCAAGATGAATTTCTGGTTGAACCACCACGCCCAGAAAGGTATTCATCTGTGGTCTGGAAATATTTTACTTTTCCAGAGGGGCAAACCAAAACCATTGCCACCTTAGTGACATGCAAGATATGTCAACGAGTGCTCTCCCATGGCAATCCAACTAAAAAGTATTCATGTGGTACAGCCAGCATGAAAAAACACCTCAAAACCATGCATCCAGCCAACCTGGCACGTGAAGAGTGCCGAAGAATGCGAGTTCTTCCTAGTCCTTCACAGGCATCACAGCCGAGTACTTTGCGCGTGGATCCATCAGACCAACACTTGGACATCCGTCCACAGTTTGCCACACTAAAAGTCCTCTGCCTAAAATGCAATGCCGTCCTTTGCTACGGAGAGCAGTCCATTGACTTAATTTGCAGGAAGCAAGAAAACCATCACTGCTAGGTTTGTTTTTTTCCCCTGAAGTTAATTGTTTTGTTCCTCCAGTTCTGTTTTTTCTTTTGTTTCCAGAAAACCCCCAAAAATTAAAAATTGTTCAGAAAACCCCAAAAAAAATAATATAAAAGAAAAAAGAAGAAAAAAAAAGTTCTTTTAAGAACTATCTTTCCCGGTTTAAAAAAAGAGCTATATTTTTATGGTAGTGTGTGAAAGTTTAGATGAATGTATGTGTAGTGCGTAATTGACTGAACAAATGCATTAGTAGTGTATGGTGAATGTATAAGTGCAGAACTATGAGGAAGTGCTGCAGCATCACACAGTAACCTCTTTAACTGCAGTGTGCTGTGGTACTTGCGAAGCACAGGGATGCAACATATGTACATAAATATGTTGCAAGTCTATGCTTCTCTCGGCACGGCTGCTTAAACTGCAGCCATGTGGTGACACAGGCACCCTTGCACCATGGTGCAAGGATATCTGTGTCATGTTGTGTTTGTTTTTTGTGCAGGAAGACACACCTTCCTGCACAAAAACAATCAGTAAAGGCATTTATCTCCTTCAATTTATGCTGAGCATTTTAGCATATATTGAAGGTTAAAAAATGAGGAGACATGAAAACAATTCTCCTTGTTGTGCTTTGCTACACCAATTGGAGAATGGTGCAGCATTCACAGACATGTCCAGATTTATTATTTTTGATGAATCTGGAGATGTGTCTTGTTCTATCAGTATTCTGTGCAATCACGCACAGCTGAGTTAAGAGAAAGGAGTTGGAGGATAGGGAGGTAGGTTTTTTGCCTCCTACTATGATATGTCTACCAATAGAATCCACAAGGAGCCCAGTAAAAACCTACCTTAGATTAGGTACTCTAAAATTGGTAGAGGCCTAGACTAAATATTCCTGGAAAAACACGTGTTTTTCTAGAGTCCCCTCACTCACCTAGGGTTGCCCCAGGGTGACATGCTTCATCATAGGGGTCCTCCCAGGCATCTACTGTCTGGGGCGTGTTGCAACTTGCGGATTACATAGGAGCACTTTTTTATTTGTACTATGTGTAGTGCAGTGCATGTGGAGTGAATAAAGTGAAAAATAAAAATTACCTAGATAGTGAGCCCTGACTTTATTCTGCTCCTATCTGGTAAATGTTTAATAAAAACATACATACAGCACATGTGGCAAATTCTTCAATGAAAGACAAAACAGTATCATCTGAATCTGTTCCAAATTTGGGGGCGTCCTTGATCCATAACAACATATGTATATGAGGAGCACCTCTTGCTTGATACTCCTTTCTCCAAAAGAAATCCACAACTTCTCCAAGAGGAGGATTCTTTTTATTGCAGATGAAAGACACCATAGCTCCAAATCTATGATTAAAATATCTACATACATTAACAGGATCCAAAGAGCACAATTCTCCAGGTGTCTTGTATTCAATATTTTTTATATTGGAATTTGCCTCTCGAAGAAATTCAAGTAAATCATCCCAAGCGTACTCAGCACAGCTTAGTGTAAGGAACCATGTAGGAGTTCCCAAGTTCCGTAGCATACATTTCAGTTCTCCATGACAACAGTACCAATATTCATTAGTCCCACGCTGACATGCCATCAGATTAATCAACTGAGATTCTAAATGATCATCTCTCTGATGCACTTTATCCATAAAATCCTTTGCAGTTATATTTTACAGATGCATTCCAGTTTTTAAAATGTGATTTACTGCATATGAAAGTCCAGACACGTCCCTTTCAAACAGAAGATGAAACATATGAGGGATACATTGTCGAAATCTTGGATCTTCTGCATATAATCTTGTTGTCCGATATTCAGATGCAGGAATCTGCACAGGACGTTCATCATATCGTCCACCTTTTCCTGTTGGAAACAACTGCCGGAAACAACGAGCTTCCAAGCTCTCTTCCCATACACTCATGGGACTTCCTCTTGCTTTTTTCATTTGGAACAACTCAATCGTATTCCCCATCACTTCTTTGGAATGAAGTGGATGTACACTGTAATGTTCATAGATTTCTTCACATCTGGACATGTCCACTTTTTCAATTTGTCCACTTAATGTTTCAGTATCTTCTGCTAAATCTATTTCTTCTTATCCTACCAACACATTTCTATAGTACTCATTATTTTTTATCAGATACAATGTTGCCTTTTGCACTTTTCTAACATCAACTAACTCTTGCCAGATTTTCTTATTCTTAGTAGGAACACCATTAACTAGAATGACTAGTGGTTCATTTTCTGCACGGTCTACACCAATAGTTTCAATGTTTTTCTTTAAATCTAACGGTAAATACACAACTCTTCCTTTCAATCCTCTTTGTAAGTCTAATGGAGGCAATTTACCTGTTTTAGGCTCCATACGAACAATAGCCTGAAACGGGTGTACACATTGAATGAGAATAGACTCATAGGTATTTAAATCTATCAGCTCTGGAGGAATAGCAACCAACTCTAGATTATTATGAACAGCTCTAGCAGGCATTTTATTCTCATCTAATTTGTTATAACAATATTTGCAAATACGCTGCTCATATCCCAAATCAAAACAATCCTCTAACAACAAATAAGTTGCATATTCCTTCCACTTATCATTATTTTCTGTTTCACTTTTTAAATACAGATTGACACTCCTAGTCTGATTTTTATAGTGAGATCGCTGACAACAAATACAAGAAACATTTGGTCTTTCACCTGAAATTACCTTAAACTTTGTGATTTGATCTTCAACATTTTTTGTAATAATGGGTTCTACATTGTCTTCAACATTTTGTTCAATTAATGTGTCAGTTTCTACACTCTCTTGCTGAGGACCAAAGTAACAAAACTCAATATCATCACAAACCTTCATCACATCTGATACTGACCCACGCAAAAGAGCACTGTTCAACTCATTTAACTTTAGTGCTGGACTTTTTGCATGATACAATCTTCTCACTAACTTCCGCATTTGAGTATGATGTACTGCCAACTGAAATGGTGAAAAACACTTTGACAAACTTTCCTAGAAAGACAAGCCAGAGAATGACCTTGCAAACCAGTATTTTTTCTCACTCTGCAACGGTCTAGTCCTTGCAACACCTTAATCTTTTGTTTACCACTTTTTTTACTATATGCTCGTAAGAAACTGCATAATTTATCAATAGATTCTTGTCGTACACTACAAACACTACTGCAATCCCAAGTGTACACAGGG
Source organism: Triturus cristatus (assembly GCF_964204655.1). NCBI lineage: Eukaryota > Metazoa > Chordata > Amphibia > Caudata > Salamandridae > Triturus > Triturus cristatus. The sequence goes on along the minus strand of NC_140593.1, from coordinate 353,374,323 downwards.
TCTTTAGGACGTGTCCCTAGAACTTCATCAGCTATCATTTCTTTCAACCATTTTCTCTTTGTCAATTGGACAACCATTTCTAACCTCATAACCTCGACCACTGGTGTCAACTGCATGCAATAAATTATTGCTCTGTAAATAACTCTCTTCATTAAAGAAAGGCTCTGAACTTGAACTGGGTTTCCATTCACCCCAAAACAAAATCACAAAAATGTGTTCTGTTAATTACTCTTTTTCTCCTACTTTTGGCCTTCATTAAATCGATTGGTTTATCTAGTGATCGAATTCTGTTTAATACTAAAATGAATAGTTTCCTTTTTACTTCAAAAGCCTTTTCAACAATGGTTTCAATATGCTTCTTCTTTTTATAAAATAGAGCTCTCTTTTTATATTTCTCCACATCTTTCAGCAAATTATGTACTACTCTCTTGTAAAATAATTTTTTGCGTATTTCTTTATACTGATTTTGTCTCCTTTTACCATACTTCGTCTCCTTTGACTGTCCATTTGGTTTTTTGCTTCTCCTAATATTTTGAATATTTTTTCTAGTTGAAGCATTCTCAGAGGTTTCAGCATTCTGTACATTCTGTCTGGTCCTACAAATATTTTTAATAAATTGCTTTGTGATCTTACCAGAAGATTTTTTTCTTTTTAGCCACATTATGTTGTTCATTCAATACTTGTGGTTGATTTTTCTTCAAGTAACTGTCCTTTTTGTGTTCTTTTCTTTTTCTTACTTTGTCCGGCATGATTTTTCTATTTGAATGGTAATAAACAGTATCTGTAAAAATTAATCACAAATCAATGTATATTAATATCTTTATAAATTATACTTTTCTATTACTATACAAACACATTTTATATAAATACTAACTAGGAAATGATAGGCCTGAAGCACAAGTGTGACGGTGGTTAGACGACTACATGCATAGTGCATACTACTTTGAAGCAGTTCATGCCCTAAAGCCTGCCTCACTGAAAAAATACATGCTTACTGACTGAATGATTACAGTACTATAAGGAGAGACACTGGGTGAATTCACAGTTGTTTGAATTTTACTTTACTGAATAGATAACTACATGGTACTGAAAGACTCACTATGGGTTTGCAAAAGCAGTCACAGTGTGTTTGCTGGAGTGTATGCATAGTGATTGTGGAAATGTAGGCCTGAAGCACAAGTGTGAAACTGGTTAGACCACTACATGCATAGTGGATAGTTATTTCAAGCAGTTCTTGTGAAAAGGCATGCTTCACCGCATGAGTACCTGGGTACTGACTGAAACATTAGAGTAATGCAAGGAGAGTGCCTGAATGAATCTTTTAAGGGTTTGGGATTTTGCGCAGTGAATAGATTAGTACATGGTGCCGGATGAGTCACTGGAGGTGTGCAAGGGGAGTGTTTGGGTGTTTATTGGAGTTTATAGATACTGACTGGTCAATTGAAGGTATGAAAGACAATTGTGTAGGTGGTTAGAGGCCTCCATGCATAGTGGATAGACATTTGAAGTACTCCAAGTGCTAATACACTACATAAGTACCTGGGTACTGACTGAATCATTAGAGTACTACAATGAGAGTATCTCGCTGAATTTATAAGTGGTTGGGTTTTGGTGTACTTAATGGATTAGTACATGATGTTGAATGGGTCACTGGAGGAGTGTAAGGGGACTGACAGGGTATTTGCGGGAACTGTATGAATACTGACTGGGGTATTGAAGGTCTGAAAGACAAGTGTATAGGTGGTTAGAGGCCAGCATACATAGTGCATAGACGTTTGAAGCAGTGCATGTACTAAAGCTGGGTTCACTACATAAGTACCTCAGTACTGCCTCAATCATGAGAGTACTTCAAGGAGAGTGCCTGGGTAAATATATTACTGGTTGGGTTTTGGCGCAATGAATGGATTATTATATAGTGCTGAATCGGTCAAGTGGAGAAGTGTAAAGAGAGTGACAAGGTGTTTGCAGGAACTGTATGAATACCAACTGGGGTATTGAAGGTGTGAAAGACAAGTGTGTAGGTGGTTAGAGGCCTGCATGCATATTGGATAGGCGTTTGAATCAATCCATGTGCTAAGGCCTTCCTCACTCCATTAGTACTTGGATACTAACTGAATGATTAGAGTATTGCAAGGAGAGTGCCTGGGTGAATTTATAAGTGTTTGGGTTTTGACGCAGTAAATGGATTACTACATGGTGCTGAATGAGTCACTGAAGGAGTGTAAGGGGAGTGACAGGGTGTTTGCAGGAACTGTATGAATACTGTCTGTGGTATTGAAGGTGTGAAAGCCAAGTATGTAGGTGGTTAGAGGCCTGCATGCATAGTGGATAGACATTTGAAACAGTCCATGGACTAAGGCCTGGGTCACTGCATGACTACCTGGGTACTGACTGAATCATTAGAGTACTGCAAGGAGAGTGCCTGGGTGAATCTTTTTAAGTTTTGGGGTTTTGGTGCAGTGAATAGATTAGTACATGGTGCCGGAGGAGTCACTGGAGGTGTGCAAGGGGAGTGACAGGGTGTTAATTGGAGTTTATAGATACTGACTGGGCAATTGAAGGTGTGAAAGACAATTGTGTAGCTGGTTAGAGGCCTGCATGCATAGTGAATAGACATTTGAAGTACTCCATGTGCTAAGGCCAGGTTCACTACATAAGTACCTGGGTACTGACTGAATTATTAGAGTACTACAAGGAGAGTGTTTCGCTGAATTTATAAGTGGTTGGGTTTTGGTGCACTCAATGGATTAGTACATGATGTTGAATGGGTCACAGGAGGAGTGTAAGGGGACTGACAGGGTGTTTGCGGGAACTGTATGAATACTGACTGGGGTATTGAAGGTCTGAAAGACAAGTGTGTAGGTGGCTAGAGGCCTGCATACATAGTGCGTAGACGTTTGATGCAGTGAATGTACTAAAGATGGGTTCACTAGATAAGTACCTCAGTACTGACTCAATCATTAGAGTACTTCAAAGAGAGTGCCTGGGTAAATTTATTACTGGTTGTGTTTTGGCGCAGTGAATGGATTAGTACATAGTGCTGAATGGGTCACTGGAGAAGTGTAAGGGAAGTGACAAGGTGTTTGCGGGAACTGTATGAATACTAACTGGGGTATTGAAGGTGTGAAAGACAAGTGTGTAGGTGGTTAGAGGCCTGCATGCATAGTGGATAGACATTTGAAACAGTCCATGGACTAAGGCCTGGGTCACTGCATGACTACCTGGGTACTGACTGAATCATTAGAGTACTGCAAGGAGAGTGCCTGGGTGAATCTTTTTAAGTTTTTGGGTTTTGGTGCAGTGAATAGATTAGTACATGGTGCCGGAGGAGTCACTGGAGGTGTGCAAGGGGAGTGACAGGGTGTTAATTGGAGTTTATAGATACTGACTGGGCAATTGAAGGTGTGAAAGACAATTGTGTAGCAGGTTAGAGGCCTGCATGCATAGTGAATAGACATTTGAAGTACTCCATGTGCTAAGGCCAGGTTCACTACATAAGTACCTGGGTACTGACTGAATTATTAGAGTACTACAAGGAGAGTGTTTCGCTGAATTTATAAGTGGTTGGGTTTTGGTGCACTCAATGGATTAGTACATGATGTTGAATGGGTCACTGGAGGAGTGTAAGGGGACTGACAGGGTGTTTGCGGGAACTGTATGAATACTGACTGGGGTATTGAAGGTCTGAAAGACAAGTGTGTAGGTGGCTAGAGGCCTGCATACATAGTGCGTAGACGTTTGATGCAGTGAATGTACTAAAGATGGGTTCACTAGATAAGTACCTCAGTACTGACTCAATCATTAGAGTACTTCAAAGAGAGTGCCTGGGTAAATTTATTACTGGTTGTGTTTTGGCGCAGTGAATGGATTAGTACATAGTGCTGAATGGGTCACTGGAGAAGTGTAAGGGAAGTGACAAGGTGTTTGCGGGAACTGTATGAATACTAACTGGGGTATTGAAGGTGTGAAAGACAAGTGTGTAGGTGGTTAGAGGCCTGCATGCATAGTGGATAGGCGTTTGAATCAATCCATGTGCTAAGGCCTGCCTCACTCCATTAGTACTTGGATAGTAACTGAATGTTTAGAGTATTGCAAGGAGAGTGCCTGGGTGAATTTATAAGTGTTTGGGTTTTGGCGCAGTAAATGGATTACAACATGGTGCTGAATGAGTCACTGAAGGAGTGTAAGGGGAGTGACAGGGTGTTTGCAGGAACTGTATGAATACTGGCTGGGGTATTGAAGGTATGAAAGACAAGTGTGTAGGTGGTTAGAGGCCTGCATGCATAGTAGATAGACGATTGAAACAGTCCTTGGGCTAAGGCCTGGGTCACTGCATGACTACCTGGGTACTGACTGAATCATTAAATTACTGCAAGGAGAGTGCCTGGGTGAATCTTTTTAAGTTTTTGGGTTTTGGCGCAGTGAATAGATTAGTACATAGTGTCGGATGAGTCACTGGAGGTGTGCAAGTGGAGTAACAGGGTGTTTATTGGAGTTTATAGATACTGACTGGGCAATTGAAGGTCTGCAAGACAATTGTGTAGGTGGTTAGAGGCCTCCATGCATAGTGGATAGGCGTTTCAATCAATCCATTGGTGAATTTATAAGTGTTTGGGTTTTGGCGCAGTAAATGGATTACTACATGGTGCTGAATGAGTCACTGGAGGAGTGTAAGAGGAGTGACAGGGTGTTTGAAGGAACTGTATGAATACTGACTGGGGTATTGAAGGTGAGAAAGACAAGTGTGTAGGTGGTTAGAGGCCTGCATGCATAGTGGATAGGCGTTTGAATCAATCCATGTGCTAAGGCCTGCCTCACTCCATTAGTACTTGGGTACTGACTGAATGTTTAGAGTATTACAAGGAGAGTGCCTGGGTGAATTTATAAGTGTTTCTTTTTGGCGCAGTAAATGGATTAGTAAATGGTGCTGAATAAATCACTGGAGGAGTGCAAGAAGAGTGACAGGGTGTTTGCTGAAAGTGTATGGATACTGACCGGAGAATTCAAGGTGTTAAAGACAAGTGTGTAGTAGGTTAGAGGCCTGCATGCATAGTGGATAGACATTTGAAGCAGTCCATGTGGTAATGCATGGTTCACTGCATGAGTACCTGGGTACTGACTGAATCATTAGAGTACTGCTAGGAGAGTGCCAGGGTGAAACTTTTAAGTTTTTCGGTTTTGGCGCAGTGAATACATTAGTACATGGTACTGGATGAGTCACTGGAGGTGTGCAAGGTGAGTGACAGGGTGTTTATTGAAGTATATAGATACTGACTAGTCAATTGAAGGAGTGAAAGACAATTGTGTAGGTGGTTAGAGGCCTGCATGCATAGTGGATAGGCGTTTGAATGAATCCATGTGCTAAGGCCTGCGTTACTTCATTAGTACTTGGGTACTGACTGATTAGAGTATTGCAAGGAGAGTGCCTGGGTGAATTTATAAGTGTTTGTTTTTTTGGCCCAGTAAATGGACTAGTACATGGTGCTGAATAAATCAGTGGAATAGTGTAAGGGGAGTGACAGGGTGTTTGCAGGAACTGTATGAATACCAACTGGGGTATTGAAGGTGTGAAAGACAAGTGTGTAGGTGGTTAGAGGCCTGCATGCATAGTAGATAGATTATTGAAACAGTCCATGAGCTAAGGCCTGGCTCACTGCATAAGTACTTTGGTACTGACTGAATGATTAGAGTACTGCAAGGAGAGTGCCTGGGTGAATTTATAAGTGTTTGGGTGTTGGCGCAGTAAATGGATTACTACATGGTGCTGAATGAGTCACTGAAGGAGTGTAAGGGGAGTGACAGGGTGTTTGCAGGAACTGTATGAATACTGACTGGGGTATTGAAGGTGTGAAAGACAAGTGTGTAGTTGGTTAGAGGCCTGCATGCATAGTGGATAGATGTTTGAAACAGTCCATGAGCTAAGGCCTGGCTCAGTGTATGAGTACTTGGCTACTGACTAAATGATTAGAGTTTTTTAAGCACTTATATGTATGCAAAGACATAAAGTACCCAAAACCTTCTCTCTAAATGGTTCCTAAATGCATACAGACTCTCAGTGTGATTCTAGACAACAAACACTATCCCATGCATCTTACCAAATCACATTTTCTTTTCTGGAATTGGTAAACAGAGTACACACAATTCACATATTGTACTACTGCACATAATTGTAGAACCCAGACTCTTTTACAAATACCTAACCAATGACTGGTTTCTTATTCTACCAAAGTATGAGAACAGGATAGGTTTTTAACCAGTTATGTGTCTGCAAACACATAAAATATCCAAATCCTTCTCTTAGTACAGTTTCTAAATGCACACAGACTTACAGTGTGATTCTAGAAAACACAATATCCCTTGGTTTTTACAAAAACACATTCACCATTCTTGAAGAGGTAATGTGAGTGCACACATTCCACACATTTTACTGCTGCTCATTAGTGTATAAATCTGACTCATTTTACAAACACATAAACAATGAATGGATTCTATTTCTACCAAAATGTAAGAACAGGATAGGTTTTTCAGCACTTATGTGTCTGCAAAAACATGAGACCCCCAAATGCTTGTCTCACATTAGTTCCCAAATGCAAACAAACTCACAATGTGGTTCTAGACAAACAACACTATTCCTTCTATTTTACCAAAACACATTCACTAGTGTGGAAGGGCTGAAGTGACTGCAGAGATTCTGCATATTTCCATAGTGCACACTACTATGAAAGCCTGACTCATTTTCTGAATGCATAAGCAATGACTGGCTTCTAATACAACTAAAACTTGACAATATGACAGGTTTTTAAGCCGTTATCCGTCAGCAAATACATGATATAACCAAATGCTTCTCTCACAATGGTTGCCCAAATGCACACAGACTCACAGTGTGATTCTAGACAAGCAACACTATCCCTTGGACTTTACCAAAATACATTCACTACTCTGGGAGGGGCAAGTGGACTGCACACAATCTACATATTTCAGTACTACACTTTAGTGTCAAAGCCTGACTCGTTTTATGAATGCATACGCAATGACTGACTTCTAATGCTACTAAAACTTAACAACATGACAGGTTTTAAAACAGTTATCTGTGAGCAAATACACAATGTTTCCAAATGCTTCTCTCACAATGCTTACCCAAATACAGACAGACTCACAGCGTGATTCTAGGTAAAGTAACTCCACACATTCTACATATTTCAGTACTGCACTTTAGTGTCAAAGCTTGACTCATTTTCCGAATACATACGCAATAACTGGCTTCTAATTCTACCAAAACTTGAGAACAGGATAGGTTTTTAAGCAGTTATGTGTATGCAAATATATGACGTACCCAAATGCTTCTCTCACATTGGTTACCAAATGCACACAGACTCACAGTGTGATTCTAGACAAGCAACACTCTTCCTTGTACTTTACCAAGACACAATCACTAGTGTAGAAGGGGTAAGGTGACTGCACACATTCTACATATTTCAGTACTGCACACTACTGTGAAAGCCTGACTCATTTTGCAATTGCATAAGCAATGACTGGCCTCTAATGCTACTAAAACTTGACAACAAAACAGGTTTTAAAGCAGTTATCTGCCAGCAAATACATGATATTACCAAATGCTTTTCTCACAATAGTTGACCAAATGCACACAGACTCACACTGTGATTGCAGACAAACAACTATCCCTTGTACAAAATACTTTTATTATTCTACAAGATGTAAGGTGATTGCACACATTACAAAAAAATTTCAACTACACATTAGTACCAAAATGTTCCTCTCAAAATGATTCCTAAATGCACACAGACTCACTGTGTGATTCTAGACAAACAACATTATCCCTTGCACTGTACCAAAACACATTTCATAATCTAGAAGGAGTACTGCATTTTAGTGTAGATACGTGACTCATTTTGCAAATACATAACCAATGACTGGTTTCTAATTCTACCAAAACATAAAAACAGCACAGTTATCTGTCTGCAAACACATGAAAAACACAAAAGCTTATCACAGAATGGTTTCTAAATGCACACACACTGACAATAAGATTCTAGACCAAAAAAAGTACTCCCTGCACTTTAGCAGGAGAAACACATTAGTCTGATTAAAATCAAAATAGACCACATACATCCCCTCACAATTAAATAACTCACCTTTCAAGTTGTTTTGTAGATTAAGAAGTATGTCAGTGACACACCAGATTTTCTTATATAGAATCTTTGCACTGTGCACCTGTCAGCAAAACCAAAGAATGGCAAAGTTTCCCTCTCATTTTGCACACATATACATGTAAACACCAAATCACATTCCTTCCCACATTAATTCAAAAGCTAACACACATTTCTATTGGTTAAACATTTCAACCCTTTCCAAATGACATAAATTTGAACCCTACCCCCAATCTGCCTTCTGCCTGTTTCCATAGAAACAGTTCATGGAACACTTAACTGAGCACACAGGTCACAAGTTCAGCACACTATGTTGCTAATCAAAACAGCAAGTGTGCGTGACTTTTCTACATATCAGCTTATCATATATAATGTTCCTTTCAATCAGTTTTCGTTAACCAATAAGAATCATGCATTTAAAAAACAGAAACATGC